>NC_134353.1:714485488-715085488 GCF_048569485.1 Anomaloglossus baeobatrachus | reverse complement strand
CTGGGACTACTGGGACCAGAGGTCTGAACCAGCCGTCTAGCGTCACCATCTGCTGTGAGTAAAAACCTGAGTTGCACTGCATTCCCGTCGTGTGATCTCCGTTCTTTCCATGCCGCACCCCATCATCTACCCCCTGGGGCTAAGCCCTACTTGCGGAGGGCCCAACATCCCAGCTGCCATCACCACCAGCTCCAGTGGGCATAAACTGTGCAGTGGCGGCTCCAACTACTTAGCCTTACCCTTTTGTTCTCTCTCAGATATGCTGCTGCCAGAGGTGTGTCAGCTGCTGTCTCCTCTTTCTATTGAAAACAAATGAAAGATCATCCAAGCCAAATGCTCATGTATATGGGAGAGTCAGCTGTCAAATGTCTATGACAAGTCGATGCCCTACATTTCTTTATCTTTGTGCTTTGTGGCCTATTATTTTGTTTCCATTGCTGTTTTCTGTTTTAAACTGCTCTTTTATCTTGCGGTGACAGAAAAGAAGTTACCAGGCTGCATGCTTTTTCTCACCCTACTACTTGCACACTGGCAGAAACATAGAAAAGGGACCCATGTGTAAGAATAATATATTTGCCCTTTGCAGCCAAAAAGTTAATCAAAAAGCACAGTTTCACCTACTTTGTAGATAGAAATGGGCATCCAATCTCTTGGGCCCCTATTATACTGTGCAGGCTGCACCAATGATATGTCCTCCCCTGTACCTGCACCAGTTACCCTATTCCCTCGCAAATTGTTCAGTCCCTCTACCCAGCTGTCACTACACGCCTAAATAAAAAAATGTAACCTCTCTCTTTTGTCTGGTCACTCGATCTCTTCTTTCAAACACACCGCGTCATAACCTCTTTACAAAATAAAAATATCAGTAAACCAGAACTGCTCTGCTACCTTCAGACCTGTCTCTAACCTCCCCTTCATATCTGAACTCCTGGAATGCTGGTCTACTCACATCTAATCCGCTATCTTTCAGGTAACATTCTTCTTGACCTTTTACAATCTAGTTTGTGCTTTACACTCTACAAAAACGTCCCTTAGGGTACCGTCACACTTTAGCGACGCAGCAGTGATCCCACCAGCGATCTGACCTGGTCAGGATCGCTGCTGCATTGCTACATGGTTGCTGGTGAGCTGTCAAACAGGCAGATCTCACCAGCAACCAGTGACCAGCCCCCAGCCAGCAGCGACGTGCAAGCGACGCTGCTTGCACGCAGCCGGCGCCTGGAAGCTGCGGACACTGGTAACTAAGGTAAACATCGGGTATGGTTACCCGATGTTTACCTTAGTTACCAGCGCACACCGCTTAGCTTAGCGTGTGCAGGGAGCAGGAGCCGGCACTGGCAGCGTGAGAGCTGTGGAGGCTGGTAACGAAGGTAAATATCGGGTAACCACCTTGGTTACCCGATGTTTACCTTGGTTACAGCTTACCGCAGGCTGTCAGATGCCGGCTCCTGCTCCCTGCACATTCAGGATTGTTGCTCTCTCGCTGTCACACACAGCGATGTGTGCTTATCAGTGGGAGAGCAACAATAAAAAAACGAACCAGGGCTGTGTGTAACGAGCAGCGATCTCACAGCAGGGGCCAGATCGCTGCTCAGTGTCACAAACAGCGAGATTGCTAATGAGGTCACAAAAAACGTGACTCAGCAGCGATCTCAGTAGCGATCTCGCTGTGTGTGAAGTACCCCTTACTAAAGTTTCTAACAATTCACTAACAGCTATATCTAATGGTCATTATTCCCTCCTAATACACCTGTATATCTCTGCAGAATTTGATAACATGGAACACCAGCTTCTCTTCACTATGTTCTGCTCTATCAGTCTTAACGACACTGCTCTCTTAGTTCTCTCTGATCGGTCCTTCTGTGTATCTTCTTCCATTCCTCTTACAGGTGGGATAATCAGGGTCCAGTCCTAAGTCCCCTCCATTTTTCTCTATATACATCCACTGTTTGACAGACAGTCCATCCAGTAGATTTGGTTTTTACTACAATCTTTATGCTGATGACACCTAATTATAGAGATAGTCTGACATGTCCTCCCTATATCTGAACTTGAATCTGTCCTAAACTGAACTTCCTGTGTGTTTTCTGTTTACTAAGGTTCCTAATCCTGAAATTGCCATTTCTATTGGTGGTTCTACTATACCCCTCAAGCATCATGCTCTCTATTTTAAGGTTATATATGACTCAGAGCTGTCCTCCACTCCCTATATCCAATCATTCACTCACTCAAGCCACCTGCATCTTAAAAACATCTCAAGAATCTGTCTTTTTCTCACCTTTGATACTGCAAATACATACTTTACTGTTGCTGTGATTCCTTCTCTCCTAGACCACTACCACTCTCTATTAATCATTCACCTTCTTATTAGACCTCTCCCCTCTCCAATCTATCCTAAATGCACTAGTCAGGTTCATATTGCTGTTCAGCTGCTAAACCAATGCCCCTACCCTGTGTCAGTAATTGCACTGGTTGTCCATCCACTACAAAGTACAATATAAATGTATCACTTTCTCTCACTTTAGAACTCCGTACACCTGATTAGTAGAACCCGCATGGCTTCCCTCCCAAGGACTACTGATATGGTGAGCTGATACAATATATATAATTTTTTTTCTTGTTAATTCTCTGGAATGCACTACCTCATACAATCCTGTTAATTTCCAGTATCCACAGTTTTAAGTGTGTTCTAAAGTTGCATGTACTCAATAGTACTTTGTGTTACGAGGGGGACCCGGGGAAGCGTGCCAAGATGGGAAATGGACAGCTTCCGCCGGTCAAGGTCCACTGTGCGGTGTAAGGGACCGCTGCTATGGTCAGGAAAGAGTGAGCGGGTTGCTACTAGTGATCGTCTGGAACGTCACAGACGATCTATGTACACCGGTCCGCCCTAACCCGTGAGGGTTGTATGGCTCGGGGCTTCTCTTACGGTGTACCTGTTGCACGGGGACGCACAGAGGTGCCTACGCACGTGTGCCAGCGGGAGTCACAGGATATGGCACGAGGGTAGCACAGAGGTGCCCACGCACGTGTGCTTTCAATAACCAGGTGAGTCCGGTGGAGACTCGAGGAGCTCACCTGGGACAGGAACACGGCCTGTTGAAGGAGATACTGCCGGAGCAGCAAGGCAGGAACACGGCCTGCAAACAAGGTGCTGCCTGAGCAGCAAGGGCAAAGCCCACGAAAGACAATGACGTCTGTACAGTGGAGTGGCAGCACGCTGCCAGACATCCAAACATAGAAGGACGGCCGCGCACCGCCATGATGGCAGGGGGAGCTTTTAAGGAGGTGTAGCTCCACCCAAGAGCGGGCGCGAGACGGGCGTGACTCAATCAGGGTTCGTGACGTCCTGGCCCAGCCAGTCAGAATTCAGCACATCACCAGCCTCATCATGGGGCCGTGTGATATCAGTGAGCGAATCAGAAGACGTCACGTGGAGCACATGCTCATCCTCCTGCCTCTGGGTCATAAAGGCGGGATCCCCGGTTTCACAATGTGCAGAGACATGGGAAGTCTTGCTGCTTCCCTGAGCATCTATTCTTTGCACACTGCGCAACTTCCCAGAGCCTCCATGATGCTGAGCAGGAGAGCTCGTGGCAGGCAAGGGATGGGAGACCGCTCCATTCCCTGCAAGGGGAGAACCACTAGGTGTCACCCTTCTGCTGTGTCTCAGAGAAGGCAACTCCTGCAGACTGCACAGTCTCCCAGACCTTTGGTGCTGCTGAGCAGTAGGGCTCGTGGCCGACAAGGAATGGGGACCACCTCATTCCTTGCAACAAGAGAGCCACGACATGTAACATTACCCCCCCCGTCTAGGGCCCCCCCCCCTCGCCTGCGCCTGAAGGCCGCCACCAAACCTGGGGCGCGGACATGCTCCTCCAATTCCCAGGACCTATGCTCCGGGCCACGATCGACCCACTCCACAAGGAAGTACCTCTTGCCCTGTACAGTTTTTGTTCTTACTAGCTTCGCTACTTCAGGGTCGTCGGATGAGAAGCCAACCTGGGACAGCAGAGACCCCGAGGTTTTAGGTCGTACGGGTTTCAGGAGAGATACATGAAAAGTATTAGAAATAGCCCAGCGCGGAGGGAGCTGGAGTCGATATGTTACCGGGGTTACCTGCTCTATTACTGTAAACGGGCCAAGGTACCTAGGAGCAAACTCGGCTGTCTGTACCGGAAGGTTAATATGTTTAGAAGACAGCCACACTAGGTCACCAGGTGCGAAAGATGGCACAGGATATGGAAGACCCGCAGGCCTCCGCCTGAACGGTATATTATACGTACACGACGTACGGACTCCCATATTCTTCTGTACATCCTGAGCTACCGCCGGCCCCCAATAATGCCTGACCGCAGGGTCTCTGGTCCTGTCGACCCTGAAGTGACCCCTGCTTTTGGAAGCACGATCCCATGACAGCACATCATTCCGTGGGTCAGGGGGAATGAGGGTCTTACCAGGTGGCACCTGGTCTAGGGAAACGGAAGTGACCCTCCTCACGCTGACCGGAGATGGAACAAGACACTGTGTTTCTTCCGATGGTTTCGAACATCGGGTGCCTACATGTCCCCTCTGCCCACAGGTAAAGCAATCGACCGACGGCCGAGAACCTGTGGTAGAGGAGACCACTGTGGAGATTTCCATGGGCTCCACAGAATCGTCAATAGAGCTGGCTGGGAGACCGGTCTGGTGGGGAAGGGAAGTCAGAGGCTCTGTAGACCAGGAAGACGTGGGTGCCGAAGAGACCTCGAGCCTCCGCTCCGCGTGGCGGATGTCTATGCGAGAGGCAAGCCGAATCAAGGCCTCTAAGGTGGTCGGCACGTCACGCGTGGCCAGCGCGTCTTTGACGAACCCTGCCAGACCCTCCCAGAACACAGGGACCAGGACTTTATCTGGCCAGTCCAGCTCTGCGGCGAGTGTCCTGAATTGTACTGCAAAGTCCCCGACTGAAGTGGACCTTTGCCTAAGGCGTATGAGCCGCAGCGCGGAGTCGTGGGTGACTTGAGGCCCGAGGAACACCTTTCTCATGGCCTCAAGATAAACTGGAAGGTGATTCACCACCTGATCTCCGCGCTCCCACAACGGCGTGGACCACTTTAGCGCTTTCCCTGTGAGCAGGGACTGGACGAAGGCTACCTTCGCCTTCTCAGTAGCGTAATCAGTCGCGGACAACTCCAAGTAGGTGGTAACCTGGTTTATGAAACCACGGCACTCAGAGCTGTCCCCGCTGAAGCGCTCTGGGAGCGCAAGGCGAGGCGACCTTCCGCACAATTCCACCGCCTGAGTAGCCGCCTGGGTGGCGACTGTTGCTAGAGCAGCCTTATTGGGGGAAGACCGCTCCACTGCTGCCAATCGTGACTCCAACTGCTGCACATAACGCAGCAACTGCTGCTGCTCTTCCGCCATAGCCAGACCTTTGGCGCGACCGTAATGTTACGAGGGGGACCCGGGGAAGCGTGCCAAGATGGGAAATGGACAGCTTCCGCCGGTCAAGGTCCACTGTGCGGTGTAAGGGACCGCTGCTATGGTCAGGAAAGAGTGAGCGGGTTGCTACTAGTGATCGTCTGGAACGTCACAGACGATCTATGTACACCGGTCCGCCCTAACCCGTGAGGGTTGTATGGCTCGGGGCTTCTCGTACGGTGTACCTGTTGCACGGGGACGCACAGAGGTGCCTACGCACGTGTGCCAGCGGGAGTCACAGGATATGGCACGAGGGTAGCACAGAGGTGCCCACGCACGTGTGCTTTCAATAACCAGGTGAGTCCGGTGGAGACTCGAGGAGCTCACCTGGGACAGGAACACGGCCTGTTGAAGGAGATACTGCCGGAGCAGCAAGGCAGGAACACGGCCTGCAAACCAGGTGCTGCCTGAGCAGCAAGGGCAAAGCCCACGAAAGACAATGACGTCTGTACAGTGGCGTGGCAGCACGCTGCCAGACATCCAAACATAGAAGGACGGTCGCGCACCGCCATGATGGCAGGGGAGCTTTTAAGGAGGTGTAGCTCCACCCAAGGGCGGGCGCGAGACGGGCGTGACTCAATCAGGGTTCGTGACGTCCTGGCCCAGCCAGGCAGGATTCAGCACATCACCAGCCTCATCATGGGGCCGTGTGATATCAGTGAGCGAATCAGAAGACGTCACGTGGAGCACATGCTCATCCTCCTGCCTCTGGGTCATAAAGGCGGGATCCCCGGTTTCACAATGTGCAGAGACATGGGAAGTCTTGCTGCTTCCCTGAGCATCTATTCTTTGCACACTGCGCAACTTCCCAGAGCCTCCATGATGCTGAGCAGGAGAGCTCGTGGCAGGCAAGGGATGGGAGACCGCTCCATTCCCTGCAAGGGGAGAACCACTAGGTGTCACCCTTCTGCTGTGTCTCAGAGAAGGCAACTCCTGCAGACTGCACAGTCTCCCAGACCTTTGGTGCTGCTGAGCAGTAGGGCTCGTGGCCGACAAGGAATGGGGGACCACCTCATTCCTTGCAACAAGAGAGCCACGACGTGTAACACTTTGTGTCTATATTTATACAGATATTGGCTGATGACTGGTTCATACAGCTTTATTTGAATACTTCTATTTATATATTATAATGATAGCTGTACTCCACACACAACAAGCATTTTTTAACTTTTGAGTCCTCCATATTTTCACATTCGTACCTACGAGCAGGGCCTCACTTTGCATTGATGACTGTATTGTTGTGTAATGTCATATAGTTCGTAGATGCCCCTTCTGATTTGTAAAGTGCTTTGGAATATGTTGGCGCTAGAGAAATAAAATTATAACCATAGAGATTACATTATTAAGTTACTTGTGCTTTCCGTATGTTTTGTGTTGTGCTTTATTACTTTACATTCAGTTGCTCTGGTATGTATGATCTTCATTAGCCCAAAAGCACTGTGTGCAACAGTGTGAAATGTGCATTATGTGCTGACTCAAAGGCACTATATTAGCCACGTTGTGGCACATTACATAATACAGTGGTGCTTGTAGTAAATGTTTGTTTATCGAATGAGAAAGCCACGGACCCACTTGGGGGGAGGGGCGACATGACCAAGGGGGAGGTAGGGAGTGATGGGTTAATAGGGACAGTGGTATATGCCTAATATGGCTTTGGGGGATGGTTTTAGCCGGGGAGGAAGAGGAGGAGCAGGGAAAGGGTTAGCTGGGAGAGGAAGGAGTTACCTCCTCTTCTGTTTCCGGACGCCGAACGATCTGCACGTGCACCTCCATGGCAGATCTTCAGGAGCTCCAGCGTCTGATTCAGGCAGCGGTCGCAGCGCACGGGCCCCTGGCAGTGCAGACCCACATCAGGGCTGCCGGGGTTAACCCGTCGGCGCTTGCCCCTCGTCCCCCCAGCAGCGGCGGGCGCCAGTCGCGGCCCCCCCGCAGGTATTCCCCGGGCGCGGGGGGGGGCGAGGAGGAGATGTAAGAGCCCCTCCAGGGACCCTCCGCAGAGTGCAGCGCAGCAGCAGCGTCTGGCTGCTGCAGAGGCCGGCGGGAGGAATCTTCGTTCCAGCCGCGGCGGTCGGGAGGTGGGAGTGGCCAGCACGGGGCCTGCTTCCGGTCCCGGCCTCCGGGCTGGAGTTACTGAGACTGCAGCGGCTCCAGGCCGGGAGCGCGCTCGGCGCAGGAGAGAGGCCAGCAGATCCCCCTGCAGTCGGCGGGGGGACCGCGGGGCTGCACGTGGCGGTAGGTCCGGCGCCGGGGGGGGGTCTGCGGTGCCTGACCCCGGTGCGGCTGAGAGAAGGAGTGACGGCGGGAGCCCTGCGGCAACCGCCGGGTCACTCAGTACCGCTGTGCAGCCCCCGGATGTGGCAGTCTCCCGTGGGAGCGGGAGGACTCGGCGGATGGAGGCCTGCAATAGCCCAGGAGGGCCAGAGGCGACGACGGCTGAGATCCGGAGCCGGGCGTCTGGTCGTCCGCGCCCAGAGGCCCCTTGCAGTCGGCAGGGGGGCGGGCGCAAGAGGTCGAGGCCCGGGGTGCCGGCGCGGGGGACAGGACGGTCTCCTGGGTTGTCACCCCGGGGCAAGAGATGGAGCGGGGATGACTCTGCCCACGCGGCGGCCCTGTCTGGCGGCCGTGGTGGGGGGGGTGCTGCGGCGGCGCCCCCCGGATGTCGGATGGAAGATGAGGCCAGCGGCGAGGAGGGGGAAGAGGCTTTCGGTTCGGAGGAGTCGGATGGACGACAGACGGAGGACAGCGAGGCGGCGGTCTCGGGAGACGCCGAGCGGCGGTCGGGTGAGACGGCCGCGGAGGCGGCAGGGGCTGCGCTGGCGGGGGGCTTCGGGGGGGGGGGCGGCTGCGGCTACGGCAGCGCCCGCTGGTTTCGCAGTGTGGAGTCAATTGTTGGGGCTGTTGCAGGGGCTGGCGGCGGCTTCGGGAGCGGGGGGGGGAGGGGGCCCAGGCGCCGGTGGCGGCGTGGGTGGGTGCAGCCGGTTTAGGGGCCTCGGCGGCGACGGGGGGTGACGGAGCGGGTGCGAGTAGAGGGGGGGGCGAAGGGGGGAGTGAGACGGGGGGGGGAAAGGAGAAGGAAAAGGAGAAGGAAAAGGAGAAGGAAAAGGAGAAGGAGGATGAGGTGGTGCGCTTAGATGATAGGGCTAAAAGCGAAGTTTATGTTTGTTTTGAGGGCCCGCTGGGGGCCCATTTAAAGAAGGAGGTGCGGGAAAAAATTTGGAAAGGGGAATATGTGGAGATATTTTCTCTGCTTCCCCTGGAGAAATTTAATTTGGATAGGGTTCAGCCGAGTGATTCCAAAAAGGAGAAGGACGAGGAGGAAAAGCGCCGTTATAGGCTTATTCCTCGGACTTTTGCCAACTGGCTACAGGCATTTGCGATTTTGGCGAGCGTGGTCGGGGAGAAGGAGCCGGAGCATTGTTCGGCTTTGTTCGGCTACATGGATGCGATAGGGGAGGCTTATCGAGTTTATGGCGGACTGGCGTGGCTGCGCTACGACGAGCAATTTAGGCAGCGGAAGGCATTGCGGCCAGATATGCGTTGGGACCATAAGGATATTTCCTTATGGATGCGATTGATGTCGGCACCGGCTCAGCCCTTTCGGGGGGGCGCCGGGGGTTCGGGGGGGGCCGGGTCCCCGGCAAGTTTCAAGAAAGGTTTGTGTTGGCAGTACAATGAAGGGCAGTGCAGGTTTGGAGCGGCGTGCCGTTTTAAGCATGAATGCTCCGGATGTGGGGGGGGACATAGCTTGTCCAAATGTTTTAAAAAAGGAAAAGGAAAGGCTGGTGATGGGGCTGGTAAGAGGGACGACGCCGGTGAAGGTAGAAGTGATGGTTCCGTTTTTAAATAGGTATCCGGACAAGGAGGCGGCGGCGTTGTTAAGTTCTGGTTTTTCGGATGGTTTTCATATTCCGTCGGTTGTTAATGCATCGGTTCCGCCGTATCGTAATTTGCGTTCCGCTCGGGATCACCCGGAAGTGGTGGATGAGAAGCTGGAAAGGGAGGTGGCTTTGGGCAGGATGGGCGGCCCTTATGTCGCCCCGCCGTGCGGGAATTTGGTGGTGTCACCGTTGGGGGTGGTACCAAAGAAGGAGCGGAATAAATTTCGGCTGATTCATCATTTGTCTTACCCGGAAGGGTTATCGGTGAATGATGGCATTGCGCCGGAGTTGTCGGCGGTATATTATGTGTCGTTCGATAAGGCGTTGGACCTGGTTAGGGCGGCGGGGCGGGGTGCATTGATGGCAAAGGCGGATGTGGAAGCAGCGTTTCGGTTGTTACCGGTTCATCCAGATAGTCAGCATTTGTTGGGTTGCTGGTGGGATGGCAGTTATTATGTTGATCGTTGTTTGCCAATGGGCTGTTCCATTTCGTGTTCGTACTTTGAGGCATTTAGTTCGTTTGTTGAGTGGGTGGTTCGGGACGTGTCCGGGCTTACGTCCATCATTCATTACTTGGATGATTTCCTGTGTGTCGGGCCGGCGGGTTCGATGGTTTGTGCGGGTTTGCTATTTGCGTTGCAAAAAGTTGCGGCCAGTTTCGGGATTCCTTTGGCGCCGGATAAGACGGAAGGCCCGGCGCCGGTGATGTGTTTTCTGGGAATTGAAATTGACACCATTGCTATGGAATGCAGGTTGCCGGCGGAGAAGGTCCGTGATTTGAGGTCCGCAGTGTCAGGGGTAAAAGCGGCGAAGAAGGTGCGGCTTAAGGCGGTGCAGTCTTTGCTTGGAAAATTGAATTTTGCTTGCAGAATTGTGCCAATGGGGAGAGTGTTTGCGAGGCGTTTGGCGACGGCGACGGCCGGGGTACGGTTGCCGGCGCATTTTGTGCGGATCACAAAGGCGATCAGGGACGATTTGGAAGTATGGGATCAATTTTTGCAGCATTTCAACGGCCGGACGCTGGTGATGGAGAGGGTGGCGTCTAACGGGGCGTTGCAGCTGTTTACGGATGCGGCGGGGTCGGCCGGGTTTGGGGCTGTCTTCAGAGGTCATTGGTGTGTCGGGCAGTGGCCACAGGCGTGGCGGGAGAGCGGCTTGGTTAGGAATTTGGCTCTGTTAGAGCTATTCCCCATTGTAGTGGCAGTGGAGCTATGGGGGTCGCACTTTGCCGGAAGGAAAGTGTGTTTTCATTGTGATAACCAGGCGGTGGTGCACGCGATTAACAACTTGTCTGCTAAGTCGGAGCCGGTGGTGGTGTATTTGCGGCATTTAGTGTTGAGATGTCTGCAGTTGAATGTGCAGGTAGTGGCAAGGCACGTTCCGGGTGTTGACAACGAGGTGGCTGATGCTTTGTCTCGTTTTCAGTTCAGCAGGTTTCGGGCGCTGTTGCCGTGGGCGGACGAAGTTGGAGTGGAGTGCCCCGAGGATTTGTGGCATCTGGTGAGGCGGTGATCTCAGACTTGATTCGGAACTCGGTGACCGAGGTGACTTGGTGCCGGTATGCTAAGGTGTGGGCTGAATGGGAGGAGTTGTTGCGTCTGATGTTTGGTGGGGAAAGCGTGGATTACTTGGTGGCTTTGTTGTCATTGGTGAGTACGGATTTTTCAGCCGGGCGATCGGCATCGGCTGTGGCACATCGGGTGTCGGCAGTGGCATTTTGGTTAAAAATGAGAGGGGAGCGTGATGTTTCACAGGATTTTCGGGTTCGTCAGGCTTTGCGGGGCTTTCGCCGTGGCGTACGGGAGAGGGACAAGAGGCGCCCTGTATCGTTTGGTTTGTTGAGACGGATGGTGGGTGGCCTGAGCGGCATTTGTGAGTCTGTGTACGAGACGGTTCTATTTACAACGGCTTTCGGTCTCGCTTTTTATGGGGCGTTCCGGATAGGCGAGCTGGTGAGCCCGTCCAGGGTGACGGGTGGTGGTTTGATGTTTGAGGACGTGCAAGTGAGCAGTAGTCAGGTGGAGTGCCGGATTCGCCGGTCAAAAATGGATCAGCTGGGCCGTGGTAGATTGGTGGTGTTATATGCGGTTCCAGGAGAGGAATTGTGCCCTGTGCGTGTAGTCGAGAGATTTATGGCCGTGAGGGGAGGCTTACCTGGCCCGTTGTTGCGGCATTTGAATGGGTCGTTTTTGTCGAGGTTTCAGTTTGTGGCGGTGCTGCGGCTAAGTCTACGTAACGCGGGGGAGCGCCCGGAGGAATTCGGGTCGCATTCATTCCGAATTGGTGCAGCAACGGAGGCAGCCCGTTGGGGGCTTGGAGATGAGGTGGTAAAGCGTATTGGTAGATGGGAATCTTCTTGTTTTCGGCGGTATGTGAGACCGCAGTTGTTGTAGCATCATGGGACTTTGGTTACGTGCGGAAGGTTTGAGGAAAGGGGTGTTTTTTGATGTGTTGGTGGTTGTGCTGTTATTGGTTTTGATATTTTCGTTTTGTTTTATTTGTTATAGGGAAGTGCCTGATCTGGATCTTGGGGCACTCCTTCGTATTTTGGGGTGCCCGTCGGGCGGAGGTCCGCCCGAATGGTCGACAGCTGGGTTTGGATCGTGCGCAGGCGACTGTTCGATGGATCGGAGTTCGGGGCATGGAGTGGGGCAGGGTGGTCCCGGAATTTCGTTTCCATTGTAAAGTTGAGCGGCCCCCGGATGTGCTGGTATTGCATGTGGGGGGTAATGATCTTGGTGCCAGGGCGTCGCGGGATTTGATCCGAGACATAAAGATTGATTTACTGCAGTTGTGGAAGCGGTATCCTGGTTTGCTGGTCGTATGGTCTGACATAGTGACCAGGTTGGCATGGAGAGGGGCTCGGTCGGTGGAGAAGGTTAATAAGGCCAGGGCCCAGGTGAATAGGGTAGTGGCTAGGTTTGTGACCAGGAATGGTGGGATTGTGGTACGGCACAGGGATTTGGAGCCGGCTGATTGGCGATTTCGGAGGGGTGATGGTGTGCACCTCAACGAGGTCGGTCTGGATTTATGGGCGTTGGGTCTGCAGGATGGTGTGGAGCGTGCTTTTGGTGTGTGGCGGGTCCAGGCCACGTAAGGTGTCACGTGGTCTGTCCTGTGGCGGTGGGGGTAGGTCTGGTCCAGAGGTTTGGAAGTGATTGGTGGCTGGACCGGGAGTCATTGTCTTGGTATGGTGGCTCTCGGTTTCCGGGATGTGGCAGGCACGGGGTTCTGCCAAAGTGTGGGGGTCAATCCGTGGGTGATTGGCACCTCGTCTCTGGGTCGGTGTGTTGCGGCCGGGGACAGGGGGAGTAGTAGTAGTGGACTGGGCCTACCCCGGGGGGTATTGTAAATGTTATTGTCTATTGTTACCGTTATGTGGTTGTTTTGGGTCGCCCGTTGGACGGCGTCCCTAAGGTACTAGTCTGTAAAACAATAGGCAATAAAAAGGCTGCTGTGGCCATTTGAACCAAGTCGCATGCAGTCCGTGTGTTTAATTTTAGAGGATAAGGGGGTTTGGTTACACAGACATCATGACCGGAGAATCCTCCCTCAGCTGGTCAAGAAAGCCACGGACCCACTTGGGGGGAGGGGCGACATGACCAAGGGGGAGGTAGGGAGTGATGGGTTAATAGGGACAGTGGTATATGCCTAATATGGCTTTGGGGGATGGTTTTAGCCGGGGAGGAAGAGGAGGAGCAGGGAAAGGGTTAGCTGGGAGAGGAAGGAGTTACCTCCTCTTCTGTTTCCGGACGCCGAACGATCCCCGCCCACCCTCCCTTTGTGTTGTCATGTGGGAGATGTTTTTGGGTAGTTGGGATACCTTTTGTCACAGTAGCGGTGGGGGTAGGTCTGGTCCAGAGGTTTGGAAGTGATTGGTGGCTGGACCGGGAGTCATTGTCTTGGTATGGTGGCTCTCGGTTTCCGGGATGTGGCAGGCACGGGGTTCTGCCAAAGTGTGGGGGTCAATCCGTGGGTGATTGGCACCTCGTCTCTGGGTCGGTGTGTTGCGGCCGGGGACAGGGGGAGTAGTAGTAGTGGACTGGGCCTACCCCGGGGGGTATTGTAAATGTTATTGTCTATTGTTACCGTTATGTGGTTGTTTTGGGTCGCCCGTTGGACGGCGTCCCTAAGGTACTAGTCTGTAAAACAATAGGCAATAAAAAGGCTGCTGTGGCCATTTGAACCAAGTCGCATGCAGTCCGTGTGTTTAATTTTAGAGGATAAGGGGGTTTGGTTACACAGACATCATGACCGGAGAATCCTCCCTCAGCTGGTCATGGCCTGGGAGTTATTTTACATTCTATGTAGCTATTGGGAAGAATTCATTAGGCTATAAAGTAAATATCATTGCAGGAAAATCATAGCAAGCTGCAATAATATGGCATCCTGTAAACATATCAAATGCTATCTACTCCTATATTGTCCTATAATAATACCTATAGGGATATACAATACAACCGTTGCAGTATTAATCAAATGATTTGGTTTGATTGATAATCAATTTGTTTTCTATTTAGTATTTTAGTCTTGGTGGTAAAAGAAGTTCACCTTAACTATTGCTGGTTTAGGGAAAAAAATATTGATTAAAGGCTGACATATAATTTTCATACATGTCACGTGAATGAAACATGGACATTATATAGCAGAACATCTAAGGATTTGGTGTACCTTAGTTTCTCTGCTCATCCATGATGGGAACACTGATAGCAGTAATCTGCTAGTTCTGTGATACAGTGATTCCCCTGTTCTTTGACTTATCATGTTCATCTGCCCAAGTGTAATATTGACCTGCAATTCACCCTTTGTAAATCTAGAAGACTGACAGAAAGCAATAGTTAATAACTAGAGAACATGACTGGGACCATTGAACTACAAGTGACCTCCTCCCATTATCCAGTGACAGTGAATCAAATAAAACCTGTATGATATTGTTAGCCTACAGTAAAAAAAACATCTGCAGAGCATTTGCTAACACATCTAATATATAAAGCTGAGTGTGTGTGTGTGGGTGTGTGTGTCCACCAAAGGAATCCACACCGTCACATTTACATTCACGAAATTTTGAACTGACTCCTCATGTGACTCAGAGAATAGCCTATGTTTTGACCAGAAAATTTAACCCTGCGCTTTACAGTTAAGGGTACTTTACACGCTGCGATCTCGCTAGCGAGATCGCAAGCGATCGTACCTGCCCCCGTCGGTTGTGCGACATGGGCAAATTGCTGCCCGTGCTGCACAACCTCGCTTACCCCCATCACACGCACTTACCTGCCCTGCGACGTCGCTCTTGTCGGACATCCACCTCCTTTCTAAGGGGGTGGTTCGTGCAACGCCATAGCGACGTCACACGGCAGGCGTCCAATAGAAGCGGAGGGGCGGAGATGAGCGGGACATAACATCCCGCCCACCTCCTTCCTTCCACATTGCCGGTGGAGGCAGGTAAGGAGATGTTCGTCGCTCCTGCGGTGTCACACACAGCGATGTGTGGTGCCGCAGGAACGAGGAACAACATCACTAATAAGCAGAGAGCGAATTTTAGTTTCAGGACGACCTTTCCGCGGCAAATGATTTTGGCCGCTTTTGCGATCATTTAAGGTCGCTCGTACTTGTCACACACTGCGATATCGTTAATGATGCCGGATGTGCGTAACAAACACCGTGACCCCGACGATAATTCATTAACGATATCGCAGTGTGTAAAGCCCTCTTTACTCTCCAAAAATCCTGCCTCCATTAGAGTCAATGGAGCTAGAAGCCACAGGTTATTATTAGCAGCTCTGATTGGTTGCTATAGGAACGAAAGACATTCATAGTATAACAAGCTTATGTGTGAGGTAATATGATATCGGTCGGGAGACGGATAGAGAAAGACAGAGAAAGACAGACAAAGAGACAGAGGCAGAAAGACACAAACAGGGAAATAAACAGGCACAGACAGACAGGGAAAAAGAGAGAGAGAGACAGACAGTGAAACAGACAGAGAAACAGACAGAGACAGACGGGGAAAGAGACAGAGACAGGCAGACAGGGAAATAGACAGACAGAGAGACAGGGAAAGACAGACGGGGAAAAAGACAGACCTGGAAAGAGACAGACCTGGAAAGAAACAGACTTGGAAAGAGACACAGAGATAGAGACAGACAGAGACAGGCAAACAGGGAAAGAGACAGGCAGCAAAAGAGACAGAGAGACAGACAAAGACAGATCTGGAAAAGAGACAGACCTGGGACAGAGACACACCTGGGAAAGAGACAGACCTGGAAAGAGACAGACGGGGAAACAGACAAATGGGCAAAGAGACAAACGGGCAAAGAAACAGATGGGGAAAGAGACAGATGGGCGGCACGGTGGCTCAGTGGTTAGCACTGCAGTCTTGCAGCGCTGGGGTCCTCGGTTCGAATCCTACCAAGGACAACATCTGCAAGGAGTTTGTATGTTCTCCCAGTGCTTGCATGGGTTTCCTCCCACACCCCAAAGACATACAGATAGAAAATATAGATTGTGAGCCCCAATGGGGACAGTGTTTCTGATGTATGTAAAGTGCTGCGGAATATGTTAGCACTATATAAAAATAACGATTTATTTAATTTTTTATTTTGTAGATGGTGAAAGAGACAGACGGGGAAAGAGACAGACGGGAAAGAGACAGACGGGCAAAGAGACAGATGGGCAAAGAGACAGACGGGGAAAGAGACAGACGGGAAAGAGACAGACGGGAAAGAGACAGACGGGCAAAGAGACAGATGGGCAAAGAGACAGACGGGGAAAGAGACAGACAGGGAAAAAGAGAGACAGAGAGACGGGGAAAGAGACAGATGGGGAAAGAGACAGACGGGGAAAGAGACAGACGGGGAAAGAGATAGGGAGAGACAGACAGACACAAGTAGAGAGAGACAAACAGACAGAGCTAGAGAGAGACGGACAGACACACATAGACAGACACAGAGATAGAGAGAGACAGAGAGACTGATACAGAGACAGACAAAGCGATAAACACAGACAGACACACAGAGACAGACAGGGAAAGAGATAGAGAGACAGAGACAGACAGACAGAGACTGGGAGAGAGACAGAGACAGTTACAATCCCAAGCAACGCCCGGGTACTACAGCTAGTAGGATATAAAGTGCAGTGTATAAAGGTGATGACCACCCAACTTTGAAGTTATATTTTGAAGAAGTACAATGCATATTAGTGAGTAATGGTGCAGAACATGTGAGGAGCTTCTTGTAGGGCATGTCTTTGTTGCTTGTCATGAGATCAATACTACATCTGAAACTGTTGCCTACTGTTTTAGTCAATGCATTTCAGTCCCACATGCTTTAAGAGGTTGGTCACTACTTTATAAGTCTCCTTCATGTGCACTAACCTCTACTGATAGACTCTTTTGTAAATGTCTTCCTTTCAGAAATCTCTCTGTGACCTGAGATCTTCTAGTCACATGATTTCTGGCTGCGCATCCTCCTCAGATTCGCCCTGAGTTCCTGGCTCTGGAATATAATGAGACATCACAATTACAGATCAGCGAATAAATTCAAGTGAAATTGAATTCTACTTGAATTTTATAAAATATTATATTTGCCAAAATGCAGCTGTTTTTTGTAATTCAGTTTTGCACAGATTCAGCAAAATGCTGGCTGCCATTTTTCTTAACTATAATGTGTCATCAAATGGTTAAAAGAATTAAAAAATCGTTATACTCACCTCACTGTTGACTTCTCTGACTCCTCTGTTACTCAATGACAACCATCTGGACCTTGCCGTATCTTTTTTTCCTCTGCTGCTCACGTTGGAATCTTCAGTTCTCTCATGCTGCACTGGACTTCCAGATGTAATGGTGCCTTGGATGGTTCTGATGAGGTACAAAAAAGGTCAATGTCATTGTGACATTAAGACGTGCACCATTGAGTTCTAGCATCCCTGTGCAAAACCCTTCTGGGTGCCATGATACTTGGAAGCCTGGCGCAGTGTCATGGGACTAAAGAAACCAATGGGAACATCATGGTGTGGGTCTGTTTAGGGGGCTTTACACGCTGCAACATCGCTAATGTGGAGTCGTTGGGGTCACGGACTTTGTGACGCACATCCGGCCGCATTAGCGATGCCGTTGCGTGTGACACCGATAAGCGATTTTGCATCGTTGCACAAACGTGCAAAATCGCTAATCGGGGACATGGGGGTCCATTCTTAAAAATCGTTACTGCAGCAGTAACAAAGTTGTTCCTCGTTCCTGCGGCAGCACACATCGCTGCGTGTGACGCCGCAGGAACGAGGAAGCTCCCCTTACCTGCCTCCCGGCTGCTATGCAGAAGGAAGGAGGTGGGCGGGATGTTACTACCCGCTCATCTCCGCCCCTCCGCTGCTATTGGGCGGCGGTTCAGTGACGCTTCAGTGACGTCGCTGTGACGCCGCACAGACCGCCCCCTTAGAAAGGAGGCGGTTCGCCGGTCACAGCGACGTCGCCGGACAGGTAAGTATGTGTGACGGCTCTGGGCGATGTTGTGCGGCACGGGCAGCGATATGCCCGTGTTGCGCAACAGATAGGGGCGGGTACCCACACTCGCGATATCGGGACCGATATCGCAGTGTGTAAAGTAGCCTTTTTTCAACATATGGCACTGGCAAACTTTATATGATTGAAGGAAGGATTAATGGTCAAATGTACATAGACAAACTTGATAAAAATCTGCTGCCATCTACTATGATGATGATGATTAAAGCAAGGTGGACATTTTAGCAAGACAATGATCCTAAACACACAGCCAAGGAAATTCTCAATTGGTTTTAAATAAAGAAAATAATGCTGTTATATTGGCCCAGCCAATCACCTAATCTGATTCCAATAGACAATTTATGGAAGCTCAAAGTTCATAGAAAGAGCTCACTGAACCTTAAGGATTTGAAAAGGGTTTCTATGGAAGAATATGCCAAACTCACACCTGAGCAATGTATGCAACTAGTTTCTGTTTCTTCATACAGGAGGCAACTTGAATATAACCAGAAGTTTACATACACCTTCCAAAAAGCCACATATGCATGTTTTTCTCACTATCTCACATGAAATCAGAATAAACCTTTCCCGTTTTAGGTTAATTAGGATTACCAAAATGTCTTAATTTTTGTTTTCTTCCACTCATAATAAGTGACACCTGGTCTTTATTAATGTTTTTTGAAGAAATAAGTAATGTGCTAGTCCTTTGTATTGACCACTCATGTATGTATACATGTAAATGAGATCTCCTCTGAGATGTCTTTTTTCTAAGCAAAACAGGCCCAACTCTTCTAACCTCTGATCATATGGGAGGTCTTCCATCCCTTGTAATAATCTAGTTGCCCATCTTTGACTTAACTAACTTCTCAATATCTTTATTTAAATTGCGGTGCCCAAAACTGGATCCCATATTCTAGATTTGGCCTTACAAGTGATTTATAGAGGGGTAAAAATAAGTTGGTATCACGGGATCTAATCTCTCTTTTTATACACCCTAAAATCTTGTTTGCATTTGCAGCTGCTGCTTGTCATTGAGTACTGCTGCTCAGCTTACTTGTAACCAGACTACCCAAATCCTTCTCCTGTTCTGGTCTGGCCTCCCCTCCGGCCACACCAGACTAGGCCGCTGCGCCCCCGACCTCACCACCGGCCAGACCAGAGCAGGCCGCAATGCCTCCAGCCTCACCACCGGCTGTCCCCGGTTGTGGAACCACCGGCATATCTTGTTGCAGCTGCAGAGTAGGAACCCGCCAACATGACGGTTCCACTGCAGCGCAGCCTCCCGGTAGCTGCCGGGGCCGCGGGACTCCGTCTACACCCAGTTCCCCTGGAGGCGGAACCCAAGATCAGTGCTCCCTACTGGGAGAGGCAACACCAGCAGCTGCTCACAGAAATGGCTACCCGGAAGCGGCGTTGGGCAGAGGTTGCTGCCCGCATGCACAAAGAAAAGGAGCATCTGAGAAAGGCTACCTTCTTGGTTAGAGGACCACGGTACCGGGGCTTTGTGGAGCGGTTCAACCCCAATAAAGGTTGGGGGTTCTGGAGTGGAACTGGGCCTTGCTTCTGGGGTTTTTGTCTCCAGGAGAGATGTCGCAGAAAACGGGCACCCCGATCGAAGTCTGAAGCCAGGAGACATGGTCTCCTATTGCCGGCATTATGGGGAGCGGGGCTGGTATGCCCTGGAGGTGAGAAGGCACGTCATGGAGGGCGAAAGAGTGGTGCCAGCTCCTGCAACTGCCCTCGACTACCTTAAAGAGGAATGGTAGCAGAACCAGGCTCTCTCATTAAAAATGTTATGTTATGTTGTTTTAAATGTTTGAAATCTGCATAATCAGAAATGTTGAAAAGTATAAATTAACCGGGAAAGTCACCTGATTTTCTGCTAATTATAAAGTTAAATATTGACTATGGCTGCAGGACTGGCAGCAGCCAGCATGAACTTGTGCTAATTGTATATAGTTGCACCTCGTGTGCCTACCAGAGTCATCCCTTGAACCACAAGGGTTCAGTCCTCATCACCAAGGACACAGCAAGGAACTTGGGGTGGTGCGACACCATGGCTAGCGGTGGCACCAGGGTTCAGGTGTTTTGGGTGGTGGGTTGAAGGGAAAAGGGACAATGGGAATGGACTGTCGGAGGAAGGAGCTGCAGCAGAGTAGGCTGAGCTGCCAGCTACAGTTACAACTGTTAGCGTTCCCAGTTGTTCTTAAATAAACTCTGTGAGTTTTATAACGTTAAAAGTGTATTTTCCAATTACTGTTTTAATAAAACTCTAGGTGTCTGGTAGCTCGGGGACAAGCTACGCTTAACCAAGGGGAAATGTAGCGCCCCTGAATATATCAGGGTGCTACAGAGAACTGCATCCTTTACTCCATGGTGCAGGGCCTACCCTCCCATGGTTCCAGGATCCCATCAACAATGTCACTGACATCCGCACTACAAATCCCAACCACACCTCACACCAGGGCTGGATAGACACACCAGTGGGTTGGTCAAGTTGGAGCACGGCCGCCCACCTAGGGGTCAGGCAGACTGGTGGGAGGGAGGAAGTGGAGGGCAGAACAGAGTTAGCCCTCAAAGAGTGAGGAGCAGGGGAGTTGGAGCTCCCAGGGAGGTGACATATTGGATCGCAGACGATGGTCCGGGACCACAGGAGCCAGGGACCAGTATTAGGAACACTGGACAAGAGTGTAAGAGACGCATTCTAGGAGGACTGTTGGCACCAGAAAGCACAGCCACCTTACTGGTTCCGAGCACAGCGGGTTACTGGACCCTAGAGCAGGGAGTAGCTTCACGCAACGTGATAATTAACCTGTGAAGTCTAGTCTCTTTATGAACTTTCCCCAAGAGCTCAGAGATTGGAGGCATCAGCACAACGCGAGGGATAGGGTTTTCCAAAATACACAACCCACTGAAATCCCAAGTGCCAGCCATCAAGAGCACAGCTGCCATACACACAGGTAGTGAAGCCCCGAAAACTTCAAGCCAAGGGACCACAACTGTCAATCAATTTATGCACGGAGGCAGGGCTCCGGACTTACCAAGTGACACTGGTGGGAGCGGGACCTGGACGGGCTCCCCCCGTAGAGACTGCGGTGCCTAGAGACATTGGTTTACCATCTGTGTGAGTGTCTACTTAATCCACCTGATTCAGCACCACGACTACCGCAGTCAGTAATCTGACCCCTGCACAATGCTTCCCAAGGCCAATCCACCTGTTCACCAAATCCCCACTATCCGGGGCCTTCCCTACCTACAGAGGGACTGACACCTGTCTGCCCCACACAATCTGCCCCGGTACTACCATTGGCAGCGGCGGTACTCCCCTTTATACAACCCGCAGGTGGCGTCACAAACATTCATCCCTTGTAAATACCCCCTTATATTTTAAGTGGCCGCAAGCCCCCTGGTCCAAAGACCCTCTGGCCACAGAAACCCCGGATCCGAGCAGTTCGACTGCTGCTGGGGCGGCACACATACACCTATTATGCCCGATGATCTGCTGGCTTCAATTGCTGGACTACCTTTATCTTATATGGGAATACATTCAGCATCCTTTGAATCCTCTGCAATCAATTTCGGGATATGCACAGCTGCTGGGAACACCCTCGGGTTGATGTTAGAAATGACGAATATAAGCACAATTGATGTTGACTTTGTAGATTTTGGTTTATTTTTACTTTTTGCTCTGTTGTGAATTTCACCCTATTTTCCAAGAAGTACATAGTTAAAAAAGTTACTATATTTTAAAATGGTATAGTGACTTCTGGGCCACTTGTTATATAAACAGCACATGTCAACTAGGGGTTAAAAATAATCGCAGTTCTTTCTATGACAGGACTAGGTCTTGTTTTTTACATGTAGTTGGTTTTCCTCCATTATGTGTTTTTCATAACATTTAATCATGTATTTTCTTTCATTTGTTTAATAAAACATTATACACTAAAATATCAACCAAGTTACAAATCAGCTATTGACAATTTCTATTATTTTCTTTTTTAAATATTTATCGTTCTCTTTTTATTAGATTGATACCATTATGCCTTTTTCTTTTTAACTCCGCATATCTGAAATTTCCTACTTCCAAGTGTTCACGTAGCTTCATATTTTACACTGTAGAAATTCCTTTAGGATGAAATAATTTCCATGGTTCCTTGTATGACCTTAAAATCATGTGGTATACATTAAAGTGTCCCTAAACTAAATCAGAACTTAAGAGTTTTTTTGCAAAGATTTCATCTGAATTTTCTTGCCTTTGCATTTAAAGCAAAAACCAAGACCCCAGCCAATATCTGGGTTGTTAAAATCTCCAAAAATCAGTACTGTACAAGCCTAAGCAACCTGTATTGTCCAATTCTTCAGTGATGTTGTGGGTCTATAGATTACACCAAAAATTAATTTTTCAGCCTTTGCCTTCTTTTGTAATTCCACCTATAACATTTCAACTTCCTCACAACTGTTATGCACAGTTTAAGTATTCCAACATGGGTGTAACCAGTGGCGTACCGTCAATAGAGGCAGACCACGCCACTGCTATGGGGCCCGTGAGCTGGAGGCAGGAGAGGGGCCTGCAGCTGACAGCACGGGCCCCTCCTCTTTCATTCCCCTGCTCACCGAGCCCCAGGGGGCAGGGCCGCCATCAGGGCAATGAGGGGGCCCGAGTCGCTCATAGAGAGCTGCCCTCTCTCTTCCTGCATTGATGTATGTAATCGGTTCAGGACAGGAAAATTTACTATGGAGGCTGCGGTGAAGGACCTGTCATCTAACTAATCATGTGCCTGATCACATGACCAGTGAACATGCAGGTCCTGTTGTTCTGCTGCTGCTGCCTCCGTGCAGCTCCCCGTGGTTTCTCTCCTGCTCTTCACTGATTAGAAACTGCAAGATGTATATTGTGTGTAAGGCTATGTGCGCACGTTGCATTCAATTCCGCAATGTGTAAGTCACTGACTGTGCGTCTCAGAACGCAGCCGAAAAAGCTGCGTTCTGAGACGCATTCGGCAGAACGCAACATGCGAACATTCCTGGAGAATTCATGCGTTCTGGATGCTTTCTCTGCCATAGACAGAGAGGGAAATGCATCCAGAACGCACATTTTTCACAGTGCGGTCCCACTCAGCTCTGCAGCATCCCCATAGACTTGCAGCAGAGCCGAGTGGGACCGCACTGTCAAAAAGAGCATGGCTGGCTGCAAGACACTGCCGCGCGATCAGAATGAACTCGAAAGAACTTCACCCGACTTCATTGTGATCGTGCTGTGTGTGTGCCGCGGCTTGATTTGCGGTCACATGTGAAGGACTCACCTGTGATCGCAAATTCCCTGAGTGACTGCAGTGAGCTGCGCGATCAGCTGTGATTTCACTCAGGTTACTCGCGGCCACAGCAGCAGTCCTATCCCTGAGAGCGGTGGCCGCGAGTAACCTCAGTGACAGCACAGCTGATCGCGCGACTCACTTCAGTTGCTGCATGGAGCTC
The DNA here is from genome assembly GCF_048569485.1 of Anomaloglossus baeobatrachus. Taxonomy (NCBI): domain Eukaryota; kingdom Metazoa; phylum Chordata; class Amphibia; order Anura; family Aromobatidae; genus Anomaloglossus; species Anomaloglossus baeobatrachus. Next base: position 715,062,178 of record NC_134353.1, on the reverse strand, counting down.
ACAGGAGTGTCGGTGTTCTACTGCCACTCCTGTCAGCTTCCGATGTAGCTGAGCTGGAAGCGTCGTGGGACCTTGCGTGGATTACGTCGGACCTGGTGGTGTTCTTGAGGGATTCATAAATTGGTGAAAGAGGGGGTTTTTTTGTGTTTCATTACAAATAAAGGATTTTTTGGATGTATATGTTTATTTTCTTTAACTTACAGGTTAATCATGTAAGGTTTCTCGGGGAGACACCTGCCATGATTAACCTAGGACTTAGTGGCAGCTATGGGCTACTGCCATTAACTCCTTATTACCCTGTTTGCCACCGCATCAGGGCAATTTGGGTAGAGCCGGATAAAGTCCCGGGACTGTCGCATCTAATGGATGCGGCAATTCCGGGCGGCTGCTGGCTGATATTGTTAGGCTGGGGGGCTGCCCATAATGTGGAGCACCCCATCTTGAGAATACCAGCCTTCAGCCGTGTGGCTTTACCCTGGCTGGTATCCAAATTGGGGGGGACCGCACGTCATTTTGTTTTTAATTATTTATTTATTTTTTTTACTGCTCGGTGGCTGTGATTAGTTGCAGTGAGACAGCTGTCACTCAGCGTGGGGGCATGCCTGACTGCAACCAATTATAGGCGCCGGTGGGCGGGGGAAGCAGGGAATTTGTGATGGATTAATGAGCGGCCGGCATTTTCAAAAAAGGAGAAGCCGCCACAGTGTGAACGCCGTGCAGTGCCGCGCCAGTGATCGTGGATCGGTGAGTATGAGAGAGGGGGTGGGAGGGAGAGACTGATATGGACAGAGATAGAGACATAGAGAGAGAGAAAGACTGACTGCCAGACAGAGAGAGAAATAGAAAGACCTGTCTTTGTTATGTTAAAAAAACATGCGGATCGCAACAATAATGCAGTTCAAACACACTGCTTCAAATTTTGGCAGTGTTTTTCTACAACTCATTGATTTCAATGGGTGTAGAACGCTGCCAAAATGGCAAAAACAATTGACATGTTGCTTCTTTAAACGCAGAGATTTTGACAAATTTTACGCACCTAAAACGCTGCGTTATTAAAAGCATTGTGCGCACAAGAAAGCCCTAATTTCAATAGACTATGCCTGGAAATCAAAATGCATGCAATTTGGCATGAAAACGCAACAGCTCAAAATGCTGCGGAAACGCAGGAAAAAAAAGCAAAGTGCGCACATAACCTAACTGTGCATGTAGTCTGTCTGTCTGGATGTCTCTGTCTGTCTCTTTCCCTGCAATATGTCTCTTTCCCTGCAGTATGTCTCTTTCCCTGCCAGAATGTCTCTTTCTCTGTCTCTCTCATTACCTGTCTCTTTCTCATTCCCTGTCTCTCTCTCATTCCCTGTCTCTCTCTCATTCCCTGTCTCTCTCTTATTCCCTGTCTCTCTTATTCCCTGTCTCTCTCATTCCCTGTCTCTGTCTCATTCCCTGTCTCTCTCTCATTCCCTGTTTCTCTCATTCCCTGTCTGTCTCTCATTCCCTGTCTCTATCATTCCCTGTCTCTCTCTCATTCCCTGTCTGTCTCTGTCTCTCTGATTCCCTGTCTGTCTGTCTCTGTCTCTCTGTCTCTCTCATTCCCTGTCTGTCTCTGTCTCTCTCATTCCCTGTCTGTTTGTCTCTGTCTCTCTCTCATTCTCTGTCTCTCTCTCTCTCATTCTCTGTCTCTCTCTCTCATTCTCTGTCTCTGTCTCTCTGTAAATTTTCCCCTCAAAACATAGTCTATGACATTCCCTGAGTCACATGAGGTGTCTGTGCAAAATATCGCGATTGTAAATGAGATGGTGTGGGTTCCTATAGCGGACACACATACAGTGTGTATGTATATATATATATATATATATATATATATATATAGATTTAGATATGTATATATATATATATATATATATATACACACATACACACCTTTATATATTAGATATACGCATATGGCTGCCGATTCTGTCTGGGGTTCATCATTTTAATGACCCAAAAAACGGTGCATGCAGCTTTTTTTGGGCTGTCAAAATGATGACTAGCGGTTAATGTTTGATTGATGAGGACTGTTTGCAGAATTGGAGATTTTCCAAGAGTGATTGTGGATTGTTTGAAGGTTGGAGGTCAGTATGCAAAGGAGGATCTCAGCTCCCCCTGTAACGGCATTACCTGGGTCCTTTCTCTGTGAGACGGTGCAGGGAGGTCGGCTCCATGTTCAACGAGGCAAAGTCCGGCAATATAAGAAGTTGTTTACAGCATCACGTCCAAGAAATGAGGTTAAAAAACAATTTTATTCCATAACTTACTTGTGCAGATCTAGCAGGATATGTCTCAGACTAAGAACCTCTTGTAAGGTGTGAAACACATTAGACTTTGTTTTATACTTCGTGGACGTCCATCCAACCTAGTGTTGGTTTTAACGTTATGGAAAAAAATTGGTTATTAACCTTTTCTTGGATGTGATGCTGGAAACAACTTTTTTCTATTGCCGAAGGTTCAAGGGGTAGAGGCAGAGCTGTGATGGAGTCTGAAGGGGGCCCGAAAATTTTGTCAGTATCGGGCCCGGAAATTCCTGGTGACAGCCCTGGCTGGAGGGGCCTGGGGTGGCTGCCCGCAGTGTGTGCGTTTTCACTTTCATGCATCATGCCCCCGGGGCCGTCACCAAGCAGCTGATTAACGCTGCCCGGAGCCGGCACTGTTTCTATAACTGCAGACTAGCCAACGCAGAAATGCAGACTCACCCACACTGCATACTGTGCGCAGCCTGTGCTGAAGAGGAGGGAGTGGCAAGGCAGTAGCTTCTTCTAGTGAGAGATGCCAGGAGGAGAACAGCCAATCAAGAGAGGGGGTGGAGCTTGTTCAGTACAGCCGCGGGAGAATGAAATAATGAAACGGAAAACAGTCCAGGAGTGAAAAAGGAGTAGAGACAACAGAAAAGAGAGAAAAGCAAACAGAGAAAAAAAAACAGTGAGAAGCGGAGAACAGAAGGAATAGAAAGAAAAAGCAGAGGACAGGAGGAGCAGCCAGGAAGACTCACAGGATGTGCAGCAGGGAGGCCTGAGCCACTATCATCATCTCTCACAGCACAGTAGCAGGTGAGTATTAAAATGTACAAACATCTGCCTGTAACACTACAGAAAAAATGCCCTGTGCTGTGCCATCACTCTGTGTGTGTGTGTTGCCCCTGTGCCAATACTGTGTGTGTGTTGCCCCTGTGCTGTGCCATCAGTGTGTGTGTGTGTGTGTGTGTGTGTTGCCTCTGTGCCATCACTGTGTGTGTGTATTATCTCTGTACTTTGCAGAGTTTTACTATACTGTAGATCCTAAGGCTATAAAGAGGGTCATAATCGTTAGCATTAAATGGGGGAGAGTAATGTGAAAATGTATATTGTGTGTAGTGAGGGGCACAAAGAAGGACATCCCTACTTTAGGTTAAGTTCACATATTGCAGATTTTTTAGGGATTTGCGGTGTGAATCCACTGGTCTTGCTCAGTAACAGGATGGTGGTTATATTCAGACTCTGTGGTGATATTTGGTCATGGTGTGGCAGCATTATTTTGCAATGTAATAATACATTGCAAACCTTTATATAGTGGGTGTTGTTCAGTAACACTATGTACTAGTATGTGTTATTTCTGACTATAAGCAGGCCCCCAGTAAAGCATGCCGGCCCCCAGTAACATGTATAATGAATATTATGATAATATTTTGATTTTTTTTTGGTTTTGTTTGTTTATTTTTTATCGTGGGGGGGGCCCCATTCAGATTTTTTGCTATGGGGCCCCATGATTTCTATGTATGCCCCTGGGTGTAACAAAAAAAAAGGAGAGAGAGAAATAAAGCTTATCTCAGTACAGTCACACCTTGCCCCTACTGGTTCCTGTACAAGCTAATATCCCTAGCTGTACTGCCCCTATCGGCTACTGTATACTGTATAGGGTGGAATAACCTTAGCCACAAAACAAGGAACCTCAACTCAGATTGTCTGTCTAAAATAAAAGGCCATCAAGTTATTCCTCATACTTCCAGAGGAACCAGAGAGGAGGTTCCTGTGCACTGTAACCCAAGATGGGAAAAGCGTACAGAAATAGGCAGGGGCCTAAGGTTGTGGAAACATAAGACATGTGCACAAATGAAAAAGGTGAAATAACAAATGTAAGCTAGGATAGCCTTCTAGAACTTAACCGCAAACAGGAGAAAGGTGTAGAGTACAGTAGATCAATGAGGAGGCACAGAGCAGATGCCATATTGGTCTCTGTATCACAGGAAAAAAAATCCTAGCAGTGAGGCTGGAACTCCTAAGGCTAGTTTCACACTTGCGTTGAACGATATCCGTTGCATTGCGTTGTGTGACGGATGCAACGGATGAGTTGCATATAGTGGCACAACAGATGCAACGGATCATACAAAATAACGCAATCTGTTATAGTTTTTTTCCTGGACTTTACACATCTAGGCATGCGCAGTTGTGTAAAGACGGTTGCGTTTACGGAATCTGTCAAATGACGGATTCTAATGGAATCCGCCACCATAGGCGTCCATTATAAAAACAACGGACGCCGACGGAATCCTGCAGGTTGTGTTTTTTTGACACTCCGCCAAGCGCAGAAAAACGCTACATGCAGCGTTCCATCTGCCAGGCGAATGCAACGTAGTGTCGACTGACGGATGCAACGCAAGGCCATCCATTGCTATCCGTAGCTAATAGAAGCTTATGAGGATTAAAACGGTTTCCTGCAACGGTTACCATAATTCCTCAAGGCGGCGGATAGCAACGGATGCCGTTCAACACAAGAGTGATACCGGCCTTAGCAGAATCCACATAGGAATATAGCCAGCAAAGAAGGCTAGTATCAGGTGAGTGTAAATGCGATAGGACAGTGAAAATGAGCAAGTGAGAACACCTGATAACCCCAAACCAAAAGGAAAGGAGCAAAGGTAAGAGACCATCAGCAATTAGACAGGAGCTGACCAAGCTGTGGCTCAGCAGGGAAGGAAAATGACCATACAACACAAGGACAGCAGATCAAGTCTTGGACCCAAGGCATGACAATAACCTTCATCATCTATTGCCTCTTTCACACTGACTTTCATATTATTTCTAACATAGAGAAATACTTCTTCGGTTTTCATATTTGATACATTTCTAGTGTGCCAACAAACAGCTACATGGATAGGCACACAGCTATGCAGTACAGCTCAACACCTCAGATTGTTAGAGATCAAGGGAATTATAAACAATCACCAAACATTGATAGTTTAACCCCTTCACGACCGGCCAATTTTTCGCTTTTCGTTTTTGGCCATTCTTTTTCTGAGAGACGTAACTTTTTTTATTTTTCAGTCAATATGGTTATGTGAGGGCTCATTTTTTTTGTGGAACGAGATGTACTTTTAAATGAAACCATAAGTTTTACCATATAGTGTACTGGAAAACGGCAAAAAAATTCCAAATGCAGAAAAATTGAAAAAAAGTGCGATAGCACTATTGTTTTTGAGATATTTTATTTACTGTGTTCACTCTATGGTAAAATTGATGTGTGAGTGTGATGCCTCAAGTCAGTGCGAGTTCGTAGACACTAAACATGTATAAAAAAAACCCCAAAAAGCCAGCACTAAATGTGCACTACAGCACTAAAAATTCCAACTGTACTTATTATAAATATGAGATTTTTGGCAAAAAAATTGCAATTTCTTGAGCCACCCCGCCACTTCACGGAAAATTTCTGTTGGGGCAGTCCTAACACTAAAATATTTTTATAAAATGTGCCAAACGGCCTCATATATGAAATAGTAGAACTGCTCTTAGCAGCACTCACCTGGTCTATTTCAATCCCGTACCCATGACTGACTCATGGCTGTGGGCGGGACAGGTCCAAGCAAATGCTGCATGAAGTAAATAGCCTGTGGACAGGGCCTGAATGTGAACAGTCACCAACCGCCAAAATCTAGACAGGTGGAATACATACCAATTCAATGAAGAAAAAACAAAAAGCCAGCACTAAATGTGCACTTCAGCACTAAAAATTCCAAACTATACTTAGAAAAATTTTGAGATTTTTGGCAAAAAATTGCAATTTCTTGAGCTACCCCGCCACGTCACGGCAAATCTGATTTGGGGCAGTCCTACACTAAAATATTTTTATAAAATGTGCCATACGGCCTCACATATGAATAGTAGAACTGCTCATAGCAGCACTCACCTGGTCTATTTCAATCCCGTACCCATGACTGTTGTGAATGTTAGTTATGTTTTGGCTGCTGGGAGGCTCCCTCTGGTGGCCAGGAATGGTTTGGACTTGGACCAGGTGTGTTGTGCAATGGGCGTTTCCTTTGCTAACTCTCTGCTTATTTAAATCCTGGTTTGATAGCAGGCTGTGCCGGATGTCAGTTGTTCTTTGTTCACCAGCCTGCTTCATTCTGCTCCACACCACATCTACCCCAGATAAGTGCTTGCTCTTTATGTATTGTTTGGTTCTTTTGCTCTTATCTGGGTTTGTCATTTTCTGTGGTTGTTTTCAGTTTATTTGCATGCAGGGATTTTCCCCCTCAGTTGCTTAGCTGGGGAACTCCCTGCAGTTCTGTTTGGAGTATAGCTCCTTTGGGTCCATGTGTTTGTGGCTTGTTGAATTTGTTATGATTCTTGTTTTCTGTTCATTGGTATGACAGAAGCACCTGGTATAGGACGGAGTTCAGATCGTGCAATCTGAGGGCCTTTTTGTACTATCAGGAATTTGGAATTTTGCAGGGTTTTTCTCTGGCCACCATCAGTCCCTTACCTGTCCTTTCCTATTTTAGTTAGTGGGGGCCTCACATTTGCTAATCCTGTCATCTATCTGTGTATTGTGTTTTTCCTATATCACCGCAGTCTTTGAATGTGGGGGGCTTGCTATTCTTGTCTATTTTCTGAGGCAGAGAGTTATTCATCTTTCCTTCCTTTAGGATAGTTAGTTCTCCGTCTGGGTTCGCAGTGCACAGGATGTTAGTTCACCCCTCGGCTACTTCTACTTATGATGGTTAGTAAGGGGATGGCGGCCAGATTAGTTGCCAATGCTCTTGTCACCTTTTACCAATGATTTGTGGTGGGCTTCCATGGTTCTGGATCATAACACATGACTGAGTCATGGCTGTGGGCGGGACAGGTCCAAGCAAATGCTGCATGAAGTAAATAGCCTGTGGACAGGGCCTGATGACTGAATGTGAACAGTCAACAACCGCCAAAATCTAGACAGGTGGAATACATCCCAAATTGGGGTGCATAGCAAGGTGGGGGTCAACCATCGACCAATTCAATGAAGAAAAAACAAAAAAGCCAGCACTAAATGTGCACTTCAGCACTAAAAATTCCAACTGTACTTATTATAAATATGAGATTTTTGGCAAAAAATTGCAATTTCTTGAGCCACCCCACCACTTCACGGCAAATCTCTGTTGGGGCAGTCCTAACACTAAAATATTTTTATAAAATGTGCCAATCGGCCTCACATATGAAATAGTAGAACTGCTCTTAGCAGCACTCACCTGGTCTATTTCAATCCCATACCCATGACTGAATCATGGCTGTGGGCGGGACAGGTCCAAGCAAATGCTGCATGAAGTAAATAGCCTGTGGACAGGGCCTGATGACTGAATGTGAACAGTCCCCAATCGCCAAAATCTAGACAGGTGGAATACATCCCAAATTGGGGTGCATAGCAAGGTGGGGGTCAGCCACCGACCAATTCAATGAAGAAAAAACAAAAAGCCAGCACTAAATGTGCACTTCAGCACTAAAAATCCAAAACTGTACTTATTATAAAACTTTTGAGATTAATGCACATTTAGTGCTAGCTTTTTTGTTTTTCTTCATTGAATTGGTCGGTGGTTGACCCCCACCTTGCTATGCACCCCAATTTGGGATGTATTCCACCTGTATAGATTTTGGCGATTGGTGACTGTTCCCATTCAGTCGTCAGGCCCTGTCCACAGGCTATTTAATTCATGCAGCATTTGCTTGGACCTGTCCCGCCCACAGCCATGATTCAGTCATGGGTATGGGATTGAAATAGACCAGTTGAGTGCTGCTAAGAGCAGTTCTACTATTTCATATGTGAGGCCGTTTGGCACATTTTATAAAAATATTTTAGTGTTAGGATTGCCCCAACAGAGATTTGCCGTGAAGTGGCGGGGTGGCTCAAGAAATTGCAATTTTTTGCCAAAAATCTCATATTTATAATAAGTGCAGTTGGAATTTTTAGTGCTGAAGTGCACATTTAGTGCTAGCTTTTTTGTTTTTTCTTCATTGAATTGGTCGGTGGTTGACCCCCACCTTGCTATGCACCCCAATTTTGGATGTATTCCACCTGTCTAGATTTTGGCGATTGGTGACTGTTCACATTCAGTAATCAGGCCCTGTCCACAGGCTATTTACTTCATGTAGCATTTGCTTGGACCTGTCCCGCCCACAGCCATGATTCAGTCATGGGTACGGGATTGAAATAGACCAGGTGAGTGCTGTTAAGAGCAGTTCTACTATTTCATATGTGAGGCCGCTTGGCACATTTTATAAAAATATTTTAGTATTAGGACTGCCCCAACAGAGATTTGCCGTGAAGTGGCGGGGTGGCTCAAGAAATTGCAATTTTTTTTACCAAAAATCTCATATTTATATGTTTTAAGTACAGTTGGAATTTTTAGTGCTGTAGTGCACATTTAATGCTAGCTTTTTGTTTTTTCTTCACTAAACATGTATAGGTTTACTTTTATATAAGGGGTTAAAAAAAAATTGTAAGTTTGTCTGAAAAATGTGGCGCACGTTTTACGCCATATTCCGTGACCAATAGCGTTCTCATTTTTCGGGATCTATGGCTCAGTGACAGCATATTTTTTGCATCTCGAGCTGACATTTTTAAATGTACCATTTTTGCGCATATGCTACGTTTTGATCACCTGTTATTGCATTTTGCGCAAAAGTTGTGGTGACAAAAAAACGTAATTTTGGCATTTGGAAAAAATTTTCCGCTACGCAGTTTATTGATCAGATTAATAAATTTTATATTTTGATAGATCTGGCATTTCTGAACGCGGCGATACCAAATGTGTGTATATTTTATATTTTTTTAACCCTTTAATTTTCAATGGGGCGAAAGGGGGGTGATTTGAACTTTTAGTTTTTTTTGTTTTTTTTTAAATTTTTTAAAACTTTTTTTTACCTTTTTTTTTTTTATTTTACTAGACCCCCTAGGGGGCCATAGCGATCAGCAATCCGATCGCTCTGCCCTATCTATTGATCACAGCTACACAGCTGTAAACAGCAGATACACTCACTTTCTGCTTCACTCGGCTCCGGGCCGAGTGAAATGGAAAGTAATTCATGTGTAGTACAGGAGTCATCACATGACCCTGTGCTACCATGACAACCACCGGACGTCACGTGAGCACATCACGTGACTTCCTTTATCGGCCGGTAAGTAAAAGTTTACCGCCGATGCCGTTATAATGGCGCTGACACATATTGACAGCGCCATTTAAGGGGTTAAACGACACAAGCAGATAACGATTCTACTCGTGCCTAGCAGGCACACATCTCAGCTGTGAAAATCAGCTGAGATGTGCGCTGATTGCGGCATGCTGCCTGCAGCAGACCGCGGGCAGTAACATTATGACCGCTAGGACGTAATATTACTGCCCGTGGTCGTTAAGGGGTTAATGATACATGGGTATTGTGATACAATAAGCAGGCTGGTCATAATGTTTGATTCCTCAATAAAATTGCTATTTAACATCATCATGTAGCCCTAGCTGTTTTGTTGTTGACTATTGATAAGCAGACTTGCAGATCACCGGGACTGGCTGATCCTGGTGATTCAGTTTCTAAAATCTAGTTCTAGGCTGGATTCTGGTTTCCATAAAAGTCTATGGGGATAAGACTCCGGTGATTAAAAATGGTGTAGAAGGGATAGGGAGATGGGAGCAGGCACACTGTACTTACTGAGGCTCCAGCATAACTATACACTGCTCCCAGGCCTTGCATTCTCTTCTTGGGCCTCTACATACTGCTCATCCATATTCACTGCTTTCCCCACCCACCGGCACCTGTGATGGTTGCAGTCAGACGCGCCCCCACCCTGAGTGGCAGCGTGTCAGCTGACTGCAAGCAATCACGGGCACCAAGACGGCCGGTGGGTGGGGAAAGCAGTGCAACTGTCTGTGGGTCAGTATCTTGGTATAAAAAAGTATAAAATAATTGGTATAGGATTCCCCCATTTTATGATACCAAGCACAGATAAAGCCTACAGCTACAGGCTGCAGCCCCCAGCCGTGCACCTATCTTGGCTGTGTATCAAACTAAGAGGAACAGCATGCGGCTTCTTTTTTTTAATTATTTAAATAAATAATTTTAAAAAATTATGTGCAGTCCCCCCAATTTTAATACCCAGCCAAAATAAAACTTGACAGCTGGGGGCTGGTATTCTCAGGCTGGGAGGTCCAGCCTAAATATATCAGCTTCCAGCCCTTCGGAATTGTTGCATTCATTAGATGCGATAAGCCCGCCTTTTCCTGACTCTACCCGATTGCACTGGTGCGGTGGCAATCAGGGTAAAATAAGAAGTTAATACCAGCCCACAGCTGCCACTAAGCTCTAGATTAGTAACGGCTGGCATCTATGAGACACCCCCATTACTAATCTGTAAGTGAAAGTAAACAAACACAAATGCAGAAAAAAATCCTTTATTTGGAATAAAAGACAAAAAAACCCTTTTTCACCACTTTATTAACCTCAAAACACCCCTGCAGGTACGACGTAATCCACGAGGTCCCATGACGATTCAGCTATGCTACATCTGAACCTCACAGCACGCGATAATGGAACATGACTGCCCCCTATGAGCTCCAAAGAATGAATGAGCTGCAGCAATCAACAGTGATGTCATTTGGTGTTTGATGGGGTCAGCACTGTCAGTGTTAAAGCTGCCGGCTGGGGGCAGGGCTGCCCCGCTTTCCCCGTCCACTGGCCGGCACTGTAGGTATTAAAGGGCTGGTGGGGTGTTGTTCACAGTTCCGCACTTTAAGCCAGAGTGCTTCAGGTCACCAGAGGTCATACAATGGGAAACCGGGTATGACCTCCGGTGAACTGAGTAACATTACTGTTGCCAGCCGGGTCCCCCTTGCAGCGCTTCCTTGAGTCTTGAGAGATCAGATATGTTTTTGGTCTCTCCAGGGAAGAGCCAGGACCATCGTTGGACATCATGTGCATTAGAGCGGAAGTTCAAGGGTCTTTTGAGGGTTAATAAAGAGGAGAAATAGGGTGCTGTATTTCAAATAAAGGATATTTCCTTTATTTTATTTTAAATAAATATTTATTTTAAAGGATATGTTTGTGTTTATTTCTTGTTACTTATAGGATTAGTGATAGAGGAGTCTCATAGACCCCTACCCATCACTAATTCTGGGCTTGATGACAGTTGTGCACTGTAATTAACCCCTATTACTCCAATTGCCACTGCACAAGGACAATTGGGAAGAGCCAGGTAAAGCACCAGGATCCATTAGATGCGACAATTTCAGGGCAGCTGTAGGCTTTTATTCTTAGACTGGGGGAGTTCCAATAACCATGGAACTCCCCAGGCTGAGAATACCAGCCCCCAGCTGTCGAGCCTTATATTGGCTGGGTATCAAAATTGGAGGGGACTACAAGCCGTTATTTTAAATTATTTATCTAAATAATTTAAAAAAAAAAAAGCCGCATGCTTTCCTCTTATTTCATACATGGCCGAGATAGGCGCACAGCTGGGGGCTGCAACCTGTAGCCATGGGCTTTATCTGTGCTGGGTATCATAATACGGGGAGACCCTATGCCAAATGTTTTATTTATTTATTTTTATACTACAATACTGACCCGCAGACAGTTCCACTGCTTTCCCCGCCCACCGGGGATGGAGGCGCTTTTGACTGCAATCAATCAGAGACGTCACGATTGCCAGTGGATGTTAAAAGCAGTGCATATTGATCAGCAATGATGAGCTGCCCAGGAAGTGAAGGGGAAGCCATGGGAACAGTGTACAGACATGCCGGAGCCTTGGTAAGTATGAAGTGCTTGCTTCTTTCTTATTTTCTTTATTTTTCATTTATTTTTTTTAATTTCCAGAGTGCTGGATCCGGATCAATATCTAGAATCCTGGGCCTGGGTCTGGCACCTGGGTACCTTTGAAACCACTGGGATCCATCCAGACTTTTACAGTCTGGGTCTTCCAATCACTATTTTTGACGCTGTATGGCCTTGTCTCTATCCCTTTTCTGGATACATTACAGGAAACAGGATATACACATTGAGCATTGTAACTTTTCTTCCTACAACCAGCCTGCAATTTGTGAACATCTGATATAAATCAACCTATCATAAACATTAAAGTCTATTGAGATCTTTGACATGGTAAAAAAAAGATGTTTACAATGGTAATGATTACCTCGAATTTATTTCACAATTTGACATAATTTTTATACAGAGCAGTGAATCTCGTAAAACTATAAAGTTGAAAGAGAGAATTGTGGTTATTGTCTTCACAAGGGTGAACTGTAAAAAGATTTATAATGCATTCCCTGTTCTTGGTGTATAAGTCTATATGTTATCCTTTAGAGACAAAAGCAACAGATTTAAAGTTCTTTGTCAAATAAAAATAAATATATATATACATCTCCAGTCTCCATTCACAAAATATATATTTCTAGGTGGAGGGCTATGTGAAACTCAATGCTTGAGGCCCTTGGGCAGTGTCCAATTGGCCAAATAGTAAGACCCCCCAGAGTATCCAGTGTAAGCTTTTTGTAAAATATAGCTTTTTTCAAGTCTTCATTCTTCTTTAGTTGAATCCTCTTTTCTTTCTATCTTTTTATGATTGATAAGATCAGAGATTGTGTCTTGATGTAGCTCCTTATGTCCAAATTTACCAAGGTAGCAAAATAGTTTTATAGAAAAGAGAGAACAAAAGAAAATCCCTCTGATTTAACAGTGTGGAACTGCAAAATCTAGGGCAAGGACTGTTACATTACAAATAGTAAAAATAGTTCCCCTGTGATCTGTGAAGAATGGGATCCTGTGGTGGTTATATGCTCTGGCTATGAAGTGTTCAATAGCTTTATATAAAAAAAAATTGTGTTACCCTAGATGTGGTGTTCCCTTCATCAAAGGTAATTGCACATCATTTAACATATAGCTGTTAATTAACTGCAATCCTATATATGAACCATAATAGGATCCTACTATGCATCTTTCTTTTTAAACATTCTATTTTTATCTGTTTTTGAACATTAGTTATCTTGCTGTGTCTTATATACCTGTATAACATCATGTACTGTTTTATGAGCACACTAGTGTGGCAAATTAGGATTTGTAAAGACTGTTTTCCAAATGCCTTGATGCCCACAGCCTACCTTCTGCTTAAAGGGAACTTGACTGCCAATATATGCTGCCTTATCCACGGGTAGCATGTATCAGATACTAGCAGGGGCGCACCCATAATTGATGCAATATGTGCAGCCACACAGGGGTCCAAGAAGTAAGTGGGCCCATATCGATCTTCATATCAGCAAGCATGCTTGATTGTGTCACAGAAACAAAGAGGAGCCCATATAATGTTCTTGTAAAAAGGGCCCTCTTCCGTCTGTGTCGACCTCTGACACTGGCTGTACGATTTGAGTCGTGCATGTTTGACTGTAAAACACTGATTTCATTACAGAGAAAAACATAGTTAATAAGCTGGCTTGCGACGAAGCTGCATGGGAGACTGGTTGGAAAGGCGATTCCCTGCCGACTTCTACCTGCCCACTTCCCATGACTGAAAGATCTCTCTCTATAAATGCACGCAAGGAGGGACCTGTCACTCAAGGGGAATGAGCAAAGAGGAGCCATCAGTGACCCACCTGTTCAATTCATTCATTTAATCATTCATTCAATAGTTCTTGGCATGCTTTTAATCTGTTTACAACACATGACGTACTGTGGCCATCAAGGGTTGTCTCCCTTGCTTTGATGCGGACTCGCTCACTGAGCCTGCATCTTTCCCTGCACATGTCAGCTGATATGATCAGCCGACATGTGCTTCTAACAGCCGCAGTTGGATCAGCGATCTGCCTGTGACTGTTTAACCAGTTAAATCCAGCCGTCAATCTCTGAAAGAAGGATATGTGCCGCCCCGGTGTTAGTCGGGCTGCTCGGATCCGGGATCGTGGCTCGAGGGGGTCATCCATACCTGGCTTGGTGTATGCTTTGATCTGTATAAAGGGGGTATTTACAGGGGATAAGTTTGTGACGCCACCTGTGGGTTGCGGTAATAGGAGTACCGCCGTTGCTATAAGGAGTATCGGGGCAGATGGAGTTAAGCAGTCAGATTTTAGCCTCTCCACAGGTAGGGAAGGCCCCGGGCTCAGGGTGTTGGTAGTTATTTGGGAGAGCAGGGTGCAGGGGACCAGGGTACTCACTGTGGGTAGTCGTGGTGCTGGATGAGGTTTATAAAGGAAACCACACACGCTGTAGGTAAACCAAATTCTCTGTGTGCCGCTGCCACTGCGTCGAGCTCATCCAAGTATCCAGCCCCACCGGTGTCACATAGAAATCCAGAGCCTGCCTCCATTCACAGTTTCGTGTCCGTGTGGGTCCTTATAGCTTGAAGCTGTAAGGTCCCGTTCTTGAGTTTTTTAAGTGAAGACTTGCTCCCAAGGGCTGGCACTTGGGACTTTAGTGGGTTGCTTTCTCTGAAAAACCCTGTCCCCCGCAGTGTGCTGATGCCCTCAGTCTCTGAGCTCTCTGGGAAGGTCCCTGAAGGTCCCCGTCCTCTGCAGGCTAATTGTCAGGATGTTGAATCGGCTCCTAACCTAGGGTCCTGTACCCCGTCGTGCTCGGTACCGGTCAGTTCTTTTAGGCTTTCTGGTGCCGACAGTCCTCCAAGACTATGTCTGTCGCACCCTTGTCCAATGTCAATGCCACCGTTCCCCGACTCCTCTGATCCCGGACCACTGCCTGCGACCCAACCTTTGTCCTTCTAGCTCCCTGGGAGCTAACACTCCAGCTCATCTCACTTTGAGAGCTCTCACTAGACTAACTTTGTTCCTCCTACCAGTCTGCCTGACCCCTAGGTGGGTGGCCCTGTTCCAGCTAGACCAACCCACTGGTGTGTCTGACAGGTCATGATGTAAGGTGTTGGTTGGGATTTGTGGTGCTGATGGAGGTGACACCGGTTTCTGGGAACTTGGAACCATGGTGGGTAGGTCCTGCACCCTGGGAAAAGGATGCAGGTCCCTGTAGCACCCTGATGTATTCAGGGGCGCTACAGATATAACACACAGCAGACAGGAGCGCATCATTCCCTCCTCCCAATAGTGCTCTGTGATGTAATCGTGAGAAGTCAATGAGTCGTCATGACAGTCAGTGGTCATGTATTTTAGTTGTATCTCTAGAGTGAGCATGCTAAGAATTAACAACTTCAATTCAACTCAGTAAAAAGTTAATTCATGTGTGGCACCTTATAGTTAAGTAGCCACAGTAACACCTGGTAGGTGCAGGAAGGGATTTCCACATTTGGAGAATTCACATGACACACGGACACAGACAGACTCATCACAACACTCCACTAAACCGTGGTTAGGGTATGTGCACACGTTGCTTTTTACCTGCTTTTTACCTGCTTTTTTGCTGCTTTTTCTTCTGCGCTGTTTAATGCCAAAATGGATGTGTTCTTCTATTCAAGCAAAGTCTATGGGAATTTGGGTTTCTTGTTCACACTATGTTGTTCAAAATGCTGCCTTTTTGTGGCAGAACTTTGGTCAAAAACCCAGCTTTGCAGTGCAAAACCCAAATGGCAAAAACAATTGACATGTTGCTTCTTTGAAAAGCTGAGTTTTTGACCAAAGTTCTGCCTCAAAAAGGCAGCATTTTGAACAACATAGTGTGAACAAGAAACCCAAATTCCCATAGACTTTGCTTGAATAGAAGAACACATCCATTTTGGCATTAAACAGCGCAGAAGAAAAAGCAGCAAAAAAGCAGGTAAAAAGCAGGTAAAAAGCAACGTGCGCACATACCCTTAGGGTCTAGTGCAGCTGAACTTGTATAGTGGTGAGCACTGTCCCTGAAACCAGCCTGGGGGTGGAGCTTAGTGGGTGAGATGTCTGAGGGGAAGTGGGCGGGAAGCCAGTTACTTCCAGTCAGAGCCAGTTACTTCCAGTCAGAGCGAGTCAGAAGAGACAGTTGGCAGAGTGAGTCGAGTCCAGTGAAGCGTGAGAGATCCTGTGTGAGGGTCGGGAGGTGAGGTGATACAAAAAAGGGATGGAGGGACCAGTTTGGTTCACCCAAAGAGTCTGCACGGGTTCAGTCAGGCCCAGCAGTAAAGACCGGAGAGCGAAGTGGACTCCAGTCTCCTGGCACAGGAACACTTGTAGCACCGACATCAATAGAGCCAGGGACCGCAGCAGAGTTAGTGGTGCCCAAGAGAACGGTTCTCATTGCCTGCTATACAAGTGAGAGATACAAGAGAGGTCAGGGCCAGGTTTTAGACAGCCCAGAACTTAAACATACAGTAACAAGGAGTCCTCATAACTCACAAATGTGGAAATCCTAACTGCCACCTGACCACCCAGACTGTACCCTTGACTTAAATTTGCTAATCAGTAAAGGTACAGAAAGAAAGACCCGGTGTGTGTGACAGTTATTGTTATCAGAGGTACAGCTCTTACTATGGACTTCGTTTGCCTGAACATGGGGAGCCGCACATCAGCGGCCTTAAAGAGACCGGTATCAAGACTCGTGTGGTAAGCTGCCTCCCTGTGTGTAAAATATTGATGCTTCCCAAGGGCCCCGAGGACATTGCTCCACCTACGGGGAGCATTACAAACTAGCTACTTTATCATCACCCGGTGGTCTGCAAGCAGCGCCGGTAATTTTACCGGGAACCGTAGGTGGCATCAGAAGACAATTTTATTTTATTTATTTTTACTATTTTTTTTTCACCAGACTTCTTTTAACTGCCACCAGCGTCACAGGACCGGGCACAGCCACCTGTAACAATCCCCTGAAAACTAAAAGCCCAGAACTGGGTTCTCAACGGCCCTGGGTCAGGCAAATGCAGGGAGCTACTGGTGGCAGAGAACAAACTGTAGTGTTACCATAATGTTTTATTATATGAATTGCTCAGTGGGAAGGTCCAAATGCCAGAAAACACTTCCCCAGGTACTATAAAACATTTGCACCCCAAAACTGCTGTTTTTCAGTAATTGTAAACTATTGCCTTATACGCTATGGATACACTTGAACTCATTTCTTTTATTATTTGGTGTATGCCACTCGATAGGCGCTCCAGATTTTTGAAGAGGCATGCACCCCTGCATAAATCAGGATCGTTTATCTATTGCACAATTTTATCGCCAGTGTTGATGTACATGGCCCAATGTCTCACAGTGTAAAATTGTATTAACCTAATACATTGCAAATATTTTTTGACTAATGAAAATGTGCTAAGAAAGATTTGTAATTTATGCAGTTCTAAATAACTTAATATACTTCAATTAGAAAAGCTCCAGCAGTGACTCCTTTTACCTATCATTCCTGAATCCTGTGCCTTACATGAGGATGTTCACTGTATTTGCACTTTACAAGGGCTATGTGTAAAGGGGGATGACGGACTGCTCATTTCAATAGCCAAGCCAGCCCCCTTCTCTGCCTGTTCTACTGAACACTCATTGTGTAAAATACTTTTTGTTTATAACCCCCAATCATCATAATAACCAAACTACAAGTTGTACTTTGACAAATGAGTGTATGCTCACACTCAGCAGCTTTGTTGCAGCTGACAATTGATCTGATCACAGCATGCAATAATCCTTGTGAATATTACAGAAATTTTCCATCAATACTCAACTGTGAGAGAATATACTCTCACAGTAGACATCTGTTCTTTTCTAATACCGTATTTTTCTGACTATAACTATAAGATTAAAATTTTCCCCAAAATTTGGGAGGAAAGTGGGGGTGCAACTTCCAGTCCGAAATGTACTTAGTCGATGTGGGGGGGAGGCAGAGTCACAGGAACAGGCTCGACGCTCCAGGAAGCATGTGGGTGGGGAGATCACGTGTGTCTGCCATTAAAGACAGTTAATATTCACTACTTCCACTGCCCATAATCCCGCCCACCTCTCAGCACCGAGGACATTGCTAGTAAATGACTGAAGATTTTTACTATCGCTGATGACAGCTCTGAGATGTGCGTAGGATTTATGGGCAGGGGGAGCAGTGAATATTCATTTTGGATTAGCCAGCAGCTGACATTGGTGTGTGACTGGGGGTACATGACAGTGATGTCATATGCTGCCCATGTAGCAGGTGGTCGATTCGCTCCCCCACCTACTATACAGTTTTTTCCCTAATGTACAGTACTGTGATATCATTGTGCACGATGTTAAATGTATATTGGGGCGGCAATGTAGCAGAGCTGGAGCAGCACAGCAATCGGTGCCATCTAGCAGCCGATAGGTTATAGTGTTTATAGAACTGTAACTGTACCTTTAAGTGTATTGCATCATAGTGCTCTGCTCTAAACTCTATCCTGACTGGTGATTTAGTATATAGAATGTAAAGTGTTTTATTACAGGAAATATGGTATTAATGATGTGTAAAGTATAAGAAAGTTATGTAGGATTATATGCAGTTAACTACAAATAGTACTAGCTATAGGAATAACAATATAGAATGTTTTAAGATAAGATGCAGTGCAGGAGGGGAAGTCAGTGGTAGGTGTGTTATTAGAGGCAATACTAAGTGCAGGTTCAGCAGACTAGAAATTGATACAATGATAACCCAGGAGACGGAGCACAGTGGGTGGAGTAAAGAGTGAGTGAGGTGCTGAGCCAGACAGGCCAGATGAGTCAGTTCAGTTTAGTGATGGGCAGTCCAGCTCTTTTTGGTGATCCGGTTCCTATGGCTCTGTTCACCAAAAAGAGCCGGATCTTTCAGCTCGTTCTCGGCTCCTTATTAAATATGTGTTCACCCCAGGTGAACACATATTTAAGATTATAGAAACGCCGCCAAAGCCCCGCCCACCCCCGGCTAAGCCCCACCCACCTACAAGCGGCCAATTAGATTGCTGAGTAGGCGGAGTTTAGCTGGGGGTGGGTGGGGTTTTGACGGCGAACAGAGCCGTTTAGATATTTCAGCGGCTCACACTGGTGATCCGGCTCCTGTCGTTCACAGCAGGGAGCCGGATCTTTCTGTCGGATCGTTCGCGACCGACACATCACTAGTTCAGTTCAGTTTAGTGAAGATGGAACAGTGAGGTGCATAGGAGGTCCTGGGACCATGAGCTCTGTTTTAGAGTTTGCCCAGGCCTCAGGAGGAATCCTCCATTGCGTCCTATGGACACGGCTGCAAGAGACGTGGACCATAGAAGTCAGACTCGGCTGCTGGAGGAATAGTGCCCAGAGCGAGGGCTGGACAGAAGGTTAGTTCGTTGAGCTGTGGCAGCAGAATGGTGACACAGGAGAAAGTGGTATGTCTGTCCTAGAAAGGTTATTATGAAGATTCAAATGTGTGTTATGAAGATGTCTCCCAGAAAGCTTGTATGCTGAATAAAGAAGTTAAGTTTGAGTTCAAGAAAAACTGTTTCTTTGGTGTGTTGCCCAACTACGATGTCTATGATGTTGACCGGTGACGGGGTGGCGGATGAGCCATTGAAGGTGCAAGTAAGTGTCGCACCCCACAGCCGGGGTGGAACACATGCACAACACTGAAGTGAGAAAAGGGAGTGGAACATTGCTGGTCATCACCTGGCTTCTCCCTCCCCACGACACTTGCTGAAGTCAGTTGCAGGCATCAGAGGAGGATGCTGCGCACAGTGGGGGAGGTGAGTATAATTGTTTATTTTTCTTGTGTTAAAAAAAACACCAGAACAATAGGCTTGTCAGAGTTCCGGGATTTCCAGTTTTCTTCTGAAGGATCTTGCCCTTTGTTAACATGGAGTTTTCTGTTCTGTTGCCCTACTTCCTGTTAATCTGTTTAAAAGCCTGCCCCTAAGCTTAGTCTAGTTGCTTGAGTATACTGCTTCCTGTCTACTCCTGCCCTGCTGCTCTTGGTTCCTGATTGCTATTTGGATCCTGTTGAAACACCCGACACCGGCTCTGGACTTCACCTGGTCTCATCAAGCTGTGCCCGGACTCCATCTGCCGTCTCTGGTCGGCACTTCTGCCCGGTTCCTTCCATTTCATATCCACCCTAGGACTCACATCACATACGGACATTTTTGGACTATACCTGTTGCCCTTTCGTGTCCCGGCTGCTGCGCATTTAGGCCTTCTGGGGTGATCGCCAGACAGTCCCTGTATAGGGGTTCGCTCCTGGTGGTCTACCTGGGGGAGTCCGGTGCGCGGCCCCGGGAATTCCCCTTCGCTCCGAACCTGGCAGGTATTTACTGTGTTTATGTTCTACTGTGTTTATGTTCTATTCTGTGTACATATTGTTGGTTGCATATTATCAACGTCTTTGCACCAAGAACCCGTCTCTGGTTGTCAGTGCCCTAACGCAATCGAAATCCTCAGTTCATACAATAGTATTACATTATACTCAAGTCAACTAAGAGGATTTCGCTGGGGCAATGACGGAGACACGAGTAGATCAACTTTTCTCCATGATTAACTCCTTGCAGCAGGAGATGGAGGCGGTGCAAACTAAACTTAGAGAGGTGGAGGTACAGCTGGGCCACAATCACCAGTTACTTGGTCCGGCTATTCAGGATTTGCAAGCCAGAGTGGAGGCTCAGGAAGCCGCCCCCACTACGTCCGTATCAGCTCCCGGTATGCCTAGGTTACCCCCATTTCGTTTCAGTGGTGATCGAAGTCAGTTCCGGGGGTTTGTTAATCAGTGTATACTGTTTTTTGATGTACATGCTGATTATTACCGGTCTGACCGGTCAAAGGTTTTATGCATAATCATGTTGTTAACATCACGAGCACTGGCTTCGGCTAATCCTATGATTGAGAATCGTGATATCCGTTTAAATAATCTGGATGATTTTTTAACAGCCATGGCACAAATGTTTGATGATCCTAATCGCCGTGCTACCGCTGAATCGGCTCTGCTCTCCTTACGTCAGGGAAAGCGGTCTGTCATCGAATACGCCACCGAGTTCAAGAGGTTAGTGGTAGACACCGACTGGGGAAACAATGCACTATTGTCAGTTTTCAGAAAGGGTCTATCCGGTACCATCAAGGATGAGTTAGCTCGTGCCGAATCTCCACGGGATTTTGAACAGTTTCTCCACTGTGTGCGTATCGATACCCACTTGACGGAACGTAGACAGGAAAAATGGGCAGCTGTAAACCGGGTAACTGACTTTGCTTTCCCTTCTAGGGAACCCGCTCACAAGACGCCACGGCAGGCCGAGCATGTTCCTATGCAAGTGGACTCTCTGCAAAGGCGAGAGACCAACGAACATCGTGAGCATCGGCTCCGTGAGCGTTTGTGTTTCTATTGTGGTCAATCGGACCATTTTCTGATTGCCCAAAACGTCCCAATCGCCCGAATAAGGTACTAGCAGCAGTGGCAGAGTGTGACAACATTGACGCAGAGTCCGACGTCTCTGAAACCAGTATACACCTGGATGCGGTAGTTCCCTCGACAGTGATGTCAACTTCACCTAAGCACCCAGAAGGGAAATACACCCATTGCTCGCTTCCCATTCAGATTTGGTGGGAGGGACAGTTAATTCCTACATCTGCTATGATAGACTCTGGGGCAGGGGGAACTTTCATGGACTCTTCTTTTGCCAGGAAACACGGTATCCAGACTCAACAAAGATCCTCACCGGTTACCATGGAGACGGTAGACGGTTCTCCATTAGTTTACGGACCAGTTGATCGGGAGACAGTACCCCTAGAATGTGTGATGAAACCAGGTCAGCAGGAGACCCTTGTTTTCATGTTGATTTCTTCTCCCCATTTTCCGATAATTTTAGGAATTCCTTGGCTGCGGTCTACAAATCCAGTCATCGATTGTGAGACTAAAGAAATATCCTTCCCACCCCAGAGTGGTCCGACCATTAGTCCAACTGTACCGGTTCTGGTAACACAGAACGTGGAGGACACTGTACAGGTACCTGTTCTACCCCCGGTTTCTAATGAATTTGCAGATATATGCGACAAAAAAAAAGCAGATCGGCTTCCCCCGCATAGACCGTATGATTGTCCCATAGAATTACTCCCAGGGGCAGAGATCCCGTTTGGTCATGTCTACCCGTTGGCGGCACCAGAGTTACAAGCACTAAAAGATTATATCGATGAAAACCTAGCCAAGGGATTTATTCGACCTTCTACCTCACCAGCAGGGGCACACATTTTTTCCGTGAAGAAGAAAGAGGGGACTCTGAGACCTTGTATCGACTACCGGGAACTAAATATGATAACCATCCGTAACCGGTATCCGTTGCCATTGATTCCCGAACTATTGGAGAGAGTACAACAGGCCAAAATATTTACTAAATTGGATCTCCGTGGGGCATATAATCTACTCCGCATACGTCCCGGGGACGAGTGGAAAACAGCGTTCTGATGTCGGTATGGACATTATGAGTATCTAGTGATGCCCTTCGGACTCTGTAACGCTCCTGCGGCTTTCCAACACCTAGTCAACAATATTTTTAGGGATATAATGGACCAGTTCATGGTGATTTACCTGGATGATATCTTGATCTGTTCTGATTCCCTACAGGAACACCAGGAGCACGTCAAGACCGTACTTACCCGTCTGAGGGATAACCACCTGTATATTAAACTGGAGAAGTGCGAATTCCATTGCTCAAAGATACAATTTTTAGGATATGTCATCTCTCCTCAGGGACTCAACATGGAATCTGGCAAGATACGGGCAATTCAAGACTAGCCGGAACCGGGAAACATCAAGGAGGTACAACGCTTTGTCGGTTTTGCTAATTTTTTACAGACGCTTTATCCGCAACTTTTCAGAGATCGTCCGTCCTATCACCCTGTTAACCAAAAAGGGGCAGAAGTTCGTGTGGTCCGCCCAGGCCCAGGAAGCTTTCAATCGTCTCAAGGTTTGTTTTACCTCAGTGCCAATACTAATACCCCCGAATCCCGCACTCCCTTTTATTGTGGAAGTCGATGCTTCCGATTATGCATTAGGGGCTATCCTTTCACAGAGGACTGGGGACAAGAGTCTCTTGCACCCGTGTGCCTTCTTTTCTTGCCGGTTGTCCCCTGCAGAAAAGAACTATGACATTGCGGACAAGGAATTGTTGGCGATTATTTCTGCTTTTAAGGAATGGAGACACCACTTACAGGGAGCAGAGCAACAAGTAGTAGTTCTCACAGACCATCGTAACCTGGAATTCCTTAAATCTGCCAGGTGCCTATCTCCACGGCAAGCCCGTTGGAGCCTGTTCCTTAACCAGTTCAATTTTATCGTCACGTACCGTCCAGGGTCACGTAATGGGAAAGCCAATGCCTTATCCCGAATCCACGCCATGGACTCCGTGCCTGGAACCCCGTCTCAGACCATTTTATCAGATGCCAATTTTGTTGGAGTAATCCGGGACCAGGACTTGTGGAAGGACATCAAGCTGGCCTATGGTGGTGACATATTTCTTACTGCCCCCCCGAATGATGTGACTCTTGTCCTTCAGAATGGTGTGTGGTTGAGAGAGCGACGTATTTATGTCCCGGAGGCTGTAAGACAGGGGTGGGGAACCTTTTTACTGCCGGGGGCCATTTGGAATTTCCTACTAACCTTTGGGGGCTGCACAACATTATCAACTTGAAAAATAACCCAGCTATATTTGGTCAAACGATTAATTAACTCACCCATACTGTGGAGGCAGGAGCTGCTTCTGTTTGGTGTGACTGTGATGTTCGGTGATATTGATCATCTTGTTTCTCACAGCTGCTTTTCCAGGTTTGTCTCGATCTGGAGATGCTGGGGGCATATAGATCACAGGAGGGGCTGGGGCATATACATCACAGGAGGGGCTGGGGTGCATAAATTACAGGAGACACTGGGAGTACTCATCACAGGAGGGGCTGAGGCATATACATCACAGGAGGGGGCTGGGGCATATACATCAGTAGGGGGGCATGGACAGCCTTGGCTGTGGCACAGACAGCACTAGGTGGCAGCACGGACTTCACTAGGTGGAAGCACGGACTGCACTAGGTGGCAGCACGGACTGCACTAGGTGGCAGCACGGACTGCACTAGGTGGCAGCACGGACTGCACTAGGAGGCAGCACGGACTGCACTAGGAGGCAGCACGGACTGCACTAGGAGGCAGCACGGACTGCACTAGGAGGCAGCACGGACTGCACTAGGAGGCAGCACGGACTGCACTAGGTGGCAGCACGAACTGCACAAGGTGGCAGCACAGACAGCACTAGGTGGCATCACTAGGGAGACACAGAAGTCTGGGGGAGCATAGACATCAACAGGAGGGCACAGACTGGGGGGCATAGAAAGCAGTGGGAGGGTACAGACAGAAGTAGCAAGTTCAGAGCACTGGGGGGTACATAGTACTGAGGGGTGGCACACAGCACTGGGGAGCACGGACAGCATAAGGGGGCACAGACAGCACTGACCGTGGCATGGACAGCACTGGTGGCAGCATGGACAGCATTAGGTGGTGCGGACAGCACTGGGGGGGCATAGACATCACCCAAGGGGTACAGACAGCACTAGGGGAGCACACACAGTACTAGGGGGTACACACTGTACTAGGGGTGTACTCAACATTAGGGGGTACACACTGCATTAGGGGGTACACACAGCATTAGGGGGTACACAGCACTGGGAGGTACACACAGCATGAGGTGGTACACAGCACTTAGCGGGGGGGGCAGCGATGGGTTGCGTACTCACAGTGAGGGGGAGGAGGAGTCACACACACAGCAGGTCCGGGAGGCTGGTAAATCTGCTGCAGCTCTTCTGTGACATATCGCAGCGTGCTGCTTACCCCGCCCACCAGAGCACACTAGCACAGGCCGGGGTTAAGCCTAGAATGTATGGGCTGCAGTCAGGTCCTGGAAGTCAGGATCTGGATTGAGCCCGTACATTCTAGCATCTACCCTCAAGGCATCAGGCAGTGAGATTTAAAGGGCCGGCAGCCGGGAAAAGCGCGGCTGCTGCCAGAGCACAGCGGTCCCTGGGAATGTGCCTGGGGGCTGCATAAAAAGTCGTCACGGGCCGTATATGGCCCGCGGGCCGGAGGTTCCCCACCCCTGCTGTAAGACTTCGGGTTCTCAAGTTGGTCCATAACTCCGTGTTGGCAGGTCATAGGGGGGTACAGAAGACGCAGGAATTTCTGAGTCATTTTTTCTGTTGGCCTACCTGTTTAAATGATGTGAAAGACTATGTCCACTCATGTGTGGTTTGTGCCCGGTGCAAGGTCCCTCGTGTGGCTCCTACGGGACTCCTTCAACCGTTACCCGTGCCATCTCGCCCTTGGGGATCCATCTCAATGGATTTTATTGTGGAGTTGCCCGTCTCGGACGGTTACAATACCATTTTGGTGGTAGTGGATCGGTTGACAAAGGCTGCTCACTTTATTCCATGTACCGGTCTTCCCTCAGCTGCAGAGACAGTTGATTTGGTTATCCAGAATATATTTCGGTTGCATGGGGTACCGGATGAGATCATCTCTGACCGGGGTGTGCAGTTCACTTTTAAGTTCTGGAAAGGGTTTTGTTCGGCACTCCACATTGATGTCTGTTTGTCTTCTGCATACCATCCCCAGACAAATGGGCAAACAGAATGGACTAATCAAACCCTGGAGCAGTACCTGCGATGTTATGTCAGCCATCTGCAGGACGATTGGTTGAAGCTGCGTCCTTTGGCGGTGTTCTCGTATAACAACACCCAGAGCAGCTCCACTAAGGTAACGCCCTTTTTCGCTAACTTGGGTTATCATCTGAGTATTTTGCCTAGGTCACCGGTAGCAGTTTCGGTGCCCGCAGTGGAGGACAGATTGATGGAGCTACAGCAAAATCTGGAGGTTTTGAAGAACTCTTTGGCTTCGGCTCAGGAGCATTGCAAGAAGTCAGCAGACACTCACTGGAAACAGGCACCCATGTATACGGTAGGTGACTCAGTGTGGTTATCCACCAAGAATCTAAAACTGGGTGTTCCTTCGCAGAAGCTGGGGCAGAAATTCATTGGTCCGTTCAAGATCACCGGGATAGGGAGCTCTGTGGCCTGTCGGCTGAAGCTACCACGGAATTTGAAGGTAAACCCGGTCTTTCACGTTTCCTTGCTGAAACCGGTTTCCCCTAATTCGTTTCAGAGTCGTATTGTGCCTCCTCCTCCACCGGTGATGGTTGATGGCCAGGAGCAGTATGTGGTTGAGGACATTATTGACTCCCGGCTCCATCGGCATCGGCTTCAGTATCTGGTTCATTGGCAGGGGTACTCCCCCGAGGACGATTCCTGGGAACCTGTGGGTAACATCCGAGCGCCCCAGAAGGTTGCTCAGTTTCATCGGAGGTACCCGGACAAGCCTGGCCCTGGTTCGTCCTGAGGCCGTTCTGGGGGGGAGTACTGTCAGAGTTCCGGGATTTCCAGTTTTCTTCTGAAGGATCTTGCCCTTTGTTAACATGGAGTTTTCTGTTCTGTTGCCCTACTTCCTGTTCATCTGTTTAAAAGCCTGCCCCTAAGCTTAGTCTAGTTGCTTGAGTATACTGCTTCCTGTCTACTCCTGCCCTGCTGCTCTTGGTTCCTGATTGCTATTTGGATCCTATTGAAACACCCGACACCGGCTCTGGACTTCACCTGGTCTCATCAAGCTGTGCCCGGACTCCGTCTGCCGTCTCTGGTCGGCACTTCTGCCCGGTTCCTTCCGTTTCCTATCCACCCTAGGACTCACATCACGTAAGGACATTTTTGGACTATACCTGTTGCCCTTTTGTGTCCCGGCTGCTGCGCATTTAGGCCTTCTGGGGTGATCGCCAGACAGTCCCTGTATAGGGGTTCGCTCCTGGTGGTCTCCCTGGGGGAGTCCGGTGCGCGGCCCCGGGAATTCCCCTTCGCTTCGAACCTGGCAGGTATTTACTGTGTTTATGTTCTACTGTGTTTATGTTCTGTTCTGTGTACATATTGTTGGTTGCATATTATAAACGTCTTTGCACCAAGAACCCGTCTCTGGTTGTCATTGTCCTAACGCAATTGAAATCCTTAGTTCATACAATAGTATTACAAGGCTTATATACCAGGTTTTGCTCATGATGGGGAACATATATATCAGGATATACCAGGATGAGAGACATATGTACCATGATGGGGAACATATATACCAGGATGGGGTCATATAGAAAAGGGTGAGAGACATATATACCAGGATGGGGATCATATATACCAGTATGAGGGATATGTATGGCAGGAGAGGCTCAGGGCTGGGGGACAGATATACAAGAATGGGGTACATTAGTAGAGAATTGGGGGACATTACATCCATAACAGTGTCAGCAGCAGATCTCCCCATTATAGTGCATTATGACGACTACATTTTTTGTTTCAAATTTTTACTCCTATTTTCCTGTGGATCTTATAGTCCGAAAAATACGGTAGATGAAACCCTTTTGGAACTAAATTAAAAAAAAATATTTTGAAGAAATATTTATGGAAGATTTAACTGCATGAACAATGGATTTCTTTAGTAAGTTTAAGTGATTTTTATGTAACAAGTATTATTTTGTCACAAATAGAAAGCATCAGTACGTTTATGTACAGTTTAGGCAAGAATGAAGTCGAGGCATTTATTGCAAGTAAATAAAATTCCTAATGCCTAACAAAGAATACAAGCTGTCAATCATACACCGCTGTCTTTGTAAACCTTGCTGTTTTCAGAAAGGCAATAAACTCTTGTCAGTTTCAAGATAAAAGAAGTCATTTACGAAGCAGTAAAACAGTTACAGTGTGAGTGCCTGCTCACATTACTATAGATAGTTAAGGTGGTGTCACACATAGCGACGACAACGACGTCGCTGCTAAGTCCCCATTTTCTGTGACGTAGCAGCAACGTCCCGTCGCTGTCGCTGTGTGTGGCATCCAGCAACGACCTGGCCCCTGCTGTGAGGTCGCCGGTCGTTGCTGAATGTCCTGCTTCATTTTTTTTGGACGTTGCTCTCCCGCTGTGAAGCACACATCGCTGTGTGTGACAGCGACAGAGCGACGAACTGAAGCGAGCAGGAGCCGGCGTCTGGCAGCCTGTGGTAAGCTGTAACCACGGTAAACATCGGGTAACCAAGAAGCCCTTTCCTTGGTTTCCCGATATTTACCTTAGTTACTAGCGTCCGCTGCTCTCACGCTGCCAGTGCCGGCTCCCTGCTCCTTGCACACGTAGCTGGAGTACACATCGGGTAATTAACCCGATGTGTACTCTGGCTAGGAGTATTATGCTCTGACCTCCCTGCATATCCCCAAAAAAAACCATTTTGAATAGCTCCAGCGCTGTATGCAAACGCAACCGGTTCGGTCTGATGCGTGTCTTTAGTGCGGCTCCTGTCCCTCTTCCCCACTGGTAATCACCATCCTCTCAATGTGATTGATATGGATGAAGTGCCCTGCGTTATCCACATAGTTGGACTAAATCTGGCGCCTGCACAGGGAGGTTGCAGTTCATGCAGTCAGCCCTTGCTCTGCACTGCTGCAAGTTGCTGCTGACGTATACGCAATTAGGTTTCAGGCATTGCCCACAGTGGAGGTGGGAGGAGAGACAGGAGCTGCAGCAAAAACACCCATCCGATCAGACCAGTTGCATTTGCATATGTGACACCACTGGCCTATTCAGGTCGTCACAGGGTACTGCACGCTCTTTCTCTTCAGTGCAGGACTCAACCCCCCCCCCCCTATGGTTCTGGGTCTCTATCCTGCAGTACTGCCTCCACCAGCATTCACAAATCCTAGATACACCTTGCACCACACCCTGTCAGGCACACCAGTGGGCTGCTTAAGCAGGAATAGGGCTGCCCACCTAGGGGTCAGGCAGGGAGGTGGGAGGTGTCAAGTCATTGCAGTGGTAGCCCTCGAGCTGTGAGGAGCTCTGAGGAAGCTGGGAGTTGTAGCTCCTAGGGGAGAAGCAGACTAGGTTGCAGACGATAATCTGGACCTAGAGGAGTCGGACCCCCGGTCGCAGGGGATTGAGGCTAGGTGCCTGGGACCTGTCTTGAAGGATGGTCAGCAGCCTGGGCCTAATCACCAGTCCGGGTCTGAAAGCATGGCGGGTTACACGGACCCTAGGTCGGGGAGAAGCTTCAGGTGACCCGGCAATTAACCTGTGGAGAACAGGGCCTTTATGGACTGTTCCCACGAAGCTCAGAGATCGGGGGCACTAGTGCAACAAGGGGGATAGGGCTTTCCAAACAAGCGGCCCACTGAAATCCCAAGTGTGAGCCCCTGAGCCTGCAGGCTCCTTCACTTAGGCATAGTGGGGAGCGGGACCCGGAAAGCTCCAAGCTGACGGACCACAAAGGACACTAAATTTGTGCCAGGAGGCAGGTCACAACCACCAGGCAGTGCTGCAGGGGACGGGACCCAGACGAGCTCCCCTCAAGAGGCAGTGGCAGTCAGAGACTTGGTTTACCCTATTGTCAGCGTCTGCTTTATTGCTGAGTGAGTACCCAACTGACCCCTGCAACCAGCGAGCCTGTGCTCCCCCTACATCTCATAGCACCATCCAGAGTCCCGGGGCATTCCTCTACCTGGAGGGTAACATCATCTTGCTGCCCCACTCCAACACCCCGGGTACTCCCAACGGCAGCGGCGGTACTCCCAATTACTGTACACCACGGGTGGCGTCACAAACTACCTATCCCCTGTAAATAATCCCCTTCTTCATTTGAGTGTGGCCCCTAGCCCCCGGGTCCGGCGACCCTCAAGCCACGAGCACAATCACCAACCCCCAAATTCGAGCGGTTCTATACGCTGCAGGGGTGGCACACATGCAGCGCGGGAGAAATTCAAAAGGTTTTTTGGGGATATGCAGGAGGGGTCAGCGCATAAGATACCACTTTTTAGAATGCAGCATAGGTTCTAAGGAAGGTGGTGGGATGAACTCATACACTAAAAACCTGGTGATGGGTTCCCTTTAACTAGGTGATTGGCAGCGCTGCTGCAGAGTGTGAGTCATCTAGTGGAGGGCAAAGTTAGGGTGTGAATGAAGCTGGGAGCTGTATTGAAAGTTCTCTGTCTCCTGCCAGAGCACTTTATTCCTCATTACATATTACTTCTAAAGTGGGCAGTACTATCATATGAAAATATGACAACTACTCAGCCATACCCTCTGTTATAAGAATACAATCTGTAATACAGTTGTGTATATGGCTAACTATCCATCATATTTTCTGATGCATTTACTCCATTTTTGTCCTTTAAGGCTTGGTAAATGAACCTAATCTAACATTATGACATTTTGTTATCTTTTTATTGCTCTATATTATACACTTGCAACCACACTGTCTGTTAAATTACCCAAATATAATGGGGTCTATCCTGCTACTTAATCTGGAATTCAGGACAAATTATCGAAGCCTCTAATTCAGCATTGATGCTTCTGCCTGGACGCAGTTAGCAACACTTTATCCTCTAAGTGCACCCAGAAGATGACCAAAATAAATAATATGGCATCCATTTTCAATGATTTTCTGTCTTCATTTTGGAGAATGTGTGATAGTAATATGATCTATTGACTGCGTAGAGAGTCATCACACTTCCTGTGATATCAGGCCCAATGCCAGCGTATGCTGCCAGTAATGCTGTTTGCTGGCAAGGAAGGAGCCTTCTGCTTCTGCTACCTGATCTTCCTGCAGTAGTAACAAGGTGTTCATGAATGAAGGGGGATTTTGTGTAAACTAGAGTTATTTTTTGGATATATTCAGCTGACAGTGTATATTTTGCTTTTAGATATTGATAATCTTGTCTCACCGATGCAGCTATTATACCTCCAATTAGGGAACTTTTCTGACTGGTCATAAAAACGTATCAGAAGTATTCAGAGGTGAGGATCCAGGCGGTAAGACATTCACTATCAACGATGACGAAAGTGCTAAATTGCCTGTTAGAGCGCTAGCAGCCTTGGCTCCCCATTGGCTTTTTCTGGCTTTAAGTGTATAGGCAAACAGCTGATAGAGTACAATGCAAGTCTATTGGCCATCTTCAGCTCTCCCTAATAAAGCCAGGGGAAGCAGACAGGAGCAGAAGTTGCAATGCACTCTAATGAGCCATCTAGCTGCCTCATTATTTCGAACATTGTCGGCCTCAGACACCAGACCCCCACCGTTGAAAACATCCTTGATATCTCTATGACCGTAAGAAGTTTTCTGTAACAGAACATAAACCTTAAAAATGCAACAGTTTCTTTAACAGACTGAAAAAATGTCTCAAATGTCTTATAAAGCACGTCTGCTTTGAGTCTCTTTTAAGTATTTTCTATATCTCAAACCAAACTGATAAATCTGCAGTTTTCTACCTATATGGGTGCAATTTTTCCTATGTCCAGCAGGTGGAGCTGTGTATTAATGAATGTATTTAATTACGTGACAATTACTGTACAAAATTCTAAGTCTGATGACTCTTTCACTGCTACAAGGTAAAAGAAAGGTTAGCGATATTCTTACTTCCAAGCTTTAATGGCAATTTAATCATTTTTGTGCTTCTAAATTTACTAGTGATCAACAATCCCTTATATAGGAACCTACCTTTGTCCATGCTAGGTTACAGATGACAATTTATTTGCCATTTACCACTGACAATTGTGTGAAATTATCAGAAGTAACTGCACAAAAATTGACCATTAAGATAAAACATAGTCAACAATTTCAAAAAGCTCTTTACTCACTAAAAGCCGTGTCAAACAATATAGGAGAGTTAAAACCCACTTAAACAGCAGGTTGCTTAAAGGGTAATCTTACGTTCAAGTAACTTCTCAGAATAAGCTGCCCTGATTGTGTGCACAGGGGACAACACACTGGCGTGTAAAGCAGGGGCACGGGGTGGTAGTTGCCGGAAAGGGATTCCTTCCGGTAGGCGCCCCAGCCCCACTGCACTGGAAAAGTGTTGTGGTCCTGCCTGGGTGTGTGGGCTTTAGCACTTTGGTTGGTATGCACCTGTAGGCCACATGCTGCCATTGGCATAGGCTGGACAGGACCAGTTGTTTTAGAGTTCAAGGAAGGAGACCACTAGTTCTTTATAAACAAGATTTTATAGAACAGTCTTCGGTGGATGACCAAGCACAATACATAGAGGGTACACAACTAATTAGACATTTCATTTTCCTTTACACAAAGTACCACAAGAC
This sequence comes from Anomaloglossus baeobatrachus, assembly GCF_048569485.1. NCBI lineage: Eukaryota > Metazoa > Chordata > Amphibia > Anura > Aromobatidae > Anomaloglossus > Anomaloglossus baeobatrachus. The sequence goes on along the minus strand of NC_134353.1, from coordinate 715,029,884 downwards.
ACAGTTCCTCAACATTCACTTCAGATGTTACTGTCGCAGTTATTCCCAGACCTTCTGGAACATCCCAGCTTAGCCCAAAAGTACCATTCATAAGAGTCCCTCTAGTCCACATGCGGTTCCACGTCCTCCCAGCAAGGAGTAGTGACGCTGCCGGATCTGCCACCCAGGACTGCATTCTCGTATCACGTTCACCACCGTGTCAGCCCATTTCCTTTCAGCTGTAAAATACCTGGGGCCTGCAAATAAGCATTCGTTCACAAGGATTCATTACAGATCTTTGACCAGTCTCAGATTTTACTGCTGATCTCGTCTCTGAGTGTAAACACCTTCCAAAATTCTGTGATATTTTCTCGCTTCCATTGCTTGGTCTTTCATTTCTTCCTGCCACAAGTCACCCAAAGAATGCGACCAAAATGACCTGACAGGCACATTAGGTCATGCATTTCCTCTCCTCCCCTTCTCCTCAACCACAGTCCACATGTGTTTGACCTGAGGAAAGTGACAGGCTTCCAACCTACCCTACCCCAACATTGGACCTGGCAGGCTGGCGATAGTCCATGGGGGCAGAATCCAGAGTGGACTGGGTAGAGCCCATATCAGGGACTGGTTGAGTCAATGGGCGCAATAGGGACAGAGGCCATGTGCTAGATAAAGAAAAGTTCATGCTAAGGGCGTACTGCCCACTCACAGCCCACAGCCCCTAATTTCAGTATGCGGTGCGCCTAACAAACTGGGAGAGGGAAACATAAATATCTTTCGCTGTACTTTATACTGCGGCTACTTGCAGACCCAGGTCTCCCATTTTCTGTTCCTGAATGAAGCCGTACCCTTTCTTGAGGTTGTAATGCGGCACAATCTCGTACCTCATTTGGCCGCTGACTGTTCCAACTTCAGGCTCTGGATCCCGGGCCTCTGGCTCCATAAAACTGTCTGTCCACACCTCTCTCAGGGAATATGCCACGATGCTCCATCTTCTCCTGCACGCTCACCAGCAATGACACCGTCCTGCTCTGTTTCAAGCATTTTACTGCTCTGCTGCACCCCTTTCAGGGCGGAGCCTCTTGTGACTCAGCTGCCCGTTTCTTCAGAGATGCCACCTATTGACCATCAGCTTGCTGCTGCTGGCAGGGTCTCCCCTTCCACCGTGCCCTCCAGGGGCAGGGACTGTTCAACATGGGCTGACATTTCCAGGCATGGTTTCTCCTCCTGCAGGCATAGCCTTTGGAGGGCTGCACGGATCTTGGCATGTTTTCAGTGCTTTGGCCCACAATGAGCGAGTACTTCTTTTAGTTTTGTGCTATCATCGACCATCTTAGTGCCTATGCTTGGTGCCATCTTTAACCACGCAACGGTTGCAGTTTTAAATGTTGATCAAGCCTTCTCTGCTTCATGCTGGTTTTCCTAAACCAATTGATGACTACGCCACTTCTAAAGTGGAGGACAGTGCAGTAGTTGTGGGCGAGGGATTCCCTCTAGTAGACACCCTTATAACTTATATTATAAAAACATATTTGGTGTCTTCAGGGGTGGGAACACCACCACCATCACCTTACAGGTGGACACAGACAGAAAAGGGTCCCTGTGCAAGAACAATATATGGGCCCTTTGGAGCCTAAAGGGTCATTAAAATTTCCAATTCCACCTACTTTGGAGGTAAAAATAGGCTCCCATACCTTTTGGACCCCTGTGAGCTGGTGGGATAATACTCATTATGGTGACCTTTTCCATACACAGCACAGAGAGAGATTTCTGCCCTTCATTTACTTTTTAGCACTCAGATACCAGCAACAACAACATAAAGGAAATCATAGTAGATTAACAGTAGATTACCAGACTGAAACCAACTTGTGATGTCAGAGAGGCAATCTAATATCAAATAATGTTCTCATGTGCAACAAGAAACCAAACGTGTTTGTCTACGAAGCCTGTGTACTTCTGTACAATCCATTGCAACTGAGCATGTAACAATTATTTCATACTAATAATGAAATAATGCTTTATATATTTCTCAGCATAATTACATTTTATTTGCTTTGTCTTCTTCATCGCTCATAAACATTCTTTATTCCACCAGAATATATTTCTCTGTTTAAACCTCAAAGGCAGACATATAGGTCTCCCCCACTGCTGCCTTTGATACTGCCAATTAGTAACAAGGACTACATTATTATGGTTTTGACAAACAAGTGGCACAGTCCCCTAGGTCATGTAGTTCTATAATAGTCTACGAGATTGATTTTGGTTAAGCACAACTTGCAGGCTAGATGGTGATATTGTTTATACTTCTCTTTTGTGTTCATTAAAGGGGTACTCCCATCTCCAAGATCCTATTTCAGTATGAATCAATATGGTTACAACCACTAGCAGCTAATTTATTGTCACTTAGAGATGAATGAACCTGATGTTCGGATTCGGAAACTGACTACCAAAAAAACAAAGTTCGAGTTCAAAGTTCGAGTGAGTTATTATTGCAACTAATATAAGGTTCCGCTGTACTTGCCGAATCGAACTTTCAAAGGTCCACTCATCTCTACTGTCACTATATGAGTTGCTTTTAAACTGTAATGCCCTACACATGAGGTAAGAGACATAGTTAATTAGGAGAACTATATTACATTTCTCATTAGAGGTATTTTCTAACATTATTATTATTACACCTATTACATATTTGGATAGGATCTTGAAATTGGAAATAGACCTTTAACTGTCGAAATATTCTCTTGTTCCATAAGAACGTAGTTAGTGTGCCAAGCCAAGAAGTCATGTGTTTGGGAGAGTGAGAAGAGATAGAGATGGGCAAATAGCTATTTATCTAAGGCATATACATTTATAGTATGCATGAGATCAATTAGCAAGAACTACAGACGACTTCTACGTTTTGTAGTCTGACAGTTATGTTTATGAGTCAAGAGATGGGGGGAATTTTGTAGAACTGATGCATGAAGTTTCCATTACCTTCTAAAAGCAGTAAAATATGTGATACTGAACATAGCTCAACCCTTGAAGCAAGAAATGTGCATTACCAGCAACAAGGAGCCATCCAGCTCATGCTACTGTATGGCAACATCATTACAGTGCCATAAAAAACGGAGCTTTGATACGGCTTTATACATGTAGTTAATTAAAAAAGAAAAAATGCTATATCATATTTATTAAGTACATTAGTGACAGTAGTAGTAAGGGCGGCGTTACACAAGACGATATATCGTGCGATCGCATGAGCGATCGCGCCCGCCCCCGTCTTTTGTGCGTCACGGGCAATTTATTGCCCGTGTCGCACAAAGTCGTTAAACCCCCGTCACACATACTTACCTCCCTAACGACGTCGCTGTGGCTGACAAACATCCTCTTTCTGACGGGGGAGGGACGTTCGGCGTCACAGTGACGTCACACAGTAGCCGCCCAATAGAAGCGGAGGGGCAGAGATGAGCGGGACGTAACATCCTGCCCACCTCCTTCCTTCCTCATTGCCGAAGGACGCAGGTAAGTTGTTGTTCGTCGTTCCCGGGGTGTCACACGTAGCGATGTGTGCTGCCACGGGAACAACAAACAACCAGCACGCAGAAGGAGGAATGACATTATGGAAATGAACGACATGTCAACGAGCAACGATAAGGTGACTATTTTTGCTCGTTAACAGTCGTTCCGAGGTGTCACACGGTACAACATCTCTAACGATGCTGGATGTTTGTCACGAATTTCGTGACCCTGCCGACATATCGCACGATATATCGTACCGTGTAACGCCGCCCTAACAGGCAAAACTGTTTTTTTGTAGTTGAGAGAATTTGAGTATTTCCCAGAGGAGCATTGCCGCGTAAAACCTCCTCACCACTGGCATGCTGGAATGGTGTGTCAGTCTCCGCAAGGAGAATAGCTTCCTCTTTGGACCCCACTATAGCTTCTTATACAGCCAGATCAAATCTCATAGTTTGCATTGACAACCGACAACCATCCCGAAACATCGTCTCTGCAAAGTGAGGCTCTGATCTGGCAGAAAATCCTAAGTCGTATGACAAGGCTCGTTAAAGGGTCACTTTTGACCTTTAGGATTGCTACCTCAATAGGTGGCACTAAAGTTTGTCTACTTCCTCACTGAAGAGACAATTTGAATTTTTTGCAGTAGAGAGTCATATTGATTTTATGTGTACATGTACAAAAGATCAGAACCTGGTTCAGAGCTCGTCTCTCGTAGTTTTAATCATATTTATCATGAGCCACACAACATTTTAATGAATATGCTGCAGATAGCACATTTTATTGACGACTGTTACAGAGTGCCAAAACCCCATAAATCTGCCTTAACTGCCATTTACAAAAAGAAAGCCTATTTTTAGCAAGTAATTTAAGTTCACATGTGAATACTTGCAAGATAGCCATCTCTCTCTAACATGCCACATTGTAGTATATTTGAATGGATAAAGCAGTTTTACAACTCACATTTTTACAATATCATTTTATTACCTTTTTGAACTTTAGTCACGATTATCATTATCATCATTTATGTCTTTTATTTGGCAGTGGATTGAATGACATTATGACTGCAACTTTTAAAATGGTAGCACAATGTTGATTTAGGGTTTTGCAACCAGTAGGTCAGAACCACGTCATCTTGGGCCCTCTGCATGTGGCTCCCTAACTTTTGTAGTTGCATATACTATTGTAGACTAGTTGTGTCAATGCATTGAATCACTGGTATGTACGATTGGTAAAGATTGAATTTCCCAGAACGCCAAATTATCAGCAGAACAAGACAGAGCAAGGCAAATACCCTGATTTATTACAACTGACTTTGTGCTCAACAGTCTCACTGAAAAGGCATGGTGGAGTAGGATGTGCCTGATTCAATAAAAGGCACCTGCCAGTTAATGAAACCCACGCATCTGACATGTGGTATGTGCCTCCGGACTGGAGTAAGATTTTCTGCCATAAGATATGTCATAACTGATCATGAAATAGATGAACAGACTTTGATGGAGCTGGATAAAACTTTCATGAAAATGAAAAAATTAAAAAAAATCCCAAAACATTATTTTTGTTCCGTGTTGACCCAAAATGTTGCATTTTTAAGGTGTTTTCTGCCCTTATTCTGGCATTAACACCATAACAAATAAGGGCCGAAGAGCTTAGAGAACATCCGGAGGTTTGGATCTCCAAGATCATGCAGTGATATTAGATAGATAGATAGATAGATAGATAGATAGATAGATAGATTTGTAAATCGATAGATATAAGCCCTACCCCGAAAATAAGTCCTAGCAGGAATTTTCAACCTTTTTGGAATAATGCTTAAATATAAACCCTACCCTGAAATTAAGCCCTAGTTGCAGTTCAATAATGAAATGTCCATGCAGGGGAAGGACCGCTGTGGAGAAGACAAGGACCAGCAAAGCTCGCTTGCTGAGGACCGGGGAGCGACGCAGATGTCTGGAGCCTGATAAGTATGAGTCTGGGTGTCTGCCTTTTAAGGGGAGTAAACTTACGCGCAACCCATGATTCCCCAAAAATAAGCCCTAGCGTTTTTTGGGGAAAAAATAATATAAGACAGTGTCTTATTTTCAGGGAAATATGGTAAATAGACAGATAGAGGCTCATCACATAAGATGCACCAATTCTGGTGTGTCACCTCAGTTCTTCCCAATTGCCCAGGTGTGGTGGCACTTGAGGTAATGGCAGTTGGACTTGATGTGAGCTGTGTAGTGTCAGCTGGCTTCAAGCCCTGGTGTTAGTTGTGCTGTTCCACCATGTTTCATGTTCATATCCACTGTTATCTTAATGTATGTTATTTATGTTGTCCATGCTTGTCCTCTGCTGCCGCCTACTGGTCAGGCCCTTCTGTTCCCTGTTTCTTTTTAAGTTCAGCCTTTGGGAGGGACTCAGCCCTGTGTGTACCTCACTTCCTGGCATCCTTTTTAGTTCTCAGCCAGTGCTTGTGAGAGTCACATCTCTCTCATTTGGGCTGCAAAAAGGCAAAGTCTTTTGACCATACCAGCTCCAGAGACAAGCATCAAAAGACAACCACAGTGCTAGGTACTTGGACCACTGTACCAATGCATGTCCTCAACTTATAGAGAAAATAAACCACCGTTGTTTCATCTCAGCATGTGTATGTTTAAATGCATCAACTCTGGAGCACTCTGGTCCTGTCTGATCCAATGATTGGAAATGAAGGTAAGACTTCTCACAGCACTGCCTAACTACACACCTTCAATCCCACTTAAGTGGAAACAGAACATTAGTAATGGAGAGGCGTCTATCAGACACCCCCATTACTAACCCAATAAGTATAAATAAAACACTTACACACACAAATTGATTTTTTTAATTATTCATTAGGTTAAACCAGGCTAAACACTCTTTAGTGTCAGATGAAAGGCACTAAAGGGTGCAAGTGTATAATATGTAGGGGGTTTTGGACATTATTTATCCAGAGGATATATATCTATCTAGCTCTTTATACATCTATGCTAGGTGAGAAAAAAACAAACGCACACTCACATAGCACTTGCATGACAAAAGGAACGACAAATGCAGGACATGCGCATAATACTCGTCCCACTTTTCTGGATAAGTATTCATATACAGATGTGAGCGACGTAAAGCGGAATCTCTCAAGATGCAAAGGTCTGAAAAGGTTATAGAAGTGTGATTTAGTGAAAATGTGTACAATAGTATTTCATTCAGAAAGGTTTTGTGAATTTTACTTAGTCCCTGACAGAAGTTCTGTTGCTTATCCATATTATGTAAATAAAAGCTTATGACCTGACTTTAAATTCATCCATTGGTTTTATAAATTACTCTTTTGAAAGCTGAAACCCTCCCAAATTTGGTTTAGGTTATGAAAATAAAGTTGCTGCAAAGCTGAAATATTGATCATTTAATAAACACAAAAAGGTCAAATTTTGGCAATACAAAAGTTTTGTCACCCACAGAAAGTAATGTCAAATTCAAACAAATAATTAAATTCTAACACAAAGATATGTTGCATAACATTGGTGAATGAAGTTGTGGTGCTATTAGAGCCATATTTAATATTTTATGTGACTTCCAAGAGTTTGAAGGACTGCATCCATGCGGTTCAACCAAGGCTGTGGAGTCGGTAAGCCAAACCTGCGACTCCGACTCCTCAATTTCCCTTTCACCGACTCCGACTCCAACTCCATGACTCCGAACCCCACATATATTGCTTATATTTAAGTGAAAAATTTATTGTAGTAGAATGTGAACATTAGACATTCAATCATTTTTCTGATACAATAATCAAGATATTTAGATAGAACAAAATATATTTATTGGAATTCAACTTTAGAACACAAAAAACTAGTAAATTGTAAATATGTAAAACACTATGTAATATAGATTACACATATATAGTGTATATATAACACTATGTAATAAACTATGTAAGTGGCAAAAAACTGTTTTCAACAAAAACATACTAAATAACACTTGTGCAGTCTATAAATTTGCTCTAAGAAATAGAATTACCTCCATCAGGTCCTCTTTCATAGATGACCTCAAATCTGACCTAATCATTTTAAAGCAAGAGACCAATCTCTCTACAGTAACTTGGGTTTGAGGCAAAGCCGTAACCACATGGGCAACATCTCTAACAATTTCTGGGTATAAAGGAATGGCCTCATGCAGTCAGTTTTGATGAACGGTTGAGTTTTTCTATTATTTGAGAGCAAGTGAAAAATTTTGATGAAATATGGTCAATCTGCTTGCTATAGGAGACGGAGTGAAATATTTTTCCTTGCGGCTACGCTTTGCCTGCAACATGTCATTCAAATACTTGTCAAAGTTAAACTCCTCATCTGAAGAGGATGAAGTTATGGCAGCAGTAGCACTGTCAGGAGCCAAGTCCTCTTGCACCTAGCAGTCCTGTAGGCCACTCATCCTAACTGCTACCTCCGTCAGAGCTTCTTTTCCTTTAGTAAGCTGTTGATCATCAAGCAGTATACAATGACGTAGGTCCACAAAAACAGCTGCCAGAAGAATTTTATTTTCCAATAGCTGTGTCTCTCTCCATTTCATTGAAGCAGAAATGCCATCTGCGATTAAACCTCCTCTTTGGGACAGGCAAAATAGCAAGTTCTTCTACTCCCTTATGAAATTGCCAGGAGTTAAATCCTCAGCTTGTAATTTTTTAGTGACGGTAAATGGATGATTAATAGTGTTGAGCGAGTATGCTTGTCACTACTCGGTACTCGCACGAGTATCACTGTACTCGGGCTACTCGGCGGGGACCGAGTAATTTCACGATACTCGTGCTGTACTCGTGGTCTTCATGTTGGCGCTCTTTTTACAGCCATCCCTTATGCAGGGATTGGCTGGCAGACCACTGCAATGCCACAGCCCTGTTACTTGTGGAATTGCAGTGATTGGCCGGCCCTCACAGCATGACCGTGCCTTTAGGCCGACACTTCCCAGCTCGGCTACGGCCCCTCCCGCACTCCACTCCGCGTGTATATATATATGCACGCTTACACACACACGCACGTTTTTTTTTAATTTACAGTTTTATGGTTTCTACATGCTGCCGGGGGTCATTTCAGAATAATACTCGGGTCTCCCATAGGATAACATTGGGCTCGGTGCTCGGGCCGAGTACACGAGTATTTTGAGATGCTCGGCCCGAGCCTCGAGCTCCCGAGCATTTTAGTACTCGCTCATCACTAATGATTAAGAAATTCCTTCAGTTCAGCCATCTGTGTCCGTTAACCTTCATTTAGGGTTACCTGAGGGTTCGGCATATCTATAAGAAATGGTTTTAGTTCATACAATCGCTCAATCATTAAATAAGTGCTGCCCCACTGAATGGCTTGATCGACAATTGCCCCTTTCCCAGCACGTCTCTTCAAAATGGAATCAATTTTAGGGGTTCTGGTGGCAATAACCAATTTCCTCACTTTTCCAATCAGATTTTCAGCATGTCCTTCTTGCAGACTATCTTTTATTGCCAGCTGCAGCGTGTGCACAACACAGCGCATGTGATGAATATGAAAGTGTTCTGAAGCAGCTTCAACAAGATCATTTAATTCTAAAATATTATTTTGCTATTCTTCTGTTGTAATATCTGTTTGTTCCTCCGTTACATGAACAGCACTGTGGCCTTCCATCTCTAACATACTGAATCCTAAATTTTCTTCTAGCTGTTGCTCATTACTCTCATTCATCAGTTTAATTGTACTTATCATGTTTGAAGCATTGTTTTGTGAGGATCCGTTTTTGGGTTCAAAAACAGATCCTCACAAAGAATGAGCATGTCAGTTTGTGTGGCGTTTTTCTATTCTGCTTTTGCTATTGAAAAGATTATTTATGAGCTCAAAAACCTTTCAGGTGATGTGGTTTTTATAAAAAGCTGATTTTCTTTTGCAGCTGAAAAATGTATCCTCAAAAAATCAGATCAGGAATAGAACAGCCATTTATAAGACATTTCATAACTTTCCCAAATTCCTATGAAAAAATATTCAGCACATTCTGCATTGAACTACTGTACCCAATTTATTATTTATTTTAGGAGTCGGAGCCAGTCCATTTTATACCGACTCCGACTCCACCAAAATGAACACCGACTCCACGACTCCGACTCTGACTCCACAGCCCTGGGTTCAAGAATGATTCATACAATTTATTGATGAAGTCATCAGGAATAGCAAACAATGCAGTCTTACATGCCTCCCAGAGTTCATCTCGATTCTTTGGTTTTGTTTTCCAAGCTTCCTCTTTCATCCTACCCCAAACATGCTCAATGATGTTCATCTCTGGTGACTGGGCTGGCCAGTCCTTGAGCACCTTGATCTTCTTTGCCAGGAGGAATTTTGTTGTAGCGATGGATGTATGAGATGGAGCACCATCCTGCTGCAGAATTTTCCCCCTTTTATGATTGGGAATGTAAGAGGTAGCTAATACTTCTTGATATTTTAGGCTATTGATAATGCCTTCCACCTTGCAAATGTTTCGCACACCCCCATACTGAATGTAACCCCAGACCATGATCTTTCCACCACCAAACTTAACTGTTTTCTGGATCCATACGGGCTCCAGTAGGTCTCCTGCAGTATTTACGGCAGCTGTGGTGTAATTCAACTGAAGATTCATCAGAGAAATCCATTTTCTGCCACTTTTCCAGCATCCATCTATTACGCAGGTTGTGGGACTTGGCAAATGCCACACTTTTTTTAATTACCTTTTGCTTAGTGCTGGCTTCTGTGCACTGATTCGACCATGGAGGCCATTTTGAGACAGAATCCTACAAACTGTTCTGGTTGACACAGGGACTTGAGGTGACCAGACCTTTGGAGCTCTGCTGCAGTGGAAGAGGGGCTGGCTTTGGATTTTCTAACCAACAAACGTTCCTCATGAGCAGTTGTCTTGCGGGGTCTGCCGGACCTGGGCTTGTCAAAAATATCTCCAGTCTCTTTAAATCTTTTTTTAATTCTTTGTACTTGACGCTAAGACACATTAAAGGTGCCAGCCACCTCTGCAGTGGATCTGGCCTTCAGCCTCTTGATATTCAAGGCTTTGGTTGCAGGGTGGATTTTTGGCATGTTGTCAGAGGTCAAGTTGCAGTTCAAGTGAAGGTCTGGGGTGCTGGGTTTCTACACACTCACTAATTAACCAAACATTTAGTGAGCACAGGTGAGGATGTAAACTAGGATTGGGTGCACTATATGACAAGGCGACAAAACTTTTGTCTTGCTAAAATCTGACCTTTCTGTGTTCATTAAATGATCAATATCTCAGCTTTACAGCAACTTTATTTTCATAACCTAAACCAAATTTGGCAGGGTTTCAGTTTTCAAAAGAGTAATTTATAAAACCAATGGATGAATTTAAAGTCAGGTTATAAGCTTTTATTTACATAACATGGATAAGTGTCAGAACTTCTGTCAGGGACTGTATGTATGTCAATTCTAAAGAAATCAACATACATACAGCAAAATTCCTGCGTGCTTAAAAGAGATTATCATAGTTTGCATACTTTTGACCATATGTATAATATAGTAGGATTCTTCAAAGTAATATTCCAGATTTTTCTCTTGGCCTGACACTGATCAAAAACAGGATGGCACCATCAGAAACTAGTGAGCCGCTCAGCCTGGGATATTGGGTAGCTACATGTTGGTAATTTAATGTTCAAGTGTGTGTGTGTATATATATTCTATATTAATCTTTTGCAGGGCTACATTCCTGACTTTGATTGTGTTTCTTTCCCAGTTCGGTTGTTTTGGTTTATATACAGTGAAGTGAAAATAGTGAACCAGTGTGGACCATACATGAGCCAGCTGCTAAGGCTATTTATGTCATATTCCGTGTTAAGTTGTAGCCTATCCGTAGCCGGTGCTTCCGGTAATTGACGCAGATGCTACACATACGAGGCACATTTGCAGGTTAGAAATGCCTGCTTGTATACACTGATTTGTGTCCAGCACAGCAGAAAAACCAAGAGCCCTGTTCTGTCATGGTGCTTGTCATAGCAGAAGTGATAAATGAGATTTCTGGGCAGTTGGCCCAGCCCTGGTCTGGATTAGTGAGCCTATTAGCTGTTGATGGCTTTCCATTACAATATTGGTTTGAGAGAGCACTAAACAAGAGAGCTGTGTTTTTATATTCACATTTAATTACCTCCATCAGGGCCATAAATGAGCTCATTAGTTGTAGTGGCAGCAATTTGTATAGACAATAGTACATTATTGCAATTGGTAGACAGTGCTTAAATATTATTCTTAACTCATTAGTTCCCAAATCCTTCCAAACGACTCCAGAATAAAGTATTTTACGGTCAGTTATTACTCTGAAATGGCATGTACATTATCAAAATAGTATAGTAAAATAACATATCCAGCACTATGTACTATTTTATTATCTGATTAGATACGATTAAAGGGACTAATTAATTTTAAATGCAGTGCTGTATTAAGAGTTTGTCCATGTCAGACATTTACAGCATATCCATCTCTGAATACACACCTTTCAGGACATGGTAAGATGGAAAAGAATGTGAGTATTTTTCATCATAGCCTTCTTTGGCATTTTTGGGTTTAAAAAATATATTATGTATTTATAGTCTTTCACAGCTTTTTTCAAGATTTGTTTGTGCATTTTTGGGGGCATTTTTCAAGTACTGTAGAGAAGCCTATGGAAAAATACAAGAAAAGAATTTCATACTTAATATATGCTTTGTTTAAAAAGAAAAGGGAATCTGTCACCAGATTTTTGCTATGTAATATGAGAGCATCATGATGTAGGGGAAGAGCCCATGATTCCAGTGATGTGTCACTTACTGGGCTGCTTGCTGCAGTTTTGATTATGTAGCGCCCCACGGGGCACGTGGTTAACCTACTCATTAACGGGATGTTTCGGATCGGGTCAGGCATTGTCACGGGGTGGCCTTGCCCGGTTCCGTTGCCCCGAGGCGTACAGTAAATGGTGGGGGAAGTGGGGTATTTGGGAGAGTTTGTCGTGACGCCACCTGTGCTGTGAATTGCGGCCAGTAGTAGCCGCCGATACAGAATCCCTCGTCGAGGCAGGTGTTAAGAAAGCCAGGATGGTGTCGCTCCCCACAGGTGGAGCGGGCCCCGGGTGGAGGAAGAGGGAAGGTAATAATAATAACAATAATAATATTTTTTCATTTATATAGCGCTATTAATTCCATAGCGCTTTACATACATTGGCAAGGTGATGGTGGTTGGCGCCTAAGCGTTGGGTGGCAACACCGGTAAGGATGAGCCAACACAGTCTCTGCGTGTTCAGTGTGTAGTTTACTCAGAACTTCAGCTGCCAGCCTGGTCACACTGGACACTGCCCTGATGGGCTCAGTTCGATTCCGGTTCCGTGGGAGGTCAGAACCAGTGCAGTAGTCTGTGGGCCCTTCCTCACTGCGCTTTTTAGTGCGGATCCCTGTGGCTTGAAGCACTTAGAGTCCCTTCCCTAGGTAGAGTACTGTTCCCTATGCCAGTAGCGTGGATCCCCTTGAGTCTGAGTATGATCGAGGCCTCTAAATCCTAGGTGCCATTTGGCTCTGGAAACTTGTGTGGTCAGAGAAGCATGGAACTCCTCCATCCGGCAGAATCTGGTGATGTAATGTGGAATTAAATCACCCTAGGGTGCTGCATCTTGAACAGCGCTGGTCCCGGGGAACTGACATGGTATCCTCCTCAGCGACCGTTAAACTCCTATGTCCCAAAGGAGCTACCAGGAAAGACATCCGCTCACTGTCACTCCTGCTGGAGAACGCTTGTAAAACTGTGTGTGACTCCTAACTCCCCCTGGTGGCCACTTCTCCCTTTACCCAGGTCCTAAGCTAGTGGATTGGGGCTCCGGTTGTGATGGCATCCTGTAAATGCAACACTGTTGGCAACCCCTTTTGTTCCCGGCCCTAGCCCAGTCCCCAGTGGGGAAGGGGCAACCCATGTGTGTATGTGGTTGTGGATGATGAAACCGGCACCAACCTCCTTTGGATTCATGATCAGCACCACACCCTAAGTGGAGTGCAGTACCCCGTGGTGACCTGAGCCTCAGGGGCGCCACAATAACATCACAGTTTTCTCTGCTGCAGATCTAGTAGTTGTCTGAACACTGACCTCTGTATAACGCCACTGATTGTCAGCTTTCTGTTTACACTGTATATTTACAGAAAGCTGACAATAATTGGAGGGAGTGGGGTTACACCAAACAAAAGGACTACATGGCATGACACAACTATTCCTCAAGTGATCATCTTACGCTAATAAAAAACTGATTTTATTGAAACTGCATTAGTAAGGGTCTGTGCCCCTACATCGTGATACCCTCAGATCAACCAGCAAAAGCCCGCTGACTGATTATCTTTGAATAAAGAAAGGACCTCAAATGCTTTCACTGTAGATTATTAAATATTGTACTACAGATTAAAAAAGTTATACCTAACCAAATAATATCACTTAATACTTGCTATTATGAAATCCTCGTTAATAAGGTTGTCTAATGAAATTACTCCTTTTCATTAGAAGTCAGCACATTTGCCTTCTAGTTCCTGTTTGACTTCATTAACTTGCTGGAATGCTGCCCCTAGCCAAAGCCTAAGTAAGCATAAAGGAAAGAATTATTTTTGTGAGATACCCTGGTTAAAGAGGTTATATACTACACAGACAACCCGTTCTCAGAGTGTTTGCCCCCGTTAAAATAACGACAACTCCCCTGCGGTGCAGGCGCCGTTCCACCTTCCTGAGGCTCTTGTGATGTTGTAATGTCATGTGAGTGAGCCAATCAGTGCTGGCTTTACTCTCTTCGCCTTCGGACATATCAAGGGAAAGTGAGCGGCAAACTGTAGCTTTGGATTCCTTTGGGTGTCAGAGGGAAGCACTAATTTGGCACAGGACTCGAGTGACCTAACAAGCTCACATGAGCTTTGGGAGAGTGAGTGCAGACACTGTATGAATGGATCTGGCACCGGAGGTGAGTATAAGTGTTATTATTTTAATGGCGGTCAACACTGATTGAGAAGGAGTTGTCTGAGTAGTGGAAAACCCCTTTAAACATGTCAGGAATCAAATAGATGGTTGCTTATATGCTTCCTAAGATGTTTTTAATGAATAAAAAATATATGTACTTGTAAAGATTGTAAATATATGTAGTTGTAAAGATTTCAGAAAAAAAATACAGGTCTCCCACAAGCATTCAATAATGTATACTGTACTTTAAAAGGTCTGTCATAAATGTCTTATATATGTGGATCCCATCACTGGCTACCTCATATGCATGAAAACCTCTCCATTCATATTGGCTACAAGTCTGAGTTTAGAGATGCCACCTTTGTTGAATAGGGACAGATCCCAAAAGTCAGACCCACAGGTAAACATTTATAGCATGTTCTGTAAATGTCTGAGATAGGAATAACCCTCTAGCGTCTGTTTTATGGGTTTAAATTTGTCACACAGGCACACAAATAGCAAGCAGTTATCATGGCTATTCTGGGAGCTGAATAGGGTCATTCATGTGACTACACAATGTATAAATATGGGGTGAGAGGTTGCTAAGTTATTGATTTCCGTCTTTAACTATAATGAAAGTGTCAGCTAAAACAAAAATCAGGCAACATCCTTAGTATATTTAAAGTTATGTAAAATAAAGGCAACATTTGGAAATAAGGCTTACCTACAGAATAAGTCATGGGTAGCATGGTAGCCCAGTGGTTAGGACTGCAGTTTTGCAGGTCCTGGGTTTAATCCCACTAAGGACAACATCTGCAAGGAATTAGACTGGCTTCACATGTACTGCAGTCATCCGTTATCATGGATGCGTCAGAGATCCGTTTGCAAAAAAAAGTAGTGCAAACACCACTTTTTTGTCCGTTGTTAAATAACAGATGTCAGCCAGATACAGTACAGACCAAAAGTTTGGACACACCTTCTCATCTCCAGAACAACTATTAAGAAGAGACTTTGTGCAGCAGGCCTTCATGGTAAATTAGCTGCTAGGAAACCACTGCTAACGACAGGCAACAAGCAGAAGAGACTTGTTTGGGCTAAAGAACACAAGGAATGGACATTAGACCAGTGGAAATCTGTGCTTTGGTCTGATGAGTCCAAATTTGAGATCTTTGGATCATACCACCGTGTCTTTGTAGAAAAGGTGAACGGATGGACTCTACATGGCTGGTTCCCACCGTGAAGCATGGAGGAGGAGGTGTGATGGTGTGGGGGTGATTTTCTGGTGACACTGTTGGGGATTTATTCAAAATTAAAGGCATAGAGAACCAGCATGCCTACCACAGAATCTTGCAGCGGTGTGCTATTCCATCCGGTTTGCGTTTAGTTGGACCATCATTTATTTTTCAACAGGACAATGACACCAAACACACCTCCAGGCTGTGTAAGGGCTATTTGACCAAGAAGGAGAGTGATGGGGTGCTACGCCAGAGGACCTGGTCTCCACAGTCACCAGACCTGAACCCAATCGAGATGGTTTGGGGTGAGCTGGACTGCAGAGTGAAGGCAAAAGGGCCAACAAGTGCTAAGCATGTCTGGGAACTCCTTCAAGACTGTTGGAAAACCATTTCCGGTGACTACCTCTTGAAGCTCATCAAGAGAATGCCAAGAGTGTGCAAAGTAGTAATGAAAGCAAATGGTGGCTACTTTGAAGAACCTAGAATATAAGACATATTTTCAGTTGTTTCACACTTTTTTAAGTATTTAATTCCACATGTTTTAAGTCATAGTTTTGATGCCTTCAATGTGAATCTACAATTTTCAGAGTCCCGAAAATAAAGAAAACTCTTTAAATAAGAAGGTGTATCCAAACTTTTGGTCTGTACTGTATGTTTTTAACATATGGAGTCTATAGACAATGGATCCATTAACAGATTGCTATTTATGGTGCTTTTGTAATGGATCCGTTAAGAAAACAACGGATCCATTACAAATGCAAATACAATGGATGGCTAAATAGCAATCCCTTAATGGGTCCCTTGTTCATAGACTCCCAAATTTAAAAAAATGTATCCGCCAGAAATCAGTTTCAAAACAGATCTGTTCTAACGGATGGCTATAGGAAATGTGAACTTAGCCTTAAAATGTTCTCCCTAGTTTGCGTGAATTTCCTCCGGGTTCTCCGGTTTTCTCCCACACTGAAAAGACAAACTGATAGAGAATTTAAACTGTGAGTTCCGATGGGGACAGTGTTGAGGATGTCTGTGGAATTAATAGCACTATATAAGTGAGTAAAATAAATAAATATATACTCATTACTAACACATTTTTGAAATGGAGGATAAAAATGTAGAATAACTTTTGTGAGGGGTTCCCGTAGCACCCTGTCCTTAATGCTTATGCAGTCTTTACAAGATGCCGGCATGTTCCTGGTCCCATCTGCTGAGCTGGCCACCGGCCCGCTCTCGCCGTCACATGCCTGCTTCAACTACATCTTTTCCCACTTCTCATGCAGACGAGCAGCCAAAACAAAATGGGTTTGGAAGTGGCAGTAAGCAGGGCACAGCAAACAGCAGAAGATCCATCTGGTGCCCACAGCCGTGCACATAAAGCATGAAGCTAAAATTAATTGAGTCAGTATATCAGAATAAAAAGAGAGCAATGTATCCATTATGCCACAACACAGCGTTGGATCAATACAGAATTGTTACCATCGATCACTATGATAAATCTAGCCTTGCCTCGCAGAGTATAATGTTACTTTAGTGACATGACCTCTTCATCCAACCTCTTCATAAATGGTTGTAACCTGGAGCCTCATGCCTGGTTTCCTTATGGGCTCAGGTTAATGAAACATGAGAAATTACTGAGTGTTGCACTTTCTTTTCTCCTGAAGCAGTGATTTGAAGCCAGGGAGCTCATTTACAAGAAAATAAAGCGCGGCCTGCTCTGTGAGCGCTGCTTGTTCTAGCACTTAATAAGTAGTAGCTCTTCCTGGCTGCTCATATTTCTCTGCCGTTACTAAATAAGTTAATCACTTCACGAATAGGGAAATCTGCAGGTGCCTTTGAGGCTTTGTTAACACAGTGCCTAAGCCAGCTCTGCGCTCCCTCCTAATCCCCTCTAAGACAGTATGAGGCGGTGAAGTAAGCTGTAATCAGTTTTTAATGTTAGAAACAATATCCCCACTCAAGCTGGTTGCCTAGAGCAACAGGGCAGGATCGGAACGCCAGAAATGAAATGGGATTGCAGCACTTGGCTTGTGCAACCATCCATACACGTAGAGTTATTTCCCTTGGCTCTACCGCTCGTGGATAAAGTGCTTTTTATCAGCACGGGGCTACTTCAGCTTCATGACAGCTGCCAATTTGTTACAGCCCCTGCTATGAAGAAGTCTTCTTATGATAGAAAGATTTAAGCCCCCTTTAAGTGGGTGAAGGGAAATGATCGTCATGAATATTTCTCATTTCCCATAGAAATCTTGGAGTAATATAGATTGATTTTGCCATCATCACAAATAATAATTATAAAAGATAAGTAAAAATCACTGCTGTGGTAAGATTTATTGAGCTTTTTTTGTAGTCAAGAAATAATGCCTAAGGCCCTGTGCGCACTAGAAAAAGGATTTTTCTCAAGAAATTTCTTGAGAGTCTGAAAGATTAGCGCACTTGCGTTCAAAAAATGCACCAATAACGCACCAAAAAATGCATGCGTTTTTACCTCGTTTTCGATACGTTTGTAGTGCGTTTTTGATGCATTTGTACCGCAGGTTGGTGCCTGTGAGCACACAGCATTTTTACCTGAGGTTTTTTTTTCGTTTTTGCTGCAGAAATTTTTTGAGAAAATGTTTGTAACCTTTCTGCAGACATTCCCCAGCAAACCCTATGAAAAAAAAATTGCTGTGCGCATGCTGCGTTTTTTTCTCAAGAACATTCTTTCTGCAGAATTTCTTGAGAAAAAGAATGAGCCTGTCGCTTCTTTTCTGCAGGTGCCTGTGGTTTTTGCCATAGATAATAGTAAAGAAAACACAGGGACCAACCTGCGGTAAAAACGCATCAAAAACGTGGTAAAAACACATGCATTTTTCAGTGCGTTATTGGTGCGTTTTTTGAACGCATGCGCTAATCTTTCAGACTCTCAAGAAATTTCTTGAGAAAAATCCTTTTTCTAGTGCGCACAGGGCCTTAAGCGGACTTTATACGCACCAATATTGCTAACGAGATGTCGTTGGGGTCACGGAATTCGTTACGCACATCCAGCCTCGTTAGCGACGTCATTGCGTGTGAAACGCACGAACGACCGTTAAACGATCAAAATTACTCACCTAATCGTTGATCATTGACCGGTCGTTCTAATCCCGATTATCGTTGCTGTTGCAGGACGCAGATTGTTCGTCATTCCTGCGGCGGCACACATCGCTATGTGTGACACCGCAGGAACGAGGAACATCACCGTCCCTGCGGCCGCCCACAATGAGGAAGGAAGGAGGTGGGCGGGATGTTCGGCCTGCTCATCTACTCCCCTCCACTCCTATTGGGCGGCCGCTTAGTGATGCCGCTGTGACGTTGAACGAACCGCCCCCTTATAAAGGAGGCGGTTCGCCGGCCACAGCGACGTCGCTAGGCACGTAAGTATGTGTGACGGGTCCTAACGATATTGTGTGCCACGGGCAGCGATTTGCCTATGACGCACAACCGACGGGGGCGGGTGCTTTCACCAGCGACATCGCTAGCGATGTCGCTGTGTGTAAAGCCCGCTTTAGAGTAGAACATTTTGTAACAAAGTGGAATGGTGTACTTTGTTTCCTGATTCACAGCAAAGACTGATGCGAGGCTAATAATAATGCTGACTTAGGGGAAAATAAGATCAGGAGTGAGACATTACTACTTTTACTACTTCGGATGATAATCATACAGTCATTTCTGTATAAAGCTAATCCCATGTAGGTTTTCCAAAAACAAATATTAAAGTTTTTTTCCCCATCTTTTAAAGTTGGCATCTACCCATAAGGGGGTCTCAGCGGTTAGACCTTCATGATGCTGAGCACAAGGCTCTGCTGAACCCCATCAAAATGGGGTGCACACTACTGATTCATTAGAAGGGTTGTCCACTACTTTTACATTAATGGTCTATCCTTAGGATAGGTCATCAATGTCTGATCAGCCGGGGCCCGACATCCTGCACCGCCGCCAATCAGCTGTTCATTGTTCCAGTAGTGGCAGCATGCAGCTGGAAATGCTCAGTTCCGGGGCTGCCCCTTCAACTGGTAGCGGGGTCAGGCTGGCTATTGCACATCCGCCTCCCATTCAAATTATCAGGAGGTGGATGTGCAGTACACGGCCACTATCAGAGGACGGGGCAGCTCCAGAACTGAGCATTTCCGGCCACTTGCTTCTGCCACCGGGTCCATGGGCAGCTGATCAGCAGAGGTGCAGGGTGTCAGACCCCGGCTTATCAGATATTAATGATCTATCCTAAGGATAGGCCTTCAGTGTAAAAGTAGTGGATAACCTCTTTTATTCTCTGAATCTGAGCTCTGTACTCGGCTATATCTAGTACTCCCATAAAGCATGACTGAAATGCTAGAAAGTATGTCTGACTACCACCCCACTCAGAAGGAGCATTTCAGAGCCCTGTTGTCAGGAATCCTGCAGGTTCCATCAGTCAGACACGCACCATTTACCAAATGGATTTGGTGATGATTTCTAAAGATGAGAATAACCCTTTAATCATAAAACACATAGAACCAGGTTCATCAGGACTATAATTTATGAGGAGTATGCAGGACTAAAGGCCACTTTACACGCTACAACATCACTAAAGCAATGTCGTTGGGGTCACGGAATTCGTGACGCACATCCGGCCGCTTTAGCGATGTCGTTGCGTGTGACACCTATGTGCGATCGAAAATCGTCACAAACACGTGCAAAATCGCTAATCGTTGACATGCTCCCCTATTCCCAATTATCGTTGCTGCTACAGGTACGATGCTGTTCGTCATTCTTACGGCAGAACACATCGCTATGTGTGACACCGCAGAAACAACGAACATCTCCTTACCTGCGGCCGCCGGCAATGAGGAAGGAAAGAGGTGGGCGGCATGCTCCATGTGCTCATCTCCGCCCCTCCGCATCGATTGGGTGGCCGCTTAGTGACGTTGCTGTGACGCCGAACAAACCGCCCCCTTAAAAAGGAGGCAGTTCACCGGTCTCAGCGACGTCGCTAGGCAGGTAAGTACATATGACGGGACCGCGCGATTTTGTGCGCCACGGGCAGCGATTTGCCCATGATGCACAAACGATGAGTACGCATGCTAGCGATCTTGCTAGCGAGATCGCAGTGTGTAAAGCGGCATTTAGAGAGCTAAATGCATTAAGAGACGCAAAACATTTAATGAGTTCAGTGCATCTTATCAATGGCATGTGCCTTCTTACACCTTGCCAGAAATGTTACCGCAGTGAGGGATGAGGGAATGTAGTAACATTTCTCACATGAGAAACATTGCCGCTATTGATAAAATTTGCAGGTGGGCAATGCCACAAATGTTTCCCCATTCTCCACCCCAGCACCACCACTTAGGTGGAGCTTCTCAAAACTGGTGCGTAAACGCCAAAAGTAGCAGAGTTTTTATATTTTTTAAGCCAGTTTTCTGGCGGTAATACTTTGAAGTATTGGGGCAATCATGTGGGGCAATCATGATTTTTTTAAATGGCTTTTAGCACTAAACAATGAGAGAAGTAGGAAAAGAAAATAGTCGGCACATGACTGATATGCAAATCACACACTTGCAGTAATGGATGACCACTTAATCTGGAAAGTAGAGTCTTGACAGTGTGTGTTAAACACATGGCCTAGATCGCAAAAAATTCATTGTTTGCCAAAAATTTGCCAATGACCTGCAAAACGCTTTAAAGTGATTGCGTGCTTTACAGGACAATCACTATCTGCAGAAGTCGTGTCATTATGGCTGCAGTTAGTACTTTATGACTTTACTAATATAAACAGAAAACCTTGGGCAAAGACGATCTTAGGTTAAATGGCATCAATTGCAATATTTCCATTGATGACCCTCCTTCATCTTCCTTGATATAAAATGAAAAGTGTATTAATTTCTACAGTCAGGAATCGGGACATACAGATGAAGTACACTATATTTCCAACCAGACATAACATTAATGTATAAAAAATATACAGGTCTCTGTGGCTTACTGTATGCTCTATGTTGGATATATCTGTGAATTGACTTCCATTGTAAAAAAAAGCATTCACAAAATAGCCACTTTTACATATGTAAGCCAAATAACAAATACCAAAAAATGAACATTTGGGCAAATAATAAAATAAAACCCGTAAAAATTGTGGGAAATGGGTCTTATTGCAGTGCTTCTAAAAGGATCCAATGCAAAGAATCTTCATAAACTGGTTGGTGGGGTGCTGTCACCTTAAATGAGACCGCAGCCTCCGACTCTATATTTGGCTGGATGTAATTCAGGTGAGTAATGGTTATTATTTTGTCTTGAATCATTTCCTGCTGTTAGGTTCATTTTTTTAAACTCCCGAACAAACTCTTTTACTTCCCTGAAAAACATTTAAATTACGATATTTAAGCACGTTCTCCTTCTTCCTTCTTTTTCTGTCAATGTGTGTACTCTTCGATATGATTTTTTTCCTTCTACCATATTTACCTTTTTCCAAGGTTTGTTCTCTCACTACATTTCCTCGGAGTTCACATACCTTCACTTTTCTGTCCACTAAGAACTAGAAGAACTGGTTTCCTATTTGCCATCCATTTTATAGTGCAATCTTTATTCATATGAATAGCAGGGTGGATGATAATCTGAAGAAAGTTTTCTGTAGCATTAGTCTCCATAGTCCATGTGCATTCCTCAGCTAACCACTAAACCCGCAAAAGCATGTTCATACATAGCATTGTTAATGAACTTAATAGTATTTCTTCTAACATATAGTAGCTAAACAAAATCATTCTGGTTCTTTATCAGAAATTAGCTTAAAGGGGTTGTCCGCTACTTTTACATTGATGGCCTGTCCTTAGGATAGGTCATCAATGTCTGATCGTCCGGGATCCGAGACCCCGCACCCCCGCCGATCAGCTATTCTTGGTTCTGGTGGCAAGAGCAGGCAGCCGGAAATGCTTAGTTCCGGAGCTACTCCGTCCTATTGATCTGAATAGATTGCGGATGTGCAGTACTTGGCTGCGGCCACTATCAGAAGACAGAGCAGCTCCGCAACGGAGCATTTCCGGCTGCCTGCTATCGCCGCCGAGATCAAGAACAGCTGATTAGAGGGGGTGCGGAGTCTCAGACCGCGGCCGATCAGACATTGATGACCTATCCTAAGGATAGGCCATCACTGTAAAAGTAGTGGACAACCTATTTAAGACTATGTTCATGTGGCACCCCAGTGGTCATGTGAGCCACAGTAGCATTGCTCTCCTTCCGGGGCGATGCTATGCTTGGAAGCAGTGGGGAGCTCTCCATGCTAGGTAAGTCTACATACAACACTTCCTAACTCAGGCCAGAAGGGGGTGCTCAAGACCTGGTTTAGGGAGAGCATCCCTGTGCATTCTGGTGTAGGGAGGGGTTAGAACACACTGAAAACACACACCACAAATGAAACTAACAGAACAGTATAGGAGAGTAGTGCATGCGGTCGCTGAGGAAAGCTGTGTTATCTAACCCTCTAGACCTAGCGAAGGAACAGTGCACCGGGGCCCTAGACTGTGTGGGTGCTTAAGCCCCATCAGTAAAGCCTGGAGGGCAGGCGATTCCACATCCCCTGGCCCAAAGAAAGCCGGAAGGTGCAGCAGCACAATACAGCCTGGGATCGCAGCCAAGCAGACGGTGCCCCTGAGAAGCTCGCACTGCCCGTCATAAGGGAAGGTCAGACAACGACAACTTGGAAGGGAGTCGCTATGGGGCTCAAAGCCACAGAGACCTGTATACTAAAGCGCTACCAGGAAGGCCTCCAACCACCCAGCAAGGTGAACCTCCTCATTGCTCCCAGGCTGACCGGACCAATCTCTTCTTCTGGACCAGACTCCTGGGCCTGTAATCACCACTGACCAGTAAAGGTATAGGAAACTACAGCCCTGTGTTGTCCAGTTATTACCGGTGTCCTCAGTCCGGAACCCCAACATTACAACACTATAGACTACTACTACTCACAGCATCCCTGGGGCTTAGCTCTGCCTGTGGAGAGCCGTAACAACCAAGTTGCGTCACCATCTACCCCAGCGAGTAACCCCTGCAGTGGCGGCTAATACTGGCCGCATACCACAGGTGGCGTCACGAACCACTACCCCCATCATCCCCATCCCAGCCTTTTATTGACACCCACGGTCATGGAACCGGGCAAGGCCACTGCGGCGTCTCAGGAGAAGCATCGCGGCACAGTGACAAGTAACCCCCAACCCCGTGGGCGCGTCTTTCACACTTTGCTTTTTTCATAGGTTTTGATTTTTGATGATTTTTTCATAGGTTTTATGCAAATAAATGCAAATAAAAAGCTGCTTTTTACAGTAACAACAAAAGCCATCAGATTTCAGAAACCCATTGTGCGTACACTTTTTATTTCCTGGCCGAAACAGAAAACTTCAGCTTTTCTTAAAGAAGCAGCATCTCTACTCTTTCAGCAACTTTGCTGCAGTTTTTCATCGTTGAAAACAATGAGAGTGCAAAGACGCGGCTTTGATATTTTTTCTGTTTTTTTGTGCTACTTTTGTGGTGACTGACGCTAACTTATATAAACTTACTGTAGACAAATGACACGAAAAACGCAGCAAACAAATGCAGCTTTATTACCATCAAGAGAGTAGGCTTTGCTGCAAAAAAAAGGTTCAGAAACGCAGCAAAATGCAACTTGTGAACGTAGTCTTATGCGGGCATCACACGAGACGATCTATCGTGCGATGTGTCGTCGGTGTCACGGTTTTCGTAACGCACATCCGGCATCGTTCACGACGTCGTCTCATGTTACACCTACGTGCGACTCCACATCGGTTATAAATCGTGGATCGTGTACTTGTCGCTCTTTTTTAAAAAATTGTTTAATCTTATTTGCGCAGGTTGTTCATTGTTCCCGGGGCAGCACACGTTGCTCCGTGTGACACCCCGGGAACGATGAACACAGCTTACCTGCGTCCCGCGGCACCCGCCGGCTATGCGGAAGGAAGGAGGTGGGCAGGATGTTTACGTCCCGCTCATCTCCGCCCCTCCACTTCTATTGGCTGGCGGCTGTGTGATGTCGCTGTGACGCCGAACATCCCTCCCCCTTCAGGAAGAGGATGTTCACCGCCCACAGCGAGGTTGCTCAGCAGGTAAGTCCGTGTGACGGCGGTTTAATGACTTTGTGCGACACGGGCAGCGATTTGCCCGTGACGCACAAACGACGGGGGAGGGTACGATCGCTCGTGCAATCGCACGATAGATCGTACCGTCTGAAGCCCGCATTACTGTTACATGTTAAGAAATCATTGCAGAATTTTACAATTGAAATTCTCTCTTTTTTTAAATAAGTTGTTTAGGGAGAGTATAACAAATGG
Source organism: Anomaloglossus baeobatrachus (assembly GCF_048569485.1). NCBI lineage: Eukaryota > Metazoa > Chordata > Amphibia > Anura > Aromobatidae > Anomaloglossus > Anomaloglossus baeobatrachus. The sequence goes on along the minus strand of NC_134353.1, from coordinate 715,004,909 downwards.
CCTCCATATGAGGATACTTGGCAAGTAAATAAAGCCTTACAACAGGATAATGTAATATGGATGTGTCCCATTAGTACTTTACACCGCAATCAAACTTGGCAGTGCCCAAGAAGTAGTGCAATGTGCTCCCAACTAAAAATATTCCGGGCCCCCCTGCCTGATGTCAGCGGCGGCACCGGGTGTCAGCGGCTGCGGCGTCTCCCCCGTCACCGCGCACAGTAATGATGAAGCATAGCGCGGCCGGTGCCACGCTATGCATCACCATTCTCCCCCTGTGCGATGACGTCACTCCCGAGCGACTGCTGTGCTGAGTGCACATAGTGCAGGATGGGAGGACACCGACCGCAGCACCGGGAGAACGAGCAGCGGGGAGGACAGCAGCGGTGGAAGGAAGAAAGAAAGTGAGTACTTGGGTTTTTTTTAATATAAGTGAGTAAACGGTGGCCAGAGGCTTGGGAAGGCAGTTCTGGGGAAGCTGCATTATTGTACATGGAAGCCTGGAGAGGCTGCTTTATACATGGAGGTCTGAGGAGGCTGCATTATATGTGGAGGTCTGGGGTAGCTGCATTATTATACATGGAGGCCTGGAGAGGCTGCTTTATACATGGAGGTCTGAGGAGGCTGCATTATATATGGAGGCCTGGAGTGGCTGCTTTATACATGGAGGTCTGAGGAGGCTGCATTATATATGGAGGCCTGGAGAGGCTGCTTTATACATGGAGGCCTGTAGAGGCTGCTTTATACATGGAGGTCTGGGGAGGCTGCATTATATATGGAGGTCTGGGGTGGCTGCATTATTATACATGGAGGCCTGGAGATACTGCATTATATATGGAGGCCTGGAGATACTGCATTATACATGGAGGCCTGAGGAGGCTGGGTGCATTGTTATACATGGAGGCCTGGAGAGGCTGGCTGCTATATTATACATGGAGGCCTGAGGAGGCTGGGTGCATTGTTATACATGGAGGTGGTCTGGAGAGACTGGGTGCTATATTATACATGGAGGCCTGAGGAGGCTGGGTGCATTGTTATACATGAAGGCCTGGAGAAGCTGGCTGCTACATTATACATGGAGGCCTGAGGAGGCTGGCTGCATTATTATACATGGAGGCCTGGAGAGGCTGGCTGCGTTATTATATATGGAGGTCTGGGAGGGCTGCATAATACAAAATGAAGGACACCTTATACATGGAATATATGGGTGCCTTATGCATGGAGGAGTATGGGGCTGCATAATGCAATATGAAGTTTTATGGGGTTGCGTTATAATACATATAGGACTATGGGGGCTACATTATAATATATGGAGGACTATGGAGGCTACCTTATACATGGACTATGGGGGTGCATTATAAAACATTGGGGACTATGTGGTGCAGTGTAATATAGGGAGAACTATGGGGTGAATTATAATATATGGAGAACTGAGAAATTCATTATAATAATTGGAGGGCTACTTTATACAAGGAGGACTATAGGGCTGCATTATAATATATGGAGGCCTATGTGGTGCAGTATAATACATGGAGAACTATGGGGTGAAATATAATACATAGAGAACTATGAGAAATTCAAGATAATAATTGAAGGGCTACTTTATACATGGAGGATTATGGGGGTGCATTATAATATATGGAGGACTATGTGGTGCAGTATTATATATTGAGTACTATGGGGTGAATTATAATGCATGGAGAACTATGGGAAATGCATTATAATACATGGGGGACTATGGAAGTGTATTCTAATATATGAAGGGTTATGTGGGACCCTTTATACTATTTGGAAGGCTATGTGGGTGCCATTATTGTATTTGGAGAGCTATATACAAGGGGGGACAAAGATACAAGCAGGGGATGGAAACGTTTTGTGCTGAGGGAAAAAGGCTCTCTTCCCTCAGCACCCAGCTTTCCCATGCTCTGCTATACATCTTCTCTCAGCACCCAGCTTTTCCATGCTCTGCTATACATCTTCTCTCAGCACCCAGCTTTCCCATGCTCTGCTATACATCATGTCTCAGCACCCAGCTTTCCCATGCTCTGATATGGGAAAGCTGGGTGCTGAGGGAAAGATGTATAGAAGAGCATGGGGAAGCACTGTGCCAAGGACAAGATGGATATCAGAAAATAGGAAAGCTGGGTGCTGATAGAGGGATTTCAGATCATGGGAAATCTGGGTGCTGTGGGTAAGAGCCAAGTGTCAGCATCATTATCCTGTACCCCGAGTGTCAGTGTCATTATCCTGTACCCTAAATGTCGATGTACGTGGAGGGGGGGCCCAGGTCTGAACTTTGCACCGGGGCCCATCAAACTCTAGTTACGCCCCTGAGTGTGATCCAATACTCACACGAGTCACACGCAAGTGTGACTCCAGCTTTAGTCTGGAATACCGGTGTCTTTTCCCACTGAAAACCGCCAAAAGCCTTAGGCTGGGGTCATACAAGCATATAAGCAAATTGGTCCCATTCTCATTCAGAAAAGTGGGTTTCTTTGTTTCTCTCTTCTCATTCCCGTGCTGTCCACTGCTGTCCATATAAAATCCGTTTTTTTACCCCGCATCTATTAATTTTTTACAGACCCATTTACAGTTTCTTCTGAATTGTAATGTATCTGTAAGGGGCACTTTGCACACTGCGACATCGCAGGCCGATGCTGCGATGCCGAGTGCGATAGTGCCCGCCCCCGTCGCAGCAGCGATATGTGGTGATAGCTGGCGTAGCGAAAGTTATCGCTACGCCAGCTTCACACACACACTCACCTGCCGTGCGACGTCCCTGTGGCCGGCGACCCGCCTCCTTGTTAAGGGGGCGGGTCGTGCGGCGTCACTGCGACGTCACACGGCAGGCGGCCAATCAGAGCGGAGGGGCGGAGATGAGCAGGATGTCAACATCCTGCCCACCTCCTTCCTTCCGCATATCCTACGGAAGCCGCAGTGAGGCCGGTAGGAGACGTTCCTCGCTCCTGCGACTTCACACACAGCGATGTGTGCAGCCGCAGGAGCGAGGAACAACATCGGACCGTCGCGTCAGCGTAATCATGGATTACGCCGACGCTGCACCGATGATACGATTACGACGCTTTTGCGCTCGTTAATCGTATCATCCAGCCTTTACACACTGCGATGTCGCATGCGATGCCGGAAGTGCGTCATTTTCAATTTGACCCCACCGACATCGCACCTGCGATGTCGCAGTGTGCAAAGTGCCCCTAAGAATCGGATGCTATACTGCTGTTCCGTATGGCATCCATTTTTTCTCTCGCACTAGACAGATTTCGGAGTCAAATGCTGTGATTTTTTTTCTGATACCGAATACAGCTGATCTGCACTGCCTCCTTTAACAAAGCTTTTAATAGAAAGTATTCAGAGAAAATAATGTCACGTCTATACTTCATATTCAGATTAATGTTTTTCTTTACTTTATGTATATACTAGAAATTGCCTGGGTGACGGAGAACTACAAATTGTTTTTTTTTCCCTATTGCACGGTTTATGCTATGAATTGACTGGACAGATTGCTTTCCCCAGCTCAGTTCTTCTATTAGTACATATCACCAAGGAGCACACAGAGGACACACATAAAGCCTGAGATCACTATGAAAGGCCCCAGAGAGGCTGCTGGAGATGCAGTGGTGTAATGATCCAGGGGGAGGATTTGCAGCAGTGTGTCTCTCAGATCAGTATTATAAGCACTATAGAAAGGGAGCTCTGCTGGACTGTGCGATGAAGGATTAGCTGTTCTTTTCCGCCTGCCACACACACATGATGAACAAGCACTCAGTGAAATAGCAGTAATAAGAGAAACAGCTGGTTACAGAAAACATTTTACCCACCTTGCCAAACCAGATCACACAGCCTATGCAATGAATCATTCCCATAGACTGCTCAAAACATATTAAGAAATTGCTAAAATAATAATATTGATATAGTGTCAACTTATTGTGCAGCACTTTACAATCAAAGTATAGAAATTGATACAATTTATATATTATTGATTGTAGCCTACCTGCTACAGAGCCAAAATGATCCTTTAAGCTGTTGATCGTGGCATGGTGCCTAAGGCAAATGGAGCAAATAGCCCAGTACTACTGTGTATTGTGTAAAGTTAGCAATTCTTGGCCTTGGTTTGCCTTTTTGTTCTGCGGAAGCCCACCCAAATCCTGAAACTTTCTAATTTTGAGAACATGTAACCGAAGATACAAATCTGATGAAGGGTATTTATCCGAAATGTTGCGTATTTTTTCTATACTTGTGAGATGAGGGGAAATGTGCTGCACCATTTATGTTAACAATCTTTTTAAGCCTTCTGTTATGTTCTCATACCAATGTATATGGCAGTTTAATGCTGGACATCGAAAACATTGTGGCCTGCAGTACTAACCACCGGCCACAAGATTTTACTGTCTTTATATTTATCATTCTAAATACTCTTGTTTAAAACTTATGGATAGGAGAGACAAAAAAGGATCATTCCCAGGTTGGTAAGTCCTGAGATCAGGCCCCACCACAGTGATCACGATGGGAGCATGCACGTAAATGTAATTTGTAAGGCTCCAAGCTTAGTCAAGTAAATATAGGCAGTGCATTGTATCAGTGCCCAACAGACTCAGCTCTCTGAGCTAACCGTATTTGAAAAAGGCTACAGTTGTAAAAAAAAGTATACATAACGCTATATCAAACATTTCTTAGATGAATTACCCACTGGGTGGAAGGAAAGGGAGAATTAGAGTTTTTGTTAAGTTTGTGAACTGTTGTGCTGCACCACCAATATGCCATCCTTGACATGCATGTAATTATTCCTTTATACTAGATAACTTCTCAGCTACCGCACTAGGTGGGTGTACTATTAGGCAAATTTTAGTAATATAGTTACTACATCTGAGCCTTCTGAGTGGTTCAGTACAGTGCTCCAGGTCAGCATTGACTGGGTGTCTGTGAATCCATTTGGGATCTTTCTTTTGTTATTGGAACAGCATTTTATCCAGGTTCTTTAGTAAAAAGTTCCTTTGGCAAGCTTCATGTTTGCCCGTATTCCTTGTACTTGGTTTTACTGTATCCTTAGCCTACCCGGGTACACAGTCTACATAATGATGGTGGTGTAGTCTATGGATAAGAAATATCTGAATAAATCCTAATTATACATCTCCATGTGCCTTATGGTGTGCAGTTCTTTCCATTCACTTGTTTTTATTTTCAGTGGACATAATTAAGAAGCACACAGGGCATTCAAGTATGGCGATATGGTGGATTTTGTATGGGGACAATATTATAGCCACTGTGGTTGACGCTAGACTTGGAGCTATAACTTGCTATAGCTTTTGCCATATTACTATAATTGCCTTGTGGCTGATGTTTTGATGAGAACTTTGTGTTGGACCTTGTTTTATTGCAGGGGGGATTCTTTCCCAGATTACTGTGCTTATGTACTGTTGTGGAAGCTGTGATTGAGTCTCTTCAAAGAGGATTCTGGCTAGTCCTTTTATGGACTATTGTGCCTGAGATTCTGACAGATTATGTGGCTAAAGCGGGCTTTACACACTACGACATCGCTCAAGTGATCTCGTTGGGGTCACGGATTTTGTGACGCACATCCGGTCGCTTTAGCGATGCCGTTGCGTGTGACACCTATGAGCGATTTTGGATCGTCGCAAAAACGTGCAAAATCGCTCATCGGTGACATAGGGGTCCATTCTCAAATATCGTTACTGCAGCAGTAACGAAGTTGTTCCTCGTTCCTGCGGCAGCACACATCGCTCCGTGTAACAGCGCAGGAACGAGGAACCTCACCTTACCTGCATCCCGGCCTCAATGCAGAAGGAAGGAGGTGGGCAGGATGTTACGTCCCGCTCATCTCCGCCCCTCCGTTTCTATTGGGCTGCGGTTCAGCGACGCTGCTGTGACGTCGCTGTGACGCTCAACGAACCGCCCCCTTAGAAAAGAGGCGGTTCGCCGGTCACAGCGACGTCGCAGGGAAGGTAAGTCCATGTGATGGGTCCGGGCGATGTTGTGCGACACGGGCAGCGATTGGCCCGTGTCGCACAACCGATGGGGGCGGGTATGCATGCTGGCAATATCGGTACCGATATCGCAGTGTGTAAAGCGGCCTTAACATTGTTTCAGGGTGCTGTTGCGGGTACTGTTACTGCCACAATTAGAGAACAGAGACAAGAATTAAAGGTACTGGAGAAACCTTTTCCCAACTTCTCTTGAAGTGTGTGTGTGGCGCCCCTGAGTATATCATATATATACGCTGCTCCCTCCTCACAATGTCCCATGCATGCTGCCCCCTCCTCACAATATCCCATGCATGCTGCCCCCTCCTCACAATGTCCCATACATGCTGCCTCCTCCTCACAGTGTCCCATGCATGCTGCCCCCTCCTCACAGTGTCCCATGTATGCTGCCCCCTCCTCACAGTGTCCCGTGCATGCTGGCCCCTCCTCACGGTGTCCCATGTATGCTGCTCCCTCCTCACAATGTCCCATGCATGTTTCCCACTCCTCACAACGTCCCATGCATGGTGCCCTCTCCTCACAATGTCCCATGCATGCTGCTCCCTCCTCACAATGTCTCATGCATGCTGCCCCCTCCTTACAGTGTCCTATGCATGCTGCCCCCTCCTCACAGTGTCCCATACATGCTGCACCCCTCCTCACAATGTCCCATGCATGCTGCTCCTTCCTCACAAAAACCCATGCATGCTGCTCCCTCCTCACAATGTGCCATGCATGCTGCCTCCTCACAAAATCCCATGCATGCTGCCCCCTCCTCACAGTGTCCCATGCATGCTGCCTACTCCTCACAATGTACCATGCATGCTGACCCCTCCTCACAGTGTCCCATGCATGCTGCCCCCTCTTCACAGTGTCCCATGCATGCTGCCCCCTCCTCACAGTGCCCCATACATGCTACCCCCTCCTCACAATGTCCCATGCATGCTGCCCCCTCCTCACAATGTCCCATGCATGCTGCCCCTTCCTCAGTGTACATGCATGTTGCCCCCTCGTCACAGTGTCCCATGCATGCTGCCCCCTCCTCACAGTGTCCCATGCATGCTGCCTCCTCCTCACAATGTCCCATGCATGCTGCCCCCTCTTCACAGTGTCCCATGCATGCTGCCCCCTCCTCACAGTGCCCCATACATGCTACCCCCTCCTCACAATGTCCCATGCATGCTGCCCCCTCCTCACAATGTCCCATGCATGCTGCCCCTTCCTCAGTGTACATGCATGTTGCCCCCTCGTCACAGTGTCCCATGCATGCTGCCCCCTCCTCACAGTGTCCCATGCATGCTGCCCCCTCCTCACAGTGTCCCATGCATGCTGCCTCCTCCTCACAATGTCCCATGCATGCTGCCCCCTCCTCACAATGTCCCATGCATGCTGCCCACTCCTCACAATGTCCCATGCATGCTGCCCCCTCCTGACAGTGTCCCATGCATGCTGCCCCCTCCTCACAGTGTCCCATGCATGCTGCCAGCTCCTCATAATGTGCCATGCATGCTGCCCCCTCCTCACAGTGTCCCATGCATGCTGCCCCCTCTTCACAGTGTCCGATGCATGCTGCCCCCTCCTCACAGTGTTCATTGCATGCTGCTCTCTCCTCACAATGTCCCATGCATGCTGCCCCCTACTCACAATGTCCCATGCATGCTGCTCCCACCTCACAATATCCCATGCATGCTGCCCCCTCCTCACAGTGTCCCATGCATGCTGCCCCCTCCTAACAGTGTCCCATACATGCTGCCCCCTCCTCACAATGTCCCATGCATGCTGCTCCCTCCTCACAGTGTCCCATGCATGCTGCATCCTCCTCACAGTGTCCTATGCATTCTGCCCCCTCCTCACAGTGCCCCATGCATGCTGCCCCCTCCTCACAGTGTTCCTTGCATGCTGCTCCCTCCTCACAATGTACCATGCATGCTTCCCCCTACTCACAATGTCCCATGCATGCTGCTCCCTCCTCACAATGTCCCATGCATACTGCCTCCTCCTCACAGTGTCCCATGCATGCTGCCCCCTCCTCACAGTGTCCCATGCATGCTGCCCCCTCCTCACAGTGTCCCATGTATGCTGGCCCCTCCTCACAATGTCCCATGTATGCTGCTCCCTCCTCACAATGTGCCATGCATGATGTCTCCTCCTCACAATGTCCCATGCATGCTGCCCCCTCCTCACAATGCCCCATGCATGCTGCCCTCTCCTCACAATGCCCCATGCATGCTGCTCCCTCCTCACAATGTCCCATGCATGCTGCCCCCTACTCACAATGTCCCATGCATGCTGCCCACTCCTCACAATGTTGCATACATGCTGCCCCCTCCTCACATTGTCCCATGCTTGCTGCCCCCTCCTCACAGTGTCCCATGTATGCTGCTCCCTCCTCACAATGTCCCATGCATGTTTCCCACTCCTCACAACGTCCCATGCATGGTGCCCCCTCCTCACAATGTCCCATGCATGCTGCTCCCTCCTCACAATGTCCCATGCATGCTGCCCCCTCCTTACAGTGTCCTATGCATGCTGCCCCCTCCTCACAGTGTCCCATACATGCTGCCCCCCTCCTCACAATGTCCCATGCATGCTGCTCCTTCCTCACAAAAACCCATGCATGCTGCTCCCTCCTCACAATGTGCCATGCATGCTGCCTCCTCACAAAATCCCATGCATGCTGCCCCCTCCTCACAGTGTCCCATGCATGCTGCCTACTCCTCACAATGTACCATGCATGCTGACCCCTCCTCACAGTGTCCCATGCATGCTGCCCCCTCTTCACAGTGTCCCATGCATGTTGCCCCCTCCTCACAGTGCCCCATACATGCTACCCCCTCCTCACAATGTCCCATGCATGCTGCCCCCTCCTCACAATGTCCCATGCATGCTGCCCCTTCCTCAGTGTACATGCATGTTGCCCCCTCGTCACAGTGTCCCATGCATGCTGCCCCCTCCTCACAGTGTCGCATGCATGCTGACCCCTCCTCACAGTGTCCCATGCATGCTGCCTCCTCCTCACAATGTCCCATGCATGCTGCCCCCTCTTCACAGTGTCCCATGCATGCTGCCCCCTCCTCACAGTGCCCCATACATGCTACCCCCTCCTCACAATGTCCCATGCATGCTGCCCCCTCCTCACAATGTCCCATGCATGCTGCCCCTTCCTCAGTGTACATGCATGTTGCCCCCTCGTCACAGTGTCCCATGCATGCTGCCCCCTCCTCACAGTGTCCCATGCATGCTGCCCCCTCCTCACAGTGTCCCATGCATGCTGCCTCCTCCTCACAATGTCCCATGCATGCTGCCCCCTCCTCACAATGTCCCATGCATGCTGCCCACTCCTCACAATGTCCCATGCATGCTGCCCCCTCCTGACAGTGTCCCATGCATGCTGCCAGCTCCTCATAATGTGCCATGCATGCTGCCCCCTCCTCACAGTGTCCCATGCATGCTGCCCCCTCTTCACAGTGTCCGATGCATGCTGCCCCCTCCTCACAGTGTTCCTTGCATGCTGCTCTCTCCTCACAATGTCCCATGCATGCTGCCCCCTACTCACAATGTCCCATGCATGCTGCTCCCACCTCACAATATCCCATGCATGCTGCCCCCTCCTCACAGTGTCCCATGCATGCTGCCCCCTCCTAACAGTGTCCCATACATGCTGCCCCCTCCTCACAATGTCCCATGCATGCTGCTCCCTCCTCACAGTGTCCCATGCATGCTGCATCCTCCTCACAGTGTCCTATGCATTCTGCCCCCTCCTCACAGTGCCCCATGCATTCTGCCCCCTCCTCACAGTGTTCCTTGCATGCTGCTCCCTCCTCACAATGTACCATGCATGCTTCCCCCTACTCACAATGTCCCATGCATGCTGCTCCCTCCTCACAATGTCCCATGCATACTGCCTCCTCCTCACAGTGTCCCATGCATGCTGCCCCCTCCTCACAGTGTCCCATGCATGCTGCCCCCTCCTCACAGTGTCCCATGTATGCTGGCCCCTCCTCACAATGTCCCATGTATGCTGCTCCCTCCTCACAATGTGCCATGCATGATGCTTCCTCCTCACAATGTCCCATGCATGCTGCCCCCTCCTCACAATGCCCCATGCATGCTGCCCTCTCCTCACAATGCCCCATGCATGCTGCTCCCTCCTCACAATGTCCCATGCATGCTGCCCCCTACTCACAATGTCCCATGCATGCTGCCCACTCCTCACAATGTTGCATACATGCTGCCCCCTCCTCACATTGTCCCATGTATGCTGCCCCCTCCTCACAGTGTCCCATGCATGCTGCCTCCTCCTCACAGTGTCCCATGCATGCTGCCCCCTCCTCACAGTGTCCCATGCATGCTGCCCCCTCCTCACAGTCTTCCTTGCATGCTGTTCCCTCCTCACAATGTCCCATGCATGCTGCCCCCTACTCACAATGTCCCATGCATGCTGCTCCCTCCTCACAATGTCCCATGCATACTGCCTCCTCCTCACAGTGTCCCATGCATGCTGCCCCCTCCTCACAGTGTCCCATGCATGCTGCCCCCTATTCACAGTGTCCCATGTATGCTGGCCCCTCGTCACAGTGTCCCATGTATGCTGCTCCCTCCTCACAATGTGCCATGCATGATGCCTCCTCCTCACAATGTCCCATGCATGCTGCCCCCTCCGCACAATGTCCCATGCATGCTGCCCTCTCCTCACAATGTCCCATGCATGCTGCTCCCTCCTCACAATGTCCCATGCATACTGCCTCCTCCTCACAGTGTCCCATGCATGCTGCCCCCTCCTCACAGTGTCCCATGCATGCAACCCCCTCCTCACAGTGTCCCATGTATGCTGGCCCCTCCTCACAGTGTCCCATGTATGCTGCTCCCTCCTCACAATGTTCCATGCATGATGCCTCCTCCTCACAATGTCCCATGCATGCTGCCCCCTCCTCACAATGTCCCATGCATGCTTCCCTCTCCTCACAATGTCCCATGCATGCTGCCCCCTCCTCACAGTGTCCCATGCATGCTGCCAACTCCTTACAATGTCCCATGCATGCTGCCCCCTCCTCACAGTGTCCCATGCATGCTGCCCCCTCCTCACAGTGTCCCATGCATGCTGCCCCCTCCTCACAGTGTCCCATGCATGCTGCCCCCTCCTCACAGTGTCCCATACATGCTACCCCCTCCACACAATGTCCCATGCATGCTGCCCCCTCCTCACAATGTCCCATGCATGCTGCCCCCTCCTCAGTGTCCATGCATGTTGCCCCCTCGTCACAGTGTCCCATGCATGCTGCCCCCTCCTCACAGTGTCCCATGCATGCTGCTCCCTCCTCACAATGTCCCATGCATGCTGCTCCCTACTCACAATATTCCATGCATGCTGCTCCCTCCTCACAATGTCCCATGCATGCTGCCCACTCCTCACAATGTTGCATACATGCTGCCTCCTCCTCACAATGTCCCATGCATGCTGCCCCCTCCTCACAGTGTACCATGCATGCTGCTTCCTCCTCACAGTGTCCCATGCATGCTGCCCACTCCTCACAATGTTGCATACATGCTGCCCCTCCTCACAATGTCCCATGCATGCTGCCCCCTCCTCACAGTGTACCATGCATGCTGCTTCCTCCTCACAGTGTCCCATGCATGCTGCCCCCTCCTCACAGTGTCCCATGCATGCTGCCCCCTCCTCACAGTGTCCTATGCATGCTGCCCCCTCCTCACAGTGTCCCATGCATGCTGCATCCTCCTCACAGTGTCCTATGCATGCTGCCCCCTCCTCACAGTGTCCCATGCATGCTGCCCCCTCCTCACAGTGTTCCTTCCATGCGGCTCCCTCCTCACAATGTCCCATGCATGCTGCCCCCTACTCACAATGTCCCATGCATGCTGCTCCCTCCTCACAATGTCCCATGCATACTGCCTTCTCCTCACAGTGTCCCATGCATGCTGCCCCTTCTGCACAGTGTCCCATGCATGCTGCCCCCTCCTCACAGTGCCCATGTATGCTGGCCCCTCCTCACAGTGTCCCATGTATGCTGCTCCCTCCTCACAATGTGCCATGCATGATGCCTCCTCCTCACAATGCCCCATGCATGCTGCCCCCTCCTCACAATGTCCCATGCATGCTGCCCTCTCCTCACAATGTCCCATGCATGCTGCTCCCTCCTCACAATGTCCCATGCCTGCTGCCCACTCCTCACAATGTTGCATACATGCTGCCCCCTCCTCACAATGTCCCATGCATGCTGCCCCCTCCTCACAGTGTCCCATGCATGCTGCTTCCTCCTCACAGTGTCCCATGCATGCTGCCCCCTCCTCACAGTGTCCCATGCATGCTGCCCCCTCCTCATAGTGTCCCATGCATGCTGCCTTCTCCTCACAGTGTTCCTTGCATGCTGCTCCCTCCTCACAATGTCCCATGCATGCTGCCCCCTAATCACAATGTCCCATGCATGCTGCTCCCTCCTCACAATGTCCCATGCATACTGCCTCCTCACAGTGTCCCATGCATGCTGCCCCCTCCTCACAGTGTCCCATGCATGCTGCCCCCTCCTCACAGTGTCCCATGTATGCTGGCCCCTCCTCACAGTGTCCCATGTATGCTGCTCCCTCCTCACAATGTCCCATGCATGATGCCTCCTCCTCACAATGTCCCATGCATGCTTCCCCCTCCTCACAATGTCCCATGCATGCTGCCCTCTGCTCACAATGTCCCATGCATGCTGCTCCCTCCTCACAATGTCCCATGCATACTGCCTCCTCCTCACAGTGTCCCATGCATGCTGCCCCATCCTCACAGTGTCCCATGCATGCTGCCTCCTCCTCACAGTGTCCCATGTATGCTGGCCCCTCCTCACAGTGTACCATGTATGCTGCTCCCTCCTCACAATGTCCCATGCATGCTGCCCCCTCCTCACAATGTCCCATGCATGCTGCCCTCTCCTGACAATGTCCCATGCATGCTGCCCCCTCCTCACAGTGTCCCATGCATGCTGCCCCCTCCTCACAGTGCCCCATGCATGCTGCCCCCACCTCACAGTGTCCCATGCATGCTGCTCCCTCCTCACAATGTCCCATGCATGGTGCCCCCTCCTCACAATGTCCCATGCATGCTGCTCCCTCCTCACAATGTGCCATGCATGCTGCCTACTCCTCACAATGTCCCATGCATGCTGCCCCTCCTCACAGTGTCCCATACATGAAGCCCCCTCCTCATAACGTCCCATGCATGCTTTTCCCTCCTCACAATGTCCCATGCATGCTACCCCTTCCTCACAACGTCCCATGCATGTGGCTCCCTCCTCACAGTGTCCCATGCATGCTGCTCCCTCCTCACAATGTCCCATGCATGCTGCCCCCTCCTCACAGTGTCCCATGCATGCTGCCCCCTCCTCACAGTGTCCCATACATGCTGCCCCCTCTTCACAATGTGCCATGCATGCTGCCTCCTCACAAAATCCCATGCATTCTGCCCCCTCCTCACAGTGTCCCATGCATGCTGCCCACTACTCACAATGTCCCATGCATGCTGCCCCCTTCTCACAGTGTCCCATGCATGCTGCCCCCTCTTCACAGTGTCCCATGCATGCTGCCCCTCCTCACAGTGTCCCATGCATGCTGCACCCTCCACACAGTGTCCCATACATGCTACCCCCTCCACACAATGTCCCATGCATGCTGCCCCCTCCTCACAATGTCCCATGCATGCTGCCCCCTCTTCAGTGTCCATGCATGTTGCCCCCTTCGTCACAGTGTCCCATGCATGCTGCCCCCTCCTCACAGTGTCCCATGCATGCTGCTCCCTCCTCACAATGTCCCATGCATGCTGCCCCCCACTCACAATGTCCCATGCATGCTGCTCCCTCCTCCCAATGTCCCATGCATGCTGCCCACTCCTCACAATGTTGCATACATGCTGCCCCCTCCTCACAATGTCCCATGCATGCTGCCTCCTCACAGTGTCCCATGCATGCTGCTTCCTCCTCACAGTGCCCCATGTATGCTGCCGACTCCTCACAGTGTCCCATGCATGCTGCCCCCTCCTCACAGTGTCCTATGCATGCTGCCCCCTCCTCACAGTGTCCCATGCATGCTGCCCCCTCCTCACAGTGTTCCTTGCATGTTGCTCCCTTCTCACAATGTCCCATGCATGCTGCCCCCTACTCACAGTGTCCCATGCATGCTGCTCCCGCCTCACAATGTCCCCTGCATACTGCCTCCTCCTCACAGTGTCCCATGCATGCTGCCCCCTTCTCACAGTGTCCCATGTATGCTGCCCCCTCCTTACAGTGTCCCATGTATGCTGGCCCCTCCTCACAGTGTCCCATGTATGCTGCTCCTTCCTCAAAATGTGCCATGCATGATGCCTCCTCCTCACAGTGTCCCATGCATGCTGCCCCCTCCTCACAGTGTCCCATGTATGCTGGCCCCTCCTCACAGTGTCCCATGTATGCTGCTCCCTCCTCACAATGTGCCATGCATGATGTCTCCTCCTCACAATGTCCCATGTATTCTGCCCCCTCCTCAAAATGTCCCATGCATGCTGCCCTCTCCTCACAATGTCCCATGCATGCTGCTCCCTCCTCACAATGTCCCATGCATGCTGCCCCCTACTCACAATGTCCCATGCATGCTGCTCCCTCCTCACAATGTCCCTTGCATGCTGCCCACTCCTCACAATGTTGCATAAATGCTGCCCCCTCCTCACAATGTCCTATGCATGCTGCCCCCTCCTCACAGTGTCCCATGCATGCTGCCCCCTCATCACAGTGTCCTATGCATGCTGCCCCCTCCTCACAGTGTCCCATGCATGCTGCCCCCTCCTCACAGTGTTCCTTGCATGCTGCTCCCTCTTCACAATGTCTCATGCATGCTGCCCCCTACTCACAATGTCCCATGCATGCTGCTCCCTCCTCACAATGTCCCATGCATGCTTCCCCCTCCTCAGAATGTCCCATGCATGCTGACCCCTCCTCACAGTGTCCCATGCATGCTGCCCCCTCCTCACAATGTCCCATGCATGCTGCCCCCTTTTTACAATGTCCCATGCATGCTGCCCTCCTCCATGAGCTAGAACTAACAGAGTTAAATAGATGGGTAGAGTGCTCAAAAAGGGACTAACATGTAATCTCAACCCTATTTTAAAATGTGCAATTTTTATTAATATTCATTAAAATGTACCCACAAACAGACACACAAACATAAATGAGAATGGATCACAATATCCTTGTAAATAACCAAGGAATTTTATATACACACTCACTTTAGGAAAGGGAAGGGAAACTAATATAGCCCTATAAGGGTAGTGTATCCCTACCTAACAACGGAGGGTATGACACCATAAGTTACCGGGCGCCCCCGTTCCACGTCGGCTCTCCCTCTCCCTGACCCTGATATAGGGATGGGATGGAAAGCCCTATAGTGGTGCTTGCACAGTACAATATATATGAGTTCCCAAATGGTAATACTCCTCCCTGTATTGTTTTCCTTAGATCAAGAAGGTATCAATTTACTGATCTATAACCAGGAATTCCTATTCATGATACTAGCACTGTACAAGATGTATAGACTTCTATTCCTAATACATTATCTTTATGCAAGGTAGTGATCCATAAGAGTTATTTACAACCACATATGTTACAGGGTGGTATACCCCACAAGTATATTACAGTCACCTAGAGTCATATCACAAGGGGCTCAGATAATCTCCCCATTATACCCCAGGAGCTGAACGAAAAATGGGATACAGACACCCCTGCAATTTACTGCAAAATAGAAAAGGTTGCTCCAATCATATTCTATATAATATAGTATAACAGGGAGAAAAGATGAATTACTTCCCTGAGAAGCAGGAATCCAGGCCTGCCAGGCCTCAACGCGTTTCTCCTCTCCCTTTAGAGGGTCATCAGGAGGCTAATGGGAGATGGCAGCGGGTCCTGTTCAATAACAATCCATGGCTGTAAGCCTACAGCCATGGATTGTTATTGAACAGGACCCGCTGCCATCTCCCCTTAGCCTCCTGATGACCCTCTAAAGGGAGAGGAGAAACGCGTTGAGGCCTGGCAGGCCTGGATTCCTGCTTCTCAGGGAAGTAATTCATCTTTTCTCCCTGTTATACTATATTATATAGAATATGATTGGAGCAACCTTTTCTATTTTGCAGTAAATTGCAGGGGTGTCTGTATCCCATTTTTCGTTCAGCTCCTGGGGTATAATGGGGAGATTATCTGAGCCCCTTGTGATATGACTCTAGGTGACTGTAATATACTTGTGGGGTATACCACCCTGTAACATATGTGGTTGTAAATAACTCTTATGGATCACTACCTTGCATAAAGATAATGTATTAGGAATAGAAGTCTATACATCTTGTACAGTGCTAGTATCATGAATAGGAATTCCTGGTTATAGATCAGTAAATTGATACCTTCTTGATCTAAGGAAAACAATACAGGGAGGAGTATTACCATTTGGGAACTCATATATATTGTACTGTGCAAGCACCACTATAGGGCTTTCCATCCCATCCCTATATCAGGGTCAGGGAGAGGGAGAGCCGACGTGGAACGGGGGCGCCCGGTAACTTATGGTGTCATACCCTCCGTTGTTAGGTAGGGATACACTACCCTTATAGGGCTATATTAGTTTCCCTTCCCTTTCCTAAAGTGAGTGTGTATATAAAATTCCTTGGTTATTTACAAGGATATCGTGATCCATTCTCATTTATGTTTGTGTGTCTGTTTGTGGGTACATTTTAATGAATATTAATAAAAATTGCACATTTTAAAATAGGGTTGAGATTACATGTTAGTCCCTCCTCCATGAGCTCCTAATGCTGCCTTCCTCTTTTCCATAATAACACCTCCATGCTGCCCCACTCATCATACTAAGACCACCACAGTAGAGCTTATGCTGAGACACCCCCCCCACACACACACGCACACACTACCCCACTCTTGATATTGACTCCCCTACATTGATCCACTCCATACTGAGCGCACACATGCTGCCCCTTCTCCATAATGAGCTCCCAATGCTGCCTCCCTCTCATTCTTAGTCCTTACACTCCCACCCATCGATTTTGTCATTGCACTATTCCTCAACCCTTGTCCTCTGTCTCTAGCATTGGCCCCTCTTTCCCACTCCACCAGCAGCAGCCTCTCTCCCAGCATCAGCCTCTCTCCCCCGGCCTCCAGCAGCAGCCTTTCCCCCAGCATCAGCCTCTCTCCCCCCAGCATCAGCCTCTCTCCCCCAGCATCAGCCTCTCTCCACCCAGCCTCCCCAAGCATCAGCCTCTCTGCCCCCTGCATCAGCCACTCTCCCCCAGCCTCCCCCAGCATCAGCCTATCTTTCCCCAGCATCAGCCTCTCTCCCCCAGCTTCCCCCAGCATCAGCCTCTCTCCCGCAGCTTCCCTCAGCATCAGCCTCTCTGCCCCCAACATCAGCCTCTCTGCCCCCAGCATCAGCCTCCCCCCTCCCAGACTCCCTCAGCATCAGCCTCTCCCTCCCAGCCTCCCCCAGCGTCAGCCTCCCCCAGCATCAGCCTCTCTCCTCGCAACCTCTCCCAGCATCAGCCTACCCCAGCATCAGCCTCTCTCCTCCCAGTCTCCCCCAGCATCAGCCTCTCCCCTTCCAGCCTCTCCCAGCATCAGCCTCCCCCAGCATCGGCCTCTCTCCTCCCAGCCTCCTCCATCATCAACCTTTCTCTCCTCCCAGCCTCTCCCAGCATCAGCCTCCCCCAGCATCAGCCTCTCTCCTCCCAGCCTCCCCCAGCATCAGCCTCTCTCCTCCCAGCCTCCCCCAGCATGAGCCTCCCCCAGCATCAGCCTCTCTCCTCCCAGCCTCCCCCAGCATCAGCCTCCCCCAGCATCAGCCTTCCCAAGGAATCAGCCTCCCCCAGCATCAGCTTCCCTCTTCCCAGCCTCCTCCAGCATCAACCTCCCCCTCCCAGCTTCCTCCAGCATCAGCCTCCACCTCCCAGCCTTCCCCAGCATCAGCATCCCCCTCCCAGCCTCCCCCAGCATCAGCCTCTCTCCTCCCAGCCTCCCCCAGCATCAGCCTTCCCAAGGAATCAGCCTCCCCCAGCATCAGCTTCCCTTTTCCCAGCCTCCTCCAGCATCAGCCTCCCCCTCCCAGCCTCCTCCAGCATCAGCCTCCACCTCCCAGCCTTCCCCAGCATCAGCATCCCCCTCCCAGCCTCCCCCAGCATCAGCCTCTCTCCTCCCAGCCTCCCCCAGCATCAGCCTCTCTCCTCCCAGCCTCTCCCAGCATCAGCCTCTCTTCTCCCAGCCTCCCCCAGCATCAGCTTCCCCCCTCCCAGCCTCCCCCAGCATCAGCCTCCCCCAGCATCAGCCTCCCCCTCCCAGCCTCCCACAGCATCAGCCTCCCTCCTCCCAGCCTCCCCCAGCATCAGCCTCCCCCAGCATCAACCTCCCCCCTCCTAGCCTCCCCCAGCATCAGCCTCCCCCAGCATCAGCCTCTCTCCTCCCAGCCTCCCCCAGCATCAGCCTCCCCCAGCATCAGCCTCTCTCCTCCCAGCCTCCCCCAGCATCAGCCTCCCCCAGCATCAGCCTCCCCCAGCATCTTGCCTCCCCCTTTCCAGTCTCCCCCAGCATCAACCTCCCTCCTCCCAGCCTCAGCCTCCCCCAGCATCATCCTCCCCCCTCCCAGCATCAGCCTCCCCCCTCCTAGCCTCCCCCAGCATGAGCCTCCCCCAGCATGAGCCTCCCCCAGCATCAGCCTCTCTCCTTCCAGCCTCCCCCAGTATCAGCCTCTCTTCCCCCAAGTCTCCCCCAGTATCAGCCTCTCTTCCCCCAAGTCTCCACCACTAGCAGCCTCTCTTCCCCCAAGTCTCCCCCCCTATCAGCTTCTCTCCCCCCACCACATGCGCAGATCTCCAGTCTGCATTAGAGACACCCAAACATGCCTTATGAATCTTAAGCTCTGCGAGCACTTACCTGCTCCAGTGCCTGCCGCCATCTTCCTGGCTCACGTGAGTATCCTCTTCTGACACCGGCTTCCATCGCGGCGTCCTCCGCGGCTTCCTGCTGTGAGCTCTGCATGTGATGTCCACACAGCATTAGACGCAGCACAGAGGAAGGAGCTGATTGACGCACACGCCTGTGACCCCGGAAGTGCAGGCGCCGGCAGTTCCGGGGTCAATCAGCTCCCTGTGCCCGGCCGCCGCTGTTTGTCTACATTCGCGTCTTAATTGACGCGGATACTAATAAATGGAGGTGCACCCCCCCCCCTCCCCCCTCCGAAAACACAGCGGATTTAATCGACAAAAAAAAACTAAATTAAAAAAAAACAACAAAATATTTATTTTTTTTGCTGTCAGAAGGAGCCGCCCCCCGCAACTTGCTGCCCCAGGCACGGGACCACGGGTGCCTAGTGGTAAATACGGCCCTGGGTATACAGCAATGGGGGGCATACAGATCTAGAGGAGGTCAGTGGCTCTAAGGTGGGGGGACAAACAGCTCTGAGGTGAGGGTGTCATGCATCTCTGGGGGTATCCTGCTCTGGGGTTGAGGGGGACATACAGTTCTGGAGGGTATACAGCACTGGGGTGGGGGGACATACAGCTCTGAGGGGATATACAGCACCTGGGTTGAGAGGACATACAACTCTGGGGGTATAAAAGTATGCAGCCCCCATATTACTCCATATAGTGTTATGAAGCCCTCATAGTCCTCCATATAGTATTATGTAGCCCCCATATGGCACTATGCAGCCCCCATATGGCACTATGCAGCCCCCATATAACATTAAGCAGCCCCTATATAGCACAATGCAGACCCATATAGCAATAGGCACCTTCATGTACTATACAGCCCGCATATAGCACAATGCAGACCTCTATAGCATTAGGCACTTTCATGTAGTATACAGCCCACATATAGCACAATACAGACCCAGATAGCATTAGGCACCCTCATGTAGTATACAGCCCTTATATAGCACAGTGCAGACCCAGATAGCATTAGTCATCCTCATGTAGTACACAGACCTATATAGCACAGTGCAGACCCAGATAGCACAGTGCAGAGCCAGATAGTATTAGGCACCCTCATGTAGTATACAACCTGTATATAGCACGTTGCAAAGCCAGATAGCAGTAGGCACCTTCATGTAGTATACAGCCTGTATATAGCACAGTGCAGAGCCACATAGCATTAGGCATCTTCATGTAGTATACAGCCCACATATAGCACAATACAGACCCAGATAGCATTAGGCACCCTCATGTAGTATACAGTCCCTACATATCACAGTGCAAATCCAGATTAGGCACCCTCATGTAGTACACAGCCCTTATATAGCACAGTGCAGACCCGGATAGCATTAGTCATCCCATGTAGTACACAGACCTAAATAGCACAGTGCAGACCCAGATAGCACAGTGCAGACCCAGATAGTATTAGGCACCCTCATGTAGTATACAACCTGTATATAGCACGGTGCAAAGCCAGATAGCAGTAGGCACCTTCATGTAGTATACAGCCTGTATATAGCACAGTGCAGAGCCACATAGCATTAGGCATCTTCATGTAGTATACAGCCTGTATATAGCACAGTGCAGACCCAGATAGCATTAGGCTCCCTCATGTAGTAAACAGCCTGTATATAGCACAGTGCAGAGCCAGATAGTAGTAGGCACCCTCATGTAGTATACAGCCTGTATATAGCACACAGGTCCGGCATCAGCACCCGGCAAACCCGGTCAAATGCCAGGGCCCTGAGCTGCTGGGGGGGCCTACTCGCGGTGGCAGGAGTGGCACACCGCTACTTAGGGGGGCCCGGTATCTGCGCTGTCACCGGCCTCCCTCTGCTGAGGATCACGCTTTCAATTGTATCGGCATCGCAGTTGCCGATACAATTGAGAGCAATGATGAGAGCGTGAGTGCCACGCTCCCTCTCTCATCATTCTCCCCACTGTAACTGTCGGCGCTCTTTAACGGAACGCAGTAACGTCATCACTGCGTGCCTGCTGAGAGGTCAGAGCGAGCGACAGCAGTGGACGCACCGAGGAGACCGGAGCAGAGGGGGAACGAGGAAAAGTGAGTATGTATTTCATCACTGTATACTACATGAGGGTGCCTACTGCTATCTGGCTCAGCACTGTGCGATATACAGGCTGTGCTATATACAGGCTGTATACTACATGTTGGTGCCTACTGCTATCTGGCTCTGCACTGTGCTATATACGGGCTGTATACTACATGAAGATGCCTAATGCTATCTGGCTCTGCACTGTGCTATATACAGGCTGTATACTACATGAAGGTGCCAACTGCTATCTGGCTCTGTACCGTGCTATATACAGGCTGTAAACTACATGAGGGTGCCTAATGCTATCTGTTTCTGCGCTGTGCTATCTGGGTCTGCACTGTGCTATATAGGGCTGTGTACTACATGAGGATGCCTAATGCTGAGTCTGCACTGTGCTATATAGGGGCTGTGTAGTACATGAGGGTGCCTAATCTGGCTCTGCACTGTGGTATATAGGGGCTGTATACTACATGAGATTGCCTAATGCTATCTAGGTCTGTATTGTGCTATATGTGGGCTGTATACTACATGAGGGTGCCTAATGATATCTAGGTCTGCATTGTGTTATATGCGGACTGTATACTACATGAAAGTGGCTAATACTATACGTGTCTGCATTGTGCTATATGCGGGCTGTATAGTACATGAAGGTGCCTAATGCTATATGGGTCTGCATTGTGCTATATGGGGGCTGCTTAATGTTATTTGGGGGCTGCATAGTGCCATATGGGCGCTACATAGTATCATTTGGGGGCTACATAATACTATATGGAGGACTATGAGGGCTTCATAACACTATATGGAGGAATATGGGGGCTGCATACTACTATACCCCCAGAGTTGTATGTCCCCTCCACCCAGGTGCTGTATACCCCCTCAGAGCTGTATGTCCCCCCACCCCAGTGCTGTATACCCCTAGAACTGTATGTTCCCTCCACCCCAGAGCTGTATACCCCCAGAGCTGCATGTCACCCCAACCTTAGAGCTGTTTGTCCCCCCACCTCAGAGCCACTGACCTCCTCTAGAGCTGTATGCCCCCCCACTGCTGTATACCCCTTTCCTCAGTAATATGTATTCCCCCCAGCAATGTGTATATCCCCAGCCTCTCTTGTGATGTATATACAGCAGTTTTAGGGGTACTTTGCACATTATGACATCACAAGCAGATGGTAGCGATGCCGAGCGCGATAGTCCCCACCCTCCCATCGCAGCTGCGATATCTTGTGATAGCTGCCGTAGCGAACATTATCGCTACAGCAGCTTCACATGCACTTACCTGCCCTGTGACGTCGCTCTGGCCGGCGAACCGCCTCTTTCCTAAAAGGGCGAGTTGTGCGGCGTCACAGCAACGTCACACGGCAGGCGGCCAATAGAAGCAGGGGGGCGGAGATGAGCGGGACGTAAACATCCCGCCCACCTCCTTCCTTCCTCATTGCAGCCGGGACGCATGTAAGGCGATGTTCCTCGCTCCTGCGGCTTCACACACAGCGATGTGTGATGCCGCAGGAACGAGGAACAACATCGTAACATCAGTCCTTCTGAAATTATGGAAATGACCGACACTACACCGATCATACGATTTCGATGCTTTTGCGCTCGTTAATCGGAGTAAAAAGGATTCACATACTCCGATGTCGACAGCGACGCCGGATGTGCGCCACTTTCGATTTGACCCCACCGACATCGCACCTGCGATATCGTAGTGTGCAAAGTACCCCTTAGTGTGCTCTATGTGCGGCCATATCTGTTAGTGACTGCCACCAATCTAGGAGGAGCTGGATCGAGACAAGCGGGGAGGTGAATGAGGCTGTTGCTGGCTTCCCAATATTAGAAATATATATAAATATATAAAATAAAAAAATAATGTGTCTGTGTGTGCATGTATGATGTATATATATATATATATATATATATCTATGTATGTCAGTGTATATGACTGTGTCTAGATTTATGCCTATTTATATGTGTTTTTGTGAATTTCTCTTTATGTGTACATATACCTGTATGTGTATGTATCTGTGCATGTCTATGTGTGGATGGGGCCCACTGAGACTCTTTCGCCCAGGGCCCACAAAAACTTGGAGCCGGCCTTGATAGCACAGCCTGCATATAGCACAGTGCAGAGCCAGATAGCAGTAGGCACCCTTATGTAGTATACAGTGATGAAATACATACTCACTTTTCCTCGTTCCCCCACTGCTCCGGTGTCCTCGACTGCTGTCGCTCACTCTGACCCCCTCAGCAGGCGCGCAGTGCTGACGTCACCACGTTCCATTGCAGAGCTGTCAGAGCGCTGACAGTTACAGCGGGGAGAATGATAAGCGAGGGAGCGCGCCGCTCATTCTCTCATCATTGCTCTCAATTGTATCGGCAACTGCGATGCCGATACAATTGAAAGCGCGATCCTCAGCAGAGGGAGGCCGGTGACAGCGCAGATACCGGGCACCCCTGAGTAGCGGTGCGCCACTCCTGCCTCCGCAAGTGGGCCCCCCCGGCAGCTCAGGGCCCCGGCATTTGACCTGGTTTGCCGGGTACTGACGCTGGCCCTGTTGGCAGCTAACGAACCTAGGGACACTGCTCCATTATGTCCCACTGCTGTGAAGAGGATGAGGTGTGGCCTATAAGTTCCAGACTTCAGCATGTGCCCCAAAAGTGCATGCTTCCCACTATTGAGGTGTGTGGGAAAGGTCTCCTACGGGAGACAGTGCAGGCTGAGGGCTCTAGGCCAACAAAGCAAAATGGGAATCAAAGAAAAGTAGCAGAGGCCAAATCTAGAAGACATAATATCACTGCTTGGGGTAGTACACACATGGCCACAGACCAGTAAATCTAAAGTGGGAGGGGAGGGGGCTACACTGTGCTCACCTGATTAGAGAGTAACTGCTAAATAGCCAATATAAACAGAAAGGACTGAGAATCTAGCCAAGAGAGCAATGGAGCGCAAATGTGATGCACTGTTCATGGCAGCTGCAGTGACAATGGAGAAGCCTAATGAGATATTGATGCATGTCTAGTGCTGCTAGACATGTAATCAAAGAATGGTGCCACTTTGAGGTGCAATGCCTGTATCTATGGACTGCTCTCTAGTGCTGCAGAAAATTAAAGGGATTATCCAGAACTATTTTATTATTTTTTTTTTTTACTATGGGCCTAATAACGATTAGGCAAGTAGTTTTGCCCTGTGCCAGTTCAGAGCAGTCACGGGCTGCTCCTGCTGGTGATTCTGCTGCTTCATGTTTACAGAGCTACTCATGCTCTTCAGGGCCGCTCTGTCAACGTGGTCTGACTGGCGTCATCATGCTGATTGACAGCTTTTTGCCTGCATTTAAGCAGCAGGGAACAAGCTGTCAATCACCATGACATCGGCAGTAAAGCCCCGTCAACAAAGCAGAGTCGAAGAGAAGCAGCTGCTCTGTCAACATGATATCAATGGTAGCCTCAGAAAAAGCATGCTGCAACTGCTCTGTGTCAGCAAAGATCAATGCCGTGTGGATCAGCCAGGTAACTAGCAATTATCTGCCTGTCAGTTCTTAAGCCCATATCAATAAAAAATTAAATAGTCTGGTATAAACCCTTTGTGTCTTAGAGGATGTCTGTTGAGTGTGCAATTCATGTCTGGAGCAGGTCGTGAAGAGATCACGTTAACCAGGCTAATCTTGAGGCCTAAGAAGGGTCTAAAAGAGCCATGTGGATTGTTGGCTAGTGCTAAGTACCTATTTCAGGCCTGTAACTACATTGGCTGCTGTCTTTTTTTAGCAAACTCTGCATAAATTATTAATATAAGTAAATATACAAAACTTTGCAATATATCTTATCAGATGTTCTGGGGAATTGTGCTTCTCTTTCTGCTTATGAGACACTTCTTCCTGTCCTTCCCTTTCTCCCTTGCTTCCTGAACTCACCATCCACTCTGAAACTTATGCCTGCTTTACACGAGTCGATCTATCGTGCGATAGCACGAGCGATCGTACCCGCCCCCGTCATTTTTGCGTCACGGGCAAATCGCTGCCCAAACTCGTTTAACCCCCGTCACAAGCACTTACCTTTCGGACAACCTCGCTTTGGACGACGAACGTCCACTTCCTGAAGTGGGAGGGACGTTCGGCATCACAGTGACATCACACGGCAGCCGGCCAATAGAAGCGGAGGGGCGGAGATGAGCGGGATGTAAAAATCCCGCCCAGCTCCTTCCTTCCACATAGCCGGCAGGTGCCGCGGGACACAGGTAAGCTGTGTTCATCGTTCCCGTGATGTCACATGGAGCAACGTGTGCTGCCACGGAAACGATGAACAACTGGCGCCATTAAAAATAAACGATAGTTTGAAAGTAAACGACGAGTACACGACTCACGATTTGTGTGTGATATTGCATCGCTCGGAGGTGTCACACGATACGATGTCGTGCGCTATGCCGGATGTGCGTCACGAAAGCCGTGACCCCGACAACATATCGCACGATAGCTCGACTCGTGTAAAGCAGGCATTAGCTTAAAACTCAGTCTTGCTCAAAAGAAGACAGACTGTGAGAGAGCTGCAGATCAAGTTAAAGTTAGCAAGTGATTTAGTTTATCACAAAGCTGGATTCGGAGCCACACAACTCAGAACAGCTCCTCCATGAGCTGTGAACATCTGCTAAACAGACAAAGAAGCATTATAGGGGTTGTCCACTACTCAGACAACTCCTTCTGAATCCGTATGTTTTCCCCATTTAAAATAATAAAACTTATACTCCCCTCCGGTGCCGGAGCTGCTCCAGCGGTGTTGGCACTGTGACTCCTGGGTTTGTATAACTATGTGATCTCAGTGGCCAATTAGTGGTCACTTCCTTCTACCCGCCTTCACACATGTATCACATATCCGGAAGAAAAGAGAGAGCAGTAGCGCTCATGTCCTCAATATGTAAGCGATATTTCCGAATGAGAGGTGAGTGAAGGGCTTATTAATGCCCCAGCATCCAGAGATATATTAGGCTGAAGAGACTGAGGGGGAGGGGGTAGTTGCTGAACTATGTCTGCAGACTCCTCTATGGACGAGGAGCTGCAGCTATGGTGTCCCCCCATAATGATTGGCGGTGGTAGTGGCTGCATTATTGGTGGTCCGTGGAAGCATGGGTTAACTGCTATCGACTGCAGTTCCACGCTGCCGGAGGGAGAGTATCGGCATGTGGCAGCCACAGTCGGCAGCTGAGAGGAAGTGGGCGGGGCCACTCGCGAGGCACACGCACGAGTAATGCGCATGCCCAGTGACGTCATCTGTGCAGGACTCGGGCTCCCCGGTGGACGGGTACGCAATGCGGACCGCCTGCTGCCAGGAATCACCGCTTGAGCCTCAGGAGGGATGTGGCGCAGCTCTGCCAGGATGGCGGTAAGCCATGCGTCCCCTTCCCTCCTGATTCTGTCCGTAATGGCAGCATCCAAGTTGTCGGCCATCTCTCTCCGGCAGCGGTACTGTGTCCAGGCAGCCAGCAGCACAGCAGCGTCTAGGTCTCAGGATGAGGAGAGACCGAATCCCGGAAATAGGGGGGATTATATAGGGGAATCAGTAGGAGAGAAAACAGTATGATTGGACAGCTAAAAGGGGGCATGGCTCGGGCATGGGAAAGGGATTAAACCCCTTACACACCGGCTCAGCAGTTAGGGTGCATTTGTTGCAGACAGGGGCCGGGCCGCTGCAGGGGCTGCTCAGATCCAGACTCATTACTGCAGCTCAAGTGGTAGCCGGACACGGGCTCATACAGCCGTCCATCCTCACAACCGTAGGAAAGGGGTATTTACAGGGGATTGATTTTTCAGTGACGCTACCCATGATTTGCAGTGAGAGTTGGGAGCACCGCCGCTGCCTGGTGATGGGACGTCCGGGGCTGATGGAGCAGGGCAGCAGGATGGAATCCCCTCCATGGGTAGGGGAGGTGTAGTCACGGGGCCCAGGTGAACGGGAATGGTGGTTGCGGAGAGGGTCATGCAGGGTTGGACCGGCGATGGATGGTGTACTCACAGTTCCAAAGAATTGCACACAAAGTCCAGTGGTAAACCAAATTGCCAGTGACCGGTTGCCTCTGGCGGGTGTATTTGGGTCCCACACCCTGGTGTAGCAAACAGGGGTCCCTTCCTCCTGCACTCAGTGTTTGTGTCTTCAATCGGACGACTCCACTTGGAACGGGGAAGTCCACTCCCGGTACTTTGTATGTTGGGAGCTGTGGCCCGTGAAATCTGACCCTTCTCTCTGTGGGTTCTGGCGGACACCCTATCCCCCACGTTGGGCTGCCGTTTCGCTCTCTGGGCTTACTGTGGAACAAGGCCAGAAACCTTGTCCCCGGCTGTTCAATTGAAAAGGGGCTTGAAACCTTCCTCGCCCTAGGGTCCAGGCACCCCGTCTGTACATGGCCTCCGGACCGGATTCCCGCTGTTAACCCGCCCCGGTCCACTTAAGGTCTCCCGCGACCGGATCTCCGCCACCTGTGGTCCTGCTTGCCGTCTGCCACCTAGTGCGGTAGTCCAGGGGCCCCAACCCCTGATTCCACTCCACTTCACACTATCAGTACTTGACTACTTGGTTCCCTCCCCTGACACCTCAGGACCCCTAGGTGGGCGCTCCCATCCACCTGGTCCCACCTACTGGTGTGTCCCTATTGTCATGGGGGGTGACTAGGCTTTAATGGCTGGTGTTGTGCACCTGGGTGTGGGTTTTGTGTTGGACTGCCAAGTAGGATGGAGTTTTGTACTTGATGGAGATTTTTACAACCTCTGTGACTACCTGGTTTTGCCAGGGCGTCACACATTCAGTTCAGCCCCACTGACATGCTCTACAAATGTCAACAGCATGCGTCACCACTGCAGCCAATCACAGATCTCAGGGGTTAGAGCTGTCTATGTCAAAGCTCAGTGATTGCTTGCAGCGGTGTTGAACACTATTGTAATAAGGTCAAATAAGGTCAATACTGCAGCCAACAGTCAGAGATTAAAGTGGCAGCAGACATCTGGAACTAGAGAAGGGGGAGAGGGTATTATCTGGCTTTGTTACCTATATATCTGCAAGCATTCAGAGACTTCTTTGCTTAAAGTGAAAAAAACTTTAAGAATTTAATTTCCAATCTTATATGTTACAAACACTTACCGTCTCCCTTATGCACCTTAGTGTTACTCAGCTCTTTCTGCTCTGCAGGAGGGGCAATAATCTGTAATGGACCCTCGTGGGAGGCAGACGTTAACCGCATCCCTCACACATTTTGTGCCTGACAATGGTGGCAAGATGAATACACGTGTCTAAACACAAGAGGGTAAAAAATCTAGAAGGAAATACATCAAAGGAAAAAACAATATTGGGTATTAAGCGCTAAAACATGAGCTGTTGACAGGTAATAACTGTTATTTACTATCCATGTGGCTCTAGGTGGACAAAGCCCATGAAGAAATTTCAACCGAGAATCATTAATAACTAGAATTATTCT
The DNA here is from genome assembly GCF_048569485.1 of Anomaloglossus baeobatrachus. Lineage (NCBI taxonomy): Eukaryota > Metazoa > Chordata > Amphibia > Anura > Aromobatidae > Anomaloglossus > Anomaloglossus baeobatrachus. Next base: position 714,976,427 of record NC_134353.1, on the reverse strand, counting down.
GCTAAAATGATAGCAAGCCAAATCCACCGAAAAAAAGGGAGCTTTCTTCACTGGGTAAATTGATATTTTAATGCTGTCAACTGTCAGGAATAGATTTATTGGTATTAATAACAGTGATTTGCCACATTTTGCTAGTTAAATTACAGTGCTGTATAGTTATTCCCTCAATAAAGGTCTGGAGCCGTGCCAGCCACTTGGGTTCTCTGAGCAGGATATTGGCCCGGTGCCCAAACTGGCATTAAAACCAGAGTCAGAAACAGAACAGATGCAAAAACAAAACACAAGGTCGCTTCGGGGATCATACAAAGATGATTAAACCAAATTACCAGCTATGTTAAAGAAGTGTCATGAGCTGGAAAGAGCCACATAGCCCTCCTGTAAGGGGCTGCAGATGTCAGTGAATAGACTACTTCACCGGACACAGACAAAAGAGGACCCCTGTTCAAGAACAATACTGGGACCTTGGCAGTCCAATGGCCCAGCATAATGCACAATTAGAGGTATAAGTGGCCCCCTTACCTCTTAGACCCCTGTGAGGCTACACAGGTTGCACGCTGGCCTTAACCCTTCCACCAGAGTTTCTATTGACGGTCTCCAGAGTAGATTTTATTTGGTCTGGTGACATAGAGAATAGCTTTGAGGTTTAATAAGCACTTTGCTTTTTGTTTGTGAAACTCATAGTTGAAGCTACCTACAATTATACAGGATCAGGGAGTATTAAAGCATTATTTGTAATACACACTTTAGTAGCTTAGCAACAATTGCTGAAATATTAACTACCGTACTCTTCAGCATTAGAGCCAGGATAAAGGAAGAAAAGACGTTTACAGCAATACAGGACAATAAGTGTGGCTCCTCTCCTGTGAGGTCCTGATGATATGATGCAGACATTCTTCAGGACATCATTATACTTACAGTACTAATCAAAAAAAGTGCATATTTCATATCCAACAGACTGAGAGGTGACGCTGCAACCTGAAAAAAACAGTGAAACTGTGGTGCCCCTGAATATATCAGGGTGCTGCAATCCTCAACCAGGGTGCAGGGCCTACCCCCCCATGGTTCCAGGATCCCAACAACGGTGTCACTAACATCCACACTACAAATCCCAACCACACCTCACACCATGACCTGTACAGACACACCAGTGGGTTGGTCAAGTGGGAGCACGGCCACCCACCTAGAGGTCAGGCAGACTGGTGGGAGGAGAGAAAGAGTTGAGTAGTAGCCCTCAAAGAGTGAGGAGCTGTAGCTCCCAGGGAGGCAACAGGTTGGGTCGCAGACGGTGGTCCGGGACCACAGGAGTCCAGGACCGGTATCAGGAACACTGGACAGGAGTGTAATGGATGCAGTCTAGGAGGACTGTCGGCACCAGAAAACCCAATTACCTTACTGATACTGAGCACAGCGGGGTACAGGACCCTAGATCATGGAAGAGCGTCAGGCTCCTTGATAATTAACCTGTGGAGGTTAGTCTCTTTATGAACTTTCCCCAAGAGCTCAGAGATTGAAGGAATCAGCACAGCACGAGGGATAGGGTTCTCCAAAGCACACAAGCCACTGAAATCCCAAGTGCCAGCCATCAAGAGCACAGCTGCCATACACATGGGTAGCAGGGCCCCAAAAGCTTCAAGCCAAGGGGCCACAAGGTCAATCAATTTGTGCACAGAGGCAAGGTTCTGGTCTTACACCTCATGGCTCCCCTGTTGCAAGGAATGATGTGGTCTCCCTTTCCTTGCTTGCCACGAGCCCTCCTGCTCAGCAGCACCGAAGGTCTGGGAGATTGTGCAATATGCAGGGGGATGACTGCTCAGAGAGGCAGCAGGAGTGTTGTACCTCGTGGTTCTCCTGTTGCAAGGAATGAAGCGGTCTCCCATTCCTTGCCTGCCATGAGCCCTCCTACTCAGCAGCGCCGAAGGTCTGGGAGACTACGCAATGTGCAGAGCTTAACTGCTCAGGGAAGCAGCAAGACTTCCGTTATCCTTGCACATTGTGAAACCGAGGATCCCGCTTCTATGTCCCAGAGGCGGGAAGATGAGCATGTGCACTACGTGGCATGTTCTGATTCGCCCACTGACGTCACACGGCTTGATGACGAGGCTGGTGATGTGGTGAACCCTGACTAGCCGGGCTGGGACGTCGTGGACCCTGATTGGGCCAAGGCTGTCATCTCCGCCTCGCGCCCGCCCTTGGGTGGAGCTGCGCCTCCTTAAAAGCTCCTCTGCCAATATGGCGGTGTGCGACCGTCCTCTATTGTTGGATGACTGGCAGCGTGCTGCTGCGCCGCTGTACAGGCATTTTTGTCTACTTGTGGGCTTTGCCCTTGCTGCTCCGGCAGTACCTTGTCTGCAGGCCGTGTTCCTGCTCTTGCTGCTCCAGCAGTTCCTTGTTTGCAGGCCGTGTTCCTGCCCTAGGTGAGCTCCTTGGTACTCCTTCTGACTCACCTGGTTTTTGAGGCACACATGCGTGGGCACCGCTGTGCTACCCTTGTGCCACGTTTCCGTGGCTTTCCTCTGGGCACACGTGCGCGGGCACCGCTGTGCTTCCTCATGCAGCAAGTACACCGAGCTGTGAGCCCCGTCCCATACAACCCTCACGGGTTAGGGCGGGCCAGTGTACGCAGATCGTCTGTGACGTAGCAGACGATCGTCAGCAGCAACCCGCTCACTGTTCAATAACCATAGCAGCGGTCCCCTACACCGCACAGTGGACCTTGACCGGCGGAAGCTGTCTCTATGCCATCTTGGCACGCTTCCGTGGGTCCCCCCGACATTACGGTCGCGACAAAGGTCTGGCTATGGCTGAAGAGCAGCAGCAGTTGCTGCATTATGTGCAGCAGTTGGGGTCACGGTTGGCAGCAGTGGAGCAGTCCTCCTCCGATAAGGCTGCTCTGGCGACAGTCGCCACCCAGGCAGCTACTCAGGCTGTGGTATTGGGCGGAAGGTCACCTCGCCTTTCGCTTCCAGAGCACTTTAACGGGGACAGCTCCAAGTGCCGTGGTTTTATAAATCAGGTCACCACCTACTTGGAGCTGTCCGTGACTCATTATGCTACTGAGAAGGCGAAGGTAGCCTTCGTCCAGTCCCTGCTCACAGGGAGAGCGCTGAAGTGGTCCACTCCGTTGTGGGAGTGCGGAGATCGGGTGGTGAATAACCTTGCAGCTTATCTTGGGGCCATGAGAATGGTGTTCCTCAGGCCTCAAGTCACCCACGACTCCGCGCTGCGACTCCTACGACTTCGGCAAGGGTCCACTTCGGTCGGGGACTTTGCGGTGCACTTCAGGACACTCGCCGCAGAGCTGGACTGGCCGGATAAGGTCCTTGTCCCTGTGTTCTGGGAGGGCCTGGCAGGGTTCGTCAAAGACGCACTTGCCACGCGTGAGGTGCCTGCCTCCTTAGAGTCCTTGATTCAAGTTGCTTCTCGCATCGATATCCGCCAGGCGGAGCGGAGGCTCAAGGTTTCTTCGGCACCCACGTCTACCCGGCCTAAAAAGCGTCTGGCCCCTATCTTCCACCGGCCAGGTCTCCCAGCCAGCTCTGTAGACGACTCCGTGGAGTCAATGGAGGTGTCCAAAGCGGCTTCCTCTACCATAGGTCCTCGGTCTTCTGTCATCTGCTTTTCTTGTGGGCAGAGGGGACACATAGCTACCCGATGTCCTAAACCATCGGGAAAAGACAGCATCTAGTTTCCAACAGAGGGGGGACTATAGACGCTGCCTCTCCCTCTAGGTTGACCATCAGCGCCCAGTTGCAGTTCGGCACTACTGTCTTCTCTGCCCTGGCTTGCTTGGACTCTGGCGCTGATGGCAATTTCATTTCAACCTCCCTGGCAACTCAGTACTCAGTTCCCTTGGTTCTGTTGCCCAAGCCAATCAGGATCCGGGTAGTCAACGGGTCCCTACTTGTCGATCCCATTACCCAGATCACCATTCCTCTCAGGATGGATGTACCACCAGGACACCATGAGCAGGTGTCCTTCCTGGTGCTTCCAGAGGAGACGGATGAGATCCCACTGGGACTCCCCTGGTTGAGACAGCATGCTCCTATACTCAACTGGGCAACAGGGGAGATCTCGTCCTGGGCAGGGTCTTGTAGGGAGCAACTCGCGACTACCGGACCACCCACTACCATTAGGTTGGTTGGGTCCTCGGGGGAAAGAGGGGGGCCAGATTTACCGACACCTTATGAGGCATACAGGGACATCTTCTCCAAGATTGCCGCAGATACTCTTTCCCCCCCCCCCCCGGCCATACGATTGCCAAGTAGACTGGAAGCCAGGCTCCGAGCCCCCTAGGGGTAGAGTGTATCCACTCTCTGCTCTAGAGACGGAGGCTATGTCCAAATATATCCAGGACAGCCTGGCGAAAGGGTTCATTTGCAAGTCTATATCACCGGCCGGTGCGGGGTTCTTTTTCGTGCAGAAAAAGGAAGGAGATCTGCGCCCCTGTATCAACTACAGGGGATTAAATGCAATTATGATTAAGAAAAAATACCCGTTGCCCCTCATTATGGAGTTGTTTGATCGATTCCGCGGGGCAAAGGTCTTCAGAAAGCTGGACCTACGCGGGGCATATAATCTAGTGCGAGTCCGAGAGGGCGATGAGTGGAAGACCGCCTTCAACACCAGAGACGGTCACTACGAGTATCTCGTAATGCCCTTCGGACTCTGTAATGCCCCCGCTGTGTTCCAAGACTTCGTGAATGACATTTTTCGGGATTTGTATCTTTCTGTGGTTGCATACCTGGATGACATCCTAATTTTCTCCCCCGATCTTGCCACCCATTGGAGGGATGTCATCCAGGTACTCAAGAGGCTCCGCGCCCATTCTTTATATGCTAAGCTGGAGAAATGTGTTTTTGAACGTGAATCCTTGCCGTTCCTGGGATATATCATGTCCAGTCAAGGGTTAGCAATGGATCCAGGGAAGTTGGAGACAGTGATGAACTGGCCTGAGCCCCGCTCGCTGAAGGCGATCCAGCGAATCTTGGGGTTCATTAATTATCGCCAGTTCATTCCCAACTTTCTGACAGTGGCAGCACCCATTATTGCCCTTACCCTCAAGGGCGCTAATCCCAAAGCGTGGACACGGGAGACGGTAGAGGCTTTTCACACTCTCAAAACCCACTTCTCCAGAGCTCCCATCCTTCATCGCCCAGACGTCTCCAAACCCTTTCTACTGGAGGTAGACGCCTCTTCGGTCGGTGCAGGTGCAATCCTGTACCAGAAAAAAGAACGAGGAAGGAAGCATCCATGCTTCTTTTTCTCAAAGACCTTCTCTCCGGCAGAGAGGAACTACTCCATAGGGGACAGGGAGTTACTGGCGATGAAATTAGCATTTCAGGAGTGGCGGCATCTCCTGGAGGGTGCGAAACATCCATTTGAGGTATTTTCCGACCATAAAAACCTCACATACCTCCAGACAGCACAACGCCTGAACCCAAGGAAGGCTTGTTGGTCTCTGTTCTTCTCATAGTTACATAGTTACATAGTTACTTAGGTTGAAAAAAGACCTAGGTCCATCTAGTTCAACCTTCCTCCACCAGTTCTACATTTAGTCACTAAGTCATTTATAACCAACAATGTTTTGTGTACTGAGGAAATCATCCAGCCCTTTTTTTTCTCCCGGTTCCGCTTTATTATCCGTCACCTGGCCGGTGAGTAGAACGTACGGGGAGATGCCTTGTCGCTTGTATGGTCGTGCTGGAGGAAGAAGAGGAGGAGCCTCGTCTTATATTACCCCCGGACAGCTTGAGGATGGTCACCCCCACTTCTCTGGACCAGGTGTGACCTGGTAAGACCCTTGTTCCCCCTGAGCTACGGAACGAGGTGCTATCCTGGGCCCATGCCTCCAAGGTCGGGGGTCACTTCGGGGTCAAGAGGACCAGAGACCTAGTGGCCAGGCATTATTGGTGGCCAAGATTAGCCCAGGACATACAGGACTATGTGGGAGCCTGTATGTCGTGTGCACGGAATAAGCCGTCCCGGCAGAGACCTGCGGGTCTTCTTTACCCACTGCTGGTGCCGGTTTGTCCCTGGGAAGTGGTGGGGATGGACTTCCTGGGAGATCTGCCCAAGTCAGCAGGGCACAGGGTTGTGTGGGTCATCACGGATCACTTCTCTAAAATGGTCCACTTGGTGCCTCTCCCACGACTCCCGACGTCACGTGCCCTCGCCACCTTGTTCATTCGGCATGTATTTAGGCTGCATGGCATGCCTGACAAGGTGGTGAGCGACCGGGGTCCCCAGTTCGCGTCTCGCTTCTGGAGAGAACTCTGTAAGCTCTTGCATTTAGAGCTTAACATCTCCGCATACCATTACGAGACCAATGGACTGGTGGAGAGGACCAATCAGACCCTGGTAACTTACCTCCGCCACTTCATCTCCGCACACCACGACAACTGGGCTAGCCTCCTTCCTTGGGCCGAATTTGCCATCAATAATGCGGTCCACGAGTCCTCTGGCCAGACCCCGTTCCTGCTTAACAATGGACAACATCCCAGAATCCCGGTCCCAATGCCCATTACGTCACCCGATCCTAGAGTGGAAGATTGGGCAACCGAGGCCCGAGAGATCTGGGATAACACCCAGGAGGCCCTTAAGAGGGCTAAAGACAAGATGGTGATGACTGCTGATGAGCACTGCTGCCCTGCACCTTCTTTCACCCCTGGAGACCTAGTGTGGCTGTCCTCTAAAAATATCAACCTACGGGTACAGGCAGCCAACTTCGCCCCTAGGTACCTGGGGCCGTTTAAAGTCTTGGAGCAGGTAAACCCGGTGGCATACCGACTCCAGCTCCCTCCATGCTGGGCTATAGCCAATACCTTTCATGTGTCCCTTCTGAAACCCGTACGACTTAATAAATTCTCGGGGTCTCTGCCGACCCAATCCGGCTCCTCATCCGATGACCCTGAGGTAGTGAAACTTGAGGAGACAAAAGTCATATGGGGCAGGAGGTACTACCTCGTGGAGTGGGTCGGTCGTGGCCCGGAACATAGATCCTGGGAAATGGAGGATCAGATCTGCGCACCGGGTTTGGTAGCGGCCTTCGAGCACAGGCAGGAGGGGCACCCTAGACGGGGGGGTAATGTTACACCTCGTGGCTCCCCTGTTGCAAGGAATGATGTGGTCTCCCATTCCTTGCCTGCCACGAGCCCTCCTGCTCAGCAGCGCCATAGGTCTGGGAGACTACGCAATGTGCAGAGCTTAACTGCTCAGGGAAGCAGCAAGACTTCCGTTATCCTTGCACATTGTGAAACCGAGGATCCTGCTTCTATGTCCCAGAGGCGGGAAGATGAGCATGTGCACTATGTGGCATGTTCTGATCCGCCCACTGACGTCGCACGGCTTGATGACGAGGCTGGTGATTTGGTGAACCCTGACTGGCCGGGCTGGGACGTCGTGGACCCTGATTGGGCCAAGGCTGTCATCTATGCCTTGCACCCGCCCTTGGGTGGAGCTGCGCCTCATTAAAAGCTCCTCCTGCCAATATGGCAGCGCGTGACTGTCCTCTATTGTTGGATGACTGGCAGCGTGCTGCTACGCCGCTGTACAGGCATTTTTGTCTACTTGTGGACTTTGCCCTTTCCTTGTTTGCAGGCCGTGTTCCTGCCCTAGGTGAGCTCCTCGGTACTCCTTCGGACTCACCTAGTATTTGAGGCACACGTGCGTGGGCACCGCTGTGCTACCCTCGTGCCACGTTTCCGTGACTTTCCTCTGGGCACACGTGCGCGGGCACCGCTGTGCTTCCTCGTGCAACAAGTACACTGAGCTGTGAGCCCCATGCCATACAACTCTCACGGGTTAGGGCGGGCCACTGTACGCAGATCGTCTGTGACGTAGCAGACGATCGTCAGCAGCAACCCGCTCACTCTTCAATAACCATAGCAGCGGTCCCCTACACCGCACAGTGGACCTTGACCGGCGGAAGCTATCTCTATACCATCTTAGCACGCTTCCCCGGGTCCCCCTCATAACACTCCGGACTTACCAAGTGACACCAGTGGGAGCGGGACCTGGACGGGCTCCCCCCGCAGAAACTGCGGTGCCTAGAGACTTTGGTTTACCATTTGTGTGAATGTCTGCTTATTCCACCTAATCCAGCACCAAGACTACCGCAGTGAGTAACCTGACCCCTGCATCCTGCTTTCCCAAGGCCGAGGCACCCGATCATCATATCTCCTTCCCCCCAGTATCCAGGGCCATCCCTACCTGCGGAGGGCCTGACACCTTGCTGCCCCCACAACATCAGCCCCTGTACTGCTATCGGCAGCGGCGGTACTCCCCCTACCGCAACCCGCAGGTGGCGTCACGAACATTTATCCCCTGTAAATACCCCCTTTTACATTTGAGTGGCCGCAAGCCCACGGGTCGGGAGACCCTCGAGCCACAGCAACCCCGGATCCGAGCAGTTCGACTGCTGCAGGGGCGGCACAAAACCACAGCTGTGCAAGAGATCAAGTGTGAAAACGAGGGCGACAGGAAAAAAGAAGAGTGCTAGTATTACTGAAATGGTCACTGGCACTAGATATTTTGGTCAGTGCAATATAGATAGCACAGAGTACTACAGAGACTGTACCACTCACAGAGCCAAAATTGGTGCGGGCACTTAAAGGGAACCTGTCAGGTCGCCTATGAACAAAGATCCAGGAGCAGTTCTGGGTGCATATTGCTAGTCCCTTTCTAACTGTCCTTGTATCTAGTAGCATATAAAAAGAGATCTAAAGTATTTCTAAAGTTCCTCTATGATATACTAAGGAGTACAGGGACTAGTCGCAAGGACGTTAGTGTAGCGCTCAGGGATATGGGGTACTCGGTCCCGGGCGGTAACAATTGGGAATGTCACTCTGGTGGCCGTTGCCCAGTTCCGTGCTCTGGGCCCCTTTTTTTAATGGGCGGTATTTACAGGGGAGATAAGAGTTTATGTCATGTGACGACATCTGCGGGTTGCGGTTAGAGATGGAGAACCGCCGGGTACTCCCAGGGCTGCTGGTAGTGGCAGCTGTGATGATAGGCCCTTCACAGGTAGGACTGTGCCTGGAAGATGTAGTAGGGGCAATAATGGAGACTACACAGGTTGTGTTTAACAGTCTCTACTCACTGTGGACCCAGGGGTTGCTGGCTCAGGTCCCTTGGAGGACCAGTGCTGACATGCTAAGAGGGCGGATCTGTTACCGTTTTTGTTAATCAAAATGGAAAGGAGAATGAACGATACCATTGCCATTGTGAACTGAGCCTAAATCAAATAGTAAGTAAAGAATAGTAAGCAAGTGGGAATACAGATATGGCTGAATATTCCATTTGTCTGTAACAGTGTGTGGCATCCACATTTACTGTGACGCCCTGGACTAGCCAGGTTGTCACAAGTAGGCCCTTACACAAACACCCCCCCCCCCCTTAGTAAGGTGATAGCAGCCAACCTACGAAACCCTTGTCACCTCCCTCCGGGTTTGATGTTCACACCAGGGGGCGGAGCCAGGCGGTTGGCTCCACCCACCAAGGAGTCCACAGGCCCGGAGGCGGAAAAAACAGTAGTCTAGTTGAGCTTTGACAGTGAAGCGGAGTGGAGTGAAGTTCAAGGGCAGACCTGTGCCTAAGTCTGCCATAGTCTACACCAGGTGTCTGGGTTGGAGCCCAGTCACCTCTGGCAAGGAAGCAGACGGTGGTGGCCACCTGCAGGAGCTGGGATTACAGCCGGTGAAACCGTAGGGACCGGGGACAGGCGGTGGCCCGCCGGTACCGAACCGGGCAACCGACTGGAAACCGGACCACCAGGAGGGGTACTCAGACCCAGTACGAGGCCCAGAAACAACCGGGCTGAGTCAAATCAACTGATTGAGGACTGGAATTTAGAACCTTTCCCACCTAAGACCCGACTGAAGACAACAGCCCAACCATTAGGGTAAAGCCACCGCCCAGGCATAGAGACCCGACGGGCCAGCGTCTGCAGGCAAAAAGGGCTCTCCTGGCGCATACCAAGCTGGGGAGCGGACTACCGTTGCTCAGGCATAGGAATCGACATTTCTACATAAGTGAGGTGCAGGAGAAAGGCGGAAACCACCAACCTGAGAAGGGGAAAACTGCAGCCGGCTGCGAGCACCGTTCACCATTTTGTTTGGTTTACCAGAGACTCCAGCGTGTTTGTAATAGTGAGTACAACAGTGCCTTCGGGCAGCGCACCGTACTGCACCGTCACGCCAGCACGCATCCATTCCCCCACCTCAGCACCTCCCTCGGGCCCCTGGGACCATCATCCCCCTACCCACGGAGGGGTCAACACCAAGCTGCTCAACACCGTCCCCGGGAGCCTAGTTAACGGCAGCGGTGGTGTCCATCCATTCACCACAACCCGTGGGTGGCGTCACAAACTCAAATCCCCTACAAACTACCGCGACTCCGGCCGTGGACCTCCCCGCCGAAGTCCCCATGTGTAGCGCCAACCCCCTTTCAGAGCGACGTGACCGTCGGGTCCGTGAGGAGCTCGAGCCACCCACCGACGAGCACGGATCCGAGCGGCTCGGCAGCCATCCGAGCGGCTCGGCAGCCGGCCGAGCCCCGGGGTGGTACACATCCGCTCTTCTGGCGTCACGAGCAGGATTGAACCCATCCACCTACCTGTGGAAGTGCGCCTTGAAGTTATCGTCAGCGGAGTCCCCGTTGAAAAAGTGCAGAATCCCCCATCTTGTCACCATCCTGTGGCGCGAAGTTTCCCTCCCAAGCCGTCTTCTCCAAGCAAAAAGGGCGCGAAAGTAAGGCTCCACCCCCTGAGAGCAGAGCGGTGCAAAAAGCAAGCGGAGTGCCCCGAAAAGACAATGGGGGAACGCATGGAAAAATGTCGCCGCTCCCGGACGGGAGCGGAGAGGCGCCCGCCGCTGGCGCAGTGGGACCTAGAAGGAGCAGAGGTGGAGTAGCCTTTGAGGATGAGGACCACGGCCCGGGTGAGCTCCCTGCCGGAACCGCTGCTTGGTTGGAGCGGGAGCTGTGTCGATTCTGCATGAAGGTGATAGCGCAAAGTCTGCAGCAGGTGCTTGACTGGAAGGCGGAGGTCCGCAAAATGGTCGCAGTGGTGTGGGCCAGGGAGCAGAGGCTCGCATCGGCAGTGCAGTGCCACAACAAAGCCACGCAGACTCCCATGTCGTCCCTCCTCAGTTGGGAGCTGGAACCCACCAGCCCTGCAACAAGTGAACCCGATATGGTGCAGCTCATGGAAGAGGAGATACTGTGTACGCTTTCCCCGCCGCCATTCCCGCTGGAAGTTAACAGCCCAGGGAAATACTGCACCTGTATGGGGAGCCCGATTGATCGTCGGCCAGTACGGTCTCCTGCGGTGGTAGCCGCCCTGAAGTTGCAAGTTTTACAAGTTTTAAATGTTTTAAGGACCCACTGCTACGAAATTCTGTGTTCCTTTGTTGAACGTCCCCATGTTCCCAGGAGTCGCCATCCGGTACGCCAGGTGGAAGAAGCCGGGCCCTGCCCGACTTGTTGAACGCCGCTGCGGTTGGCGTCCCAGTGGGCGCCATCAGGGGTCGGAGTCCCTGGTGGAGGACGGCAGGTAGTTGTGAGGAGCGAGGACAGTTCCCGTTTCAGAGCCCGGTTCACCGTACCTGCACTGCAGGCAGTGGAAGACGGAGTCTTTGTGGACAGTGTCACAGTGACTAAATGTGGCATTGGGGACCCGTGCTGCCCTATAGTGGACTGTGGGAAAGTGACTGGAGGAGGCTGCGCCGGCAGCAAAGTCCCGTTTGTAAATAGTCCCTTGACCGGCCTGTCCCATTTCACGACCTCCGGAGAGGCAGACTGGAGGATGGGCCTGCGGGAAAGTGATGGCCGAGGCCCCATCACCAATGCAACCGGTGGCGATCCTCCAGGTCAGGGACAAACAAGAGACAAACAAGTGTGAAACCCAGTACCCATCTCGTAACACAACACCTGGGCCCGTTCCTGGACTGGGGAAAAGGGGTGCTGCCCGTTTCTTAGGGGCAGCATCAAGGCTAGGTTTGTTTGGGTGGGTGACTGAAGGACCCAGTCCCGTTCCCGTATTAATAAAAATGTTATATTTCTCTAGTCCCTTCCACGACAGCATAGGAGGTTGTCTCTCCACGCCCTAATTGGGACAGGAAGTTCAAGAGGTTTAAAAGGACCCTCCCACCTCCCACAGCCAGTGTCTTTCCTGTCCCCATGGGGCATGGAGAGGTTTTGTTTTTTCTCCTATGCTGTGGTGGCCGGCGAACTGCAGTATATATTTTTTTTTTTTTTTTTTCCCCTATTACCTTCAGCCGGACGGCATCGGTCGGGCCTTCACCGCTCCTCCCTTGCTGTTCCCTCACGCTGTGGGGGACCGCTGCTCCAGCCTTCCGGATCCTCCTGAGGGGTGATGCAGGCTGTTGAGCTCCCCGGCCGGCGTCCTCCCTGAGCCGCCGGCCGCCTCCCGCATGCACGCTGCCGGAGCGATCCGGAAGTGTTCCCGGAGGCGGGACTTCTGGTCTTGCGGACTTCCGGTCGAGCGCTTCCGGTTTGCGGAGGCAGCGTGGAGGCACGCCGACTGCGACTCGACCTGCCCAGGACCGGATGCGGGAGGCGGGGAAACGTGCACCGTCACTGGGGAGGCAGGCCCTTGTCCATAAGGGCTGCCACGAAGACATCAGATCATGGTAAGACCGTGCTCCCTGTCATGTCTTCCGCTGCAGCTGCCTCTGCAGAACCCAGTGTGCCCCCTGCTACTGTGAGTATGGAGGGGACTGGTCCCTCGGACATAGGTCTCATCAGTGATTATGGCTCTCTGCTCTGTGTTTTCTAGGAGGACAAGGCCACCAAGAAAACTTGCAGAAATGAGAAATCAGAGAAGCCTGAGAAGTCAGAAAAAACTGACAAGTCCGATAAGCCTGATAGACCTGACAGAGTGGACAAAATTAAAAAATGTCCCATCTGTATAAAGAAGCTCCCTGCAGTATGGGATAAAAAGCTTTGCCAGCAATGTACGGACCAGGTTATTAGGGCCGAACAACCATCTCTGATAGATGAGTTGCGGTCCATGATGAAACAGGAGATTAGGGCCTCACTGGCTTCTCTCCCTGTGCCTGGCCCTGTTCCTGGCCCTGTGCCTGGCCCTGTGCCTGGCCCTGCTCCTGGCCCTGCTCCTGGCCCTGCTCCTGGCCCTGCTACTGGACCCTCTCCTCCAAAAAAGAGGAGACTCCAGTCGACCCCTTCTGATCAGGAGGACGCTGATTCCACCTCTGAGGGTCCTGATGAAGGATTTCCATCTGGGGGGTCTGACCAGTCCTTTCTTTTTCACTCAGAAGAGTTGGGGGATCTTATTGAGGCAGTTCGGAGCACTATGGGTTTAGAGGAAGTGCAGTCTCTTCCTTCAATCCAGGACGAAATGTTTGCTGGCCTGAAGTCAGTCAAACAGTTGGGATTCCCAGTTAATGCCAATATATTGGATATTGTTTCTCAGGAATGGGAATGTCCTGAGAGGCGGGTACGGAGTGACCTTAGACGCCGGTTTCCTCTGGAACCTTCGGGACTACATTGGGAGATCCCAAGAGTAGACGTTCAGGTGGCTAGGGTAGCTAAGCAAACGGCTCTTCCCTTTGAGGATACTTCCCAACTGAAGGATCAAATGGATAGGAAGGTAGAGGGCCTGATGAAGCGGTCCTGAGAGGCATCGTCTTCCTCTATTCAAGCCAACATTGCCTCCACCTGCGTATCCAGGTCCCTAATTAGGTGGTTGGACCAGTTGGAGGCTCATATTTCCCAAGGGACCCCTAGGGAGGAATTACTGGAATCCCTTCCCTTGCTTAGGAAGGCTACCTGTTTTCTGGCAGATACCTCGGTGGAATCTGTCCGCCTGGCAGCCAGGACCTCGGTGCTTTCTAACTCTGCCCGACGTGCCCTCTGGCTTAAGGCCTGGAGTGGAGACTCCACCTCTAAAATGAGGCTTTGTTCCCTTCCTTTTAAAGGGGATTTGGTGTTTGGACCTGCCCTGGATGATATCCTGGACAAGGCGACTGATCGTAAGGCCTTGCCCGATCCTAGACCTACCAGGAAGCGGTCCTTTCGTCCCTCGATGCCTCAGGCCTCCCAGCCCAGAGGGAAAGGGAAGGCAGGCAGGTGGAGCTATCCCAAAGGTAGAGGGAGAAACATCCTCATCCCTCCACATCAGCAACGTCCTCAGCAGGACAAGCAGTGACTCGGCCCGGGTGGGGGGAAGACTCTCAGCGTTTCTTACCCAGTGGCAGTCCATAACCTCTTGCCAATGGGTTCTGAAGATCATCTCGGACGGTCTTCTCATAGAATTCCTTTCCCCCCCTCTTCCGGGTCTCCGAGTCACTGCGCTGGCATCGCCGGGTTCACAGACTCTGTTGTACACAAAGATTTTAGAGTTAGTGCACTCGGGGGTCGTTTCCCCAGTCCCGAGTCGGGAAGAAGGGATAGGACACTACTCCCGTCTCTTCCTGGTCAAGAAGCCATCCGGCGACGTCCGTATAATTATCAATTTAAAAAGTCTAAACCGTCAGGTCAGGTACCGGCGGTTCAAGATGGAGTCGGTGAGATCAGCTATTCCCCTGATAGGTCTACACCACCAGATGGCCTCTATCGATCTGAAAGATGCCTACTTCCATGTACCCGTCCATCCGGGACACAGACAATACCTCAGGTTTGCGGTGCTTCACGGGGAAGAAGTACTTCATTTCCAATTCAATGTACTTCCCTTCGGGATCTCCTCAGCTCCAAGGATCTTTTCCAAGATCATGGCAGAGGTGGTCGCCTTCATAAGATTGCAGGGTATCTGTCTAGTTCCGTATCTGGACGACTTTCTTCTCATGGCTCCGTCTGCTCCAACCCTCCGGAGCCATGTGGAGAGGTCTTTGGGAATCCTTCGGTCTCTGGGATGGATTCCCAATCTCAAAAAATCACAGTTAACCCCCTCCTCCACACGGCAGTTTCTCGGAGTGCTGCTGGACTCCGACAGACAGGCATCTTTTCTCCCAGAGGGCCACAGGATAGCTCTGTTATCCAAAATCTCGAAGCTCCGCAGGCAGGCTCGCCCAACGCTTCGAGCGGCTATGTCAGCCCTGGGTTCCATGACATCCTGCATCCCCTCGGTCAGGTGGGCTCAGGCCCATTCTCGGTGTCTCCAGGATCATATCCTGGCACACTGGGACAGACTCCCGTCATCCCTAAACAGAAGGTTTCGCCTCTCGGAGTCCGTCTCCTCATCCCTTCTCTGGTGGCTGAGTCCCGCCAACCTGCAGGTGGGGGTTGCCTGGACTCAGAAACCCCTGGTTACACTGACCACAGATGCCAGCCTACGTGGATGGGGGGCAATGGTGGCAAATTCCCCATTTCAAGGGGTCTGGAGTCCTTACGTCAGCTCCCAATCCTCCAACTACCGGGAGCTCAGGGCAGTCAGGGAAGCCCTCCTTGCGGCTCAGGACCTCGTCCGGGACTCTCACGTCCTGGTATATTCAGACAATGTCACAACAGTGGCACATCTCCGCCATCAGGGCAGTACACGCTCAGGCGCCCTGAAGTCGGTATCCTCCCGAATCTTTCAATGGGCAGAACAATCTCTGCTCTCCCTTTCTGCGGTCCATCTGAAGGGCTCCCTCAATCTTCAGGCGGATTTCCTGAGTCGTCGGGATGTTCATCCAGGGGAATGGAGCCTGGATCAGGCAGTGTTCTGCTCTCTAGTGGCAAGGTGGGGTGCACCAGAGGTGGACCTCTTTGCCTCAGCAGAGAATCGCAAGGTCGCAACATATTTCTCCCTGAACCCAAGGGACGAGGCTTTAGGGGTAGACGCTTTCTGCCACAGTTGGTCCTTTCGCCTCGCTTACGCGTTCCCCCCTCTTCCTCTTCTCGCACGGGCCCTGAGGAAGATCAGAGACAAGGGGGTCCCAACTATACTGGTAGCCCCTCTGTGGCCCCGGAGGAGTTGGTACAGCTTGGTCATGACGCTAGGAGTCGACGGCCCAGTCCTCTTAGGTTCGGACCCCAGCTTACTGTCACAGGGTCCGATTTTCCATCCGGCTCCTCAGAAACTCAACTTGGCTGCCTGGCTTCTGAGGCCCGGGCACTGAAGGCTCAAGGGCTTTCTGACAAAGTTGTGGCTACGCTGCAGAAGAACCGTAAACCTGTGACTAATAGTATATACAACAAAATCTGGAAGAGATTTTCCTCCTGGTGTGGTTCTCGGCCTCCTGACCCTTTTCGGCCTAATATTGCGCAGATTCTGGACTTTCTCCAAAGTGGTTTAGACTTAGGTCTTAGGCCCAGCTCCCTGAAAGTTCAGGTGTCAGCACTCAGTGCAGTCTTTGACACGGCTCTGGCAGATCATCGTTGGATCCGTCGGTTCTTTGTGTCCGCTAGTAGACTCTGTCCACGTCGGAGGGTCCTGACGCCTCGCTGTGATCTCAATGTGGTCCTTACAGGACTATCTCAATCTCCGTTTGAACCTCTGTGCTCTTGTAACATTCGTTCCCTTTCTCACAAGACTGCTTTTCTTGTGGCTATTACATCTGCTCGCAGAGTCGGCGAACTTCAGGCTTTGTCTGTTAGGGAACCTTATCTGACCATCAGAGATGACAGCATTGTTTTTCAGCTGGACCCTTCCTTCCTTCCCAAGGTGGTTTCGGATTTTCACCGTTCGCAGTCCATCGTCCTGCCTTCATTCTGTCAGAATCCTCGGACTCCGGGTGAGGAAGTGTTTCATTCTTTGGATGTCCGTCGGATAGTGTTGCACTACCTAGAGGTTACTGCTTCTTGGCGCCTTGATTCTAACCTGTTCATCCAGCCCTTTGGCCGCAATAAGGGCAAGAAGGTGGCTAAGAGTACAGTCGCCAACTGGATTGTGCGAGCAATTAGAGATGCATACCTCGCTCAGCATCTCTCTCCGCCTACTGGATTCACGGCGCACTCCACCAGGGCTACCTCTGCCTCCTGGGCCGAACGGGCAGGGGCCTCCCCTGAGCAGATCTGCAAGGCGGCTACGTGGTCTTCGCTCCATACCTTCACGAAGCATTATCGTCTGGATCTGGATTCCAACAGGGATTTGGCCTTTGGCAGGAAAGTCCTGCAGGCTGTGGTCCCCCCCTAGGTATCAATTCTTTGGTATTCCTCCTATGCTGTCGTGGAAGGGACTAGAGAAATAAGAATTATTCTTACCGATAATTCGCTTTCTAGGACCTTCCACGACAGCAGGTAATTCCCTCCCCTATGTATTCATGTATTCCTGAATGTGTAGTACTTCTCATATGCTATGGATTCTTTGTAAGACACTGGCTGTGGGAGGTGGGAGGGTCCTTTTAAACCTCTTGAACTTCCTGTCCCAATTAGGGCGTGGAGAGACAACCTCCTATGCTGTCGTGGAAGGTCCTAGAAAGCGAATTATCGGTAAGAATAATTCTTATTTTGCAACGTTTAAGAGTATGCCTCCCGTAAAGGGATGAATCCTAAATATGCTTCACGTTTGTACAAAAGTTATTATATTTGTCAACCTGTTTTAATCTTTTTCAGTTAAAGCAACAAAAATAAACCGATGGTGGATGGGCAGCCCATGGACGGTCTTCATTAAACCAAGGGGGAATGTGATGCCCTGGACTAGCCAGGTTGTCACAAGTAGGCCCTTACACAAACACACCCCCTCCCCCCCTTTAGTAAGGTGACAGGAGCCAAACTGCGAAACCCTTGTCACCTCCCTCCAGGTTTGATGTTCACACCAGGGGGCGGAGCCAGGCGGTTGGCTCCGCCCACCGAGGAGTCCACAGGCCCGGAGGCGGGAAAAAACATTAGTCTAGTTGAGCTTTGACAGTGAAGCGGAGTGGAGTGAAGTTCAAGGGCAGACCTGGCCCAGGTCTGCCATAGTCTACACCAGATGTCTGGGTTGGAGCCCAGTCACCTCAGGCAAGGAGGTAGACGGTGGTGGCCGCTTGCAGGACCTGGGATTACAGCCGGTGGAACCGTAGGGACCGGGGACGGGCGGTGGCCCACCGGTACCGAACCAGGGAACCGATTGGAAACCGGAGCACCAGGAGGGGTACTCAGACCCAGTACGAGGCCCAGAAACAACTGGGCTGAGTCAAATCAACTGATTGAGGACTGGAATTTAGAACCTTTCCCACCTAAGACCCGACTGAAGACAACAGCCCAACCATTAGGGTAAAGCCACCGCCCAGACATAGAGACCCGGCGGACCAGCGTCTGCGGGAAAAAAGGGCTCTCCTGGCACATACCAAGTTGGGGAGTGGACTACCATTACTCAGGCATAGGAGTCGACATTTCTACATAAGTAAGCTGCAGGAGAAAGGCGGAAACCACCAACCTGAGAAGGGGAAAACCGCAGCCGGCTGCGGGCACCGTTTACCATCTTGTTTGGTTTACCAGAGACTCCAGTGTGTTTGTAATAGTGAGTACAACAGTGCCTTCGGGCTGCGCACCGCACCGACACGCCAGCACGCATCCATTCCCCCGCCTCAGCACCTCCCTCGGGCCCCCGGGACCATCATCCCCCTACCCACGGAGGGGTCAACACCAAGCTGCGCAACATCGTCCCTAGGAGCCTAGTCAATGGCAGCGGTGGTGTCCATCCATTCACCACAACCCGTGGGTGGCATCACGAACTCAAATCCCCTACAAACTACTGTGGCTCCAGCCGTAGACCTCCCCGCCGAAGTCCCCACGTGTAGCGCCAACCCCCTTTCAGAGCAACGTGACCGCTGGGTCCGTGAAGAGCTCGAGCCACCCACCAACGAGCACAGATCCGAGCGGCTCGGCAGCCGGCCGAGCCCCGGGGCGGTACATTACAAATGCCAGCACTGCAGACGGTTGCTCGTAGCATAGGTAACTAAACAAACGAGCCAAACCTCATTTATCTGGTGATATGAATATGCTGGAAGAAAACTAAGCACATCGCCTGGTGAAAAAAGAACCTATGCTGCTGATGATATGATACCGTAAGGAGACAGAATGTTTGTATTAGCCATCATTCATTCGCCCTCATTGTTCTTAAGCCCGTTTAAACATGTTTGTAAATAAGAGACAAATTATTTGAATATAGCCTACTAGCACTCATTTACCTGTCTAAAATCTGCTCCTATAAATGAACACTCAGTGTTCCTCTGTGATGCATTTGGAGACACATTGGTCGCAGCCTGGTCACAGACTAAAGGGTCCTTTTACACGCTGCGACATCGCTACCGATATATCGTCGGGGTCATGTCGTTAGTGACGCACATCCGGCACTGGTAGCGACATTGCAGCATGTGACACCAAGGAGCAACGATCAACGATCAAAAAAACCTTTAAAAATGGTGATCGTTGACACGTCGCTCCTTTCCTTAATATCGTTGCTGCCACAGGTACGATGTTGTTCGTCGTTCCTGCAGCACCACATATCGCTATGTGTGACACCGCAGGAACGAGGAACATCTCCTTACCTGCGTCCACCAGCAATGAGGAATGAAGGAGGTGGGCGGGATGTTACGTCCCGCTCATCTCCACCCCTCCGCTTCTATTGCTCGGCGGCTTAGTGACGCCGCAGTGACGTCGCTATAATGCTGCACGCACCTCCCCCTTGAAGAAGGGATTGTTCGGCGGTCACAGTGATGTTGCTGACAAGGTATGTGCATGTGACGCTGCCGTAGCGATAATGTTCGCTACGGCAGCGAACACCACATATCGCACCAACGACGGGTGCGGGTGCTATCGCACGCGACATCGCTA
The DNA here is from genome assembly GCF_048569485.1 of Anomaloglossus baeobatrachus. Lineage (NCBI taxonomy): Eukaryota > Metazoa > Chordata > Amphibia > Anura > Aromobatidae > Anomaloglossus > Anomaloglossus baeobatrachus. The sequence goes on along the minus strand of NC_134353.1, from coordinate 714,956,711 downwards.
GCAATGTCGCATCGTGTAAAGCACCCTTAAGGCTGCTTTCACATTACTTTTTTTAACATGCGTCCTGAATGTTTTTTTGCAGCAAAAGCGGATCCAGTGCAAATACGTTTTAATTTCAATGCATTTGCAATGGACGTGCATTTGCGTGCGGTATAGTGAGGATCCAGCGAGTTGCAGTTGTGCCACCCTTGCAGCGGTCAAACCGCTCGGATCCGGGGGTGGTGATTACTCGTGGCTCGAGGGCACACTCAAATGAAGAAGAGGGTATTTACAGGGGAGGTATATATAGTTTGTGATGACACCCGTGGTGTACGGTAATTGGGAGTACCGCCGCTGCTGTTGGGAGTACCCGGAGTGATGGAGTGGGGCAGCTAGGTGACGTAACCCTCCACGAGTAGGTGATTACCCCGGAACTCTGGATGATGGTGTGGGGTGCAGGGGGAGCACAGGCTCGCTGGTTGCAGGGGTTAATTAGGTACTCACTCAGCAATAAAGCAGACGCTGACAACAGGGTAAATCAAGTCTCTGACTACCGCTGTCTCCTAAGGGGAGCTTGTCTGGGACCCGTCCCCTGCAGCACTGCCTGGTGGTCCGTGACCTGCCTCATGGCACAGAATTTAGAGTGTCCTTTGTTGCCTGTCAGCTTGGAGCTTTCTGGGCCCCGCTCCCCACTATGGCTAAGTACAAGAGCTTGCTCTCAGGAGCTCACAATTGGGATATCAGTGGGCCGCTTGTTTGGAAAGCCCTATTCCCCTCATTGCGCTAGTGCCCCTGAATGCTGAGCTTCGCGGGAACAGTCCATAGCGGTCCTGACTTCCGCAGGTTACTTGCCGGGTTGCCTGAAGCTTCTCCCCGACCTAGGGTCCGTGTACCCCGTCATGCCTTCGGTCCCAGACCGGTTATTAGTACCAGGCTGCTGACCGTCCTCCAAGACAGGTCCCAGGCACCTAGCCTCAATCCCCTGCGACCGGGGGTCCGACTCCTCTAGCTCCAGACCACCGTCTGTGACCAAGTCTGCTTCTCCCCTGGGAGCTACAACTCCCAGCTTCCTCAGAGCTCCTCACAGCTTGAGGGCTACCACCAACGGGCGGGTCTATATTGTGCAGTACAATAAATAAATAATTTTAAAAAAACGGCTTGCGGTCCCCCCCAATTTTGATACCAGCCAATATAAAGCCACACGGCTGAAGGCTGGTATTCTCAGGATGGGGGGCCCCACGTTATTGGGAGCCCTCCAGCCTAAAAATATCAGCCAGCAGTCACCCGGAATTGCCGCATCCATTAGATGCGACACTCCCGGGACTCTACCCCGCTCATCACGAATTGCCCTGGTGCGGTGGCAATCGGGGTAATAAGGAGTTAATGGCAGCCCATAGCTGCCACTCAGTCCTAGGTTAATCATGGCAGGCATCTATGAGACACCCCCCATAATTAATCTATAGTGAAAGTAAATAATCACAAACACTGAAAAATCCTTTATTTGAAATAAAAGACAAAAAAACACCCTCTTTCAAGACTTTATCCCCAAATACCCCTCCAGGTCCGACGTAATCCACACGAGGTCCCACAACGCTTTCAGCTTCAAAAGTGGCCAAAATGTAAATTGAGGGATTAGATTGCTGCACTGAGCCTATGGATACACCAAGAGTTCACCAAAACCCCTTCAGCTGTATTGAACTGAAAGGAACACTTTATGTCCCGAAACACTACTAATCTGCAGATATAAGGTTAATCTCCAGGTTAATAGCATTACAATGCTGCCTAGCCATCTTACTAATAGTGCAGCCACAGGTAGAAAATGAACTTTATTCCTCCCAGAAGATACTGGTTTTCAGTCATAGAGATGTACACATAGCAGCTACAGTCACCCACCGCTCAGTACACAGTAAACGGTGGATGTAATTGTGGCACCCTTGGGCTTCAGGCTCCACAGGGTATTACACCACTTTTCAGGGGTAATATCTATCCCGGGTCAGGAGGGCGTTAACCTGCGATGCCTTCACAAAACACACACAAACAGCAGGTGCTTACTCACAGGGGGTTAGACTAGGGCAGAAAGGAAAGCCAGCCATCACGAAGCACTGGGGGCGGGCACCACATGGGGTAGAAATAAGCGCAACCATCACACTTTAGACAGAACCTTCCTGGGCACAGCTTGGGATAACATCTAGCACTGACACAGGAGTTAGTGTTTCTCTTTCCTTCGTGGGCCCGTGGCTTGGAGCAAGAGGCTCGGCCCGGTATCCAGATAGCTACAGAGGACACTTCACTAAAAGACTGTCACAGACAACGGCGGTGACCGCCGACTATCCGGGATCGGCTGGAGCCCATCGGGGCAGAGATCGGTACTCTGGGGCAGCGCCTGAGCAATCTGTGAGTTAAAAGACTTGGAACCAAAGCCTCTGCCTCTCCTTTAACCGGCGCCGTCGCACAGTGCTGCAGCGCCAACGGGGACTACTATTACCCCCACCATCCTCCCGTGGTAATCCCGCTCCGCCTGTGGGAAGTGACACCATCCCGGCTGCACCCCAACATCAGCCCCGGCGAGAGATCCTGCCTCCCTCCAATCCTCCCTCCTGTATGCCTAGGGGCAACGGAACTGGGCCAGACCACCCTGTGACGACACAGAGGATCTGCACCCCTGGCCCAGCGATGAGTAGGTTATAACACCTGCCCCATGAGCGCTACATTTGGCGTCACAAACAGGATATTCGTGCCCGCAACAACCGAGTACTGTGCGCCTATTAAACTTTTTGTTTATGGACTGTGTGTGGTGTATTAGCAAAATCAGCATATGCTATTACTGCAAAGTGCGGGAACAAAGAGGGCAGAGCCCACAGCAAAAGGTGCAACTGGATTTCCGCTGCAGAGCCAGTCAGCAAGCAGAGACTCAAAAGTAATATGTCTGCTGAAGAGGAGAAAATGGATCTGGCTATTGATACCAGGGACCAGGTTGTCCCAGCCCTTGTAATCTTAACACCTGTGATACCAGACTCCTCCAGTAAGGAAGAAGACCAGAATTTGCTTACACCGCAACCGCAGGCTGAAGGTGTGGATGAACACCGCGACCTGTCAGCACCACTCCACTTGGCTGCGGCGGTAAAGATGACACCCTCGGTCTACCTGAGTTGTAGAGGGATTCGGTCATGGCAGTTCTACCACCCGGAGCGCTGTGATGGACAGAAGCCTAAGGTGGTTGCGATCCAACCACTGCAAAAGACTAACCCGGAGAACTACCCTTGAGCGGTCCCTGAGGGGAAGTCTACCCCTGGTATTGTGGATGTCTTAATACCCATGTGCCGGCTCTCTGTAATTTCCACCAGAAGCAACAGTAAAGAAAGAGTGATAGTTAATGTTTTCTTGCATAAGAAAAAGTTAAAGTTAATGTTGATTTTCTATCCTGCACTTTGAAAATGTCTTGATGACTTGCTGATCTGTTTGAAACAGTTGGAAATGTTTGAAATGTTTATTTGCTGTGCCTCCCATAAGGGGAAGACATAATGTTTTGGTTTAAATGCATAACAAAAATGCGGTAATCTTTGTAAAATATTGCAGCCCAGGATTGCTGCCATTTGCCTCGAGGCAATGGATCCGCGCCAGGCCACCCCATGACGAGGATCTCCACCCTTGGCCTGGCGACGAGTAGGTTAAAACACCTGCCCCGTGGAGCGCTACATAATCACGTCCTGGCACTTTGATTAACAACTAGCCCTGCAGCGTATATGTGCAGAGTGAACTGTGAAACAAAGTGCCCGGGCATGCATACAATCGCCACTCACTGTGTACTGAGTGATAACTGAAGCCACTCTGTGCATGCCTCTATGACTGAAAATTGGTGGTTCCTAGGAGGAATAAAGTAAGTTTTTTACCTATAGCCGCACTTTCAGTAAGATCACCAGGCAACAGTTTAATGCCATCAACCTGCAGACTAACCTTATATCGGCAGGTTAATAGTGTTTGGGGACACGGCACATTTCTGTCACATGAAATTTTGCCCAGAATTCACTGACTGTCATGGCGGCATTAGGCTCTCTTCAGATTGCAGATTCTGACATTCTCTGGTGTCTGTGATCAACACAGGCAGACTTTGCCACTGCCTTGCTGTGCACTGATTAATAGGCAGGCTAGCAGTTAATCTCTGCTGGTCTGCTTGCTACTTTTATCCCATATTGTGGGGAGACCTTTCACATCTGCTTCCTTTCTATTTATGCTGGTTGAATCCTTCTACCCATGCAAGCTATGGTTTATTCTGTGTTGGTCTGTGAGGTGTGGTGTCCAAGACTCTCTGGTGAAAGTTGTGTTTAAGTTGTGCCTATTACTTGGAGCGGTTGTGGAGTTTGCTCTTGTTATTTTGTACTTCATTCCCGCTTTTGTTTTTCCTCCTTAATCTTTTGTTGTCTTTACCTTTGTGTGTGCATTCTGTGTGATAGAGTTTTGGTTTTCCTTTGTCAGTCTTTATCTGTGGTTTGCAACACACTCCTGACTCTCCCTCCTTGGGGGGAGGGGGAATCAGATGTGGTCTGGTCAGGAGCAGGGCCAGGGAGGATATTCAGTCCTCTTCACCATTAGGAGTATCCCTGAGGTTAGTGATAGCATACGCCCCCTAGCTTGAGGGTCAGCTTAGGAGCACCGATTCCTCGCTATCCCATAGTCATTGTGACAACTCCCTTTAAAAATAATTTTCTCAGGTACTGTACCAGTAAAACATACATTGGCAGCATGATTTTTAGTGGGAGCTAAGTACCTTTATATCACTGTACTACTAGTTTCATATACATTTTGAGTGTGGCAGACTATATTTAAAAAAGGTACCGTCACACATAACGAGATCGCTAGCGAGATCGCAGCTGAGTCACGGTTTCCAAGTAGCGATCCCGTTAGCGATCTTGTTATGTGTGACACCTACCAGCGATCAGGCCCCTGCTGTGAGATCTCTAGTCGTTGCAGAATGGTCCAGGCCATTTTCTTCAAAGGCGATGTCCTGCTGGGCAGGACACATCGCTGTGTTTGACACTGTGTGACAGGGTCACAGTGACTGTGGAGATCGTTATACAGGTCGCTACTGCGACCTGTATTGTTCCTGCATCGCTGGTAAGAACTGACTGTGTGACATCTCACCTGCGACCTCCCAGCGACTTACCAGCGATCCCTATCGGGTCCCATCGTTTTCGGGATCGCTGGTAAGTCGTTGTGTGTGACTGGGCCTAAACAAAAATGTGCTTCTCTAAACACTTATTTGCCTTTTATGGCATTTTTATATTTGTGTTTAAATCTCAATACGTGTAATACATGTTAATTATTATTATTATTTCACTTTTTTAATTGGGGAATGTCACAAACCACCGGGGGGGTCACTCAGAAATCCCCCGCGCTGGCTACCAGTACGTCACAATCGGGGGGTAACAAGTGGGGGTCACCCCTCCTTTATACCTCCCGACCGACAGACAGAGCACGTGACGCGCTCTCTAGCGCCCCTCTTATAGTCAGGCCAATTATGGAATTGCCCGACAATAAGCAAGGAGGCCGCTATACTACTTATGCCGATTATTGAAGGGTCCCCAGTGAGAGTAGGGTATATATTCCCCCGACCTCCGCGGGCGGAATATATAAAACCTCCCCGGATCTCACTGGCCTCCCCACAATAATCCTTGGCACAACTCGCTGCCACCAACCGCTTCACGGTAACTATTAGCCGAACACACAGACGTGGGATTCAAGATCGAGATAACAGAACAGCCCAAGATTAATTATATAATTTAATCAGCCTAAAGCACACTAGAAACTACAATATATACAATAGGGAATCTACAGAATATACATATGTCAGAGTACAGTTACAGATAAAGCATGGTTTACAAACAGGTATGCAATTCAATCAGTTACCTTGTGCGTCTGGCCACAGGGGGGCGCTGTAGACCAGGTTTCTAGGAACTCCCACAGATGTTTCCTGCACGTGACCCCCAGCGAAAGAACCCTGGAAAATGGCCGAAGTAGGGTTATCAACCTGGGCAAATCCAGGTCCCCTCCTACCTTAGTGACCTCAGAGGGAGCACTGCTCCACCCCTGGCTGGAGTTATGGACAATCCACAACATGGAATATGGGCCATAACTTTGCCTGGGAGCGTCGTAGGCGGACGCCGACGCTCTCATTGTGACAGCTATGAATTTAGCTACAGAACGAGAGGTTTCATGACTTGTCTACTAGTTCCCCATTGGCTGATATCACGCCTGGGGTATTTCCCAAGCTCCCGCTCCCATAAAAAGGGTGTGCCAGCATCGTCCGCATGCGGAGACACCATTTTTATGGTTGCCATATTTATCGGAAATATGGCTTGCGAGATATGAACCATTTTTTACTGGAGTCGTTCTGTCTGGATACTTCCAAGCTTGCTAATTAGATAGCAGCTCCTACCACAGGGTCACGGCAGGGAGTCATCCTGTGTCCATTGTTCCCACATCACCTAATTTCCATATCATAGGAGATGGCCATGGGATGTGACACCTTCACAGATGCTGGACATTGAGGACAAGAAGGGAGGGGGGCACTGCCAGGGAGTGATGAGCGATTATGACTGGAAGTCATAATTCATCTTCATATCCCGGGATTTGCCTCACACCTCCCCCCTTTTGAGGGCGCTAGGGGGCAGCACACTCCGGTGTTCCCCCGTGCGCCCGTCCGCGACCTCTCCTTGTCGGGACAGCCCGTCTGCGTTACCGTGGTCACGGTCCCTTTTGTGGCGAATGGTGAAGTTGTATTGCTGGAGCGCAAGGCTCCATCGCAACAATCGCCCATTCGTCCCAGAGACGGTGTGCAACCAGCTGAGGGGATTGTGGTCCGTCTCCACGATGAAGTGGCGCCCGTATAGATAGGGTTGCAGACGCTGCAGGGCCCACACTATGGCCAGGCACTCCTTCTCCATCGTGGAATAGGCCACTTCCCTTGGTAACAGCTTCCTGCTCAGGTACAAGACTGGGTGCTCTTGGCTCGCAGAGTCCACCTGGCTGAGCACCGCACCGAGGCCGAAGTCACTGGCGTCGGTCTGTACTACAAACGGCCGCATGAAGTCGGCTGCCTGTAGCACGGGCGGGCTGGACAGGGCGTCCTTTAGGGCCTGGAAGGCTGTCTCGCAGTCCATTGTCCAATCGACTGCAGAGGGCAGCTTCTTCTTGGTGAGGTCCGTCAAGGGCTTTGCCAGGCTACTATAGCGTGGAACAAACCTCCTATAGTACCCGGCGGTCCCTAAGAAGGACATCACCTGCTTCTTGGTCCTGGGGGTGGGCCAGGATGCGATGGCCTCCACTTTCTCAGGCTCGGGCTTCAGTGTTCTCCCGCCTACCCGGTGACCGAGGTACTGGACCTCGCTCATGGCCAGCTGACACTTTCCCGGCTTGATGGTCAAACCTGCCCGGTGGATCCGCCTGAGCACCTGTGCTAGATGCTCTAGGTGGTCCTCCCAGGTGGGACTGAAGACGGCAATGTCATCCAGGTACGCGGCCGCGTACCCTTCAAGTCCCTTGAGCAGGGTGTTGACCATCCGCTGGAAAGTGGCAGGGGCATTCCTCATCCCGAATGGCATCACCGTGGACTCGTATAGTCCAAATGGGGTAATAAAGGCAGAGCGTTCCCTGGCCTTGCGAGTCAGGGGGATCTGCCAATATCCCCGGCTCAGGTCCATGATGGTCAGGTACTGAGCCCCGGCCAACTGATCGAGCAGGTCATCGATGCGTGGCATTGGGTACGCATCGGCGACCGTGACAGCATTGAGCCCCCTGTAGTCCACGCAGAACCGAGTGGTTCGGTCCTTCTTAGGGACGAGGACTACAGGCGAGGCCCAAGCGCTGTTGGATGCCTGGATCACCCCCAGCTTCAGCATCTCGTCAATCTCCTGGCGCATGTGTTGCTGCACCTCCAGGGAGACCCGATATGCTGAACGCCGGATCGGGGGATGATCCCCAGTGTCCACGTGATGGACAGCCAAGTCAGTCCTTCCGGGCTGGTTGGTAAACAACCCCCGGAAGGGGAGGAGGGTGGCCCACAGCTGGGACCGTTGGTCCTCCAAGAGCTGGTGGCCAACCTCCACATCCTCCATGGATCCGCCTGCCCTAACCTGGGCTAGCATATCCAAGAGGGTTTCCGCTTCTCCCTCCTCGGGCAGGTTGCACACGGGGAGCGCACATGCCTCCCGCTCATGATGTGCCTTCATCATGTTCACATGGAAGGGCTTCCGCCTTCCACGGGCAGGGTCCAGGGTGACCAGGTACGTCACAGGGTTGAGCTGCTGGTACACGAGGTATGGGCCTTCCCAGGCTGCCTGAAGCTTGTCCTGTGGTACGGGGACCAGTACCCACACCTTTTGACCCACTTGGTAGGTCCTCTCACAAGCGTTCTGGTCGTACCAACGCTTCTGATCGGCCTGGGCTTGAGCCATATTGTCGTGTACCAGTTGCGTCAAGGCCTGCATTTTGTCCCGGAAGCGCATGACATACTCGATAACCGACACTCCAGGGGTGGCCAAATCCCCTTCCCAAGCCTCTTTCACCAGAGCCAGGGGGCCCCGCACACGTCGCCCGTACAGGAGCTCAAACGGTGAGAATCCTGTTGAGGCCTGTGGAACCTCCCGGTAAGCAAATAACAGGTGTGGGAGATACCGCTCCCAGTCACGCCCATGGGAGTCGACCAACATCTTAAGCATCTGCTTTAAGGTGCCATTGAACCGCTCGCACAGGCCATTAGTCTGTGGATGGTACGGGCTGGCCACCAGATGTCGCACCTGGACTTGCTTACAGAGGGCCTCCATCAGCTGGGACATGAATTGGGTCCCCCGGTCAGTGAGCATTTCCTGGGGAAAACCCACTCGGGAGAAAATCTCCAGCAATGCGGTGGCCACCTTGTCAGCCCGAATGGACGACAAGGCCACTGCTTCTGGGTACCGGGTGGCATAGTCCACTACCGTCAGTATGAAGCGTTTCCCGGAGCTGCTGGGGATGGCCAGCGGGCCGACCAGATCCACAGCCACCCTCCTGAAAGGCTCATCGATGATGGGCAGAGATACCAGTGGGGCTTTGGGGCGTGGCCCCGCCTTCCCCACTCTCTGACAGGTTTCACACGAACGGCAGTAGGCAGCCACATCGGCCCCCATTTTTGGCCAGTAGAAATGCTGGTTTAACCTGGCCTTGGTCTTAGCGATCCCTAGGTGTCCGGCCATCGGAATCTCATGTGCGATCCGCAACAACTCCGTCCGGAACGGATAGGGTACCACCAACTGTCGGTCCCTGGGCCACGCCTCCGGTGAACCCTGCTGGACCGTGGCCCGGTACAGCCGTCCTTGGTCCCAGACCACTCGCTCCGGGTCCGAGTCCGAAGGAGGCTGTGCCGCCTGCTCCTTAAGAGCTTTCAGGCTGTCGTCAGCTTCTAACGCTGCCTGAAACCCCTGACTAGATGTGGCCAGAATCGACGAGACTGTCACATCTTCGGTCAGTACCCCGGGACCTGTGTCCTGGCCTCCACCTGACTCGGCTGCCACTTGGTCAGAAGGGGAAGAGCTATCGGACCTCCGGGAGGCCCCTTGGCTTCCAGCACTCCCACTGCGGGTGACAGCGGCCACAGCCGCTGCGACCGTGGGTCGTGCCTGCTCCTCCTCCGTTCCTGACCAAGTCGCCGGTTCAGGCAGACCGACCTGGCTTCCTGACACCCCGGTTGTGGGGGAACCATGCACCGAGATCTTACCTGGGAGCACTTCCGCTCCTGGACCGGCCCCAATCTCACCTGCCTGTTCCCCTCCTGCAGCAACAGAACCCCGCTGTGAAATCTCTGGGGACCCCACATTTGCTGTGGTAGCCCCCACCCCACACACTGGTCCTCCCCCTGCAGCACCCTGCTCTCTGCTTATCCCTGCAGAGGGCAGCAGATCCCAGCTCACAGGCTGATTACTTGTAGAGGCATTGTCACACCTTTCTCTGACCCCCTCCCCTGTCACAGCTGCAGCTGTGTGTGTGTCTATGGTGTCTGTGCAAGCAGAAATATCAGAGTTCACTCCCCCCTCTCTCACATCATTCATAGATAACACATTAACATTGTCATGAGTCATGTCCGTACTGGCTGAAGGTTCAGCCCTTGGTGGGGGCCCAAACTGGGAGGTTATCTGCCCCAAATCTGTCCCAAGTAGCACGTTTGCGGGGATCCGATCAGTTACCCCCACCTCCCTCACCCCTCGCCCTGCGCCCCAGTCCACATAAATGTCAGCAACAGGCAGCGCCGGGTCAATGCCTCCAATCCCGGAGACAGCGAGGGTTTTTCCAGGGATCAAGTCTTGGGGGGACACCATCTCAGGCCGCACCAGAGTCACCTCCGAGGCGCTGTCTCGCAGTCCTATGGTCACAGACCGGCCGACGGTGACAGGTTGGAAGCTGTCCAGGGACCTACCACCACCCCCACCCACACAATACACCTTGGGCGGCCCTTGGGACGGGGACGGAGCCGGGGCCTTGGGACGCTGAGGGCACATGGCCTTGAAGTGTCCAGGTAGGTTGCACTGGTGGCACCGTCTTGGCTCTGCCACGGGCCTGGAGAGGGGAGTTGAGGGGGACACCCCCTGCAGTCTAGGGGCAGGTGGGGCAGTCGCAGAATTCATCTTACCCCCTCTCCAGGTGCTGCTGGTGGCTGCTCTCCTGGCCTCAGGAGCCCGATTGTTGGTGTAGTCATCGGCCAGGGCAGCTGTAGCCGTGGACCCCTTTGGCTTCTGGTCTCGGATGAACTGGCGGAGATCCTCAGGGCAGTTCCACAAGAGTTGCTCCGTGATGAACAAGTCCAGGATCTCCGGTCCGGTGGAAAGCTGCAGGCCTTGGGTCCAGTGGTCGGCAGCTCGGGCAAGTGCCCGCCTGTGGTCAGCCCAGGAGTCCTTTGGTCCCTTCTGTAGGCTCCGGAACTTCTTGCGGTAGGACTCTGGAGTGAGGTTGTACTGTTGGATCAGGGCCCGCTTGATGGTGTCGTAGCCCTGATCTGCCTCAGCAGGCAAGTCCCCAAGGATTTCCAGGGCCTTACCCCTTAAACGGGGGGTCAGGTATTTGGCCCACTGGTCCTTGTCCAGATGGTGCTGCAAGCAAGTCCGTTCAAAAGCAGTCAAGAAAGAGTCCAAGTCTCCATCCTTCTCCAGCACTGGGAAGTCCTCAACACGGACCTTTGGAAGTTTGGTGTCTTGAAGGTCACGTGTGGCTGATGAGGGCCGGAGCTGAGCTAGCTGCAGCTGGTGGTCCCGGTCTGCCTGTTGCCGTCGCTCCGCAGCCTCACGCTCTGCCTGGCGCTCTTCACGCGCTGCCTGCCGCTCTGCCTGCCGCTCCGCAGCCTCACACGCTGCCCTGCGCTCTGCCATGAGTTCCCTGTAGCCCTCCCGGTCTCCAGCCTGGAGAAGGGCCATAGCCATTTGAAGAAGGCTATCCGAGCCTCCCAGGCTCGGTGGAATGGCACGTGGTGATCTGCGGCCCGCTGCGGAGCCTGGTGATTCACTGTCCATTGCAGAGCGGAGGGCTGGCATCTGGCTCGTTGAGGACCCTTGGGTGAGCTGCTCCTCATCTTGTCCAGCAGTGCCAGGTTGTGCAATGTCCTCTGCAGAGCTGTTTTCTGGCGTCGAGCTCCTGGAGGACTCGTGGGCAACCTCCTCATTACTGTCCACAGCACCGTCCTCCCTCTCTTCGGCTCCTGCTTTAGCATTGGCCAGTTGCCTAGCTCTGCTCCTGGTGCCATCAGCCATTCTTGCAGACTTTTGGTCACTGACACAGAACTGACACCTGATGCCTCCACACACCTTACAGTATCTGCACTCTGACACTCTAGTGTTGAGCTAGTCTGAAGACCCCAGCAGCCACAGCTGCTGCAGGCAGTCTTTAGTGTCTGGGAGTATGGGTCTCACACTCACACACACTATTATCTCGATCCCACCGCTATGCCACCAATATGTCACAAACCACCGGGGGGGTCACTCAGAAATCCCCCGCGCTGGCTACCAGTACGTCACAATCGGGGGGTAACAAGTGGGGGTCACCCCTCCTTTATACCTCCCGACCGACAGACAGAGCACGTGACGCGCTCTCTAGCGCCCCTCTTATAGTCAGGCCAATTATGGAATTGCCCGACAATAAGCAAGGAGGCCGCTATACTACTTATGCCGATTATTGAAGGGTCCCCAGTGAGAGTAGGGTATATATTCCCCCGACCTCCGCGGGCGGAATATATAAAACCTCCCCGGATCTCACTGGCCTCCCCACAATAATCCTTGGCACAACTCGCTGCCACCAACCGCTTCACGGTAACTATTAGCCGAACACACAGACGTGGGATTCAAGATCGAGATAACAGAACAGCCCAAGATTAATTATATAATTTAATCAGCCTAAAGCACACTAGAAACTACAATATATACAATAGGGAATCTACAGAATATACATATGTCAGAGTACAGTTACAGATAAAGCATGGTTTACAAACAGGTATGCAATTCAATCAGTTACCTTGTGCGTCTGGCCACAGGGGGGCGCTGTAGACCAGGTTTCTAGGAACTCCCACAGATGTTTCCTGCACGTGACCCCCAGCGAAAGAACCCTGGAAAATGGCCGAAGTAGGGTTATCAACCTGGGCAAATCCAGGTCCCCTCCTACCTTAGTGACCTCAGAGGGAGCACTGCTCCACCCCTGGCTGGAGTTATGGACAATCCACAACATGGAATATGGGCCATAACTTTGCCTGGGAGCGTCGTAGGCGGACGCCGACGCTCTCATTGTGACAGCTATGAATTTAGCTACAGAACGAGAGGTTTCATGACTTGTCTACTAGTTCCCCATTGGCTGATATCACGCCTGGGGTATTTCCCAAGCTCCCGCTCCCATAAAAAGGGTGTGCCAGCATCGTCCGCATGCGGAGACACCATTTTTATGGTTGCCATATTTATCGGAAATATGGCTTGCGAGATATGAACCATTTTTTACTGGAGTCGTTCTGTCTGGATACTTCCAAGCTTGCTAATTAGATAGCAGCTCCTACCACAGGGTCACGGCAGGGAGTCATCCTGTGTCCATTGTTCCCACATCACCTAATTTCCATATCATAGGAGATGGCCATGGGATGTGACACCTTCACAGATGCTGGACATTGAGGACAAGAAGGGAGGGGGGCACTGCCAGGGAGTGATGAGCGATTATGACTGGAAGTCATAATTCATCTTCATATCCCGGGATTTGCCTCACAGGGAATATTTTCATATCTGTGGCTTTAACAACACAAACAAAATCAGACAAAGTTTCCAGACGGAATCTCCTGATTGAATTATGTATCTAATGCTGAACAAGATACAGATCAAGTTCTGCTTGGTGAATACGTGAATCAACAAAACAGATAGTAGTAGCAAAAAAAATGATCATATAAATGGTAATTAATTTTAATAATCATAAAAACTGTACAAAATTACTATAATTTATAGTGTACTAACAATATAATCCAGAATCAAAGAATATAATCGCAAATTATCCAGAACTGTACTGCACTCCAGTATTTCTTTAATGTTGTGAGATGCGATGTAGCAACGTGTAAGCTGGGTTGCAAGATAAGAAGCCAAGTAATGAAAATTAATTCACATTAGTCCTGATTCCTTGCACTCATTATGTCCAGTAGATGGCACTTTTATCTAACCAGTGTACTTCATTGTCGCTGTTGAAACATTTCTGTGCTTGTTACTGTACAATACTTTCAATGTATTATATTCTTGTCACAGAAGAATCGCAAGTGATGACAGATGGATATCCTTATATCTAAACATCAGAAATAGCTTTATCATTCCATAGTCTTTTCAAAGTGGAAATCATCTAGGATTGTTCTGTTACTAAATTACACATCATGGTATTGTCTAGGAACAAAACAATGTTACGCCACTTAATTTTATTGAAAATGTTAGTCTCATTCAATTTTACTAGTAAATTATTTATGAATTACATGAATAATTCACAACTAAGGACTTAGATATAGGACACATTGAATTTCAGTTGAGAACACAGTGGCATATCACACAGACAGGCCATGTGACTCAGGGCCGGACTGGGACCAAAAAAGAAGCCTTGGTACAGAAACCCCACCAGCCTATGTTTACGTTGTCATGCCCCTCACAACTAACTTAATGGAGTTATTTGAAGAGTTGCATGTGAATGGCGCAGAAGTGCGTATGATCAATCACAACTCCATTTACATGGTGCTCTTCAAAGCTACCTTTCACGGGATTGTGAGGATCTCAGCATTCAGGTCACCTACATAATGTATATACGCTGTTGCAGTATTATTTACATAATGTATATTCAGCAGCCGCAGTATCACCATTATAATGTATATAGACTTTTGTATATACATTATGTAGGTGATACTGCGACAGCGTATATATATATATATATATATATATATATATATTACATAGGTGATACATACATACAGAAGTCACAGTATCACCTGTATTATCACCTGTATAATATATATAACCTTCTGTATATACACTCTGAAGGTGATATCAAGACTGCTATACATACATTATATAAATGATACTGTTACTGCTTTATATACTGTATATTACATAGATGATACTGCCAGCAGTCGCAGTGTCACCTATATAATGTATATAGACTGTTGTACGTACATTACATAAGCAATATTGCAACTGCTGTACATACATTACATACAGTTGAAACCAAAAGTTTGCATATACTATCTGAAAAGACATATATGCATATTGTTTCACTATCTGACATGAAATCAGAATAAACCTTTCTCGTTTTAGGTCAATTAGGATTACCAAAATTATTTATATTTACTAAGTGCCAGAATAATGAGACAGAGAGAATGTTTTAAGACAATTGTATTACTTTCTACAAAGTCAAAAGTTAACATACACTAAAGGTGGCTTTACACGCTACGAGATCGCTAAAGTGATCTCGTTGGGGTCACGGAATTTGTGACGCACATCCGGCCGCTTTAGCGATGTTGTTGTGTGTGACACCTATGAGCGATTTTGAATCGTCGCAAAAACGTTCAAAATCGCTCATCGGTGACATGACCCCCTCTTCCCAATTATCGTTGCTGCAGCAGTAACGATGTTGTTTGTCATTCCTGTGGCAGCACACATCGCTATATGTAACGCCGCTGGAACGACAAACATCTCCTTACCTGCATCCACCGGAAAAGGAGGAAGGAAGGAGGTGAGCTGCATGTTCCGGCTGCTCATCTCCGCCCCTCCTTTTCTATTGGGCGGCGGTTCAGTGACACTGCTGTGACGTCGCTGTGACGCTGAACGAACCTCCCCTTTAGAAAGAAGGCGGTTCGCCGGTCACAGCGACGTCGCAGAGCAGTGCAGTGCGACGTCGCAGTGCGTGTGATGCTGCTGTAGCAATAATGTTCGCTACGGCAGCGATCACCACATATCATGCCACCGACGGTGGCGGGTGCTATCGCACGCGACATCGCTAGCCAATGCTAGCAATGTCGCAGCGTGTAAAGCGGCCTTTAGAGTACTATGTCTTTAAACAATATTTGACAGGCCATATGATGATGTCATGCCTTTGGAAGCTTCTGATAGGTTTATTTGCAACATCTGAGTTAATTAGAGACACACCTGTGCATGTTTTTTAATACACACCTGAAAGATACTGCTTCTTTGTGCAGCATCATGGGAAGTCAAAAGAAATCAGACAATATCTCAGAAAGAGAATTGTGGACTTGCACATGTCTGGTTCATCCTTGGGTACAATTTCCAGATACCTGAAGGTGCCTCGTTCATCTGTACAAACATTTATATGCAAGTACAAACAAGATGGGAATATCTAGCCATCATAACACTCAGGAAGGAAACGGGTTCTGTGTATGCGAGGTGAACGTGCTTTAGACAGACATGTGCATATCGACCAAAGAACAAAAGCAAAATACCTTGTGAAGATGCTGGTGGAAGCTGGTAAGATGGTGTAATTATCCACAGTGAAACGAGTAATGTATCAACATGGGCTGAAAGGCCACTCTGCCAGGAAGAAGCCATTACTCCAAAAGAAAGATAGAAAAGCCAGATTAATGTTTGCAAATGTACAGGATCAAAGACCTTAATTTTTGGAGACATGTCCTGTGGTCTGACAAAACTAAAATTTAATTGTTTGGCCATAATGACCATCGTTACGTTTGGAAGAAAAAGGGAGAAGCTTTGAAGACAAAGAACACCATCCCAACTATGAAACACGGCGGTGGCAGCATCATGTTGTGGGGTTGTTTTGCTGCAGGAGGGACTGCTGCACTTCACAAAATAGATGGCATCATGAGGAAAAAAGATTATGTGGCAATACTGAAGCAATATCTCAAGACAACAGCCAGGAACTTAAAGCTTGGATGGAATTTGGTCTTCCATATGGACAATGACTGCCAAACAGGTTACAAAAATGACTTAAGTATAGCAAAGTCAATATATTGGAGTGGCCATCACAATGCCCTGATCTCAATCCTATTGAAAATTTATGGGCAAAGCTGATAAGGCAGGAGCAAGCAAGACGACCCACAAACATGACTCAGTTATACCAGTTCTGTCAGGAGGAATGGGCCCAAATTACTACTAACTATTGGGAGAAGCTTGTGGAGTCTTTCAAAAACATTTGATCCAAGTCATACAGTTTAAGGGCAATGGTAACAAATACTATTGAAATGTATTTAAACATTTGACTTTACAGAAGGTAATAAAAACACCTTTAAACATTCTCATTTTTCTGACATTTTGGCAAATATAAATAATTTTGCTAATCCTATTGGACCTAAAACAGGAAAGGTTTATTCTGATTTCATGTCAGATCGTGAGAAAAACATGCAGATGTGCCTTTTTAGATAGTGAATGTAAACTACTGGCTTCAACTGTATGTGAATAGCGCCATACATTATAACGGTTACTTGTTGAATCTGTGCAAAAGATACAACGTATGTGCCATATTGACACCTATGATAAGCTGGATACCTCTTTATTTTATAAAGCAAACCCACAAAAGTATATAAGGAATAGCGAATAGGGTCAAGGATATGTGCAAAAGTCCAATTGAAATAAAGACTCATAAAACTTAACTTTTACTAAAGTGAAAGCTTAAAAGTGACAAAGGTCACATAAAAATGTGAACATAAAAAATAACACGTCTGCTGGGTCACAAAGATCAAACGGGCCCAGCACTCATGTGCAGCACAATAGAAACAAATCCCTGAGGCAAATCCCTGTGCCGCCACAGAATTTATATGCACATGTGAGACAAGTGCGTCCGCATTTTGGCAGAACCTACGTATGAATCTGTAAGAGACACAGCTATTATGAATACTAAAACTCCCCTGATGAGTGAGGGTGACAACGAAACACGTCGGGAGTAATTGTACGGATCTGCACACTGTGCTATGGCAGGAGGAAATATATTCTGACTTGCACAGGAAATTTGATCCCTAAAAACAGGAGGATGGTGGCGACTAAAATAGAGGAAGGTCGACCATGCTTGAATATCCTGTGATGGGAATCAATAAATGAGCCTATGTTCTGGTGAGATCTTTCCATATCTTTAACATGAATTGTCATATTGCGCAAATGATGTTCAGTGGTTCTGGTTGGTTAATATCAGGTCTCACAATTTTTCCCTTATAAAAATCCCAGTTTTCCCTTTGGGGGCGGTTCCCCTCACGGGATAATATGGGAATACTTTGAGATGGTTGAGAAACCTTGCATTGTTCCTGGAATTGTCTCAGGGATTTGTTTCTAATGTGATGCACATGAGTGCTGGGCCCGTTTGATCTTTGTGACCCAGCAGACATGTGTTATTTTTTATGTTCATGTTTTTATCTGACTTTGGTCACTTTTAAGCTTTCACTTTAGTAAAAGTTAAGTTTTAGGAGTCTTTATTCCAATTGTTCCCATATTGACACCTGAATGAGGACTAAACAATAGCAGTTCTATCAGAGACTGGCATTTTTACAATTAAGCCCACCTTTTTGCAGCTGGTGCTCTGCAAAATGAGATCTACGCCAGTCGTTACCAAACATAGATTTCAGCTACAATGAATACTGGTTTTGAGGCATTCATTATAGTTACTATGTTGTGGTCTCGATAGGCCCCATCCTGTTACGGTTGCTGTGGCTCTGGAGACTATGTCCGGATTTCTTGCTACTGCACATGTGCAAGCGCTGGAGACTAAGTCCTATCTTGGAGCCATTTGTCACGCTCCCCGTGTCCCAGCACCACTCCTTACCCAATGATCAACTCCATGTGTCCACCAGTTATGGCTGCCGCTCCCGCTCCTGCTCCCCTGAGTCCTGCTCCTGATCTCAGGAGTCTGACTCTGAGTATTGGCCTCATGGTTCTGTATAGGACCAGGCCGCGCCCACTCTCCTGGTCTTATGGGCCCAGCACACCTGAAGCAGGAAATGACATAGGGCTGTGCTGGGTATATAAGACTTGCCTTTCCATGTGGGCGGGGCCTGATCAACGTGTCCTGAAGCTTGTCTTTTGAGCTAGGTGCTCAGGTCCCCTTGTGCTGTGCCCTGTTACTGTTTGTCTCTTGCTACTGGGTACCTGTGCCTGTTTCCTGTATTATCCTAAAGAACTCCGTGACCCTGGTGACCTGGTTATACCCGTTCTGGCCACGCCAGTGCTCCGGCTGCCGTGTACCCTCCCCCCGGTGGGGTGCTCGGTCCAGAGGATCCACCTCCTGGGTCCACCAGTCCTCCCTGCCCTGACACCATTGCACATGTGCGGGTGACATCATCGCTGACACGAGGTCACATGTCTCTGACGCCTTCTAAGCTGATTGGCCACTGGTCATGTGCTTGTGACACGTGGTCACATGTCTCTGACACCTTCTATGCCGATTGGTCGCTGGTCATGTGCTTGTGACGCTTTGCTCGGTGATAGGCCAGCGTGACGTCATTGCTGTTATTCTGGCAGCGGATTGGCTCTGGTGTCCTCCATCTTGGATGAGGCACAGAGTCTATATAAGACCCTGTCGCACGCCGCCCAGCGCTCAGTCCTCTTGGTTCATGCATGAGGGTAGACGCCCTGTGCACGTCCCTCTAGGCATCTCTCTGTCTATGCTAGGTGAGCGCTACCGGCAGGGTAGCGTTCTTATACCTTACAGCTTCGGCTGCAGTCCGTATCCTTACCTCTTAGTGGAGCGGACATAGGCAGGTGCCTGAGGCACATGGTCCGGCTGGGCCTTGTGATTCTACTCGTAGGTGGACGTTGCCGCTAGGGTAACGTTCCTTATACTGCGTCTGGCAGTTGTTCGTATCCTCGCACACTAGGGGAGTGAACAGAGGTAGGAGCTTTGTGCGGCTTTTGCTGCTGTCCGTCTCTTTTGCACCACTAGAAGAGCGGACCTAGGCAGGTGCCATATCTAGTGGTTTGTGTCCTCGCACACTAGTGGAGCGAACGCAGGTAGGAGCTTTGTGCGGCTTACGCTGCTCTCCGTCTCTTTTGCACCACTAGAAGAGCGGACCTAGGCAGGTGCCATATCTAGTGGTTCGTGTCCTCGCACACTAGTGGAGCGAACGCAGGTAGGAGCTTTGTGCGGCTTACGCTGCTGTCCGTCTCCTGGCACCACTAGAGGAACGGACCTAGGTAGGTGCCATTTCACACTCACTGCTTTTGTCTCTGTGATCTTTAACAGAGACCATTCCACACACCCTCCAAGTAAGGGAGGAATTGCTTTATTTTCTAATTATATTCCTCTGTGAGTTTAACAGAGGTATTGCACTCTGCACTTGTGCTATTATTTTTTACAGTGGCACACTTATATACCCCTTATCCTCTGCCATAGTCTGCAGCAGAGTCTTTGCACGGTGGACCCTGACTGTCTGACATTCCTTTAGGTATTATTATCAGACAGCCCCCCGTAACATTAGGACTGAGCCAAGGGTCTGGCAGTTATGGCAGAATATCAGCAGTTACACCGTTACATACAAGTACTTGAGTCGCGGCTCAAGAGTATAGAGGATAAACCTCAGACCATGGTGACATCTTGCACATGATCCTCGACTTGCTCTGCCAAACAGATATTCTGGCGATGCCAGATCATGTCGTGGTTTCATTAGTCAGTGTCAGATACACCTAGAGGTCAACTCTTCTCGCTTCTCTACGGAGAGGTCCAGAGTAGGCTTTATCATCTCCTTACTTCAGGACAAAGCCTTAGAATGGGCAACTCCCTTATGGGAGCGCTCTGATGTGGTTACTCTGAGACATCAAGACTTTCTTGATGCTCTTAAAGCGGTATTCATGGGTCCGCAGGTTACCCATGATGCGGCCCTGAGACTCTTAGATCTATCTCAGGGTTCGTTATCTACTAGTTCTTATGCCATTGCTTTTAGAACTCTGGTGGCAGAACTAGATTGGCCAGAGAAGGTGTTGATTCCTATCTTCTGGAGAGGGTTGGCAGGCTATGTCAAGGATGCCCTTGCTACTCGTGAGGTCCCTGCTTCTCTGGAGGACTTGATCACAGTAGCAACGAGGATCGAAGTACGCCATAGGGAACGTAGACTCGAGGTCTCTTCCTCACGCCCTAAGCATCGGGCTATTCCAGTTGTTGAGGGTCCACTACCTTCTTCCTCAGCATCTGAAACATCTCCCTCTTCTATGGAGTTAGGTCATACGTCCTCCAGACTACACAAGTCTGGTCCTCCTATATGTTACGTATGTCGTCAGGCTGGGCACTATGCCAACAAGTGTTCTAGTCGTCAGGGAAACTCCCAGGCCTAGTAACCATTAGAGGGGGGTTACTAGAGACGTCTTCTGCACCCTCTAAGTGTAGTATCCCAGGTCAGCTCTCATTCTCTGAGAATACATGGCCTATTATGGCTTTTGTGGATTCCGGAGCTGACGGGACTTTTGTGTCCTCAGGATTTGTAAAGGGACACAATATTCCCTCTATCATGTTAGAGGCGCCTATTCCTGTCCGTGTTGTTAATGGGACTATGTTGTCTGACTCCATTACATTGAGGACCGTTCCCTTGCGCCTTTCCCTGCCTCAGGGTCACATAGAGGAGATTTCTTTTCTTGTTTTGCCTGAGGGTATAGACGACGTCCTTCTGGGTCTCCCATGGCTTCGGACTCATGCTCCTCACATTGACTGGGAGTCCGACAGCATTATTAGTTGGGGTTCGAAATGTCAGTCCCGATGTCTTCCCTTACCACCTAAGGTCGTTGCGGTTGCATCAACTGATCTCTCTCCCATACCTACACCCTATTCGGATTTCGCTGACGTGTTCTCCAAACAGGGTGCTGAGGTTCTTCCACCCCATAGGCCGTATGACTGTGCCATAGACCTTATCCCAGGTTCTGTTCCACCTAAGGGCAGGATTTACCCCCTGTCGATACCTGAGTCGGAGGCCATGTCAACCTATATAAGAGAGAGTTTAGAGAAGGGGTTCATTCGTAAGTCTGTCTCTCCCGCGGGAGCTGGGTTTTTCTTTGTTTGGAAGAAAGAGGGTGATTTGCGTCCCTGCATAGATTACAGGGGTCTCAACGCAATCCCAATAAAGAACAAATACCCGTTACCTTTAATTTCGGAGCTCTTTGACAGACTGAGGGGAGCTCAGGTTTTTACGAAGTTGGATCTGCGGGGTGTGTATAACTTGGTACGAATTCGAGAGGGTGACGAATGGAAGACCGCTTTTAACACCCGAGACGGTCACTATGAATACTTCGTCATGCCTTTTGGTTTATGTAATGCACCCGCAGTATTTCAGGACTTCGTAAACGATGTGTTCAGGGATTTAATGTTATCCTCAGTCGTGGTGTATCTGGACGACATCCTGATTTTTTCTCCTGATCTGGAGACTCATTGTCAGGATGTTGTTCGTGTCCTTTCCCGTTTAAGGGAGCACTCTTTGTTTGCTAAACTCGAAAAATGTGTATTCGAGCAATCATCCTTGCCTTTTTTGAGCTACATTATCTCACAAGAGGGTCTGGCTATGGATCCTGCGAAGCTCTCTGCTGTCCTGGAATGGTCCGAACCTCATTCCTTGAAGGCGGTGCAACGCTACTTAGGATTCATAAATTATTACAGGCAGTTCATACCCCATTTCTCTACTTTGGTGGCAACTTTGGTAGCCTTGACTAAGAAAGGTGCTAATCCAAAAGTCTGGTCTACTGAGACATCCCAGGCTTTTGAGGCAGTAAAAAGACACTTTTCAACTGCTCCCGTTCTTCAAAGACCCGATGAGAATAAGCCCTTCCTCTTGGAGGTTGATGCCTCTTCAGTGGGTGCTGGTGCGGTCTTGTATCAAAAGAACGGTGCTGGTAGAAAAAGGCCGTGTTTCTTCTTTGCTAAAACCTTTTCACCGGCAGAGAGAAACTATACCTTTGGGGATAGGGAACTGCTCGCCCTGAGATTAGCCTTGGAGGAGTGGCGTCACTTGCTGGAAGGAGCGAAACATCCTTTCCAGGTCTATACAGACCATAAGAATCTGACGTAGTTACAAACCGCTCAGCGTCTGAATCCTCGCCAAGCCCGCTGGTCCTTGTTTTTCTCCCGCTTTCACTTCTCCATCAACTATCTGTCTGGGAGTAAGAATAACAAGGTAGATGCTCTGTCTCGCTCTATGGTTTCTACCCAGGAAGAGATTGACGAACCTCGTCTTATCCTTCCCTCCAGGGTTTTTCATACGCTTTCCCCTGTGACGTTAGACCAAATCCCACCGGGCAAGACCTTTGTGCCGCCTGATCGACAGAATGATATACTGTCGTGGGCCCACACCTCAAAGGTGGGTGGGCATTTTGGTATTAGGCGGACACGAGAGTTACTCGAGAGGTGGTATTGGTGGCCACACTTAGCCAGCCACGTCAAGAGATATGTCGGTTCCTGCTACTCGTGTGCTCGCAACCGTCCATTACGGCAGAGACCGGCTGGGCTCTTGCATCCTTTACCAGTGCCAGATAGACCATTTGGAGGTGGTAGGCATGGACTTTGTGGGTGATCTTCCATGTTCACAGGGAAATAGATTTGTGTGGGTCATTACGGACCATTTCTCCCGGATGGTTCATCTCGTACCGTTATCGAGAATTCCGTCTTCCAGGGTACTAGCCAAACTATTCCTCAAGCATGTCTTTAGGCTTCACGGGATGCCAGATCGTATCATTTGTGATAGAGGCCCGCAATTTGCTTCCCGTTTCTGGCAAGATCTTTGTAGCCTTCTGCAAATTGAGTTGAATCTCTCTTCGGCATACCATCCGGAGACCAATGGTTTGGTTGAGCGTGCCAATCAATCCATGATTATATACCTTCGACACTTTGTTGCTGAGAACCACGATAACTGGTCCTCCCTCCTACCCTGGGCAGAATTTGCCCATAACAATTCGCTGGCTGAGGCCACTGGGCAGACACCATTCGTACTCAATAATGGGCAACACCCTAGGGTACCGGTACCGTTTCCTGCTGCTGCACCTTCTCCTCTTGTGGCCGACTGGGCAACTAATGCCAGAGAGGTTTGGGATCAGACTCAAGAGTCGATTCAAGCAGCTAAGGACCGTATGAAGACGGTGTCCGATCGGTTTCGTCGCCCGGCTCCTGTCTTTTCTCCAGGGGATTTTGTGTGGCTCTCTGCAAAACACGTGAAACTTAGAGTGAGCTCTGTCAAATTTGCTCCTCGCTTCCTGGGTCCTTATGAGGTTCTTCGACAGGTAAATCCTGTAGTCTACCAATTGAAGTTACCCGTCCATCTTAGGATCCATGACAAATTCCAGGTTTCACTGCTGAAGCCGGCTATTTTACCTCACGCTCGTGAAGTGCACTCTCCTGCCTCTGATTCCTCTCGCTCTAGCTATGAGGTACGAGCCATAGTTGGTTCTAAGATGGTTAGAGGGCGCAGGTTCTTCTTGATAGATTGGGAGGGCTATGGCCCGGAACATCGCTCTTGGGAGCTTGAGGAGGCTATCCATGCTCTCGACTTAGTTGCCGATTACCTGCGTCGCCGGGAGGGGGGCCCTTGAGGAGGAGGTACTGTTACAGTTGCTGTGGCTCTGGAGACTGTCCGGATTTCTTGCTACTGCACATGTGCAAGCGCTGGAGACTAAGTCCTATCTTGGAGCCATTGCACATGTGCGGGTGACATCATCGCTGACACAAGGTCACATGTCTCTGACGCCTTCTAAGCTGATTGGCCACTGGTCATGTGCTTGTGACACGTGGTCACATGTCTCTGACACCTTCTATGCCGATTGGTCGCTGGTCATGTGCTTGTGACGCTTTGCTCGGTGATAGGCCAGCGTGACGTCATTGCTGTTATTCTGGCAGCGGATTGGCTCTGGTGTCCTCCATCTTGGATGAGGCACAGAGTCTATATAAGACCCTGACGCACGCCGCCCAGCGCTCAGTCCTCTTGGTTCATGCATGAGGGTAGACGCCCTGTGCATGTCCCTCTAGGCATCTCTCTGTCTATGCTAGGTGAGCGCTACCGGCAGGGTAGCGTTCTTATACCTTACAGCTTCGGCTGCAGTCCGTATCCTTACCTCTTAGTGGAGCGGACATAGGCAGGTGCCTGAGGCACATGGTCCGGCTGGGCCTTGTGATTCTACTCGTAGGTGGACGTTGCCGCTAGGGTAACGTTCCTTATACTGCGTCTGGCAGTTGTTCGTATCCTCGCACACTAGGGGAGCGAACAGAGGTAGGAGCTTTGTGCGGCTTTTGCTGCTGTCCGTCTCTTTTGCACCACTAGAAGAGCGGACCTAGGCAGGTGCCATATCTAGTGGTTCGTGTCCTCGCACACTAGTGGAGCGAACGCAGGGAGTAGCTTTGTGCGGCTTACGCTGCTGTCCGTCTCTTTTGCACCACTAGAAGAGTGGACCTAGGCAGGTGCCATATCTAGTGGTTCGTGTCCTCGCACACTAGTGGAGCGAACGCAGGTAGGAGCTTTGTGCGGCTTACGCTGCTGTCCGTCTCCTGGCACCACTAGAGGAACGGACCTAGGTAGGTGCCATTTCACACTCACTGCTTTTGTCTCTGTGATCTTTAACAGAGACCATTCCACACACCCTCCAAGTAAGGGAGGAATTGCTTTATTTTCTAATTATATTCCTCTGTGAGTTTAACAGAGGTATTGCACTCTGCACTTGTGCTATTATTTTTTACAGTGGCACACTTATATACCCCTTATCCTCTGCCATAGTCTGCAGCAGAGTCTTTGCACGGTGGACCCTGACTGTCTGACATTCCTTTAGGTATTATTATAAGACAGCCCCCCGTAACACATCCCATTTCCTAAACCCTGCTCAGTTTTTGAAAAAGTATCAGCCCCAGCATAAAAAGGAAAAACTTTTTTACTCAAGTTTTCTGATATAGAATGAATAATAAATTAACTCCTATATGTTAAAAAATAGAGGTCTGACCCCTATAAACAAAATGTTATAAAATGAAGATGAACTTTTTCTAAATCTGCAGCTTTACTGGATTGACCATTAATTTTTGTATACAACTTTTGTACCTTTTATTGATTATTATCATTCTGTCTCTTCCTGGTAGCTGTGAATCCCAACCGCTCTAATTATTAGTGATGAGCGAGCATGCTTGTTACTACTCGGTACTCGCACGAGTATCACTGTACTCGGTCTACTCGGCGGGGACCGAGTAATCTCGCAATACTCGTGCTGTACTCGTGGTCTTCATCCCTGCATGTTGGCGCTCTTTTGAGAGCCAGCCCTCATGCAGGGATTGGCTGGCAGACCACTGCAATGCCACAGCCCTGTTAGTTGTGGAATTGCAGTGATTGGCCGGCCTGCACAGCGTGACCGAGCCTTTATACCGGCGGACGCGCTGTGCTCTGCTCACAGCTATCCAGACAGTCAGTGCAGGGAGAGGGTCGCTGCTTCAGGGAAAGGTTTGCGGCCCTTTATAGCTATTTCCGTAGCAGGGCTGCAAACAGTGTGACCAAAAGTCCTTCTCAGGACTATTCTAGTTGTATACAGGCAGGCAGGGTATAGCCAGGTCGGAGTACAGTAGCAGAGTCCTTCTCAGGACTATTGTTGCTGTATACAGGCAGGGTATAGCCAGGTTGGAATACAGGCTAGTGACCAAAAGAGTCCTTGTCAGGACTATTGTAGCAGTATACAGGCAGGCAGGCAGGGTATATAGCCATTCCTAGTGGTGACCGTATACCAGCCTTCATCATATCTGGGGCTGGTGTACACAGTCTAAAACAGTCCAGATAGTGTCAGACTTCTCAGCAATTGTCGCTCCTAAAACCTGTTAGGTTCTTAGTGCGTCCGTGCTTGCATTTAAAAACCGCACGTGTGTGCCTGTCGGTGGCAGCGTACAGGTGCACTTGTGTGCGTTTTTACCAAACTATTATATAACGCACAAGTGTAGTGTATAATACACGTCAGTCAGCAGTGGCTGATAGTGTCAGAGTTCTTAATTTTTGCTCCTAAAACCTGTGTTAGGTTCTTAGTGCGTCCGTGCTTGCATTTAAAAACCGCACGTGTGTGCCTGTCGGTGGCAGCGTACAGGTGCACTTGTGTGCGTTTTTACCAAACTATTATATAACGCACAAGTGTAGTGTATAATACACGTCAGTCAGCAGTGGCTGATAGTGTCAGAGTTCTTAATTTTTGCTCCTAAAACCTGTTAGGTTCTTAGTGCGTCCGTGCTTGCATTTAAAAACCGCACGTGTGTGCCTGTCGGTGGCAGCGTACAGGTGCACGATTTGCACAAACTTTGATATAACGCCCAAGTCTAGTGAATACACGTCAGCACAGCATTGCAAAATGCGCAAGGGCGTTGGCAAGGAACAAGGAAGTGGACGTGATGGTGGTGCAGGCAGAGGCCGAGGTCGTGGGCAAGCTCTAATTTTGCCACAACAAAGGGCCACATCTAGTCGCTCGCACGTCCTGTCCCAAATTCTTGGGGACCGCAGCAGTACACCGCTCTTGAACCAAGACCAGTGTCAACAGGTTGTTAGTTGGATAGCGGATAATGCTTCCAGTCAGATTGGCACCACCACAAACACTCTGTCTTCCACACGGTCAAGTGTCAGTAGCCGTGATACTGCACCGCACATTTCAGCACCTGATCCTCCTTCCTACCACAAGGCTGAGTACACGTCCTCGGACATTAATGATCCCACACTTGGACACTCGGAAGAGCTGTTCACGTTTCCATTCGCACATTCTGGCCTCTCGCCAGCTCATGTTGAAGTGAGTCATGAGGAGATCGTATGTACAGATGGCCAAATATTTGAGCAGCCACGTTCTCACGAAGTTGGCAACGTGTCTCAACAAGGGGTGGACGATGATGAGACACAATTGTCAGGAAGTCAGGAGGAGGAGCAGGGTGCGGAAGAGGAAGACGACGTGGTGGATGATCCAGTAACTGACCCAACCTGGCAGGAGGATATGCAGAGAGCGAGGACAGCAGTGCACAGGGGGAGGGAGGCGTAGCATCCCAACAGGCAGTAAGAAGCAGGGTGGTGGCTCCAGGCAGAAGTCAGGCAACCGTTCCCCGGAACAACAACACGACACAAGGTGCCTGTACAAATGTTAGGTCTTCCCGAGTCTGGCAGTTTTTTAAGTTGGATCCAGATGATTCTAAAAAGGCCATTTGCAACACCTGCCGTGCCAGCATCAGCAGGGGTACCAAAACTAGCAGCCTGACCACCAACAGCATGATCAGGCACATGTCACCCAAGCACCCGACTTTGTGGGAAGTACAACAGAGTCGAGGAGCAGTGCTTGCTAATGTCACTGCTACGTCTTCGCTGGTTGTGCATGCGAGCCAATCCCCTGTCCATGCTGCCTGCGAACAAGCCTCCTCCGGTCCTGCACCTGCAGTTGCCTACGCAGAAATAACACCATCATCAAGCACGTCCTTGTCCCAGCGCAGCGTTCAGTTATCCATTCAGCAAACCTTTGAACGCAGGCGCAAATACACTGCCAACACCCCACATGCCACAGTTCTAAATGCTAACATTTCGCGACTGCTTGCGCTGGAAATGTTGCCTTTTAGGCTGGTGGAGACAGAAGCATTCCGCGACCTGATGGCGGCAGCTGTCCCACGTTACTAGGTCCCCAGCCGCCACTATTTCTCCCGGTGTGCCGTCCCCGCGTTGCATAACCACGTGTCACAAAACATCACACGTGCCCTGAACAACGCTGTTTCACCCAAAGTCCACCTAACCACAGACACGTGGACAAGTGCTTGTGGGCAAGGCCGCTACATCTCGTTGACGGCACACTGGGTTAATATTGTGGAAGCTGGGACCCAGTCTGAGCGAGGGACGGAACACGTCCTTCCCACACCAAGGTTTGCAGGCCCTACCTCAGTCAGTGTTTCACCCACACTCTACAGCATCGGAATGTCATGCTCTTCAGCCTCCTCCTCCTCCTGCGCATCCTCATCCACTGTACCCTCCACACCAGTCCCAAGCTGGAAGCACTGCAGCACTGCCTCGGCGAAGCGGCAACAGGCTGTGCTGAAGCTAATCTGCATAGGTGACAAACCCCACAATGCAGAAGAGCTGTGGACAGCTCTGAAACAGCAGGCAGATCACTGGCTCACACCTCTGAACCTAAAGCCAGGAAAGGTCGTGTGTGACAATGGCCGGAACCTGGTGGCGGCTTTGAGGCGAGGCCAGCTGACACATGTTCCATGCGTGGCCCATGTGCTCAACCTTGTGGTTCAGCGGTTTCTAAAGTCATACCCAGAGCTGTCTGATCTGCTGGTAAAAGTTCGCCGCCTGTCTGCACATTTTCGAAAGTCACCTACTGCTTCAGCCGGCCTTGCCGGCTTTCAGCGCAGTTTGCATCTTCCGGCTCACAGACTGTTGTGTGATGTCCCCACGCGTTAGAATTCAACTCTGCACATGTTGGTCAGGATATGTGAGCAGAAGAGGGCAGTTGTTGAGTACCTGCATCACCTAAGCCGTCGGGAAATGGGTCAAACTCCACACATAACACCTGAGGAGTGGAGATGGATGTCCGACCTATGTTCCATCCTCCAAAACTTTGAGGACTCCACCAAGATGGTGAGTGGTGATGACGCCATTATTAGCGTCACCATACCGCTACTCTGCCTTCTAAAACGGTCTCTGCTCAAAACCAAACATGATGCATTGCAGGCGGAGCGCGATGAGTTGCAGCAAGAAACAGTAGTGGGTGTGGGTGATAACACACAGCCCAGCCTCGTCTCATCACAACGTGCAGTGGAGGACTATGACGAGGAGGAGGATGAAGACATGGAGCAAATCTCCGGCCAAATTGAGGATATGACATGCACACCAGTCATATCCTCGGTTCAGCGTGGCTGGCCAGAGGACAGGGTAGATGAGGAGGAGGAGGAGGAGGAGGAGGACAGCATGTTCAGTCAACGTGTTGGTCAGGCTACTGAAGTCCTGGCTGTTAAGAGTCTGGCGCACATGGCTGACTTTATGGTAAGCTGCCTGTCTCGTGACCCTCGCGTTAAGAACATCTTGGCCGACAATCATTACTGGTTGGTAACACTGTTAGACCCACGCTACAAGGAGAACTTTATGTCTCTTATTCCCGAGGCGGAGAGGTCAACCAAAATGCAGCAGTTCCGGAAGGCCATAGTCACGGAAGTAGGCAAAGCATTCCCCTCACAAAACGCTAGCGGCATAGGTCAGGAATCAGTGGACAACCAAGGCGTACAGCCGAGAGAGGCACAAGTCCAATCCGCCAGAGGTAGGGGAACAGTCTTTAAGATGTGGGACAGTTTTCTCAGCCCCTCACGTACCACAGCCCCTGAGGTGCGGGGTAGTGCCACAAGAAATCCTAAGTTTGCCCAGATGCTCAAGGAGTACCTTGCAGATCGAACAACTGTACTCCGACATTCCTCTGTGCCTTACAATTATTGGGTATCCAAGGTGGACACGTGGCATGAATTGGCTCTCTACGCCTTGGAAGTCCTGGCCTGCCCTGCCGCTAGCGTTTTGTCAGAGCGTGTTTTTAGTGCCGCAGGTGGAATCATTACAGATAAACGCACCCGCCTGTCAACTGAAAATGCTGACAGGCTGACTCTGATCAAGATGAACAAGGGTTGGATTGGGCCAGACTTCACCACACCACCAGCAAATGAGAGCGGAATTTAAAGTTTGTAACGGGAATTTGCCATGTACCTCCAGTCACCCATGGGTACACACTTCTGGACTTTGGATAATCGCTGGACTGCTCCTCCTTCTCCTCATGCGCCACCATGATGACCGTTACAAGAGTTAGGCCTTTGTTTCAGGTATACCCCCAGTGGTAAATTTTTTCACCCATTCTTTGCAGAATGGACATTACAACGACAGGAGACCCGCTCCTTTGCAATGGGAACAATGTTTTGAGGCCCTCATGCACGTCTCTATGCAGGGACAACGTGGAGCCTCCCAATTTTTGGCTGCCCTGCCAAAGGGCTATACTACAAAAGACCCACTTCCTTCCAATGGGCACTTCAGGTTTACAGGCCCTCATGCACGTCTCTATCCAGGGACAACGTGGAGCCTCCCAATTTTTGGCTGCCCTGCCTAAGGGCTATACTACAATAGACCCACTTCCTTCCAATGGGCACTTCAGGTTTACAGGCCCTCATGCACGTCTCTATCCAGGGACAACGTGGAGCCTCCCAATTTTTGGCTGCCCTGCCAAAGGGCTATACTACAAAAGACCCACTTCCTTCCAATGGGCACTTCAGGTTTACAGGCCCTCATGCACGTCTCTATCCAGGGACAACGTGGAGCCTCCCAATTTTTGGCTGCCCTGCCTAAGGGCTATACTACAATAGACCCACTTCCTTCCAATGGGCACTTCAGGTTTACAGGCCCTCATGCACGTCTCTATCCAGGGACAACGTGGAGCCTCCCAATTTTTGGCTGCCCTGCCTAAGGGCTATACTACAATAGACCCACTTCCTTCCAATGAGCACTTCAGGTTAACAGGCCCTCATGCACGTCTCTATCCAGGGACAACGTGGAGCCTCCCAATTTTTGGCTGCCCTGCCAAAGGGCTATACTACAAAAGACCCACTTCCTTCCAATGGGCACTTCAGGTTAACAGGCCCTCATGCATGTCTCTATCCAGGGACAACGTGGAGCCTCCCAATTTTTGGCTGCCCTGCCAAAGGGCTATACTACAAAAGACCCACTTCCTTCCAATGGGCACTTCAGGTTTACAGGCCCTCATGCACGTCTCTATCCAGGGACAACGTGGAGCCTCCCAATTTTTGGCTGCCCTGCCTAAGGGCTATACTACAATAGACCCACTTCCTTCCAATGGGCACTTCAGGTTTACAGGCCCTCATGCACGTCTCTATCCAGGGACAACGTGGAGCCTCCCAATTTTTGGCTGCCCTGCCTAAGGGCTATACTACAATAGACCCACTTCCTTCCAATGAGCACTTCAGGTTAACAGGCCCTCATGCACGTCTCTATCCAGGGACAACGTGGAGCCTCCCAATTTTTGGCTGCCCTGCCAAAGGGCTATACTACAAAAGACCCACTTCCTTCCAATGGGCACTTCAGGTTAACAGGCCCTCATGCATGTCTCTATCCAGGGACAACGTGGAGCCTCCCAATTTTTGGCTGCCCTGCCAAAGGGCTATACTACAAAAGACCCAATTCCTTCCAATGGGCACTTCAAGTTAACAGGCCCTCATGCACGTCTCTATCCAGGGACAACGTGGAGCCTCCCAATTTTTGGCTGCCCTGCCAAAGGGCTATACTACAATAGACCCACTTCCTTCCAATGGGCACTTCAGGTTTACAGGCCCTCATGCACGTCTCTATCCAGGGACAACGTGGAGCCTCCCAATTTTTGGCTGCCCTGCCTAAGTGCTATACTACAATAGACCCACTTCCTTCCAATGGGCACTTCAGGTTTACAGGCCCTCATGCACGTCTCTATCCAGGGACAACGTGGAGCCTCCCAATTTTTGGCTGCCCTGCCTAAGGGCTATACTACAATAGACCCACTTCCTTCCAATGGGCACTTCAGGTTTACAGGCCCTCATGCACGTCTCTATCCAGGGACAACGTGGAGCCTCCCAATTTTTGGCTGCCCTGCCTAAGGGCTATACTACAATAGACCCATTTCCTTCCAATGGGCACTTCAGGTTTACAGGCCCTCATGCACGTCTGTATGCAGGGTCATTGGTGAACCTCAAAATTTTGGACTGCCCTGGCAAAGGAAAATACTACAAAGACTCAGTTCCTCAAAATGGGCACATTAGACTCAGAGGCCTTTATGTACGTCTCTTCTCAGGGACATCGGAGTGCCACACAATGTTTTACGTAAAATCTTTCATGTATTGATCTCAAAAAGTAACATACATTAGCTCTATCTCACTATTGGGTATGGGCCCTTAACATTTCCGCCATGAAAATTCATTTTGGTGTCATTTTGGAAGGTTTTCTGGTGAGTCCGTAAAAATGGCGTAAAACGCGGACAAAATTGTTCACAGCTGTGACTTTTGAGTGATAAATGCTTCAAGGGGTCTTCCCCATGCTGTTGCCATGTCATTTGAGCACTCTTCGGAGACTTTTGTGCCATTTTTAGGGTTTCTACATGCTGCCGGTGGTCATTTCACAAAAATACTCGGGTCTCCCATAGGATAACATTGGGCTCGTTGCTCGGGCCGAGTACACGAGTATCTTGGGAGGCTCGGCCCGAGCTTCGAGCACCCGAGCTTTTTAGTACTCGCTCATCACTACTAATTATCAGTCCCTTAGATAACTGTATGATTGTACTCACACTACTGGCATCCACAGATACTTATAACTCAGCCTGAAACGATGACTTGTAGAAAGACCAGAAGAAACGCTGTAGTTTTTTTCTAGAATCTTGTATTAAGTACAAAGTAAAGGCAGGTGAAAAGGAATAATCTGTACAGGGTTGTAGACATGTGTCTTCAGCAATGGTTCCTCTGTAGACTAAACTGAGGAGGAAGGGAGGAGCATTCTATACAGAAGCCAACTAAGGGAGAAACATAGGGACAAACTTCATACAGTCTAAATCTACCTAGTAACAATAAGGAATTTCCTGATAGGAGGAAAATTATGCAATGCAAGAAATATATACAACAGGTTGTTCCCATTCATGGGACACAACAATTATGATATTGCAATGTTTTTCTGTATTGCTTTAGAGATAACAGGGTCCCTCTTTCTAGTTTTCTACGATACGCAAGTAATAATAATGTATAATCATAAACTGGATCTCTCATATTTATTCTCATTAAATATATGACCAGATTTGTTGTCGGTTTTGCTATTTTTACTAAATATCTAATAAAATATAATATAACTCATCTTAACAAAGATAAACAATGGGATTTGTCCGGTTGGATTTTCATTAAAGTACTATCATCTCTAAATCTTCTGGACCATTATTATGGAAACAAAATTGTAATATATTACCAGTTTAATTTCTTCATCACGACAGTTCAGTGATCTGGTGGGCGTTCGCTTATTCAAAGAAACTGCATATAAGTTAGATTCAATCTCTATTTTTTGTTATCCAACTCTCCTATTAATTCCAATATACAATACCAGTATAAACTACGTAACGTTTCTGCTATGCTGAACTTAGATACGTCATCATGTGTACTTGAATAGACATACATTAAAAAATGAAGGAAAGGTTTTTAATCTTTTATATCTGGATCTTTTCAAATAAACTTAGTAGCTTTCTTAACAAGTTGGGAGGGTGTGTTCAGATAAGCGTATATAAAATCGCCTAAACTCTCAACTAGGAAAGTTGGCTAGTGTCAGGCTAGTGTCCAGGGTTGTGGAGTCAGTAAGCCAAACCTCCGACTCCATCTCCTCAATCTCCCTGACTCCGACTTCGACTCCCTCATACATGGCTCATGTTTAATTGATTAATATAATGTAGCAAAATAGTAACATCAGGCTTTTAATTATTATTATGATGCAATTTTGACGCCCCTAATCTTATCAGTGTGTCACAGGGAACTGCACTTCTTTTCCTTATGGTACAGAACTCAACCTCCATGGTTCTGGGATCCTAACTATTGGTATTGCTTCCATCAGCATTCAAATCCTAGCTACACCTCACATCACACCCTGTCAGGCACACCAGTGGGTGGTCTAGCTGGAAAAGGGCCACCCGCCTAGGGGTCAGGCAGACTGGTGGGAGGGACATAGTCAGTTGAGTGGTAGCCCTCAGACAGCGATCAGCTGGAGGAAGTTGGAGCTCCCTGGGAGATTTTGGTTAGGTCGCAGACGGTGGTCTGGGACCGGAGGAGTCGGAGACCCGGTCGCAGGGTATTGGAGAAGGGTGCCCAGACTTAGTTTTGGAGAACGGTCGGCATCGGAAAATCTAGTAACCGGACTGGTACCATGCATGGCGGGGTACTGGACCCTAAATCAGGGAGTAGCTTCACCCAACCTGATAATTAACCTGTGGAGGATAGTCTGTTTGTGAACTTTCCTCAAGAGCTCAGAGATTGAAGGCACCAACACAACAAGGGGATAAAGCTTTCTAGCTTATGCGGCCCACTGAAAACCCAAGGTTCAGCCATTGAGAGCACAGCTCCTCTATTTAATTATAGGGAGCGGGACCCCTACAGCTTCAGACCGAGGGGTCACTCAGAAACATCTCAACACAGTGCATGGAGGCAGGTCCAGAACGATCAGCAATAACAACGGTGACGGATTCCCAGACAAGCTCTCCCGAGTGGCAGCGGCACCCAGAGACTTGGTTTACTCCTGTGTCAGAGTCTGCTTAATGGTAGCACCAACATCCACACGGCCTGAGTGAGTACGCTGCTCTCCCCTGAGTCTACCCACCTTGCCTGCACCACACTTCCCTACACCCTCCATCATCCAGAGTCCCGGGGCCTCCCCTACCCATGGAGGAAACGTCATCTGGCTGCCCCACTCTATCGTCCCCGGGTACTCCCATCGGCAGCGGCGGTACTCCCCTTACCACAAACCACGGGTGGCGTCACGAATACTAATCCCCTGTAAATAACCTCCGTTTATTTTCGAGTGACCGCAAGCCCCCGGTTCCAGAGACCCTCGAGCCACAGCAACCCCGAATCCGAACAGTCCGACTGCTGCAGGGGCGGTACACAATAATCAAGCTATTTAGATAAAACATAAAATATATTTATTGGAGTACAACTTTAGAACACAGAAAACTTTAATAAATCTTAAATATGCATTACACTATGCAGTAAATGGGGAAAAACAGTTTTCACCAAAAACTTATTGAATAACATTTATGCAGTCTATGAATTTGTTCTGAGCAATTCATGACATCAAATCAGACCTAATTATTTTAAGGATAGAGAACAACCTCTCTACAGTAACTGGGGTTAGTGGCAAAAAAGTAATCACGTGGGCAACATCTCTAATGATCTTAGGCTTAAAAGGAATTGCCTCATGCACAGTCAGTTTTGATGAACGGTTGAACTATTCTACTTTTTTGAGAGCAAGTGAAACAATTTGCTGAAATATGGTCAGTCTGTTTGCTATGGGACTGAAATCTTTTTCCCTGTGGCAACGCTTTTCTACTCCATGTCATTCAATGGGGCATCGCATGCAAATTAGTCATGTGCTGGAGGCAAGATCAGTGGAGCAGAGCAGGGCACCAGCGTGCCATCCTCAGGCCCAGCGTGTAGCAGTGTGATGAGGTCATCATTCTGCAGCCTCATCATCACACTGCAGGGAACAAAGCTGCAGAGATGGCGAGTACACAACAGCCAGAAGGGAAAGGTAAGTACTCTGTGAGTTGAAGACATGAGTGGGACGATTACCAGGGGTGGTGGGGGGGCCCGCCGAACCCAAGTCCCTGTCTTGCTTCAGCTGGATGTACGTTGGAAGGCGCCCATCCAGCTGAAATGAATTGTGGCTCAGCGAAGATGCCGTGCGACGTGGGAGCCATGGAGAGTGAGTAAAATGTTTGTTTTTTTTGCTTTTTAAGGCAAACAAATATGCCAGGAGGGGCCCAGGAAGGGGACATACATACCAGGAGGACGACATATATACCAAGAGGACGACAGAAATCAGGATGGACACATATACCAGGAGAAGGACATATATATCAGGAAAGGAACAAATAAACAAAGATGGGGACATATATACCAGGAGAGATCTAGGAAGGGGACATACATGCCAGGAGGAAGACATATATACCAGGAAAGGGACAAATAAACAATGATGGGGACATATATACAAGTATGGGTCCAGGAGGTAGACATTTATACTAGAAGTGGGCATACATAACAGGAATGGCCCAGAAAGGTGACATATATACCACTAAGGGGACATATATACCAGAATGGGGACATTCATACCAGCAGGAGAACATATATACTTGGAAGGGGACAGAAACCAAGATGGGGTCATATATATCAGAATATGCCCAGGAGAGAGATTTATATATACCAGGAGGGGCCCAGGCTGGGACATATGTAACAGGATAGTGACAAATAAACTGGGCTGTGGACATATATACCAGGAGGGGCCTCAGAAGGAGGACATATATACCAGGGAAGGGACAAAAAACAAAAATGGGGATATATATGAGGATGGGACCAGGAGGGAACCCATATACCAGGAGGGGGACATACATACCAGTAAGGGGACATATATACAAGGAAGGGGACATATATACAAAGCAGAGCACATATATATATATATATATATATATATATACATATATATATATATATATATATCAAGAGGAAGACATATACATCAGGAGAGGCCCAGGATGGGGAAATATACCAGGAGGGAGACATTTTACATATATATACTGCGTATATATATATTTTTATATATCTATATATATATATACATATATATATATATAGTGTGTGTATATATATATACTTGGCTTTTATTGATACAAAACATATAGGGCTGACAAAAACATCCCTCTACTGACTTACTGCCACATTACCTCCACATTACCTTTAAGGTGAGGCTCTATGGCCATGTATCGTGTCTTTTGGGATTATATTATTTATCTGTGGACACTGCCTTGTTTACATACTTAGTGTGCATTCTATTATCAGTGCCCTGATACTTTGGGGAGATGTACAGGATTATTATGTCCATCCCCTTATTTCATCCATACT
This sequence comes from Anomaloglossus baeobatrachus, assembly GCF_048569485.1. Taxonomy (NCBI): domain Eukaryota; kingdom Metazoa; phylum Chordata; class Amphibia; order Anura; family Aromobatidae; genus Anomaloglossus; species Anomaloglossus baeobatrachus. Next base: position 714,919,607 of record NC_134353.1, on the reverse strand, counting down.
TTTTCTCTTGTCAATCATGTTTTTAACCTTTGTTTTTGCAAGCCTTATGTTTTGTATCCATAAAAGCCATGTTTATATATAAGTAGCTGGGTGTGCATATTTTAACTATGCAGCTTTTATCCTTCCATGTTACAATTCATTTTTTACATAGTTTTTGTTTGCACGCCCTCTTTTATTTATATTTATTACACTTTGGTGACCAGTACTTTTTTCTTAACAAAGTGTTCGGAGGAACAGTGTGTGTGGGGGGATATTATACAGATTGGCAGTGTGTGTATGGGGGATATTAAACAGGGTACTGTGTGGGGGCAATATACAGAGGGGCACGGTGTGTGGGAGGATATTATAAATAGGGGCAGCTTGTGTGGGGGAACAGTATACAGGAGGGCAGCCTATGTAAAGGACACCATACAGAAGGGCAGTGTGTGTGGGGGGGTTATATTATACAGAGAGGCAGTGTGTGGGAGAGATATTATAAAGAGGGGCACTATTATACATAGGGGCAGTGTGTAAGAGATATTATGGAGAGGGGTGGTGTAGAGGGTGCATTGTGTACAGGGTGTATTACTAATTTTCTGAGGGAAATACTTTATTTTATGAAACAACTTTAAGGGTGCTAACATTGTTTGCCACAACTGTGTGTGTGTGTGTGTGTGTGTGTGTGTGTGTGTGTGTGTATGTGTGTGTATGTGTGTGTGGTGTGTGTGTGTGTGTGTGTGTGTGTGTGTATACATACATATATATATATATATATATATATATATATATATATATATATATATATATATACAGTGCCTACAAGTAGTATTCAACCCCCTGCAGATTTAGCAGGTTTGATAAGATGCAAATAAGTTAGAGCCTGCAAATTTCAAACAAGAGCAGGATTTATTAACAGATGCATAAATCTTACAAACCAACAAGTTATGTTGCTCAGTTAAATTTTAATAAATTTTCAACATAAAAGTATGGGTCAATTATTATTCAACCCCTAGGTTTAATATTTTGTGGAATAACCCTTGTTTGCAATTACAGCTAATAATCGTCTTTTATAAGACCTGATCAGGCCGGCACAGGTCTCTGTAGTTATCTTGGTCCACTCCTCCATACAGATCTTCTCCAAGTTATCTAGGTTCTTTGGGTGTCTCATGTGGACTTTAATCTTGAGCTCCTTCCACAAGTTTTCAATTGGGTTAAGGTCAGGAGACTGACTAGGCCACTGCAACACCTTGATTTTTTCCCTCTTGAACCAGGCCTTGGTTTTCTTGGCTGTGTGCTTTGGGTCGTTGTCTTGTTGGAAGATGAAATGACGACCCATCTTAAGATCCTTGATGGAGGAGCGGAGGTTCTTGGCCAAAATCTCCAGGTAGGCCGTGCTATCCATCTTCCCATGGATGCGGACCAGATGGCCAGGCCACCACCATGCTTGACTGTAGGGATGGTATTCTTGGGGTCGTATGCAGTGCCATCCAGTCTCCAAACGTCACGTGTGTGGTTGGCACCAAAGATCTCGATCTTGGTCTCATCAGACCAGAGAACCTTGAACCAGTCTGTCTCAGAGTCCTCCAAGTGATCATGAGCAAACTGTAGACAAGCCTTGACATGACGCTTTGAAAGTAAAGGTACCTTACGGGCTCGTCTAGAATGGAGACCATTGCGGTGGAGTACGTTATTTATGGTATTGACTGAAACCAATGTCCCCACTGCCATGAGATCTTCCCGGAGCTCCTTCCTTGTTGTCCTTGGGTTAGCCTTGACTCTTCGGACAAGCCTGGCCTCGGCACGGGAGGAAACGTTCAAAGGCTGTCCAGGCCGTGGAAGGCTAACAGTAGTTCCATAAGCCTTCTACTTCCGGATGATGCTCCCAACAGTAGAGACAGGTAGGCCCAACTCCTTGGAAAGGGTTTTGTACCCCATGCCAGCCTTGTGACCCTCCACGATCTTGTCTCTGATGGCCTTGGAATGCTCCTTTGTCTTTCCCATATTGACCATGTATGAGTGCTGTTCACAAGTTTGGGGAGGGTCTTAATTAGTCAGAAAAGGCTTTAAAAAGAGATAATTAATCCAAACATGTGAAGCTCATTGTTCTTTGTGCCTGAAATACTTCTTAATACTTTAGGGGAACCAAACAGAATTCTGGTGGTTTGAGGGGTTGAATAATAAATGACCCTCTGAATAAACTTTTCTCAATTTAAAAAAAGAAATAACATTCTTTTTTTGCTGCAGTGCATTTCATACTTCCAGGCTGATCTACAGTCCAAATGTTACAATGCCAAGTTAATTCCGAATGTGTAAACCTGCTAAATCTGCAGGGGGTTGAATACTACTTGTAGGCACTGTATATATATATATACATACAGGTGCATCTCAATGAATTAGAATATCATCAAAAAGTTAAATTATTTCAGTAATTCAATACAAAAAGAGAAACGTACATATTATAGTCATTATAAACAGAGTGTTCTACTTCAAGTGTTAACTTCTGTTAATGTTGATGATTATGGCTTACAGCCAACGAAAAATCTAAAATCTTTATCTAAGAAAATTCGAATAATTACCAAAAAACACCTGCAAAGGCTTCCTAAGCATTTAAATTTGGTCCCTTAGTCTGGTTCAGTAGGCTGCACAATCATGAGGAAGACTGACGACCTGACAGCAATTAGAAAGTCATTTAATCACTAAGTCATTTATAAATGACTTAGTGACAAAATGTAGAACTGGTGGAGGAAGGTTGAACTAGATGGACCTAGGTCTTTTTTTCAACCTAAGTAACTATGTACAGTAACTATGACAGATGTCCAGAAGGCAGTCATTTACACACTCCACAAGGAGGGTAAGCCACAAAAGGTCATTGCGAAAGAAGCTGGCTGTTCACAGCGTGCTGTATCCAAGCATATTAATGGAAAGTTGAGTGAAATGAAAAAGTGTAGTAGAAAAAGGTGCACAAGTAACTGGGATAACCGAAGCCTTTATAGGATTGTTAAAAAAAAGCCATTCAAAAATTTGGGGGAGATTCACAAGGAGTGAGACTGCTGCTCGAGTCAGTGCTTCAAAAGCCACCACACAAAGACATATCCAGGACATGTGCTATAACTGTCACATTCCTTGTGTCACATTCCTGGGCCAAGGAGACAAAGAACTGGACTATTTCTCAGTGCTCCAAGCTGTTGTTTTCAGATGAAAGTAAATTTTGCATTTCATTTGGAAATCAAGGTCCCAGAGTCTGGAGGAAGCGTGGAGAGGCCACAATCCAAGCTACTTGAGGTCTAGTGTGACATTTCCACAATCAGTGATGGTTTCAGGAGCCATGTTATCTGCTAGTGTAGGTCCACTGTGTTTTATCAAGACCAAAGTCTGTGCAGCCATCTACCAGGAAAGTTTAGAGCACTTCATGCTTTCCTTTGCCAACAAGCTTTTAGAAGATGGAAATTGCATTTTCCAGCAGGATTTGGCACCTGTCCACACTGCCAAAAGTACCAATGCCTGGTTTAATAGCCACAGTATCACTGTACTTGATTGGCCATAAAACTCTCCTGAACTAAACCCCATAGAGAATCTATGGGGTATTGTCAAGAGGAAGATGAAAGACACCAGACCCAACAATGCACACAGCTGAAGGCTGCTATGAAAACAACCTGGGCTTCCATAACACCTCAGCAGTGCCACAGGCTGATCGCCTCCATGCCACGCTGCATTGATGCAGTAATTCATGCAAAAGGAGCCCCAACCAGCTATTGAGTGCATTTACTGTACATACTTTTCAGTAGGCGCCAACATTTCTGAGTTTAAAATATTTTTTTCAGTTGGGCTTATATAATATTCTAATTTTCTGAAATAATGACTTTTGGATTTTCATTGGCTATAAGCCACAATCATCTACATTAACAGAAATAAACACATGAAATAGATCACTCTGTAATGACTCTATACAATATATGCGTTTCTCCTTTTGCATTGAATTACTAAAATAAAGTAATGTTTTGATGACATTCAAATTTATTGAGATGCGCCTATTTATATGTGTGTGTGTATATATATATATATATATATATATATATATATATATATATATATACTACAGTTCAAAAGTTTGGGGTCACACAGACAATTTTATCTTTTTTATGAAAAATCATACTTTTAGCAAATGAGTTGCATAATGAATAGAAAATATAGTCCAGACATTGACTAGGTTAGAAATAATGATTTTTCCTTGAAATAATTTTCTCCTTCAAACTTTGCTTTCATCCCAGAATGCTCCCTTTGCAGCAATTACAGCTGTTGATATGCTGAGGTAATCTGGAGATATTTCACTCCCACAATAGCTCAATAGGGTTGACATTTAGAGACTGGGTTGGCCACTCTATTAGGCCCCTTTCACACGTCAGTGATTCTGGTACGTTTGTGCTTTTTTTTAAACGTACCAGAATCACTGACATACGCAGACCCATTATAATGAACAGGTCTGCTCACACATCAGTGATTTGCCACTGCACGTGTCTCCATGCGGCGTACCCGTGTGTCCGTGATTGCCGCACGGAAACATGTCCATTTTTTTCTGGCATCACTGATGTCCCACGGACCACGCAGTGGTGTGGTCCGGGAAACACGTGCCAGAAAAAAACGTGCTTTTAAAATAAAAATCATTTTTACTCACCCGGCTCCAGCGATGTCCTCTGCAGCCCGTGCAGCCTGCTGCTTCTGAGCCGACTCATTACTGTCGCGCATATTCATGATGCACGACACAGCCGACCCGGAAGCAGCTGCTGCTGAGGTAAGCGCCGGCCGGATGCTGCACCGCGGGAGCGATCAGCACCATGGAGAGCGGGAGCGGGCACAGGTGAGTTAATCTCTAAGTGCAATCACAGGCCACGGAGAACGAAGCCCGGATTGCACTCAGACAACCCACGTGTGCCGTAATTCACGGCACACGGAGGGACATGTGCGTCAGTGAAAAACGTCATTGTTTTTCACTGACATGTGAAACGGGCCTTACAGATAGAATATCAGCTGCCTGCTTCTTCCCTAAATAGTTTATGCATAATTTGGAAGTGTGCTTTGGGTCATTGTCCTGTTGTAGGATGAAATTGGCTCCAATCAAGCGCTGTCCACAGGCTATGGCATGGCATTGCAAAGTGGAGTCATAGCCTTCCTTATTCAAAATCCCTTTTACCTTGTACAAATCACTTTACCAGCACCAACCCCCCCCCCCCCCCCAGACCATCACATTACCTCCACCATGCTTGATAGATGGTGTCAGGCACTCTTCTAGCATCTTTTCAGTTGTTCTGTGTTTCACAAATGTTCTTCTGTGTGATCCAAACACCTTAAACTTTGATTCATCTGTCCATAACACTTTTTTTCAATCTTCCTCTGCCCCATGTCTGTGTTATTTTGCCCATATTAATCTTTTACTTTTATTAGCCAGTCTCAGATATGGCTTTTTCTTTGCTACTCTGCCCTGAAGGCCAGCATCCCGGAGTCACCTCTTCATTGCAGACGTTGACACTGATGTTTTTCGGGTATTACTTAATGAAGCTGCCAGTTGATGACCTGTAAGGTGTCGATTTCTCAAACTAGAGACTCTAATGTACTTGTCTTGTTGCTCAGTTGTGCAGTGGGGCCTCCCACTTCTCTTTCTACTCTAGTTAGAGCCTGTTTGTGCTCTTCTCTGAAAGGAGTAGTACATACCGGTGTGGGAAATTTTCAGTTTCTTGGCAATTTCTTACATGGAATATCCTTAATTTCTAAGACCAAGAATAGACTGTCAAGTTTCACATGAAAGTTCTCTTTTTCTGGCCATTTTGAAAGTTTAATGGAGCCAACAAATGTAATACTCCAAATTGTCAACTTGCTCAAAGGAAGGTCAGTTTTATAGCTACTCTAATCAGCAAAACTGTTTTCAGCTGTGCTAACATACTTGCACAAGGGTTTTCAAGGGATTTCTAAACATCCTTTAGCCTTCTAACACAGTTAGCAAACACAATGTACCATTAGAACACTGGAGTGGTGGTTGATGGAAATGGGCATACACCTATGTAGATATTGCATTAAAAAACAGACATCTGCAGCTAGAATAGTCATTTACCACATTAACAATGTATAGAGTGTATTTCTGTTTAATTTAATGTTAGCTTAATTGAAAAAAATGTTATTTTCTTTCAAAAATAAGGAAATATCTAGGTGACCCTAAGCCTTTGAACTGTAGTATGTGTATGTATATATACATATACAGTTAGGTCCAGAAATATTTGGACAGTGACACAAGTTTTGTTATTTTAGCTGTTTACAAAAACATGTTCAGAGATACAATTATATATATATATATATAATGTGGGCTGAAAATGCACACTCCCAGCTGCAATATGAGAGTTTTCACATCCAAATCGGAGAAAGGGTTTAGGAATCATAGCTCTGTAATGCATAGCCTCCTCTTTTTCAAGGGACCAAAAGTAATTGGACAAGGGACTCTAAGGGCTGCAATTAACTCTGAAGGCGTCTCCCTCATTAACCTGTAATCAATGAAGTAGTTAAAAGGTCTGGGGTTGATTACAGGTGTGTGGTTTTGCATTTGGAAGCTGTTGCTGTGACCAGACAACATGCGGTCTAAGGAACTCTCAATTGAGGTGAAGCAGAACATCCTGAGGCTGAAAAAAAAGAAACAAACCATCAGAGAGATAGCAGACATGCTTGGAGTAGCAAAATCAACAGTCGGGTACATTCTGAGAAAAAAGGAATTGACTGGTGAGCTTGGGAACTCAAAAAGGCCTGGGCGTCCACGGATGACAACAGTGGTGGATGATCGCCGCATACTTTCTTTGGTGAAGAAGAACCCGTTCACAACATCAACTGAAGTCCAGAACGCTCTCAGTGAAGTAGGTGTATCTGTCTCTATGTCAACAGTAAAGAGAAGACTCCATGAAAGTAAATACAAAGGGTTCACATCTAGATGCAAACCATTCATCAATTCCAAAAATAGACAGGCCAGAGTTAAATTTGCTGAAAAACACCTCATGAAGCCAGCTCAGTTCTGGAAAAGTATTCTATGGACAGATGAGACAAAGATCAACCTGTACCAGAATGATGGGAAGAAAAAAGTTTGGAGAAGAAAGGGAACGGCACATGATCCAAGGCACACCACATCCTCCATAAAACATGGTGGAGGCAACGTGATGGCATGGGCAGGCATGGCTTTCAATGGCACTGGGTCACTTGTGTTTATTGATGACATAACAGCAGACAAGAGTAGCCGGATGAATTCTGAAGTGTACCGGGATATACTTTCAGCCCAGATTCAGCCAAATGCTGCAAAGTTGATCGGACGGCGCTTCATAGTACAGATGGACAATGACCCCAAGCATACAGCCAAAGCTACCCAGGAGTTCATGAGTGCAAAAAAGTGGAACATTCTGCAATGGCCAAGTCAATCACCAGATCTTAACCCAATTGAGCATGCATTTCACTTGCTCAAATCCAGACTTAAGACGGAAAGACCCACAAACAAGCAAGACCTGAAGGCTGTGGCTGTAAAGGCCTGGCAAAGCATTAAGAAGGAGGAAACCCAGCGTTTGGTGATGTCCATGGGTTCCAGACTTAAGGCAGTGATTGCCTCCAAAGGATTTGCAACAAAATATTGAAAATAAAAATATTTTGTTTGGGTTTGGTTTATTTGTCCAATTACTTTTGACCTCCTAAAATGTGGAGTGTTTGTAAAGAAATGTGTACAATTCCTACAATTTCTATCAGATATTTTTGTTCAAACCTTCAAATTAAACGTTATAATCTGCACTTGAATTCTGTTGTAGAGGTTTCATTTCAAATCCAATGTGGTGGCATGCAGAGCCCAACTCGCGAAAATTGTGTCACTGTCCAAATATTTCTGGACCTAACTGTATATATATATACATACATTTTTCCAAGAGTGGCGGTGAGACTGTGGAAGGTTTGAGGGATGGAGACGGAGCTAGGGTGGAGCCTGGGCAGAGTCTCAAGGGGGCCCAAAAGTGAGGGGGGACCCATGTCATTTTTTTTTTCTTAAATCAATATTTCTGCTAAATAGCTGAATAAGCTATCTATCTATAATTTTTCAGGCTTTACACATCTTCTACACATAAAAAAACATTAATTTCAGTATTATGAGTTTTTTCTGGTACCGTTCACACGGATATCACATGGATATTACACATGCATGACGCACAGATGACACACACGTACACACGGATGACCACACGGATGTACAAAACAGACTGTGCAACATGTGCATTTTCTACACTGACCTGTGAAGGAGGCCTAAATGATGGTGGGAGGCTGGAGATGGTGAGAAAACAAGCAGGTGGGAAGACTCCCTTTAAAGACTCTGTTAAACTTTTGTTTTATTTTGTGTCCCCATAGGGACTCCCTATAGGCGTCTATGGTGAGGCTGCAAATACGCAAAATGAAAATACATAAAAATGTAGCAAGAAAGCAATAACCAAAGCAGATATTTTGGTTTGAACACTAGAAAAATAAAATTAATTAGAAAAAAATTCAGCGTTTTTGCTGCCTGGGATCAGATGTAGTGTAACTGCTGCTTTTTTTTTGCTATCTTTTATCATATCATGTTTTCAGCAGGTGTCCTCACTATCGTATGCAAATAAAATGTTTTCTGATTTTCAATTTATTTGATCTGGTACCAGTGGCGTAATTAGAGTTTGATGGGCCCTGGTGCAAACTTTGGACCGGGGCCCCCCTCCATGTACACAACACTTAGGCGGGCTTTGCACACTACGACATCGCAGGCCGATGCTGCGATGTCGAGTGCGATAGTGCCCGCCCCCGTCGCAGCAGCGATATGTGGTGATAGCTGGCGTAGCGAAAGTTATCGCTACGCCAGCTTCACACACACACTCACCTGCCGTGCGACGTCCCTGTGGCCGGCGACCCGCCTCCTTGTTAAGGGGGCGGGTCGTGCGGCATCACTGCTACGTCACACGGCAGGCAGTCAATCAGAGCGGAGGGGCGGAGATGAGCAGGATGTAAACATCCTGCCCACCTCCTTCCTTCCGCATATCCTACGGAAGCCGCAGTGAGGCCGGTAGGAGACGTTCCTCGCTCCTGCGACTTCACACACAGCGATGTGTGATGCCGCAGGAGCGAGGAACAACATCGGACCGTCGCGTCAGCGTAATCATGGATTACGCCGACGCTGCACCGATGATACGATTACGACGCTTTTGCGCTCGTTAATCGTATCATCCAGCCTTTACACACTGCGATGTCGCATGCGATGCCGGAAGTGCGTCATTTTCAATTTGACCCCACCGACATCGCACCTGCGATGTCGCAGTGTGCAAAGTGCCCCTTAGGGTACGGGATAATGATGCTGACACTTGGCTTTTACCCACAGCACCCAGGTTTCCCATGATCTAAAATCCCTCTATCAGCACCCTGCTTTCCCATGCTCTGTCATACATCTTTCCCTCAGCACCCAGCTTTCCCATATCAGAGCATGGGACAGCTGGGTGCTGAGAGATGTATAGCAGATCATGGGAAAGCTGGGTGCTGAGAGATGTATAGCAGAGCATGGGAAAGCTGGGTGCTGAGAGATGTATAGCAGAGCATGGGAAAGCTGGGTGCTGAGAGATGTATAGCAGAGCATGGGAAAGAGCCCTTTTCCCTCAGCACAAAACATTCCCATCCCATACTTGTATCTTTTTCCTCCCTCATATATAGTTCTCCAAATACTATAATGGCCCCCACATAGCCTTCCATATAGTATAAAGGGTCCCACATAACCCTTTATATATTAGAATGCACCCCCATAGTCCTCCATGTATTATAATGCATTTCCCATAGTTCTCCATATTTTATACTGCACCACAGTCCCCCATGCTTTATAATGCACCCCCACAGACCATGTGTAAGGTAGCCTCCATAGTCCTCCATATATTATAATGTAGCCCCCATAGTCCTATATGTATTATAATGCAGCCCCATAGACCTCCATGTATAATGCGCTGCTATAGTCTATGTATAAGGTGTTCTTCATGCTTATTATGCAGTCCCATAGACCTCCATGTATCATGCAGCCAGCACCCCCAGGCCTCCATGTATTATGCAGCCAGTCCCACCAGGGCCTCCATGTGTCATGCAGCCAGCCCCACCAGGTGTCATGCAGCCAGCCCCACCAGGGCTTCCATGTGTAATGCAGCCAGCTTCCCCCGGGCCTATATGTGTCATGCAGCCAGCCCCCCCAGGGCCTCTATGCGTCATGCAGCCAGCCCCCCCAGGGCCTCTATGCGTCATGCAGCCAGCCCCCCCAGGGCCTCTATGTGTCATGCAGCCAGCCCCCCCAGGGTCTCCATGTGTCATGCAGCCAGCCCCACCAGGGCCTCCATGTGTCATGCAGCCAGCTTCCCCAGGACCTCCATGTGTCATGCAGCTGGCCCACCCAGGGCCTCCATGTGTCATGCAGCCAGCCCCCCCAGGGCCTCCATGTGTCATGCAGCCAGCTCCCCCCAGGTGTCATGCAGCCAGCCCCCCCAGGGCCTCCATGTGTCATGCAGCCATCCCCCCCAGGGCCTCCATGTGTCATGCAGCCAGCCCCCCCAGGGCCTCCATGTGTCATGCAGCCAGCCCCCCCAGGGCCTCCATGTGTCATGCAGCCAGCCCCCCCAGGGCCTCCATGTGTCATGCAGCCAGCCCCCAGGACCTCCATGTGTCATGCAGCCGGCCCCCCCAGGGCCTCCATGTGTCATGCAGCCAGCCCCCCCAGGGCCTCCATGTGTCATGCAGCCAGCACCCCCCAGGTGTCATGCAGCCAGCCCCCCCAGGGCCTCCATGTGTCATGCAGCCAGCCCCTCCAGGGCCTCCATGTGTCATGCAGCCAGCCCCCAGGGCTTCTATGTGTAATGCAGCCTGCCAGCCAGCCCCACCAGGGCCTCCATGTATCATGCAGGCAGCTTCCCCGGGCCTATATGTGTCATGCAGCCAGCAAAATAAAAAAACAAGTACCTCTCAGCTTCTTCTGACCCCTGCGACTGCGGTAGTTATGCCCCTGCCCCCATATGTCACACACCCTGCTCCCTATACAGCCTGCACCCCCATATCACACACACACCCTGACCCACATATCTCACCCTGTCCGTACCCCAACTTACCCCTCTCAAACACTCTGCACCCTTCACATGCTTCTGTCACAGTCTGCAGCCCTCATATCCCACTCATCCTGCAGCCCCTCCCCTCATGTCCCCTCTTTTCTCATTACCACTCATGTGTTCGAAGTATCTTCTCCTGCTTTCTCCCCGGCATCCTGTGTCTCCTCCCACACAGTCACATGGGCGTAACATCATCGCAGGTCCTGGTAGGGATGGTTTCCGTCTGCCGTGCAGGAGCACATCTCCTCTGCAGCAGGTCAGGAACGCCTGGTGGCCTCTCCAGGTCAGGGACCCCTCTGCCCCCCTGCAGACACTGGGCCCCCCTGACTCACAGGCCGGCCCCCTAACGGTCGCGCAGTCGGCCACTACATAGTGGAACTACACATAGAGGCCCGGCAGCCGGCTCTGCAGAGCGGCTGCCGGGCCCCTATAACCCTGCGGGCCCGGTCGCAGTGTCGACCTCTGCAACCGCGATCGTTACGCCCCTATCTGGTACTTTTGCAGATTTGAAGCAACGTATTTTAATGCGCTTTTTTAGTATGAAAAAGCTTTGATTCTACACTTTTTTTGTATGGATTTTTTTGAGGCTTGCCATAAAAACATTCAGGGAAAAAATGCACCAAAAACACACAAATCACTGGCATATTTAAACTCACAGCGGGCATCAGTTTTCATGGAATCACATCCACTTTGGACAGTTCAAAGCAACAGAAAAAAAACCCGCAACGTATAAATTGCAGCCTTTACACGGAAAATGGCCTCATATTGTTGGTACATTTTATTTCTTTATGGCTAAAAGGCAATTAGTAGCCTACAGGGATTAGATGTATAGTGGAGTATGAACTCCCTCCTTGCGTAGCCTCACAATGTATCTGTCAATCTGTGTGTTGGGATTCAGTAAAGGCCCCGTTACATGCAACGATATATCGCCGGGTTCACGGATTCCGTGACACACATCCGGCATCGTTAGCGACGTCGTTGCGTGTGACACCAACGAGTGGCCATTAACGATGGAAAATACTCACCAAATTGTCCATCGTTGACACGTCGTTCATTTTCAAAAAAAACGTTCATTGTTGAGGACGCAGGTTGTTCGTTGTTCCCGAGGCAGCACCCATTGCTATGTGTGACACCTCGGGAACAACAAACTACAGCTTACCTGCGGCCGCCGGCAATGAGGAAAGAAGGAGGTGGGCGGGATGTTATGGCTGCTCATCTCCACCCCTCCATTTCTATTGGACGGCTGCTTAGTGACGCCGCTGTGATGCCGCACGAACCGCCCCCTTAGAAAGGAGGCGGTTCGCCGGCCACAGCGACATCGCTAGGCAGGTAAGTCCGTGTGACGGTTCCTAATGATATTGTGCGCCACGGGCAGTGATTTGCCCGTGACGCACAAACAACGGGGGCGGGTACGCTCGCTAGCGATATCGCTAGCGATATTGCTGCGTGTAAAGCTCCTTTTAGTGTCAGTTAAAATTACATTTTTGGATGTTATATCATGTTGTTTGTATTGACTGTTTTAAAAAGCCTCAATTTGTTCTTTGACAATTATTTCTTAACTTTGGTTAAACATCTTAAAGGCCCAGTCACACACAACGACTTACCAGCGATCCCAACAATGATACGACCTGATAAGGATCGCTAGTAAGTCACTGGGAGGTCGCTGGTGAGATGTCACATAGTCAGGCCTTACCAACGACGTAGTAACGATACATGTCGCAGTAGCGACCTGTATAACGATCTCGGCAGTCATTGGGACCCTGTCACACAGCGTCAAACACAGTGATGCGTACTGCCGAGCAGGACATCGCTTTGAAGAAAATGGTCTGGACCATTCTGCAACGACTAACGATCTCACAGCAGGGGCCTGATCGCTGGTAGGTGACACACATAACGAAATCGCTGGCGAGATCGTTGCTACGTCACAGAAATTGTGACTCAGCAACGATCTCGTTAGCGATGTCGTTGTGTGTGACGGGGCCTTAAGACCTGTTTAGTCTGCATTGATCTGGTAGCGTGTTCAACTTCTGCCAGTTTTCTACAGCCTTAATCCGCACTTATTGACTAGTACCTTGTAACAACTCTGCTCAGGTAACTAATGCAAGGAGACAGTTTCTTTTCCATTAGAAAAAAAAAAAACGTCTGAGACACAGGCAATTAGATTGTATCCAAAAAATACATTTCCAGTAATGGAATATAATCCTTTTTAAAATCGAGTCTACCACCATATTTTTTTCTGACGAAAAGTCCTCTATCAGACTATGTACCCGCAATAAATTTTTGGTGAGTTTTTAATGCTATGTGTTTTTGCTGCTTCAAAAATGCTGTGTCTTAGGCCATGTGCACATATTGAGTATTTGGTATTTTTTTTCCCTCAGTATTTGTAGCCAAAACCAGGAGTGGAGTAGTTAGAGGAAAAGTATACGAGAAACAAGGGCACCACGTCTGTATTTCTAACAAATGCATGGTTTTGTCTTACAAATACTTGTGGTTAAAAACCCCCTCACCAAATACTGTGTGCATTAATCCTTTTAGACCTCTCCTCCCCACTGTGTTTTTTTTCTACTCATCGTAAACTGACCTGTGTTGCGTGTTTCAAATCCACAGCATGTCAATTAGGCCAGAGTCACACTTGCGAGTGACTCACATCGGCATTACCCGGCATGGCCTGCCGCCCTCCGGACAGGAGCAACTCAGCTGCATAGAAATACATGCAGCTGACCCACTCCTGTCAGGAGAGTGTGCGGCTGTGCCAGGTGATGCCAATGCAAGACTCCAGCCTTAGGCCCGTTTCACATGTCAGTGAAAAACACAGCCGTTTTTCACTGGCGTGTAAAACACGCACATGTCCCTGCGTGTGCCGTGAATCACGGCACACGTGGGTTGTCTAAGTGCAATCCGGGCTCCGTTCTCCGTGGCCCGTGATTGCACTTAGAAATCAACTCACCTGTGCCCGCTCCCGCTCTCCGTGGTGCTGAATCCTCCCACGGTGCAGCATCCGGCCGGCGCTGACCCCCGCAGCAGCTGCTTCCGGGTCGGCTGTGTCGTGCATCATTAAGATGCGCGACAGTAATCAGCCGGCTTAGAAGCAGCCGGCAGAACGGGCTGCAGAGAGCGCGGCTGAAGCTGGGTGAGTTAAAATGTTTATTATTTTAAATGCACATTTTTTTCTGGCACGTGTTTCACGGACCACACCACTGCGTGGTCCGTGGGACATCAGTGATGCCAGAAAAAAATGGACATGTCTCCGTGCGGCAATCACGCACACGCGGGTACGCCACACGGAGACACGTGCAGTGAAAAATCACTGACGTGTGAGCAGACCCATTCATTATAATGGGGCTGCGTATGTCAGTGATTCTGGTACGTTTAAAAAAAAAGCACAAACGTACCAGAATCACTGACGTGTGAAAGGGGCCTTACCCTGAGTTTGCAGATTTCTCCAAAAGACTTCGATTAGATGTGGAAAAAATGCAGGTAAAAAACACACATACGTTTTTACTATTTTTCCACTCTGGAAATGCATAAAAAATGCATGTAATCCACACATAAGTATACCAATAAAGTTTTGTCAAAGCCAAAAACCAGGAAGGCTAAAAAAACAGCTTTGTTTAAAACATCATGTCAAAAATGCAATTAATAAACACACACAAAAACACGTAAAAAAAAATGCAAGTAACATAATTTACATAGTAGGTGCAGAAATTCAGCAACATCAAATACTTACCAAAAGCTCATTCTTTCACGGACAGCACTCACAGTGAAAATATAGTTGTATGAATGTAGCCTAAAAGTGTTGTTTAAAGGTTCTCATACTCATTAGAATTATGACTCATGCGTCCAATATTTTCGTACAAATGCTATCCATGGTTTCCCCAAATAGCATGAGTTTTCGTGGACTAAGAAAATTGCTTGAAAGGCCATGTGCGCACGTTGCGTCCAGGACCTTGCAGAAATGAACGCATCCCCTGGCAGAATTTGTCAATGTCAAATTTGGTTTTGACCACATAAACGCAGGAAATACGCATGTGTTTTTCTAGCGTTTTTGCCGCGTTTTACCGTGATTTACATGCATTTTTTGTGCTGCGTTTTCAATACAAATACACAACTAAATAAAGTTTAAACATTCAAACACTATGAATAAAAAGGAAAAAAAAAAATGATTTAAATCATACACAAAATAGAAATTTTAATAAAAAGATTACTGTGATTTAATATTTATGTATAAAATAACGGAAAATTATTGTTTGACTCTTTTTTTTATAGTCGGTCTAGATATGTGTGTGAAAGGAGACGTCATAACCTCACTATAATGTCAAAAACTCATGCTTTGTTTTTGTCAAAAATGCATGCGTTTTGCATAAAATAAACATGAAAAACGCATGAAATTTGAATTAGGATGCGTTTTAATAATTCTCATTGACTTCAATGATAGCAAAACGCTGCCAAAATGGCAAAAACAATTGACATGTTGCTTCTTAAAACGAAGAGTTTTTGACAAATTTAAGGCAACTAAAATGCTGCGTTTTTTAAAGCATTGTGCGCACAAGAAAGCCCAAATTTCCATAGACTTTGCCTGGAAATCAAAACGCATGCAATTTTGCAATAAAACGCTGCAGCTCAAAAAGCTACGGAAACGCATGAAAAAACGCAACGTGTGCATATAGCCAAAATGTCCAGTTTTTGATCCAAGGTTCATCTCAAAATGTGAAATGCAAGTCTATGGGTTTGTGAAAGAATTGGACCACACTTGAATGAGATCCGAGTGCAGACAGATTGTCAGCAGGTGGAGAATACGTACAAGAAAGAATGATGACACTCAGACCATTTTTTGATCAAACTCTGATCAAATCGATCCGTTTTTCTCATATGTGGAAAAACAGACGTCTGAGCCCTGAGATGAAAACCGACATTTTTTACCATTGTTAATGTTCTTCAAGTGAAATTTAATAATGTAGTTTTAGCCTACCAATGACACACCATTCTGATCTGGAAAAAAATTGGGCATGCAAGATAAGACATGCAAACTAGTTTCTGATATGCATACTAGCTGTGAGCTTTTTTTTACATATCTGTATATATAATGTATATAGATACATTGCATTTAATTTCTAAAATACACTCTGTGGAGTTTATATTGTACAACACAAGCCGAGGTCATTTGTAGTTGCAGTGCCTCTAGAGAGTTTTATTCAAGTACTTCATGGAAAATTCAATTATCTCTGTATATAGTGCTTTGAATGTCCCTCAATCTTTACTAAAGTAATAAACCTAATATTGAATTACTACTTGAATACCTAATTCTATAGCATTGAAGACAATGGACATTCCTCTGCAATTCACTTCTAGAAAATGAAAATACTATCATCATATATCAGCATAAAATTTCCACTACTGTAGCTGGCATGGGTCAAACAGTGGTAGCCGTTTGTTCAGGGGTTAACTGGCTGCAGCGCAGCCGCTCGTTAACCCCATGCCTCCCCGTCGCCGTGCCACTTAAAAGTTGTCCTCTACACCTTTCACTCTGGATTTCACGTTCACTCTGGGGCAAAAAAGTTCGCAACACAATTCTCTCATTAAACATCACAACTTTACTTGGTTTCTTCTTAATGGTTACAGCATTTTTTTCATCACATTTCTCCTTTTCCTCTCAACTTTAATGGCATTCACTTTCACACGGGCACCGTTCATGGTCCTATAGGGGTTCCCTCCTGACTTTATTTCAGCATTTAATTTAACGGCCGACCGTTCTTCTGGCACCTGGGCTCCATAGGACACTGCTAGGCCCCTCATCCCTCCAACTAATGTCAAACTAGCACAGATCGAATCATGAAGTCTTTTAGGCCACTCCATCCCACCCACAGGGACTGCTTGCGCAAAGTTTAATCTGCCCAATTCCAGCCTTGCTGAAGCATCCCCAGATCATCACCGATCCTCCACCAAATTTCACAGTGAGTGGAAGACACTGTGGCTTCTACGCCTCTCCAGGAATCTGTCTAACCGTTAAATAACCAGGTGTTGGACAAAGCTAAAAATTAGACTCATCAGAGAAGATTACCTAAAGGCCCTGTCACACACACAGATAAATCTGCGGCAGATCCATGGTTGCAGTGAAATTGTGGACAATCAGTGCCAGGTTTGTGGCTGTGTACAAATGGAACAATATGTCCATGATTTCACTGCAACCACAGATCTGCGAAAGATATATCTGTATGTGTGACAGGGCCTTTACTCTAGAAATTGGGCAGATTAAACATAGTGAAGGACGTATGAATCAAGCCACATACAAGGTTATCCTTGAAAAACAGTTACTTCCTTCTGCTCAGGCAACTTTGAGGACTGGTTTTCCCAGCAGGACAATGCGCCATGCCACACAGCTAGGTCAATCAATGTGTGGATGAAGGACCACCACATCAAAACCCTATCATGGCCAGCCCAATCTCCAGATCTGAACCCCATTGAAAACCTCAAAAATGTAATCAAGAGGAAGATAGAGAGTCACCAGCCATCAAACAAAGAAGAACTGCTTACATTTTTGCACCAGGAGTGGCATAAAGTCATCCAAAAGCAGTGTGAAATGGAAAGCATGCCAAGACGCATGAAAGCTGTGATTAAAAATCATGGATATTCCACAAAATATTGATTTCTGAACTCTTCCTGAGTTAAAACATTATTAGTATTCTTGTTTCTAAATGATTATGAACTTGTTTTCTTTGCATTATTTGAAGTGTCTGAAAACAATGCATTTTTTTGTTATTTTGACCATTTCTCATTTTCAGAAAATAAATATGTATTGCTTAGAAATTCGAAGACATGTTCTCAATAGTTTATAGAATAAAGAACAAATATAGAACAATTTACATTTTATTCCAAAATATACCTATAAAGAGAAAAATCAAAAAAACTGAATATTTTGCAGTGGTCTCCTAATTTTTGCCAGAGCTTTATATACTAAACAGCATTATACATAACCTTGAATGTGCCAGCTACTTCTGCAGGGGTGAGCATAACCCTGAACCCCCTACACTACCAAAATGGTACATTTGAACTTATGATTCTAACCAATTGGTTTCTGTAATTGCTACAAAAATGATCTCGCAATCTCTCCTATTAAGGTCAAGATTACATAATTAGTGCGTCCTAACTGTACTGGGTGTTGGCTCAATCTTTAATCGCTACCTGTCAGCAGGATATTTGACCCCTAACTAAAGGTATGAATGTAAAACCCTTTAATGCTTATTACATTCATACGTTGTTAGTAGAGTTTTGTTGGGGCTTTTTTTAGCACTTTATGCTTGCAATTCTTTGCTCAAGTGCAGTAGGGTGGGCAGTTTCCTCCTCCGCTCTGTTGTACTTCTTCACCCAACGCTAGCTGCTGGTTGTTAATTAACAGGTCACTCTTCCCTCAATCTGTCTCCCCATCAGAAGGGGCAACATCTGTGCAGTGAGCTCCAGATGAAGTTGCGGGAGCCAATAAATAAATCTAACAACGTCATCAAGCCTCCCCTTCTGATAAAACGACCCTGGGAAGTGATTGTGCCTGTGCAGTAGCTATAGGTCACTGAGGGAAAAGTGATCTGTCAATCAACAAAGGCAGTGGCAAAGTACAGCAGCTCTGAGAAGTGAAGTGTCCCACCTGCTGCATTTGAGCATAAAAACTCTAAAAATTGATCTTTCAAAATACCCAACAATATCTACTAGCAAGGTGTGAATGTAATAAGCATTACACAGGCTTTACACTCATACTTTTAATTAACCCCTTCAGCCCCCGGGCACTTTCCATTTTTGCGTTTTTGTTTTTTGCTCCCCTTCTTCCGAGAGGCGTAACTTTTTTATTTTTCCATCAATCTTGCCATATGAGGGCTTGTTTTTTGCGGGACGAGTTGTACTTTTAAATGAAACCATAAGTTTTACGATATAGTGTACTGGAAAACGGCAAAAAAATTCCAAGTGCGGAAAAATTGCAAAAAAGTGTGATCGTACAATCGTTTTTGGAATATTTTATTCACTGTGTTCACTATATGGTAAAACTGAGGTATCTATGTGATGCCTCAGGTCGGTGCGAGTTAGTGCACACCAAACATGTATAGGTTTACTTGTATCTAAGGGGTTAAAAAAAATTCACAAGCTTGTCCAAAAAACACGTTTTGCGCCATTTTCCAAAACCCATAGCGTTCTCATTTTTCAGGATCTGAGGCTCAGTGATGGCTTATTTTTTGCGTCTCGACCTGATGTTTTTAACGGTACCATTTTTGCGCAGATGCTACGTTTTGATCGCCTGTTATTGCATTTTGCGCAAAATTTGCGGCGACCAAAAAACATAATTTTGGCGTATGGAATTTTTTTGCCGCTACGCCGTTTACTGATTAGATTCATTGATTTTATATTTTGATAGATCGGGCATTTCTGAACGTGGCGATACCAAATATGTGTGTATTTTTTATTTTTTTAACCCTTTAATTTTCACTGGGGTGAAAGGGGGTTGATTTGAACCTTTAGGTTTTTTTATTTTTTTTTAAAAATTTTAAAACTTTTTTTTTTATTTTACTAGTCCCCCTAGGGGGCTATTGTGACGAGCAGAAGTCGTCATAACTGCAGGTCGCACCCCGTAAACTCCTGGTGGTGCAACATGGGCTGAGTCACTAGGCCAGTCCTCACATAGCGGTGCCACATCTTCCTCCATGGCGCTGGGCTGTAAATAATTAACAATCCGATTGGGCGCAGGATCAGTCCTCATTTGAACAGCTGGGCAGGAGAATTGCCGATGCCCTGGCTGTCCACATTGATAGCATCTGAGCTGGGTCTCCCTCCATCCAAGGCGTCCTCTTGGGTAAGGGGTAGGGGAACTTGGAGGCCGGCTCCCACCTGAAGGTGCTGTAGGGGTTTGAGGATGATTCCTCCATGGCCTGGCTGGGCATGAGGCCTGCAAATGCCCGGGATGCCTACAAACATAACACCTGCGCTCTGTTACTTCCTCTCCCCGGCGTATTCCAGAAAGTGCAGTAGAAGCAACTGGAGGCACATTAACACGGGTATCAACATGTGGTGGCTTAGAGGAACGGGGAACAATGGGGACAGAATAACTGGGGGCATCCGGTGTTGTGGAGCTGTTAGGCGTCTCTCCATCCTCCAACAGAACCCTCCACTGAGGCTTGATGGTGAGCACCTCATCAGCTAGAGCAGCAGCTTCCTCCACTGTCGCTGGTTTTCTCTCACGCACCCATTCCCGGATCTCAGCGGGGCACTTGAAGTAAAACTGCTCTTTTAGGAGGACCTGGAGGACGGTCTCCAAGGTTAAGGCCTCCTCTGCCTCCAACCAACGATGCCACAGATGTTTGAGTTTGTGGGCATACATCTTGAAGGACACTTCCTCATCACATGCTAGAGTACGGAACTGAGTCCTGTAAGTGTCTGGCATTACAGCATAATGTTCTAGAATAGTCTGTTTAATATCCGCATACTCACAGTTCCACCGAGGGTCCATAGCTCTATAGGCTGCAGCAGCTCCACCCTCTAAGAGCCCAACCAGATGCCGGACGCGCTCCCTTTCTGGGACTTCCATTAATCGACACTGATGCTCAAAGTCCTGGAAGAAGCCCTCAATGTCACCAGCAGCCTCATTAAACTGCTTGAAGTCTTTGCGGGACACTCTGGGAAGTTCCCTCATGATGGGTGCTGGGGTTACAGTCTGTCTGGAACCTCTCGCGGCATCCACAGCGAGTTGCTTATCCAGCAATGCCATCTCCTCCATCCTGCGCTCCTTCTCTTCAGCTCCACGCATGGCCTCCCTCTTATCTTCTATGGTGGCCTCATCTCCAAGCAGTGCCATCTTTTCCTAGTACCACACAACCCATTGACTTTTTTGGGTATTCACCTCCGGCTCCCGTCTTTGCTCCCCTTGCTGTGGAAATTGTTCCTCGGTGCCATCTTGCAGGCAAGCGTGTTCCAATGCCTCAATTAGTTGCTCCTTAGAGAGTCCTTTGTAGCCGACACCTAATTCACGGGCCTTTGTTTGTAGACACGCCACAGTCCAGTTCCTGTATCCTGAGGTTCTGGTTTCAGACGTCGATTGGCTGTTGTCCTCCATTTCTTCTGCTCTGATCCCGCCGCTGCCACCAGTTTGTGACGGGGGTGTACAACAGAGCAAAGGATGGACGAGGCCGAGGGACGATCCAACAGGTTTATTAACAGGAATGCAAGAACAGCACACGATAAGTCCACGTAAAACAGATTCGGGGGCCCTTCCCGACAATCCTCGGACCGGATTACAAAGCAATCGTCCTTACAGTAGTCCAAAGAGTTCCACACAATCCCACGGGCCGCCACACAGGCCTAGCTCCGTCCGTGTCCACAGCCACACAGGCTGGAGCTCCTGCTCCCTTCAAGTTTCAGCTCACTCTGCCTGAATCTCCCAGGTAAGCAGAGTTTACACTAGTTGGACTCTAGGCCCACCTCCCCCTACTCCCAGGGATGGAAGTGCCTCAAGAGGATATAACCTTGCATTTTAGGGGGGTGATTACCTACAACAATAGAAATGTACACAGAAGTAGTTCAAATAAGACAATGAACCCAGCTTGAAATAGGAATCTGTACAGCATATACAGTGAGAGGGTAAATTACATCTTCACAGCTATAGCGATCAGCAATCCGATCGCTTTGCACTATCTGCAGATCTTAGCTACAGAGCTGAGAACTGCAGATTTGCTGCTTCACTTTCAATGCCGGCTGTATTCCGGCATTGAGAGGAAGTGAGTCATGTTAGCGACAGGCATCATCACATGACCCTGTGCTACCATAGCAACCGCCGAAAGTCACGTGATCATGTCACGTGACTTCCGGTGGGGGCGGGGTAAGTGACTGTCATGGCGGCACCCATATACATATCGCTGCCAAGATTTTGGCAGCGAAATGTAAGGGGTTAATGGCCGCGGGTGGAAGCGATTCCACCCGCGGCTAGCAGGCACATGTCAGCTGTTGATAACAGCTGATATGTGCGCGGATCGCCGCCGCCGCCTGCCGGCGGCAGGGGGCGTGGCTTAGCGGCACATGATCCATGACGTACCCAGTACGTCATGGGTCGTTAAGGGGTTAAGGGTCGAAACTAAGGGGGCATTTACAATAGCTGATAAATGAGAATGAGGATTCCTAGGACAGCTCATTTTCTAATTATGAGCCTTTCTAAACAGTCTGCTGAACACCTAACAAACAAGAAAAGTGCTTATTTGTCAGCTGAAATGCTTTTCAAACTTGCTTAAAAATTGTCATTCTTGGCAGCATATCTTCCTGTGTAAACAAACCATGTGTTGAAAAAAATATGCATAGAACAATTATATTACCGTACGTTACACTAATAATAGTTCCTGCTCTTCCTGTATTTCTTGCCAGGCGGTGGTGTCCCATTCTCGTCATGAGATATGTGGGGCAACAGTTGTATCTTTGTCTCGTCTAGAACATGTAGTCCCATCCATACAAGTTAACTGCTGTCTGCTTTGGGTGGGGCTGCAAGGTATTTAAGATCCAGAAAGGACAAAGCATTGCCCTCCCTCCCCCTGGGGCATTTACGGAGGCCGTCATGACACCTGATTGGTGGGGAGGTCAGGGTGTTATGGGTGGGGGAGGGGGGAGCCCGATTTTGAACTAAAGGGATAGCCAAGAGGGAGGAGCGGCACTTTTCCCGCTCCTGTGACTTAAGTGAGAGTCCCACCCGCCCTCCCTAATATTTTGAGGTATGACTGGGATGTGCAGTTGGTGGGAGGGGGTGGTATGGGGTTGTTTCTCGGTTTGTAGTGGCTGGTTGGCGTTTTTATTGGTGGGTTCTTGAAGTTGGTTTACAATTGGTTCGGGGAGTCCATGCGGGTATGGATCCCCTCATTGGCAGAATGGCTGGTCACCTGGTGATTTTGGGGGGAATCCCGATGGGGCATGTGGGTGTGTTTGGGGTTAATGGAGGATTAACCCTTACCGTTTGATGCGACTGAGCCAGTGTGGGTAACGGCTGGGAGCAAGTTGGTTTTATGGTTCGGTTTGTAGGAATCACCAGGGTTTGTAGCTTCAAGGACCTTACCATATTGCAATTTCATTGGTTATGTATTTTGTTTAATAAATGGCTGCTATGGCCAAAATTATCCAATGATAAATTGGTGTCTGTGTAGTTATTTTAGATAAGAAATGGGAATGGAGAGGTGGCGTATGAAAAGAAGACCGGAGTCAACAATTCCAGGGTCATGCTGTCCTTTGCCAGTTATAGTTTGACTTGCTCCTTGAGATGTGTTCATGACTGCACTATTGCACATGCTTTCTTTCCCATTAACTGACTATCTCCAAACCCAATATAAACTTTCCCTTTTCCCAAATTCCCTTAAATAAGCACGTAACACATTTCTTGGATAAATTAGCCAAAGCTGCCCTTTATTATATAAACATAACATTAATAAATAACTTTTAAAGCGAGGAAGGTTTGTGGAGCTCTGAAATCTGTCGGACGCTTATATAATGTTTAATAGACAATCCAGCATTGCCCCCAGCCACAACCACAGGCTTGGGGGTACCTTTGTTGCTGGAAAACCTTTTCCTTAACACCACCTCTCAGGGGACCCCACCCTGGAGATCTCCAAAGTCCACTAGGCAATCACCAATCCAAATAATAAAAGCGGAAGTTACCATCCATCTGATGTTTTCCACCAACTCCAAGAACCCACCTCACCACCATGACAGCAAGCATTAGCTGACTCCTCATAATGCGAGTCCCCCACAAAAGTGCCCGCTCCACTCCATTCTGAATACTTATACGACCCACAAATCTATGCCAAATGCGTTTAAGTGCACCCCATCACTCAGCAAAAAATTCATCTCCCCCGACTCCAAATCTGTGTACCTCACCACGACCCCTCCATTTCAAGTTGCAAAGCTCCCAACTGCCCTGCTCATCTTTATTCTGGTCTTCTTGACCTTCTCCATCGACTGAGCCTCCCACCATGTTTTTCTGGGCACAATATTCAACTAAACTACCTTCCTTTTTGGGCAAGTGGATTATAAGAGTTGTCAATCAAACCAAACCTAATTAATTCCCTAGAGGGGTCAATATCCAAATCATTACTCCCCACATGAAAAACCAGCACATCGGTAGAATGATCCAACTTCAAGAAATGGTAAAAATCTACCAACACATGCCTCACACCCTGATCCACCAAAATATTACTTTACCTCTCTACCAACCCAGCTGACACCTGTTTCTCTGCACATCGGCCCTCAATGCTCCACCAATAGACAAAAGAGTGACTAAAAAATCAAAAAAATTGTTCTCCTCCTAGAAGAAAGAAGAGAGATGGAGGGCAGAGAAGGTAAACAACACAATATTGTGTATGTATAAATCTTTACATTTTTAATCACTGTATAAACATTACCTCTGCTATAATCCTCAAGCCCCACTTCCGCCCTCTCCCCCCTATACCAAATTAGGGCTCGCATGAAGTTTGTACCTCCTGGACTCCCACCTGCCAGAAGTCCCTATTTGTCAGCCTTTGTCGCGGCCCCAATTCAGAAGGAGTGAGCAGAAAACCTATCTGTTGCATCCAGCGCTATCTTTTTAGACACTTCCAAAAAACTGTCACAAACTGATACTGAGACAAGAAGGACCCATCCCTTTGTTTAAGCAATGGGCCTGAATAGTTTCCATTCCTATATAACTTCTGAAACACTCCACTGGACACATTAGTGCCTTCCTCAATGCCCTCAAAGTGACCCTTTTTCCCCTACCAAATTGATCCGTTTTTGACCGGCGTATCCAAAACTCAACAGAGTCAGCCAATCCAAAAGCATCCTGACCTAACAAACCACCGTCTTTTGAAAACAATGGGGACACCAATCCCCCTATTCTCATAGTGCCAAAAAACAAGCAAAAAAATGCTAGCCTAAATAACGTCTCCTCAAAGTGGGAGTTGAAAATTTGCCCTAACTAGGCCCCCAACTCCTGCAGCAGTTTAAAAGAAAGTGGCCTACAATTATCCACTTTAGGAAGCTCTTTTCTTAAACTCCTTAGAGCTTGACTAACAACAAAATGTTTTGTAATAGCCACTAGTCCCTAAACTTACAACCAAAGCCTATACCTGCCATAACACGAATAACCTTTCAAAAAGACCATCTTTCAGCAGCTATCCTAATTAACCAACCAAGCAATGCCCCCACCAGGTCCTCCTTGGACACCCCTCAGTGAGCCTGAAGCATTTCTATGAAAAAAATACATGAAAAAAATACAGCATTTTGAGCATGCTGCATTTGAAAGAAAAATTCAGTTTTCAAAAAAATCACTAAGTCTGTGAAAAAGTGCAATAAAAAAACTATTTAACAGTCTTTTAATATTTTCCTATTGATTTACAGCCAACAGCTGCTCACAACATTTTATACAGCAAAAGATTCAGAAAAAATACTGTGAAAAAAAAAATAATGCCAAAATAGTCACCATTTGTGTGAAATCACTTTTAAAGATATATTCATTCACACAGAACAAATTTGTTGCAGAGATTTTTGTGGCAATCTAATTTATCTGAACAGTGTTTGCAGGAATCAATGTGCTTCAAACCAAAACAGCTTCTCTTTAATACTGTACATGGAACAGATGTGTTGTCACCGAATTTCTGCTGCATGTGAATTCACCCTTGGGCTTTTTGTTAGTGGATACAGGTTTGCCTGCCACTGTGCCTAGATCTCATCTCAACCAAGGTATCTGCCATATAGGCTAATAAATGAGGCAGTTTCTCACATGAACTATGCAGTTTGTCCTATGAGGGCATATCTTGGCTAAAGGCAGTATGCTGTCTAGTTATATGTACTGTAATGCAGCAAGTGCACAGTGCTGTGTGCGGTGAGGAAGGAGGACACTCGTGGTTGAGAGACCCACTAAAGCAGGGGTGGGGAACCTTTTTACTGCCGGGGGCCATTTGGAATTTCCTACTAACCTTTGGGGGCCGCACAACATTATCAACTTGAAAAATTTGGTCAAACGATTAATTAACTCACCCTTACTGTGGAGGCAGGAGCTGCTTCTGTTTGGTGTGACTGTGTGTTCGGTGATATTGACCATCTTGTTTCTCACAGCTGCTTTTCCAGGTTTGTCTCGGTCTGGAGATGCTGGGGGCATATAAATCACAGGAGGGGCTGGGGCATATACATCACAGGAGGGGCTGGGGTGCATAAATTACAGGAGACACTGGGAGTACACATCACAGGAGGGGCTGGGGCATATGCATCACAGGAGGGGGCTGGGGCATATACATCAGTAGGGGGGCATGGACAGCCTTGGCTGTGGCACAGACAGCACTAGGTGGCTGCACGGACTGCACTAGGTGGCTGCACGGACTACACTAGGTGGCAGCACGGACTGCACTAGGTGGCAGCACGGACTGCACTAGGTGGCAGCACGGACTGCACTAGGCGGCAGCACCGACAGCACTAGGTGGCAGCACAGACAGCACTAGGTGGCAGCACAGACAGCACTAGGTGGCATCACTAGGGAGACACAGAGAAGTCTGGGGGAGCATAGACATCAACAGGAGGGCACAGACTGGGGGGCATAGAAAGCAGTGGGAGGGTACAGACAGCAGTAGCAAGTTCAGAGCACTGAGGGGTACATAGTACTGAGGGGTGGCACACAGCACTGGGGAGCACGGACAGCATAAGGGGGCACAGACAGCACTAGGTGGCTGCACGGACTGCACTAGGTGGCTGCACGGACTGCACTAGGTGGCAGCACGGACTGCACTAGGTGGCAGCACGGACTGCACTAGGTGGCAGCACTAGGGAGACAGAGAGAAGTCTGGGGGAGCATAGACATCAACAGGAGGGCACAGACTGGGGGGCATAGAAAGCAGTGGGAGGGTACAGACAGTAGTAGTTACTAGTTCAGAGCACTGGGGGGTACATAGTATTGAGGGGTGGCACACAGCACTGGGGAGCACGGACAGCATAAGGGGGCACAGACAGCACTGACCGTGGCATGGACAGCACTGGTGGCAGCATGGACAGCATTAGGTGGTGCGGACAGCACTGGGGGGGCATAGACATCACCCAAGGGGTATAGACATTACTAGGGGAGCACACACAGTACTAAGGGGTACACACTGTACTAGGGGTGTACTCAACATTAGGGGGTACACACTGCAGTAGGGGGTACACACTGCATTAGGGGGTACACACTGCATTAGGGGGTACACACTGCATTAGGGGGTACACACTGCATTAGGGGGTACACACAACACTGGGGGGTACACAGCACTGGGGGGTACACACAGCATTAGGGGATACACAGCATTAGGGGGTACACAGCACGAGGGGGTACACAGCACTGGGGGGTACACAGCATTGAGGGGTACACACAGCACGAGGGAGTACACAGCACTTACCGGGGGGGGGTAGCGATGGGTTGCGTACTCACAGTGAGGGGGAGGAGGAGTCACGCAGACAGCAGGTCCGGGAGGCTGGTAAATCTGCTGCAGCTCTTCTGTGACATATCGCAGCGTGCTGCTTACCCCGCCCACCAGAGCAGAGAGCACACTAGCACAGGCCGGGGTTAAGCCTAGAATGTATGGGCTGCAGTCAGGTCCTGGAAGTCAGGATCTGGATAGAGCCCGTACATTCTAGCATCTACCCTCAAGGCATCAGGCAGTGAGATTTAAAGGGCCGGCAGCCGGGAAAAGCGCGGCTGCTGCCAGAGCACAGCGGTCCCTGGGAATGTGCCTGGGGGCCGCATAAAAAGTCGTGACGGGCCGTATACGGCCCGCGGGCCAGAGGTTCCCCACCCCTGCACTAAAGGATTCCCTAAACCTCAGTAAGTCAGGTTGAATGTGTATGGACACTACAGTAAACATTCTTGGCTAATTCACATGACTATATTATACATACGTGTGCTGCTGCACGAGAACTGGCGTCTCTGATGAGTAGTGCAGCGCAGTGTGGCCTGTACTTCCCTGTAAGCAAATCTATGTCCATGTGAAAACATGGAGGTGTGAAAATCAACACCTATTTTAATGAGTATGAAAACGTTTCTCCAGTAGCTGCCATGTCTAGATTATTACCGTGTAGAGCAGGCAATCCCTGCATGTCAATTAGCTGTCTAAAAGTCACAAAACATTCATGGCGAGGATGCGAACATGGTTCTTGAGCACCCACGATATTCGATCGAGCAATGTATGTACCTGAGCACCCCAATGCTTGAGGGAGTATTGAGCAGTGGCGAGAACGCTCGCTCATCACTAAAGTTTATAGGTATGCAAAAAAAAAAATCACATCCCATACAGGCCATCCGCTCTTCACCCTATTTCTGATCATACAGTACATTACCATTATTTATTTTACTTGCTTATTGAGCACTATGAAATCTACAGCACTTTGCTCACATCATCACTGTCCCCACTGGGCTCACAATCTAAATTACCATTATGTCTTTGTAGTGTGGGAGGAAACTAAAGCACTAAAAGGAAACCCACACAAACACAAGGAAAACATACAAATTCCTTGCAGATGTTGTTGTCCTTGTTGGGATTTGAACCCAGGACCACAGTGCTGCAAAGCAACAGTTTCATCCACTGAGCTACTGTGCTGCCATTATTAACATTGAAAACTGTATTTGCTACTGCTTATGTATTAATACAGATGTCACATAGATGTACAAAACGGACATACAGATGTCATACGGGTGAAAATCGTTGGATGACTTTTCATACGCTTGTCTTAACCCATTTTTCACGTAGATGACTAATTTACATTTTACATTTTTAGAGTTGAGTATTTTTAATGCCCTTCATTGTATACCATACCATTATATACTATTTATACAATATCATTTATTTGAAAATTTCAGGCTTATAGTGGCTCTATTCCAATATAGCTGGTTTTTCTCTATCTGTAGTTGTATTATCCTATGGACTATGATAAACTATACTTCATATATGGGTTGTTATAATGTGGAGATAAGATGTTTAAGGTAAATGTGCATTCGGTACAATTAAGATCTAAATTGGTTTCTCTATAACACTAAAATTTGAAATTATAGCTGAAAATGTAATCAGTAGGCCGTTTACTGCATCAAAAGCCTATATTACACAAAGTAAAAGATAACAGGCACTCCTGAAATTTTCATTACTGTGAGGGTAGGTTCTTATTTTTTAACAGCAGGATCTTGGCTGCCTCTGTAGTTATTGTATTCTCCTGCTGGATTTCACAGTGACAGAATCCCTGGGACATTTTTGCATATGCTTAGCACACCGTTGGCAGATGTCAAGGTATTTTCACAGACCTGTCATTCAGAGCTTGAAGTCTCAAATGCTTACTTTGTGGAATTAATATCACACACTGAGATCTAGGACCTGTTGTTCAACCGCGAGGATCTGATTTTAACACTACTATTACATCTCGGTAATACCAGCCAACTGAGCTGAGCTAAAATGAATCCCAAAATATTTGTTTATATGTTTGGCCTATAACAACCTTTATCAAATCTGTAAAGCATTTAATATAAAGATTGAGAAGTGAGCCTGTAAAAAAAAATAGATAGGTGGTGCTAAAATGTTAAACAGCCCGAAAAATTATTAACGCCAAAATGTTAAGAAAACATGACAAAGTAATTCACTTCAGCACAGAGGTAATCATTAGGCTTCAAATAGGTTAATTATGCTGCTCTAATAATGGGTATGTAAAGTTGCCAGAAGAAAACAAATGGATTTCCTCCCGGCCACAGCGCCCTCTACTTATACAGGGCGCCACCAGCAAAACGCATGGGGTATGCTCCTGCGACATTTCCTCTCTACACGGGACTTATATTTTCAGACATATAGCAGCCCTGGGGTTGGCATAAACTATGGACAAGGAGTAAATTAGTATGTGCATTTATAGTATGTGAAAACAAAGACCAAGAGCGCTGGACCTCATTATAAGAGTAATTCGCACGTACCCCAATTCATAATATGAGAAAACAAGAGGACAATAAGGGTACTACCGTGCTGGTACATAATGAGTTAATATCATGTCTGAAAAAATGTGCTTTAATTGCTACAAGAGTGCACAACAATAGATACATCAATGGTAGTAAAACAATTTTATATAGGACTAGCTGTACTACCCGGCTTCACCCGGGTTAATAACTGTTGTTAACAAAATAGAATATATTAACATTCCCGGGATAGAATGTATAAATAGAATGTATTAACGCCCAGGATAGTAACTGTCTCTCTCTTTCTCTCCCATTCTCTGTCTGTCTCCCCCTCTGTATATATCTCTCTGTCTCTCTATCTCTTTGTCTGTCTGTCTCTTTCCCTGTCTGTCTGACTGTCTCTGTCTCTTTCTCCGTCTGTCTCAATCTCTTTCCCTGTCTGTCTATCTATCTCTTTCCCTGTCTGTCTATCTATCTCTGTCACTTTCCCTGTCTGTCTCGTTCCCTGTCTGTCTCTTTTCCTCTCTTTCCCTGTCTGTCTCTTTCCCTCTCTTTCCCTGTCTGTCTCTTTCCCTCTTTCCCTCTGCCTCTTTCCCTGTGTCTGTCTCTTTATTTGTCTCTTACCCTGTCTGTCTCTTTCCCTTTCTTTTCCTGTCTGTCTGTTTCCCTGTGTCTGTCGCTGTCTCTTTGTCTGTGTCTGTCTCTTTCCCTGTCAGTCTGTCTCTTTGTGTCTGTCTCTTTGTCTGTCTCTTACCCTGTCTATGTTTGTTTCTTACCCTGTCTGTGTCTGCCTCTTTCCCTGTCTGTGTCTGTCTCTTTCCCTGTCTGCATTGTGACACGCCAACATTCCATATAAGGGCGTGGCTGCGCATTCTTCTGAAGTTCTGGCTGCACTGTGGCTCCCAGCTCCATTCGCTTTAATGGAGGGAGTTTTTTGGCGAATAACTGTAAAGCGCGGGGTTAAAATTTCCCCTCAAAACATAGCCTATGATGCTCTCGGGGTCCAGACGTGTGAGTGTGCAAAATTTTGTGGCTGTAGCTGCGACGGTGTTGATGCCAATCCCGGACATACACACATACACACACATTCAGCTTTATATATTAGATAAGAGTATATGGAAAGAATAACCTGATACAGAGGCAGAAGGAGGAAAAAAAGGTCCCGCATGAGGAAGAGAGGCACCCACAACAAAGTGTATTACCAGATCATACAGGGGGGTATGGGCAGTAGGAATGATCCCACTAATGGGTGTCGTCCATGTAGATCAAAAGTAGGGGAGGGGGGGCAAGCAAAAGGTATATGCTGAAGCAAGCAATGATAAGGAGTCAATCACAGGGCCACATATTTGAGGGGGAGCCTCTCTTCCTCATGCGGGACCTTTTTTCTTCCTTCTGCCTCTGTATCAGGTTATTCTTTCCATATACTCTTATCCTATATAAAATTGTTTTACTACCATTGATGTATCTATTGTTGTGCACTTTTGTATCAATAAAAGCAACATTCATACATGGTATTAACCCATTATGTACCAGCACGGTAGTACCCTTATTGTTCTCTTGTTTTCTCATTTATAGTATGTGTAACCATCTACTTGCACCACTACTACACACTAGTGATGAGAGAACACTACCATGTTCCAGGGCTTGGTATTCATAACGAGCAGTTGGATGCTCGGATGGACACGACTCGAGTACCCAATTATAATGGAAGTCAATGAGGAACAGTCAATAAGCGTAGGTCTGCTCAAGTGGCTCAAGCCTCAGCGCGACGAGCCTCCACTTCCTTGGCACCCAGAACAGGATTCTTTAACCTACCACCCCATCTATAAAGTTCACTGTATTTCTACCAACCACAGAGTTCATCATACCATTCTGACTCTTTATCCATACTTTACTGGTGTGGCATTAGAGACAGTCCTTGTTTCTCAGACCGTTCTGTATATCTGCATGAGCAAAAATCTATTCTCAGATAACGAAAACCTTGAAAAGGCTTTTTTCAAGCTGAAACGTCAGCTAATTTTTGTTCATTGTACTTGTATACTGAATTCCAAAGAATTAAAGTGGACACCTTTTCTTTTTTGCGTCTTCAAAAAGTGTGGCGGAGTTATTCTTGTTCATTTCTCAGTCAATGTGCCAGCATTTTTCCTGGAACTTTTCTGGGAAAATGGTCGAGTCCCCCAATGACATCAATTATACTCGGGTACTGCAGTCGCGCCCATCCGAGCATTCAACTGCTCGTTATGAGCACTGGGCCCTTGAGCATGGTAGTTCTTGTCCATCACTATTTATAACCAAGTGGTAACATTACATCTTTTATTCAAAAACAGTGATTAGAGAGCGTGCTCATCACTGCTCATTACTTGATCGAGTATCGGGGGACTCAGGTGCTCTCGAGCTTCAAAATACTTGAGTTTTCCATTGACTTCCATTAATTTGAATTCTGCAAAATCTAAATTTTTAAAACACTCAAGGAGAATTCAATTATACTCAAACAAATTTGCTCATCTTTATGTAAATATGGGCATATATGGTAAACCATAAAAAGACAAGTGATTATAAAGAAGTAATAATGAACAAAAGGGAGTTAATTACAATTATTGATAGTGCTAATGTACAAATCCCACAAAGCTATTAAAGCATAATTTTAACAATGTAATAAAAAGTTGAAGAAATAATTAATACTTTGGGGAATTACTTTTGAGGGTAATAGGGCTACTGCAACATTAAACAGTATGGTACATCATGGTTCACATGGTAGACTAAATCTTATAACAGTCACAATGGTGACTCATGGTATTTGTGCCCATCTATGAAAAAAGTCAGGCTAAGGAAAAAAGTAACATGACTAAAGACATATAATATGCCCATCCTGCAGCAGGTATTGTTTACTGAAAAAAAAAGACTTGATTCTTCATTGACCCCTCAAAAATGTAGTTAGTGCTGTACCCATGTGGCTTTCACATGGATCAATCTGGACTTTCTAAGTTAGTGATTTTAGTTATAGGAACAGTAAACACAAAAAAATGCTGAAAACATAAAAAGAAAAAATCCAAGTGCATGCTTCCTTTCCTTTAGCTTTTCTTTTCCTCGAATCTATTTTGTCTCATATGTCAATTAGAACTAAAATTTATAAAGATGTCTCTTTGTGTCTCAGTAGCTCAGCCAAATCCTCCCTGCATCTGCGCCCTGTCTTCGGCCTCCTTCACACGCACGTGTCTCCGGTACGTGTTAGGTCCGTTCCTGCACGTACCAGAGACACGGGCACACATAGACCCATTAAAATCAATGGGGCTGCGCACACGTGCGTGTTTTGCCATGGAGCGTGTGTACGTGTGGAGCATACGCGTGTCCGTGTGTTCCACACGTAGACATGTCCACATTTTTTCTGGCATCACGGGTGTCACATGGCCCACATATGGACCACACGGATGTAGTGTGGATGCGGTCCCGTGTGACACGCGCCGGAGAAAACTCACGTGTCAGAGAAAAAAAATAACAAATCTTTACTTACCTTCTCCTGCTCTCCTGTCTCTGCCGCTGCTGTCACTTGCTGTCGACCGCCACTCATTATGCTCATTTAATATTCACTTCACTGCGGCCGGAAGCAGCAGCAGCGGGGAGTCGGCAGGGCTGGAGACCGAAGATCAGCACCACGGACAGTGACGCCAGGGACAGGTGAGTTGAAAGTTCTCGTTCTCCGTGTGTTATGACAGATAACACATGGAAAACACGCGTAGTGTCATAAACACGGCTCACGGAGGGGAAAGCGCACCTTTGACACGTCCGTGAAACACGTGCGTGATTTTCACTGACGTGTGAAGGGGGCCTTAGAGTGACTATAGGTCTGGGCTCACACTAGCAAGTAGCATCCGATGCAAGAGAATCCGATGCAATTGGCGAATGAGATTTGGCTCAAGCTCTGCTGCGAGAGTGAGCCGAGTGTCATTATAATGTGCTCCTATTCTTTGGCATACAAGAATCGGATCACAGGTGCGAAGAAGATGGAGAGATTAATTTCTCCATCTTCTTCATTGCCTGTCTCTGTGTATATCGGGCTGCATTTGGATATCATCAGTGCAGTCCGATGTTTTCCATGCACCCATAGACTTGTATGGGTGCATGTGACCCGGTTTTGGGAGGGACTGTCAGCAACCCTGGCATAGCACTCGGCCATGTTATACACTCTTGAGAGCAAGCCGTACAGCTAAATTCGCACAAATATATAAAAAATTGGCCAATTCTCGTGCAGAAAAAACATATGATTTTTCATTGGTACTGTTCATATGTATTGTTATATTCCATTGTACACTCTGCCTATGTCTGCTTTTCATATGACATCTGTTTTTATACATCAGCAGGTAATTAATTGCTCCAATGTATTTCAAATAAAAAAGTGACCAGTAAAAATTGTAATAATCTTATTAAACAGTGCTCATTTATTGGCCTGTTTACACAGGCTGATGGAAACAGATGTAAACAAGACAATCGTTATTTTGATCGTTTTGTCCTAATACAGCATCATATTGTCAGCAGCACACTCCATGCTTACACAGGGTGAATTGCTGCCTATAACAATTTTTGTGCCAACAACAACTACTGTATCTGTTCACCCAATGATTGAGCATTTTGCTCGTTTGTTGTGTGAGCTGGCTCCACTTCTCCTCTTCCTCTCCTTTTTTTGTCCCTGCGGGTTTTGCCGCGGAATTTCCGCTGCGGAATTAATGTGCATGCGGATTTTGGTGCGTTTTTTTACCGCAGGTGTGGAAATCTTTCAGAGAGTTCGGAATTTTCTTAAGAAAATTCCATTTTCTAGTCCACACAGAGTCTTCTGCTGATGACACACAATTATACACCTCATGTATAATCTCTTCCCCGCTCTTGTCACCTGTACCTCAAGAACATCTCTAGAATCCACCACTTTCTCACCACGGAAACTACAAAAACCCTGACAGTGGCCCTGATGCACTCCCACCTTGACTACTGTAATTCCCTAATAATTGCCATCCCCCTAACTAAACTTTCTCTTCTACAATCCATCCTTAATGCAGCAGCCAGGGTCACCAATCTGGCTAATTGTTATTCGGAAGCTTCTGCTCTGTGCCAGTCATTGCACTGGCTGCCCATACATCATCGGATCCAATTCAAATTGCTTCTTCTCACCCACAAATCTCTCCACAGTGCAACACCCCCCTACATTTCCACCATCATCTCTATCTATCACCCTACCTGTTCTTTACACTCCACAAACGACTTTCGACTAACATCTATACTAATCCGAACGTCCCACTCCCTCCAAGACTTCTCCCGAGTTGCACCAGTCCTCTGGAGTGCTCTACCCCAAGAAACAAGGACGAACCACAACTTAGCTTCAGATGCTCCATAAAAACAAATCTTTTTAGTGCAGCCTATCACACTCCCTAATCAAAGTCAATTCAGAGTCCCTCCACTACTTCTCAGAACAAAACTCTCCGTCAAACTCCACCGCACCCAAAAGCATCACAAAGATCGGCTCATGGCTGGTTCATGCAGCCTTTGTTTATCCCCATTTGTTTGAGATGGCGGGACTGTCACTGTAAATAAGAATCTGTACCTCAACCCCCAACCCTACCCCACCTCATTGTAGATTGTAAGCTCTTAGGAGCAGGGTTGTCTTTATTTTTGCTCTAATTATTGTATTTTTCTAGAACTGTTACTTGCTTGTACGAGTAAATGAACCTCTGAATTGTAAAGCGCTGCAGAATATGTTGGCGTTATAGAAATAAAGCTTATTATTATTATTCTTATTATTAGCTCCAGCATACTTATACAGGATGATATTTGGAAAAAAATTTCTTTACGAACACTCATTGGTTCATCACAGACTCATCTAAAGGTACCATGAAAGTTGTTTTGTGTCTGTAGCTCCTATGCAGATTTATATATTTCTGTGATAGACTGCAAAAAATATATAGTTTGATCCTGTAGTCATTCTCTCCTACATCTGTCTCATCATTCTTACTGCCAAAACAACCTTTATTGCGTACATATATTTATGTCCTAAATTTCAGCCCACCCCAACCCTTAGTAAATTACATATATTCAAAAAATTGTGGGGAGTTGATTTTTTTTAAGTCCACAAATCTTTTTATTAGGTTACACATTGCAAGTCATTCCAATTACAGATGATCAGATCGATCCTCGGTGAATCGAATTTGTGACAAATTTCCTGAAATTTGCTGGTTCCCGTAATTTTAAACAGTATTTGTGCATATCAGCCAAACAACAAAAAAATACGGAGATCTCATTTCACACTGCGGAAGATTATGAGGCAAGTTACTGATGACAAAATGCCCTGCACCTATATCATCACAGCCAATATAAAAAATGGGGGCTGGACACGCAGCACCATTTTATGCCTTAACAGCATAAGGATAGAGATCAGAGCACACAGAAAAAGACACTAGCACAAAATAAAGACATGAATCAAATTTTAGGGGAAATTTGCCAAACCGTGAAAATTCTAATTTCAAAAAGCGCGATCATCTCGAATGGCAATAATAATGATGATAATAATAATAATAATAATCATTTTGATTGATTTTACTTTCAGATGCAGCAATATCAAATGCGCTTACCTTATTAATGTTTTTATGTTAAAGAGGAAAAACGAAGGTGATTCTAAGGGCGGCTTTGCACGTTGCAACATCGCACGTGCGATGTCAGTGGGGTCAAATCAAAAGTTACGCACATGCGGCATCACTTTCGACATCGTAGTGTGTAAATCCTAGATGATACGAGTAACGAGCGCAAAAGCGTCGTTATCGTATCATCGGTGTATTCTCTGACATTTCCATAATGCCGGTGCAGAGACAGGTACGATGTAGTTCCTCGTTCCTGCGGCAGCACACATCGCTGTGTGTGAAGCTGCAGGAGCGAGGAACATCTCCTTACCTGCCTCCCGGGTGCAATGAGAAGGAAGGAGGTGGGTGGGATGTTTACATCCTGCTCATCTCCGCCCCTCCGCCGCTATTGGCCGCCTGCCTTTTGACGTCGCTATGACGCTGCACGACCCGCCCCCTTAGGAAGGAGGCGGGTCGCCGGCCAGAGCGACGGTCGCAGGGCAGGTGAATGCATGTGAAGCTGGCGTAGCGATGATGTTCGCTACGCCAGCTATCACAAGATATCATACCTGCGACGGGGGCGGGGACTATCGCACTCGACATCGCAGCATCAGCTTGCGATGTCGTAATGTGCAAAACCCGCCTTAGTTTTATGTTTTGTTTTTTCAGTTTTATTTTTTTTTTTAGGGTGGGGACTGTAAAGCCTGCTTTACATGTTACGATTCTGCATACGATATCGTATGCAATCGTAACCGCCCCCATCGTATGTGCGGCACGTTCAATTTTGTTTCATGTGCCGTACAAACGATTAACCCCCGTCACACGTACTTACCAGTCTATACGACCTCGATGTGGGCGACAAACGTCCACGTCCTGGAGTGGGAGGGACGTTCGGCGTCACATCGACGTCACGCGGCAGCCGGCCAATAGAAACAGAGGGGCGGAGATGAGCGGGACGTAAACATCCCGCCCACCTCCTTCCTTCCACATTGCTGGCCGGGAGCCGCAGGACGCAGGTATTATCTGTTCATCGTTCCCGGGGTGTCACACACTGCGATGTGTGCTACACCGGGTACGATGAACAACCTCACGTTCAATTTATGAGGAATGTACGACGTGTATGCGATGAACGTTTTACTGTTCAATCGCACATAGCTGTTACACACTACAATGTACCTTACGATGCTGGATGTGCGTCACTTACGACATGACCCTGCCGACACATCGTAAGATATATTGTAGTCTGTAAAGCGGGCTTAAGCATGGATTATTTGAACCTTCAGTCATCATATAGCTTGTACTATATACTGCAATACCACAGTATTGCAGTACATATAAAATTCTTAATCTCCTATGAAGTCCAGTGTACTTCTTGTTGCTGCCTTCACAGGACTACTAGCATGGTAGCCATGAGAGCCTTCAACAGGACCTTTGCTGCTATGGCAACCTATCAGCTACTTGTGATCATGTCTTCAGGGCAGAGCTGCCACTAGGAATTTCAGGGCCCCATACTGGCAAAGTTTTTGGGCCCCCTTGGGACTTCGCCTATGCTCCACCCCAGCTCTGACTCCACCCCTTAAACCTCCAACAGTCTCACTGCCACTCTTATGTGTATACATACACACACACACATACACACACACACACACACACACACAGTCATGGCTAAAAGTGTTAGCACCCTTGAAGTTGTTCCAGAAAATGAAGTTTTTCCCTCAGACAATTAATAATACACCCCTCTCCATAATACACCCTCTACACCGCCCTCCTCCATAATATCTCTCCTACACTGCTCTTCTGTATAATATCCCCCTCACACACTGCTCCTCTGTATAATATCCCCCCCACACACACACTGCTTCTCTGTATACCCCCCACATACACTGCTACTCTGTATAATATCCCCCCACATACTGCTCTTCTGTACACCCTCCCACACACTGCTCCCCTATGTAATATCCCCCACACGGACACTACTCTTCTGTATAATATTCCCACATGCACACTTCTCCTTTGTATAATATCCCCCACACACACTGCCCCTCTGTATAATATCCCCCCACACACACTGCCACTCTGTATAATATCCCTCAAGTAAACTGCACCTTTGTATACTAGCTGTACTACCCGGCTTCACCCGGGTTAATAACTGCTGTTAACAAATTAGAATGTATTAACAAAAATGTATTCTGCACACAAAAACCACAAAACAAATAGATATAAATGTAAATATAATGTCTGTCTCCCCCTCTGTATATAAATTTTTCTGTCTCTCTCTCTATCTCTTTGTCTGTCTGTCTCTTTCCCTGACTGTCTCTGTCTCTTTCCCTGTCTGTCTAGCTATCTCTGTCACTTTCCCTGTCTGTCTCTTTCCCTGTCTGTCTCTTTCCCTCTCTTTCCCTGTCTGTCTCTTTCCCTCTGTCTCTTTCCCTGTGTCTGTCTCTTTGTCTGTCTCTTTACCTGTCTTTCTCTGTCTCTTTCCCTGTCTGTCTGTTTCCCTGTGTCTGTCTCTGTCTCTTTGTCTGTGTCTGTCTCTTTACCTGTCTGTGTCTGTCTCTTAACCTGTCTCTCTCTTTCCCTCTCTTTCCCTGTCTGTCTCTTTCCCTGTCAGTCTGTCTCTTTGTCTGTGTCTGTCTCTTTGTGTCTATCTCTTACCCTGTCTATGTCTGTTTCTTACCCTGTCTGTGTCTGCCTCTTTCCCTGTCTGTGTCTGTCTCTTTCCCTGGCTGCATTGTGACACACCAACATTCCATATAAGGGCGTGGCTGCACATTCTTCTGAAGTTCTGGCTGCACTGTGGCTCCGAGCTCCATTCGCTTTAATGGAGGCAGGTTTTTTGGCGAATAAGGCTATGTCCGCACGTTGCTTTTTACCTGCTTTTTGCTGCTTTTTCAACTGCAGCGTTTAATGCCAAAATGGTTGTGTTCTGTTTTTCAAGCAAAGTCTATGGGAATTTGGGTTTCTTGTCCGCACTATGCAGTTCAAACTGCAGCCTTTTTGTTGCAGAACTTTGGTCAAAAACTCAGCTTTGCAGTGCAAAACCCAAATGGAAAAAACAATTGACATGTCAATTGTTTTTGCCATTTGGGTTTTGCACTGCAAAGCTGAGTTTTTGACCAAAGTTCTGCAACAAAAAGGCTGCAGTTTGAACTGCATAGTGCGGACAAGAAACCCAAATTCCCATAGACTAAGGCGGGCTTTGCACGTTGCGACATCGCAGGCCGATGCTGCGATGTCGCACGCGATAGTGCTCGCCCCCGTCGCAGGTACGATATCATGTGATAGCTGGCGTAGCGAAAACTATCGCTACGCCAGCTTCACACGCACTCACCTGCCCTGCGACCGTCGCTCTGGCCGGCGACCCGCCTCCTTCCTAAGGGGGCGGGTCGTGCGGCGTCACAGCGACGTCACACGGCAGGCGGCCAATAGGAGCGGAGGGGCGGAGATGAGCAGGATGTAAAAATCCTGCCCAGCTCCTTCCTTCCGCATATCCTACGGAAGCCGCAGTGACGCCGGTAGGAGATGTTCCTCGCTCCTGCGGCTTCACGCACAGCGATGTGTGCTGCCGCAGGAGCGAGGAACAACATCGGACCGTCGCGTCAGCGTAATTATGAATTACGCCGACACTGCAACGATGATACGATTACGACGATTTTGCGCTAGTTAATCGTATCATCAAGGCTTTACACACTACGATATCGCATGCGATGCCGGATGTGCGTCACTTTCAATTTGACCCCACCGACATCGCACCTGCGATGTCGTAGTGTGCAAAGCCGCCCTAAGCTTGAAAAGCAGAACACAACCATTTTGGCATTAAACGCTGCAGTTGAAAAAGCAGCAAAAAAGCAGGTAAAAAGCAGGTAAAAAGCAACGTGCGGACATAGCCTAACTGTAAAGCGCATGGTTAAAATTTCAGCAGGCCAAGGATGATGACTTGGAAAATACAAAAAAAAAATTTCCCCTCAAAACATAGCCTATGACGCTCTCGAGGTCCAGAAGTGTGTGTGCAAAATTTTGTGGCTGTAGCTGCGACGGTGCAGATGCCAATCCCGGACATACACACACACACACACACAGACACACACACACACACACACACACACATACATACATACATACATACATACATACATTCACACATTCAGCTTTATATATTATATATATATATATTCTCACACACAATGTCCCTCTGTATACTATACCCCACCCCCCCCCACACACACACACACACACACACACACACAAACATTGAACCTCTGAATAATATCCCCCCACACACTGCCACTCTGTATAATAAAGTAAACTGCACCTTCGTATACTATCCCCCCACACAAGCTGCCCTACTTATATATATATATATATATATATACTCATATACAATGCCCCTCTGTATACTATTCACACACACACACACACACACACACACACACACACATTGCACCTCTGTATAATATCCTCCTGGTATATATGTCCTCCTCCTGGTATATATATCACCTTTCTGGTAAACATGTGCCCATCCTGGTATATTATCTATAAATGCATACAGTTGCACACTGAAAAAGCTAAAAATGTACAAGGGAAAATATGGCACTGCATTACTGCAAAAGAGAGATATTTAGTTTATGTATTGGCCAATGCATGTAAGCCCGGAAACCAACGGCAATGTATATCTCTGTAATCCGGGAACCTAACTTAAATGCCACTATCTAGGTTAAAAACATCCGTATCTGGGCAAAATGCCACTATTTGATTTGGACTACAAACCTCCATGTATGGGCAGCTAGGCTCCTGCTATAATGGTTATGAACACAGCCAGGTCTTAGGGCGGAGTGCTCAGTCAGAAAAAGACTCACTAGAAATATCAAAAAACTGACCCGCACATCCAACATCCTGGTATATTGTCCCCTTCCTAGCATATATGTCCTCCTCCTGTTATATACAGTACAGACCAAAGTTTGGACACACCTTCTCATTCAAAAAGTTTTCTTTATTTTCATGACTCTAAAAATTGTAGATTCACATTGAAGGCATCAAAACTATGAATTAACACATGTGGAATGAAATGCTTAACAAAAAAGTGTGAAACAACTGAAAATATGCCTTATATTCTAGGTTCTTCAAAGTAGCCACCTTTTACTTTGATTACTGCTTTGCACACTCTTGACATTCTTTTGATGAGCTTCAAGCGGTAGTCAGAGGGAATCCAGTCCGGAGGCCATGCACGACAGGGTACCTGGACCCTAGAGCAAGGACAGCTTCACGTACCTTACTAATTGACCAGCCAGAGACAAGATTTCAGGTCTTGTCCCACAGGAGGCCCAGATAGAGCAAAACGGAAGCCCAACGAGGGGGATAGGGCTCCGCAATTGCCTGCTAAGATCCCACAGGTCAGTTCTCGCGGGCCACAGCTCCCAACACACAGTATCACTGGGAGTGGACTTTCCCGTTTCATGCGGAGTAGTTAACAAAAAGGACACAAACACTAAGTGCAGGAGGAAGGGACCCCTGTTTGCTGTACCAGGGTGTGGAATCTGAACATATCCGCCGGAGGTCACCGGTCACTGGCAATTTGGTTTACCATCTGGACTCTGTGTGAATTTATTCAGGAACTGTGAATACACCAACACCATCCGGTCCAACCCTGCAGATTGCGCTCCGCAGCACCATCCCACTTGTATTGGGGCCCCGTGACCACAACCCCCTACCCGTGGAGGGGATAACATTCAGCTGCCCCACTCCATCGGTCCCGGGCATCACCTCCAGAGGCAGCGGCGGTGTCACTAACGATCACCGCACACCACGGGTGGCGTCACTGACAAAACCTTCCTTATATAATAACCCCCCTTTTCCCTTGCGGGCAACAGACAGGTAGGTGTTCAGGCCCGGGTCCGGCTTCCTCTCGAGCCACCGCCATGACCCCAGATCAGAGCGTCTCGAGCAGCCCCCCTTGCCGTGGTCTGTTCCCTGCCCACAACATGTATATGCATAATGACTTAAGATGCATCATAATGAATAATAGGGTCCATGTATGAGTCGTATCACTCAGCCGATTCCTGCTAAAGGTCTTCTTTTATGGAATCCATGTGCACTCTAAGGGGTGCTTCACACACAGCGAGATCGCTGCTGAGATCGCTGCTGAGTCACGGTTTTTGTGACGCAACAGTGACCTCA
The DNA here is from genome assembly GCF_048569485.1 of Anomaloglossus baeobatrachus. Classification (NCBI taxonomy): domain Eukaryota; kingdom Metazoa; phylum Chordata; class Amphibia; order Anura; family Aromobatidae; genus Anomaloglossus; species Anomaloglossus baeobatrachus. The sequence goes on along the minus strand of NC_134353.1, from coordinate 714,876,783 downwards.
TTAGCAATCTCGCTGTGTGTGACACTGAGCAGCGATCTGGCCCCTGCTATGAGGAGATTGCTGCTCGTTACACACAGCCCTGGTTCGTTTTTTTATTGTTGCTCTCCCGCTGTGACACACAGATCGCTGTGTGTGACAGCGAGAGAGCGACGAAATGAAGCGAGCAAAGAGCAGGAGCCGGCATCTGGCAGCTGCGGTAAGCTGTAAACACGGTAAATATCGGGTAACCACCTTGGTTACCTGATATTTACCTTCGTTACCAGCCTCCGCCGCTCTCACGCTGCCTGTGCTGCCGGCTCCTGCTCTCTGCACATGTAGCTGCAGTACACATCGGGTTAATTAACCCAATGTGTACTGTAGCTAGGAGAGCAGGAAGCCAGCGCTAAGCAGTGTGCGTGGCTCCCTGCTCTCTGCACATGTAGCAACGTTATGATCGCTGCTGCGTCGCTGTGTTTGACAGCTAAGCAGCGATCATAACAGCGACATACAAGGTCGCTGTTGCGTCACAGAAAATGGTGACGTAACAGCGACGTCGTTGTCGCTATGTGTGAACCCAGCTTAATTGACTGTGAGGCTTTTTGGTCAGATATATAAAACCTCTTAAACAAACAAAAGGATTAAGTTATCAATGTGAAGACAAAGAGGTAGAGACAGAAAGTAAATGAAAGATCTGTATAAAACCAATATTTGCCAGCCCATGAATTCTATAGTTTGACCTTTAATCATCCTTATTACTAGGAGAAGATAAGCATGACAGAGAAGAATGTTTTTATGCAAGATAGTAAAATCCTTCACATTTTCACCATCTCTGGCTGCAGTTAATCTTCATATTCTAATGTGACCTACTTTAACCCCTTCAGCCCCGGGCACTTTCCGTTTTTGCGTTTTTGTTTTTTGCTCCTTTTCTTCCGAGAGCCGTAACTTTTTTATTATTCTGTCAATCTTGCCATATGAGGGCTTGTTTTTTGCGGGACGAGTTGTACTTTTAAATGAAACCATAGGTTTTACCATATATTGTACTGGAAAACAGCAAAAAAATTCCAAGTGTTGAAAAACTGCAAAAAAAGGGTGATCGCACAATAGTTTTTGGGATGTTTTATTCACCGTGTTCACTATATGATAAAACTGATGTATCTATGTGATGCCTCAGGTCGGTGCGAGTTTGTAGACACCAAAAACGTATAGGTTTACATGTATCTAAGGGGTTAAAAAAAATTCACAAGTTTGTCCAATAAAAGTGGCGCACATTTTGCGCCATTTTCCGAAACACGTAGCGTTTTCATTTTTCGGGATCTATGGCTCAGTGATGGCTTATTTTTTGCGTCTCGAGCTGACGTTTATAATGGTACCATGTTTGCGCAGATGCTACGTTTTGATCGCCTGTTATTGCATTTTGCGTAAAACTTGCAGGCACCAAAAAACGTAATTTTGGCGTTTGGAATTTTTTTGCCACTACGCCGTTTACCAATCAGATTAATTGATTTTATATTTTGATAGATCGGGCATTTCTGAACGCAGCAATACCAAATATATGTATATTTATTTATTTTTTAACCCTTTAATTTTCAATGGGGGGAAAGGGGGGTGATTTGAACTTTTAGGTTTTTTTTTTTTTTTTTTTATTTTTTAAAACTTTTTTTTTTACTTTTTTTTTTATTTTACTAGTCCCCCTAGGGGGCTATAGCGATCAGCAATCCGATCGCTGATCGCTATCTGATGATCACAGCAATACAGCTGTAAACAGCAGATTCAGTCACTTTGTTTTTCCCTCTGCTCTCGGCCGAGGGAAAATGAAAGTGAAACTTCGTAGCTGCAGGCGTCATCACATGACCCTGTGCTACGATGGCAACCACCGATAGTCACGTGATAACACACGTGACTTCCGGTGGGGGCGGCGGTAAGTAAAAAACATGGCCACGCGCATTTAGATCTTGCTGCCAGACTTTGGCAGCAAGATCTAAGGGGTTAATGGCCGCGGGTGGAAGCGATTCCACCCGCAGCTAGCAGGCACACATGTCAGCTGTTGAAAACAGCCGATATGTGTGCCGATCCACGCCGCCTGCCCGCGGCAGAGGGCGAGGCTTAACGGGACACGATCCTGGACGGATAGATCCGTCCAAAGTCGTGAAGGGGTTAAAGAGAACCAACTACCAGGATTTTGCTATATAAATTAAAAGCAGGGCCATACTGGCACTAGGATGCTGTATCCAAGCATACCTTTTGTTGAAAGTTTAGATGCTTGGCTGCTGAAATATATTCCTCCTCCTGCGTCTTGTATTGCATGCCCTCTTTTCTTTATTTAAATATCGCGCCATGCTGACATTGGCAGGACCATGAGTGGCAGGGGCGTGTGAGCAGATGTAAAACAAATAAAAATCTATGCCTGCGCCGATGCTGCTCGTAGTCTTCTCCACAGCGTCTTCAATAAAATGGAGCCAGAGATCATGATATGCGCATGTGAGGTCTCCGATGGCATTTTAATGAAGTCATAATTACTGTGTCAATGCGCATGTGCCAACAGCGTGGTGTAATATTTAAATAAAGAAAAGGTAGCATGCAATTCAAGACGCAGGCGAAGGAATATGCACAAAGGACCTGACCCACAAAGGCCTGCACATTTCAATCATAGTGCTGTGCATTTCTGCAACTTTGATTACAGATATTTCAGCAATCAACAAAAGTATGCTTGGATTCAGCATCCTAGCGCCAGTATAGCATTGCCTTTACTTTTTATAGCAAAACCCTGGTTATGTATTGGACTCAGAGGTGATCGGCTCGTTACAGTTTAGCTAAATTCACACAACTGTGTTTTCGGTGAAAGTGCTGCCCAAGAAAAAAAAAGTGACATCCTACCCACAGCTCTAGGGCCAATGTAATTTAACTGGGCTGATCAATGTCAGTTTTGTTTTTTCTACAGACAGATTTTCCAGGTGAAAAAAATTGCAGCATGTACTAGTTTTTACTGATGAGAATCGCCCATTCATGTCTACACCGTGTGCAGAATTATTAGGCAAGTTGTATTTTAGAGCAGTGTTCCCCAACTCCAGTCCTCAAGGCCCACCAACAGTGCAGGTTTTTGGGATTTCCTTAGTATTGCACAGGTGTTAATGTAATTACCTGCCCAGGTGCTGGTTCCTTGTTCAAAGGTGGTTGTTTTTTAGCCTTCCTTACCTTGGCCATGTCCCTGAGTGTGGCACACCTTGTGCTTTTTCATACTCCAGTAACGTTGTAGCTCTGAAATATGGCCAAACTGGTGGCAAATGGCATCTTGGCAGCTTCACACGCTTGATTTTCCTCAATTCATGGGCACTTATTTTGCGCCTTTTTTGCCCAACACGCTTCTTGCGACCCTCTTGGCTATTTGCCATGAAACACTTGATTGTTCAGTGATCACGCTTCAAAAGTTTGGCAATTTCAAGACTACTGCATCAATCTACAAGACATCTCACAATTTTGGACTTTTCAGAGCCCGTCAAATCTCTCTTCTGACCCATTTTGCCAAAGGAAAGGAAGTTGCCTAATAATTAAGCACACCTTATATAGGGTGTTGATGTCATTACACCACACCCCTCCTCATTACAGAGATGCACATCTCCTCATTTACTTAATTGGTAGTTGGCTCTCAAGCCTATACAGCTTGGAGTAAGGCAACATGTATAAAAATTATCATGTGATGAAAATACTCATTTGCCTAATAATTCTGCACACGGTGTATAACATGCAAAACAAATGGATTAACTGTTTAGAATACATTTCTAGTGGATCAGTTACAGAATGACCCGGAAACTTGAATTTCTCAACACAGGAAAGCCACAGTGGATTTATTATGCTGTAACTACTGAGTAACACAACACAACTACACGGAACATGCCTCGGTGTATGAATGTTAGCATGTTAATTATACTTGTCCAGGAGAGGTCACAGCCGTATGACAATAGAGATCCTGCTTAAATAAACTGCCCTCCCCAAAAAATTGCTTCCTGATCCTGAGAATACATTTGCCTGCAGATGTTTCCATATTATTAAAGCCGCAAGGCTGAAGTTAAACTTTCAATTAGTGAGTATATTTGTTAGTGTATTTTTTTTGTTTGTGCTATCAATGATCACTTCATTTGATGTCAAGGCCGCCTCTAGCAATTTCAGTGCCCCATACTAGCAAACTTTTGGGCCCCATTGAGACTCCTCCCAGACTCCACCCCAGCTCCGCCTACACCCCTTAAACGTTCTACACTCTCACTGCCATTTTTGCAAAAATGTGTATGCATACGAATGTAAACCTTAAGGGGTTAGAAATAAAAAGGGACATACGCGGAGCCACTCTAAATGTAGTAATTGAAATCCATAAATGTTTGTTATAAGATGTGCATAAATTGCACTCACCTTATTGCAAGTTGGATCAAACACATAGATCATTTAGTATCAATCTCCACAATCTCCATCCCAATCTGCTGCTCACCAGGATTTGATGCACTGTGAATCACCTCCGCCCAAGGATCACAGGAAAACAGTAATTTAAAATGCTTAAAAAGCCTTCAAATTCAAAAAGGTGGCGCTGATCTCCAAATATATAATATAATATCCCCCCCCACACACACACTGCTCCTCTGTATATCCCCCACAAACACACTGCTATTCTGTATAATATCCCCCCCACACACTGCTCTTCTGTATACCCTCCCACACACTGCTCCCCTGAGTAATACCCCCCACACGCACACTACTCCTCTGTGTAATATCTCCCAATATACACTACTCCTCTCTATAATATTCCCACACGCACATTGCTCCTTTGTATAATATCCCCCCACACACACTGCCCTCTGTATAATATCCCTAAAGTAAACTGCCCCTTTGTATATTATCCCACACGAAAGCTGCAATTCTTCATATATATATATGCTCACACACACATTGCCCCTCTGTACACTATACCCCCCCCCCCCCCCACACACACACACACACACATTGCACCTCTGTATAATATCTTCCTGGTATATATGTCATCCTCCTGGTATATATATATATATATATATATATATATATATATATATCACCTCTCTGGTATACATGTGCCTATCCTGGTATATTGTCCCCTTCCTAGCATATATGTCGTCCTCCTGGTATATATGTCCCCATCCTGGGATCATCCTGGTATATATGTCCCCATCCTGGTTTATTTGTCCATATCCTTATATATATGTCCCATTCCAGGCCCCTCCTGGTGTATATATATCCCCCATTCTGGTATATATATATACCCATACTGGTTTTTGTCCCCTTCCTGCTATATACAGTTAGGTCCAGAAATATTTGGACAGTGACACAAGTTTTGTTATTTTAGCTGTTTACAAAAACATGTTCAGAAATACAATTATATATATAATATGGGCTGAAAGTGCACACTCCCAGCTGCAATATGAGAGTTTTCACATCCAAATCGGAGAAAGGGTTTAGGAATCATAGCTCTGTAATGCATAGCCTCCTCTTTTTCAAGGGACCAAAAGTAATTGGACAAGGGACTCTAAGGGCTGCAATTAACTCTGAAGGCGTCTCCCTCGTTAACCTGTAATCAATGAAGTAGTTAAAAGGTCTGGGGTTGATTACAGGTGTGTGGTTTTGCATTTGGAAGCTGTTGCTGTGACCAGACAACATGCGGTCTAAGGAACTCTCAATTGAGGTGAAGCAGAACATCCTGAGGCTGAAAAAAAGAAAAAAATCCATCAGAGAGATAGCAGACAGGCTTGGAGTAGCAAAATCAACAGTCGGGTACATTCTGAGAAAAAAGGAATTGACTGGTGAGCTTGGGAACTCAAAAAGGCCTGGGCGTCCACGGATGACAACAGTGGTGGATGATCGCCGCATACTTTCTTTGGTGAAGAAGAACCTGTTCACAACATCAACTGAAGTCCAGAACACTCTCAGTGAAGTAGGTGTATCTGTCTCTAAGTCAACAGTAAAGAGAAGACTCCATAAAAGTAAATACAAAGGGTTCACATCTAGATGCAAACCATTCATCAATTCCAAAAATAGACAGGCCAGAGTTAAATTTGCTGAAATACACCTCATGAAGCCAGCTCAGTTCTGGAAAAGTATTCTATGGACAGATGAGACAAAGATCAACCTGTACCAGAATGATGGGAAGAAAAAAGTTTGGAGAAGAAAGGGAACGGCACATGATCCAAGGCACACCACATCCTCTGTAAAACATGGTGGAGGCAACGTGATGGCATGGGCATGCATGGCTTTCAATGGCACTGGGTCACTTGTGTTTATTGATGACATAACAGTAGACAAGAGTAGCCGGATGAATTCTGAAGTGTACCGGGATATACTTTCAGCCCAGATTCAGCCAAATGCCGCAAAGTTGATCGGACGGCGCTTCATAGTACAGATGGACAATGACCCCAAACATACAGCCAAAGCTACCCAGGAGTTCATCAGTGCAAAAAAGTGGAACATTCTGCAATGGCCAAGTCAATCACCAGATCTTAACCCAATTGAGCATGCATTTCACTTGCTCAAATCCAGACTTAAGATGGAAAGACCCACAAACAAGCAAGACCTGAAGACTGGCTGTAAAGGCCTGGCAAAGCATTAAGAAGGAGGAAACCCAGCGTTTGGTGATGTCCATGGGTTCCAGACTTAAGGCAGTGATTGCCTCCAAAGGATTCGCAACAAAATATTGAAATTAAAAATATTTTGTTTGGGTTTGGTTTATTTGTCCAATTACTTTTGACCTCCTAAAATGTGGAGTGTTTGTAAAGAAATGTGTACAATTCCTACAATTTCTATCAGATATTTTTGTTCAAACCTTCAAATTAAACGTTACAATCTGCACTTGAATTCTGTTGTAGAGGTTTCATTTCAAATCCAATGTGGTGGCATGCAGAGCCCAACTCGCGAAAATTGTGTCACTGTCCAAATATTTCTGGACCTAACTGTATGTCCCTTTCCTGGGCCTTTCCTTGTATATTTGTCTGCTGCAAAAAGAAAAAACAAACAAACAAACATTTTACTCACCCTCCCCAGCTCCCATGTCATGCGACATCCTCTCTGAGCAGCGATGCATTTCAGTTGGATGTGCACCCTCTGACACCCATCCAGCTGAATCAAGACAGGAGCTGGGGGTGGTGCCCCCCACCCCTGGCAGCGCTGTAGCTTAGTGTTTGACTCAAGGGTGGAGAAACTTCTGAATGGGCCCCTAGTTAGGTAACCATGTTTACCTCTCTGTTACAGTGTGAATTCCTCTATCTCACACTTAGCAAACCCCAATCCCACACAGCCTGCACTCTTATCACACCCTGCACCTCTCTGTCACAGCTTGCACCTCTCTGTCATACCCTGCACCCCTCTATCACACCCTGCATCCCTCTGGCATCGTTTGCACCCCCATCGAAGCCTGCCCGCTCTGTAACACTCTGCCCCCCTCTATCACAGTCTGCCTCCTTCTGTAACACTCCGCCCCCCACTGCCACACCCTGCAGCTTTCTGTCACACTCTGCCACCCTCTGTCATACCCTGCCAGCCTCTATCACACCCTGCTGCCCTCTTTCACACCTTGCCGCCCTCTGTCACACCTTGTCCCCTTCTGTCACACCTTGGCCCCTCTGTTCCACCCTGCCTCCCTCTGTCACACTCTGTACCCCTATGACACACTCTGCACCCCCTTGTCACACTCTGCACCCCCCTGTCACTGTTGGGTTGTTGCGGGCGGGGGCCGCTGCTGCTTCTTCTCGGGGGCCTGCTCGGATCCGGGTTCGCTGCTGCGGCTCGAGCGGTGACCGGACCCGGGCTAGCACGGCCGCCCGTCCTCACAACCGTCGGAAAGGGGATATTTACAAGGGAGGTGTTGTGTGTGTGATGCCACCTGTGGGTTGCGGTGAGGGATGGTGGCACTGCCGCTGCCTGGTGATGGGGCGCCCGGGGCTGATGGAGCGGGGCAGCAAGGTGGGATCCCCTCCATGGGTAGTCCCGGGGCCCACGGTCTGAACATGGGAATGATGGCTTCTGGAGGTGGCGTGCCGGGCTGGACTGAGGGACAATGGTGTACTCACAGTTCAGTAATTTCACACAAGTCCAGTAGTAAACCAAGTTGTCAGTGGCCGGCTGCCTTTGGAGGGTGAATTCAGGTCCCGCACCTAGGTTAATGAACAGGTTTCCCTTCCTCTTGCACTTTGTGTTTGTCTTTCATTTTGGACGACTTCGCTTGGAACGGAGTCCCGGTTCTGTGTGTGTTGGGAGCTGTGGCCCGCGAAAGCTGACCCTTGGGATCTCAGTGGGTTTTGGCGGACACCCTATCCCCCCGCGTTGGGCTTCCAATTCACTCCATCTGGGCAGTTAATGGGACAAAGTCTGGAACCTTGTCCCTGGCTTATTAATTGGAGAGGGGCTTGCAACCTTCCTCGCCCTAGGTTCCAAGCACCCCGACTGTGCATGGCCTCCGGACCGGATTCCCGCTGTCAGCACCGGTGGGCTACAACCCTGCCCCAGTCCACTTTAGGTCTCCCTCGACCGAATTTCCGTTGCCTGTGGCCCTGCTCACTGTCTGCCCCCTAGCCGGGTAGTTCAAAGGCTATATATAAAAAACAACAAAAAAAAGAGAAATAAAAATCCTCCAAAAGCTAAGCAAAAACTCACAGACTAATGGCAGAAGATGTATACTGCCCAAGGCCAAAAAGACTAATGCACTGCCAGGATGCAGCAAGACCTCCATTAAATGGAGACATCACAGGTGCAAAGGGAGATGGTAAAATTGCACACTTGTGGCTTGCATAGGTCACTGTTCACACATGCTGGTACACAGTATCTGGTATGCAGCCTATTAGTTACGCCCATCACAGTAGATGCAAGCGAGCTGCACCAGTACTAAATATGTGCTCCATGCAGGGACAGTGAGTAAAAGATGCAAGGCCTAACTCCTGACTACACTGCTGTAAGCTCTCCACACTTCAGCTGTCAAAACTCAACTCCGCACATCAACTGTCGTGTTCCCACCTCTGACACCTCAGGACCCCTAGGTGGGCGTTCACAACTGCCTGATCCCGCTCACTGGTGCGTCCTTATTGTCATAAGGGGGTGGCTAGGGTTTAATGACTGTGTGTTATGCCTAAGTGTGGGTTTTTGATGGTAACAAGGAGGATGTACTCTTTTGTGACTACCTGGTTTTGCCAGGGCGTCACATCACACCCTGCACCCCCCCATATCTCCCTCTTCCCTCATTACCTGTCACATGTGCCCTCAACTTCTACAGTTTTTCCTTTATCTCTTAGCTCCTCAAACACGAGTCACATGGGCTTGACATCATTGCAGGTTCTGCAGCAGTTGCAGGTATTTTCGGCCATCTGGGCTGGGAGAAGATTAGAGTTTTCCTGCCTCTGCAGCACTCATGTATTAAACACCTCCCCCTCCACAGTCCACTCCCCCTTAAAAAACTGCCAAATTTGCTACTTGCCCCAGCAAAGGGAGAAAAAAAAAGCAAAAAAAAAAAACCTGGTGTCTTAATATGGCCCAGGGTGGCAGTAGCTCCGGGTGGGCCCCTCTAGCTCATGGGCCTCCTGCAATCTTCAGCTCACAGAGCGCCTACCTTTTCCCGCTGGATGCCGTGTCCTCGGCACCTCCGTGTTGCCCGCAGCAGTATGATCATGAGGTGCAGAGTGATGACCTCATCATGCGGGATGACGCATCACCTCCTTGCTCTGCTCCACTCACCTTGCTTCCCACCACATGGCTAAATTGCATGTGGTGCCCTAGAAAGGCTTCACTTGCACCTTAGTCATGCACAGTAGCTGAAGCGACAATGCCGGGTCCCTCTGCTGCTGCTGTGACTGGGGCCCAGTGAAGAGGGGGGCCCAGTTGTGGCTTCATAAAGCTAAGTAATTACCCTGGGCCCGGCCGGGCCTCCTTTTTCACCGGGCCCCGTACACCTGTCATAGTTGTAATACCCTGATGGCAGCCCTGTTTGAAGTTCCTAATATGCGCAATATACAGTCATATGAAAAAGTTTGGGCAGCCCTATTAATGTTAACCTTTTTTTCTTTATAATAATTTGGGTTTTTGCAACAGTTATTTCAGTTTCATATATCTAATAACTGATGGACTGAGTAATATTTCTGGATTGAAATGAGGTTTATTGTACTTACAGAAAATGTGCAATCTGCATTTAAACAAAATTTGACCGATGCAAAAGTATGGGCACCCTTATCAATTTCTTGATTTGAACACTCCTAGCTACTTTTTACTGACTTCCTAAAGCACTAAATTGGTTTTGTAACCTCATTGAGCTTTGAACTTCATAGGCAGGTGTATCCAATCATGAGAAAAGGTATTTAAGGTTGCCACTTGCAAGTTGTTCTCCTATTTGAATCTCCTATGAAGAGTGGCATCATGGGCTCCTCAAAACAACTCTCAAATGATCTGAAAACAAAGATTATTCAACATAGTTGTTCAGGGGAAGGATACAAAAAGTTGTCTCAGAGATTTAAACTGTCAGTTTCAACTGTGAGGAACATAGTAAGGAAATGGAAGAACACAGGTATAGTTCTTGTTAAGCCCAGAAGTGGCAGGCCAAGAAAAAAATCAGAAAGGCAGAGAGGAAGAATGGTGAGAACAGTCAAGGACAATCCACAAACCACCTCCAAAGACCTGCAGCATCATCTTGCTGCAGATGGTGTCAATTTGCATCGGTCAACAATACAGCGCACGTTGCACAAGGAGAAGCTGTATGGGAGAGTGATGCGAAAGAAGCCGTTTCTGCAAGCACGCCACAAACAGAGTCGCCTGAGGTATGCACAAGCACATTTGGACAAGCCGGTTAAATTTTGGAAGAAGGTCCTATGGACTGATGAAACAAAGATTGAGTTGTTTGGTCATACAAAAAGGCATTATGCATGGAGGCAAACAAACACGGCTTTCCAAGAAAAGCACTTGCTACCCACAGTAAAATTTGGTGGAGGTTCCATCATGCTTTGAAGCTGTGTGGCCAATGCCGGCACCGGGAATCTTGTTAAAGTTGAGGGTCTCATGGATTCAACTCAGTATCAGCAGATTCTTGACAATAATGTGCAAGAATCAGTGACGAAGTTGAAGTTACGCAGGGGATGGATATTTCAGCAAGACAATGATCCAAAACACTGCTCCAAATCTACTCAGGCATTCATGCAGAGGAACAATTACAATATTCTGGAATGGCCATCCAAGTCCCCAGACCTGAATATCATTGAACATCTTGGTGGCTCAGTGGTTAGCACTGCAGTCTTGCAGCGCTGGGGTCCTGGGTTCAAATGCCACCAAGGACACCATCTGCAAGGAGTTTGTATGTTCTCCCTGTGTTTGCGTGGGTTTCCTCTGGGTACTCCGGTTTCCTCCCACACTCGAAAGACATACAGATAGGGACTCTAGATTGTGAGCCCCAATGGGAACAGTGTTGCCATTGTATGTAAAGCGATGTGGCATTAATAGCGCTATATAAATTAATAAAATTAATTATTATTATTATTAATTATCTGTGGGATGATTTGAAGCGTGCTGTCCATGCTCGGCGACCATCAAACTTAACTGAACTGGAATTGTTTTGTAAACTGGAATGGTCAAATATACCTTCATCCAGGATCCAGGAACTCATTAAAAGCTACAGGAAGCGACTAGAGGCTGTTATTTTTGCAAAAGGAGGATCTGCAAAATATTAATGTCACTTTTATGTTGAGGTGCCCATACTTTTGCACCGGTCAAATTTTGTTTAAATGCAGATTGCACATTTTCTGTAAGTACAATAAACCTCATTTCAATCCAGAAATATTACTCAGTCCATCAGTTATTAGATATATGAAACTGAAATAGCTGTTGCAAAAACCCAAATTGCTATAAAGAAAAAAGGTTAACATTAATAGGGGTGCACAAACGTTTTCATATGACTGTATAGATATACTATGCACACATTTATATATTGTTTGTGATATTACTAGAGACGATCAGTTCCAGTTTCCAGTCTAGTCTTCTGAGGCACATAACAGGCATTGCAATATCTTGACGTCTTGTAGGCTACTAAGTGCCATAGGCTGGGCTCAAAAAAGCAAAGTCCAGCTAGTAAAGACGGCCAGAGAGCCCCATAGGGGTGAACAGGCCCATGACGATCGGGAGGGTTAGGGTAGGAAAGAGTTAAGTGCTAAGGTTGGAGGCACATAGGGGCTGCCTGATTGGTGGGAGAGTCGGGAAAAGGGATTGGGTGAGGGACAGGATATGGGAGGGTTGGTGTGTGGGTATAAAGGGGGCTGTGCAGAGGTCACTGCCCCTTTTGACCTACAGACAGTGTGTCCCCCCTGCGCTGCTGCCTCCCTGACTGAAGAATGGTGGCGGTGCTGGAGCTGGGGGGGGGGGAGCATCTGAGGACATCGGCGAGGACGCGTCTGCAGGGCTGGAGCGGCTTCTCTGCTCCTGCGCCCGGAGCTGCGCTGCACGCTCGGCGGGCGCGACCGCCGGAGCGTTACTCCCCCGTCGGGGGGGAGAAGACAGATTTAGGAGCCCCTTCGGGGACCCTCCGGGGCAGCGGAGTGCACCTCACCTTTGGACGTGTCTCCGGCCGCCGGGAGGAATCCTCGTCGGAGATTCCGCGGGCCGGGGGTGGGCGGAGCTTATGCGAGGCCTACTTCCGGTCTGCGGCCTGCACGGCCACGGACCAGAGCAGCGGCAGCCCCCAGTGAGGTGCGGGCTGGGGGTGGCGCCCGGCACCACAGAGCGGACGGGGAGACTCCCTGCAGACGGCAGGGGAGAGAGCATGGATGGAGGGACGGATCGGAGCGGTAGTCGGAGGGTGCTGGTGGCAGGGTCTTGCGGTCGGCAGGGCCCTTGCGGCGGTCGGTTATTACGGTACCTCCCAGCAGGGATCAGGCTGGGGGGTGTTCCTGGCATCCGGACGGAGAGGCACGGCCTTCCTGCAGTCGGCAGGGAGGGGGACCACCGGGGGCTACAGAGATTACAGCGGTACAGCAGGAGGGGGCAGCAAAGAAGGATGGCGGCAGGACGCCGCTCCGCGGCAGGAAACAGAGGACAAATAGGAGGTGCACGGAGGAGCAGGGTGCGGTGACCGTGGGGGTTGACGGCCGCAAGGTGCGGGCTGTCCCCTCGCTGGTCCCCCCAGCGGACTTCAGCAGCTCCTCTTATTCGGGCGAGGAAGAAGGACCGGAGGAGGCGGCAGGACGGATGAACGGCAGCAGGATGTTCACGGTACGGCTGCTCCGGATTCGGTTCAGAGGCAGCCCGGTGAGAGAACAATCAATATGTTTAATGTTGTGGGTAGTGTTAGCGGGGACGGGGGTTCCACCGCGGGGAGTGGTTTGCCGGGGGTTTAGTGCGGTCGGTCAGTCGGGGTTACCCGGGGCGGAGTTTTGGGGGCAGCTGCTAAGGGTGTTGTAGGGATCGTCGGCTGGGCGGTCAGGTCGAAGCGGGCCTGGGTCCCTGGCGGGGGGCGTGGGTGGGTCCCACGGTCAGGGTGGCTGCCGGTGGTACCGGTGCGCGAGGTAGAGACTTAGGAGGTTGTGCCGGCGGTCGTTGCGGGTCAGGCGGACGGCGCGGCGGCCGTGGCGTGGGTTAGCGAGGAAGTGGAAAAGGATGATGAGGTGGTGCGTTTGGATGATAGGGCACGGAGCGAAGTTACGGGTGTTTTGGGAGTCCGTTAGGGGGGCATTTAAAAAAGGAGGTGAGGGAGTAGATAAGAAAAAGGGAGTATGGGGAAATATTTTCACTGCTTCCCTTGGAAAGTTTAATTTGGATACGGTGAAGGCAAGTGAATCTAAGAGATAAGGAGGTTCAAAAAAAAAAAAAAAAAAGGGGGAGGTGTAGGTTGATCCCGAGGACGCTTACTAGCTGGCATTGGAAGGCTGCGCGGCCGGGCATCTGGTGGGAACACAAACACAAAAGATATGTTTGGGGATGCGCTTGATAACGGCTCCGGCGCAGCCCCCTTTTTGAGGTGGTGCCAGGGGCCCGGGTGCAGGGGCACGGGGCCCGGGTGCAGGGGCGTGTTGTAAATTTAGTGAGGGGCAATGTAAGTTTGGGGGCAGCGTGTCGGTTAAAACACGAGTGTTCCGGTTGTGGAATTTTTCCCACTCTTTGGACAGGTGTTTCAAAGGGGGGAATGAAAAGTCGGGGGAAGGTTTTTTGGTAACAGGAAGGACGCTAGTGAGGGTCGAGGGATGCGTCCCTATTTAAATAGATATCCGGATGACCGGGCGGCGGAGCTGTTTGCTACGGGTTTTATGGTAGGTTTCCGGGTTCCGCTTGATTTTGGGGCGCCGGTGTTTCGCCCGGGTAATTCGGGGTCCACAAAAGGACATCCGGAGGTGGTGACGGAAAGGCTGCAGAAGGAGGTGGAGCGGGATGGATGGCGGGTCTGGTCCAGGACCCGTCACCCCCCAACTTGAGGGTTTTCGCTGCTGGGAGTGGTACCCAAGAAGGAGTCGAACGAGTACCGGCTCCTTCATCATCTCTCTTACCCGGCTGGGTTGTTGGTGAACGGCGGGATTTCACCCGAGTGCCGGCGGTCTGTTATGTATCATTTGACAAGGCGTGGGAGTTAGTGTGGGTAGTGGGCAAGGGGCCCCGATGACCAAGGCGGACGTGGAAGCAGCTTTACGGTTACTTCCGGTGCACCCGGAGAGTTTTTGCACCTTTGGGTGCAGGTGGGATGGGCAATACTATGTGGATCAGTGCCTGCCCATGGGTTGTTCTATTTCGTGCGCTTAGTTTGAAGCGTCAGTTCGTTTGTGGAATGGGTAGTCAGGGATGTGGTGGGTGTCCACTCAGTGATACACTATTTGGATGATTTCTTTTGCGTGGGCCCAGTGGGCTCCTCGGTTTGTTCCTTGCTGTTATTTACATGAGAACGCATTGCAGGAAGCCTGGGGATTCGGTGGCACGGGGGGAAGACAGAAGGGCCAGTGACGTCCTTGTGTTTCTTGGGCTTTGAAATTGACACGGTGGCTATGGTATGCCGATTGCCGGAGGACGAGCTGCGTGTTTGAAGGTGTCGGTGCAGTTGTTGCACTGGGCTAAGAAGGTGCGGTTACAGGATTTCAGTCGGTCCTTGGGAAGTTGAATTTTGCCGGTCGCACTAGGCCTATGGGGCGAATATTTAGCAGGCGTCTGGCGAGTGCAATGGCAGGGGTGATTGCTACAAATTATGTGTCAGAGTGTCAATGACAATGAAAGAAGGTTTGCTGGTGTGGGGCTGCATTCCTTGAATGATACAACGGACGGACGTTATGGATGAGCAGGGCAGTATCAGATAGCCAGCCGGAGCTGTTATTGATGCGGCGGGGGCATCAGGTTTTGGGGCAATTTTAGGACGCATCGGTGTGTGGGCTAATGGCCACGGCTTTGGGTGGAAAAAGGGGTTTGTGACATATTTGGCGCTGGTGGAAATGTTCCCCCAGCATAGTGGTATTGGAGTTTTGGGGCCCAGAATTCGCGGGCAAGAAGCTTGGTGTGCATTGTACTGACATGGTGGTGGTGTATTTCGATCAATTCATGGTCTTCAAAATCTCTCCCGGTGGTGTGCTACTTGAGACATCTGGGTTGGGTTGTTTAGAACCCAACAGGTGCAGGGTGGCGCAGCATGTGCCCGGAGTGCAAAGTGAAGTGGCTGATGCGCTCTCGGTTTCAGTTCAACAGGTTCAGGCGAATGGTGCCTGGAGCGGACAAGGTGGGAGAACTATGCCCGGCATGGCTGTGTGACCTGGCGTCGGGTAGCATTTGAGGGAATCAGGAGACCGGTGACTGAGGCTACTTGTGCCGATGTCAGGCTGTGTGGCGAGAATGGGAGGAATTGGAGAAGGCGGCTTTTATGGAGCTTGGTTAGACAGGCTGAGTGCTGGGGGTTTTTGTCATTGATTAGCTGGGATTTTTTCAGCAGGCCGGTCCGTTTCGGTGATGATTACAAGTTGGGCGGTGTTGGCCTTCTTGTTAAAATGCAAGGGGTTCGGGACATGGCAAAGGATTTTCTGGTGCGGTGGGGGATAAAGGGTTTTCAAAGGACGCGTGGTCGCGAGACAGGAGACGGCCACTATTGTTTCCGTCGTTGATTGGTTGGTGATGTGGTTGGGGGATATATGCTCGTCCGATTAGGTACGAGGCTGTTTAAGGTTGCCTTCGTATTGGCATTTTTGGGGTTTTCTGCATCAGAGAATTTGGTAGCCCTGCCAGGCATGCGGTAGGCGGGCTGTTATTAGAGGTTGTTACGCTTGGTAAGGATGGCGTGAGTGCCGGTATGGTTTTCGATAGACAGACCAATTAGGTGGGGGACGTCTGGTGACATTGTTTGAATTGCCAGGGCACCACCTATGCCCAGTGGGTCAGGTGGTGGAATTCTTGCAGGTGTGGGGTGGCTACCCCGGTGTTTCTTTAAACATGTGGATGGATATGCCTTATCGTGAGTCCAGTATGGCAGTGTTGAAGAAGGCTTTAGTAAAGGCCGGGGGAGTAGCCAAGGGTTATGGGTCCCACTCCTTTCGGATTGGGGCAGCGACCGAAGCGGCTAAGTGGGGGGGCTGAGTGAGGATGGGACCCGGTGGATTGGGAGCTGGGATTCCTCCGGGTTTCGTTTGTATATTAGACCACATCTGATTAGGTGATGTTTGGTGACAGGGGGGGGGTCCTTTATTGAGGACGGTTTGGTGGGCAGTCTCTTTGCACGGAGCGGCGATGTAGGAAGCCCGTGTAAAAAATGGCTCGGAGTTCGGGGCATGACTTGGAGTAGAGTTCGCCCTGAATTGGTGTATTATAGCCGGATTGACAAGGAACCTGTGGTTTTAATGCTGCAGGTGGGGGGGGAATGACTTTGGAGCGTGGATGGTGTGGGAGTTAAAAGGGAGAGCAAGGTGGATTTACTTCATTTGTGGAGGGCGTTCCATGGCATGGTGATTGTGAGGTCCGATATGGTAGCCCGAAGGCAGTGGCGTTTTAGGAGTGGATCGGATTAACAGGGCCTGGGAAAAATGGAACCGGGCGATGGGCAGGTTTGGAGCGTGGAACGGAGGTTGGTGGTTCGATTCGAGGAGTTGGAGAAGTACACCGAGCAGTATTTGAGGCGTGATGGGGTCCATTCTCACGGATGGCGGTTGGATTTGTGGAAGTTGGGTTTGAAGGATGGAAAGGAACGAGCATTGGGGGTGGGGGGGGCCCGGGCCAAGTAAGGTGTCACTTGGCCGGTCTGTGGCGGGGTGATAGGTCCGTTCAGAGAGGTTTGGTGTACCGACAGTAGGTTTGTTGGTATGAAGCCACTCAGGGGGAGTGGCTTTGAGTTGGATGGGAACTTGTAGGCGGAGGTCCTGCAGGTTCTGGGGAGGGGTAATTAACGATGGAACGTTAATTACCCTACACCTCGGGTCGGTTTGGTCACGGCCGAGGTGGTCCCCTGGGCCGGTTGGAGGTTACAGCCGGGGGATAGGAATGATGGTTTGGCTCTCGGATGGACCTATCAGGTGTCATTTTGTGGAGAATATGTATATATGTACAGGTTCAGGTGTTAATGGGGTGGCATGTTGAGCCACAAGTTTGGTACATATATACTGTTGAATAAAGCTGTGGCCATTCGGCAATAAAGTTGGAGTCTGTGTCGTTACTAATATGTTTAAATTAAGGGGAAGTTTGTCACTGGAGACCCGTTTATCCCTTATAGATACGTCAAGACGGCCAGAGAGCCCCATAGGGGTGAACAGGCCCATGACGATCGGGAGGGTTAGGGTAGGAAAGAGTTAAGTGCTAAGGTTGGAGGCACATAGGGGCTGCCTGATTGGTGGGAGAGTCGGGAAAAGGGATTGGGTGAGGGACAGGATATGGGAGGGTTGGTGTGTGGGTATAAAGGGGGCTGTGCAGAGGTCACTGCCCCTTTTGACCTACAGACAGTGTGTCCCGCCCACCCGCCCTGCAATAATATAAAAAAAAAAAAAAAAATATATAAATAAATAAATGAATAAAAAGGATAATAATAATAATAAAATGAATAACGAGTATATATAAAAAAAAAAAAAAAAAAAAAAAAGAAAAAGAAATTAATAAAAAATGGAAAATAAATGTGAAATATATAAAAAAAAAAAAAAAAAAAAAAGAAAAAAAAAAAAAGGAATGTTGTTTCTTTTGAGTTGTTGTCACAGCGGGGTGATAGGTCCGTTCAGAGAGGTTTGGTGTACCGACAGTAGGTTTGTTGGTATGAAGCCACTCAGGGGGAGTGGCTTTGAGTTGGATGGGAACTTGTAGGCGGAGGTCCTGCAGGTTCTGGGGAGGGGTAATTAACGATGGAACGTTAATTACCCTACACCTCGGGTCGGTTTGGTCACGGCCGAGGTGGTCCCCTGGGCCGGTTGGAGGTTACGGCCGGGGGATAGGAATGATGGTTTGGCTCTCGGATGGACCTATCAGGTGTCATTTTGTGGAGAATATGTATATATGTACAGGTTCAGGTGTTAATGGGGTGGCATGTTGAGCCACAAGTTTGGTACATATATACTGTTGAATAAAGCTGTGGCCATTCGGCAATAAAGTTGGAGTCTGTGTCGTTACTAATATGTTTAAATTAAGGGGAAGTTTGTCACTGGAGACCCGTTTATCCCTTATAGATACGTCAAGATGACCATGCTTGATGCTGTACCACAACAGTGCAAGTTACAATGGTCTTGTCTCCTATTGACTCCTTTTTGACTGTTGATGTCCCAGTTAGATATGTTTGTTGTGTCTGACATGTATGTTTTTTGTTGTCTGGATCTAGCTCCTATTGCTGCTGGCTAAATGTCATTGTCACTCTCAGGCTTCACAGGTCCAAGCATCACCATCTAGTCCTGTGCAGTGTTGCTATTAACTTTGCTCCCTAGGACAGCATTATTATTCTTATCCATTACAATGCCATATTATGGAAGTATATAGAGTTCAAGCGTTGTGTAAGTAAATATCCAAACATCAGATGCAAGGCAAAATGTTAAGGTCATAGTAGCGCGCCAAAACCAAAAAGGCTCCAACAGACATGCTTAGTAATGAACAATTATAACTTTCTCGCTCTTGGAAGAAAAAATATATATCTTTAAAAAATTAATTTGTCAAACAGATTATTTGGTATTTTTGTAGTGTGAGTTAAAGAAAAATGTCTAAACTGATTATTCTACAGTCGATGATGTTACAAAGTGTTGGAAAAGCTTCTGAGATCAGTACTGAAAGGAGACAATGTTGAAGTGAAAAAGAAGATCTTCAGCTACCAATAAAAGGCTCGTACATCTATTTTGAAAGGCTTAGCTTCCTCTCATAAATTATTGAGATGGTGTTATAGCTGATATGAAAGTTGGCTAAATATAATAAGTCTGCACATTTCTGTTAAAATGTCAGGTATCATACCAAGAATTATTTCAGAAATGTTTCCACCTTTAATGTCACTCATAACATGTAGAATTCAGTTGAAATATAAACTGAAATTATTTTTGTGGCAAAACAAAGAAAAACAACTCAAAAAATATGGTTGCATAAATATGCATACCCTTAAGGGATGGTCCAAAGGCAAAAGTAAATTTAATTTTAAATAATTATCTATTTGATTCTATACTTAATGATGGGTGAACATTTTCTGTCAGACCCCCTTGGAGACAGGGCCGCCATCAGGGCATGACAACCATCACTGGTATATGGCGCCCCAAGGAGGGGAGCCCGGACAGGACTCGGGATAATTTCTTAGCTTTATTAAGCCCAGGGCTCCCCTCTTCACTGGGCCGCAGTCACAGCTGCAGCAGAAAGGCCCGGCCACTATACATGGTTAATTTGCATGTGCAGCATAACCAAATTAGCCATGTGGTTGAGGCAAGGTCAGTGAAGCAGAGCAAGACGCTAGTGCATCATCCCGTGGCCTAGTATGCAGCAACGTGATGAGCTGCAGGTAACAGAGCCATGGAGGTGGCAAGGACGTGGCAGCGGGCAGGTAAAAGTAAGTGCTCAATGAACTCAAAACAGGAGTGGGATGATTGCAGGGGGTGGTGGGGTGTCCGCCGACCCCAGACCGTGCCTTGCTTCAGAAGCCTGTGAGTCAAAGGGAGCACATCCAGCTGAAATGCTGAAATGTATCCTGGCTCAGAGAGGATGCCGTGCGATGTGGGAGACGGGGAGGTTGAGTAAAATGTTTTTTTTTCTTTTTTTGCAGCAGACAAATATGCCAGGAGTGGCCCAGGAAGAGGACATATATACCAGGATGGGGACATATATACCAGGATGGGCCCAGGAAGGGGACATATACTGTATACCAGGAAGGAGACATATATACCAGGATGGGGACATATATACAAGGAAAAGGACATATATAACAGGAGGAGGACATATATACCAGAAGGGGAAATAAACAAGGATGGAGACATAAGACATATAACAGAATGTGCCCTTCCATCTATACAGAATAATGTGCCCCACATAGTCCTTCATACAGAATAGCTTCGTGAGCCAAATAAAGTCTGCCTGCAGGCAAGATTTGGCCTACGAGCCAGATGTATCATATGTGCTATGCATTTTTGTTGTGTTCATGCAGCAGGCACAGTTTCCCCTACCTGACTATCCTAACCTGTGTATACGACATCAGCAGCACATCCACTTTCCCATCCATTACCGCACAGCCATCACAAATTAAATTAAGGAGGCAGCTAACATTGGTATTAATAGGTAAATTGGTAAGGCTTTGTGAGACCTAGCTAAGGTGGGCATGAGGAATGGCAATACAGCCAGTAGTAGACGTACAGAAGACACTCTGATCCCAGATTGGGATCAATTTTAAAAACACTTTTAATTTTGGACTCTCAAACTGCCAAAGGAGATGCCGACAGTGTGAGGCCTAGCTAAAATGGGGAGGAGGAATGGCAAAACAGTGAGCAGTAGATGTAATGTACGGGAGACACTAAAGGGTACTTTACATGCTGCGACATCGCTAGTGATCTCGTTAGCGATGTGAAATTCTAGATCGCAAGTGTGATCTTTTGAGATCGCACATAGGTCATTTTACGCATGTGCGATCTTAAAAGATCGCACTTGCGATCTAGAATTTCACATGGCTGACGAGATCGCTAGCAATGTCGCAGCATGTAAAGTACCCTTAAGATTCCAATTTTGGATCAATTTTGAAAAGACTCTTAATTTCAGACTCAAAAACTGTGCAAGAATAGTCATTCACTATAATATATATATATATATATATACTGTATATATATATATATATATATATATACCATTTCAGTGGTTTCAAGGTGTAATACATAATTTTTAGAGGCCTACCTCAAAGATTCTTATGTATATGTGCAATTTATATATATCTAATATATAAAGCTGAATGTGTGTGTGTATGTATGTGTGTATGTCCAAGATTGGCATCTGCACCATCGCAGCTACAGCCACAAACTTTTGCACACTCACACTTCTGGACCCCGAGAGCGTCATAGGCTATGTTTTGAGGGGAAATTTTAACCCAGCACTTTACAGTTATTCACCAAAAAACCTGCCTCCATTAAAGCGAATGGAGCTGGGAGCCACAGTACAGCCAGAACTTCAGAAGAATGCTCAGCCACGCCCTTATATGGAATGTTGGCGTGTCACAATGCAGCCAGGAAAAGACAGACACAGACAGGGAAAGAGGCAGACACAGACAGGGTAAGAAACAGACATAGACAGGGTAAGAGACAGACACAGATAAAGAGACAGACTGACAGGGAAAGAGACAGACAGGGAAAGAGAGGGAAAGAGAGAGACAGGTTAAGAGACAGACACAGACAGGTAAAGAGACAGACACAGACAAAGAGACAGAGACAGACACCTGGAAACAGACAGACAGGGAAAGAGAGGGAAAGAGACAGACAGGGTAAGAGACAGACAAACACAGGTAAAGAGACAGACAAACAGACAGACACAGGGAAAGACAAAGGGAAAGAGAGGGAAAGAGACAGACAGGGAACGAGACAGACGGAGAAAAAGACAGAGACAGTCAGACACAGACAGGGAAAGAGACAGACAAAGAGAGAGAGACAGAGAGATATATACAGAGGGGGAGACAGACAGAGAATGGGAGAGAAACAGAGAGACAGTTACTATCCCGGGCAGCGCCGGGTGCTATGTTGTGAGGCGAAATTTTAACCCCGCGCGTTCTAATTTACCAATCAATTTGGCCCCTATCTACATAATGGGGAAAAAGTGAAACGAAAAGTGTTGGGAGTAAATTGACAGCTGCCAGATGTGAGCAAGGGGGACTTAAAGAATGAGAGTGATGGCGCCAAAGAGTATATACCATACAGTTGCTAAGGTGGGGCCCCGACATGGGATACTCATCACACTCGGGGATATGAACACACACAAAATGCGCCACACACTACCATGTGCTTGAACACATATACCACCCTCAGCACACATTTCACCACACATACACCAACCTCGCCACATAATCGCCCTAAAACACACACAAGTCTGGTATTATCCTTCAAAAATAAAAATCTGATTTAATAAGCAGCCAAACTACAAGAACAACAAATGTACCCCATAGGAAATACGGCAGCTGTCAGTCACATGACCTGTCTATTATGTGTATGTGTGAGCTAATATATACTGTCAGGGGGGAGGGCTTTCTGTTGCCTGGAGATTTATCAGGCTGCCAATAGCAACCAATCACAGCTTAGCTTCTATTTTGCTACAGTTAATTAATCTGAGCTCTGATTGGTTAATATAGTAAGGAGTAGAAGATTACTTCACATTACTTGGCCAATTTAAATAAACAATTTAATAATTACATTTATATCTATTTGTTCTGTGGTTTTTGTGTGCAGAATACATTTTTGTTAATACATTCTATTTTGTTAACAGCAGTTATTAACCCGGACGAAGCCGGGTAGTACAGCTAGTATATATATATATGTGTGTGTGTGTGTGTGTGTGTGTGTGTGTGTGTGTGTGTGTGTGTATGTCCGGGATTGGCATCTGCACCGTCGCAGCTACAGCCACAAAATTTTGCACACTCACACGTCTGGACCCCGAGAGCGTCATAGGCTATGTTTTGAGGGGAAATTTTAACCCTGCGCTTTACAGTTATTCGCCAAAAAAACTGCCTCCATTAAAGCGAATGGAGCTGGGAGCCACAGTGCAGCCAGAACTTCAGAAGAATGCGCAGCCACGCCCTTATATGGAATGTTGGCGTGTCACAATGCAGCCAGGGAAAGAGACAGACACAGACATGGAAAGAGGCACACATAGACAGGGTAAGAAACAGACATAGACAGGGTAAGAGACAGACACAAAGAGACAGAGACAGACATGGAGACAGACTGACAGGAAAAGAGACAGACACAGACAAAGAGACAGAGACAGACACAGGGAAACAGACAGACGGAAAGAAAGGGAAAGAGACAGACAGGGTAAGAGACAGACAAAGACAGGTAAAGAGACAGACAAAGAGACAGACACAGGAAAAGAGACAGAGGGAAAGAGGGAAAGAGACAGACAGGGAAAGAGAGGGAAAGAGACAGACAGGGAAAGAGAGGGAAAGAGACAGATGGGGAAAGTGACAGAGATAGATAAACAGACAGGGAAAGAGATAGATAGACAGGGAAAGAGATTGAGACAGACGGAGAAAGAGACAGAGACAGTCAGAGACAGACAGGGAAAGAGACAAACAGACAAAGAGAGAGACAGAGAGATATATACAGAGGGGGAGACAGACAGAGAATTGTAGAGAAACAGAGAGACAGTTACTATCCCAGGCGTTAATATACTCTATTTATACATTCTATCCCAGGACTGTTAATACATTCTATTTTGTTAACAACAGTTATTAACCCGGGCGAAGCCGGGTAGTACAGCTAGTATGTATATATGTATATATATGTATATATATATGTATATATATATATATATATATATATATATATATATATGTATATACATACATATATAAGTTATCTATTACACCTTGAAAGCACTGAAATGGTTTCCAACATCACTGAAATGGAATGGAAACAGCATGGTAACAGCACGGGGAACATGCGTGGATGCATCTCTGACTCTTCTGGAAAGCGATGTTGTCAGAGTATTACATATATTTTACACACTGACAATAAAACATGCAAAACCAAAGCTAAGGCCCTGTGCGCACTTACCGTTTTTTCCCGCGGATTTCCTGCGGTTTTGCTGCATGTTTCACTGCAGAAAATGTTCATAACATCTCTGCAGTGATTCACCAGCAAAACCTATGGGAAAAAAAAATGCTGTGCGCACTATGCGGAATTTGACAGCTGCATGTTTTGCTGCGGGATTCCCGCAGCAAAAACAATTGCATGTCACTTCTTTTCCGCAGGTCCCTGTGGGATTTCACTCCATTGACTGCAATGTTATCGTGAAATCCCACAGGGAAGTGATGTCATTACAGGAAGAGAAAGCGGAGCAGACACACACACACATCACACTCACACACAGACATAGAACACAGACATAGAACACAGACACATCACTCACACACAGACATATAGACTACACATACAAGTCAAACGGAAATATAGAAAAAAAAACACGTGGGCTCCACCGTATTTTTACCTTCCAGCCGAGGTAAGCACACAGTGGCGGCACGGTATTCTCAGGCTGGGGAGGGCGGGGGGCAGGGTTAATGTCCCCCCTCCTCCTGCAGCCGAGAATATCAGCCGCAGCTGCCCCGGGACTGTCACATGCATTATGCGGCAGTCCCGGAGTGTCCCTGGCTCTTCCAGATGCCGTGATGCGGTGGCTATCCAGGTAATAACGAGTTAATGGCAGCGGATCACCGCCATTAACTCCAGGCTTGATCATGGCAGCATCTATGTGACAGCTGACATGATCAACCCGTAAGTAAAGTGAATAAACACACACCGAAAAATCCTTTATTTTAAATAAAACACAAAAAAGCCTCCTCTTTCACCCGTTTATTAACCCCCCCCCCCCCGAAACACACAGCTCCGGCGTAATCCACAGCTCCGGTGTAATCTACGTCTTGCGCTGCTTGCATCCAGAAGCGAGTGACACAGACACAGGCTGAATGCAGCCTCGCAACGAGCCTGCAGAGGTAACCACAGGGCATTTCCCATGGCCGGTAATGTGAACTCACATTACCGCTCAGGAGAAATGCAGCATGTGCTCACAGGGACTCTATCTATCCCTCTATCTATCCTACTGTCTATCTACAGTTAGGTCCAGAAATATTTGGACAGTGACACAATTTTCGCGAGTTGGGCTCTGCATGCCACCACATTGGATTTGAAATGAAACCTCTACAACAGAATTCAAGTGCAGATTGTAACGTTTAATTTAAAGGTTTGAAAAAAAATATCTGATAGAAATTGTAGGAATTGTACACATTTCTTTACAAACACTCCACATTTTAGGAGGTCAAAAGTAATTGGACAAATAAACCAAACCCAAACAAAATATTTTTATTTTCAATATTTTGTTGCGAATCCTTTGGAGGCAATCACTGCCTTAAGTCTGGAACCCATGGACATCACCAAACGCTGGGTTTCCTCCTTCTTAATGCTTTGCCAGGCCTTTACAGCCGCAGCCTTCAGGTCTTGCTTGTTTGTGGGTCTTTCCGTCTTAAGTCTGGATTTGAGCAAGTGAAATGCATGCTCAATTGGGTTAAGATCTGGTGATTGACTTGGCCATTGCAGAATGTTCCACTTTTTTGCACTCATGAACTCCTGGGTAGCTTTGGCTGTATGCTTGGGGTCATTGTCTATCTGTACTATGAAGCGCCGTCCGATCAACTTTGCGGCATTTGGCTGAATCTGGGCTTAAAGTATATCCCGGTACACTTCAGAATTCATCCGGCTACTCTTGTCTGCTGTTATGTCATCAATAAACACAAGTGACCCAGTGCCATTGAAAGCCATGCATGCCCATGCCATCACGTTGCCTCCACCATGTTTTACAGAGGATGTGGTGTGCCTTGGATCATGTGCCGTTCCCTTTCTTCTCCAAACTTTTTTCTTCCCATCATTCTGGTACAGGTTGATCTTTGTCTCATCTGTCCATAGAATACTTTTCCAGAACTGAGCTGGCTTCATGAGGTGTTTTTCAGCAAATTTAACTCTGGCCTGTCTATTTTTGGAATTGATGAATGGTTTGCATCTAGATGTGAACCCTTTGTATTTACTTTCATGGAGTCTTCTCTTTACTGTTGACTTAGAGACAGATACACCTACTTCACTGAGAGTGTTCTGGACTTCAGTTGATGTTGTGAACGGGTTCTTCTTCACCAAAGAAAGTATGCGGCGATCATCCACCACTATTGTCATCCGTGGACGCCCAGGCCTTTTTGAGTTCCCAAGCTCACCAGTCAATTCCTTTTTTCTCAGAATGTACCTGACTGTTGATTTTGCTACTCCAAACATGTCTGCTATCTCTCTGATGGATTTTTTCTTTTTTTTCAGCCTCAGGATGTTCTGCTTCACCTCAATTGAGAGTTCCTTAGACCGCATGTTGTCTGGTCACAGCAACAGCTTCCAAATGCAAAACCACACACCTGTAATCAACCACAGACCTTTTAACTACTTCATTGATTACAGGTTAACAAGGGAGATGCCTTCAGAGTTAATTGGAGCCTTTAGAGTCCCTTGTCCAATTACTTTTGGTCCCTTGAAAAAGAGGAGGCTATGCATTACAGAGCTATGATTCCTAAACCCTTTCTCCGATTTGGATGTGAAAACTCTCATATTGCAGCTGGGAGTGTGCACTTTCAGCCCATATTATATATAATTGTATTTCTGAACATGTTTTTGTAAACAGCTAAAATAACAAAACTTGTGTCACTGTCCAAATATTTCTGGACCTAACTGTATCTATTTCTCTATCTGTCTATTTATCTATCTACTCTCTATCTCAGAAGAAAATGACCCTTTTTTTTTCTCAATGTGCTTTATTGCATGGAATGTATTAAAGCACATGTACCAACCCGCACGCGGCAAAACCGCGGCAATACCGCGAACAATACCGCGGTAAAACCACAGCAAACCGCATGCAGTTTTCGGGTGTGGTTTGCCGCAGTTTTTTACTGCGGGTGCAGTAATCTTTCAGACCCTGCGGAATTTTCTTAAGAAAATTCTGTTTTCCAGTGCGCACAGGGCCTAAAATGGATTTCATTGGAAAAAAAAATGTTAAGATACATTCCTTCCTAGATAATGACTTGCAAAGAAGGCAAAATGAAAATGCAAATAAAAAATGCTTCCTCCACTTTAGGCTATGTTCACATTTAGCATTTTTGCTTTTTTACTTTTTTATTGTTTTCAATGTTGAAAAAATGCTGCAAAAAAGCACTGACATGCTCCTTTCGAAAATGCAGAATTTTTTCATTTCAGTCAAGAAAAAAAGCAATCATATCAATGAGATTTTGCAATTTTTTTCCCATTTGTAAGGAGTGGGACTCTGAGACTGGTGAAGCCTATGCACTAAGTGTGTGCCGCCCTCGTGTCAGCAGCCGGGCTGCTCGGATCCGGATCCGCGGTGGCTCGAGGGGTGTCCGGACCCGGGGGTCGTACAGCCACTCAAACAAAGGGGGTATTTACAGGGGATTGTATATTTAGAGTTCGTGACGCCACCCGTGGTATGTGGTAATATGGAGTACCACCGCTGCAGTTGGAAGTATCCGGGGGCGATGGAGTGGGGCAGCTAGGTGTTGGAAACCTCCACGGGTAGGGGAATGCCCCGGGACTCAGTGATGGTGTTTGGGGAGTGCCGTTGGGAGTGAAGGGGTCACTTGCATACTCACTCAGTCCATAAAGCTGACACCGACAACTGGATAACCAAAGTTCTGGACACCGCTGCTGCTGAGGGGAGCTAGTTTGGGTTCCTTCCCGATTGGTGTTGCCTGGTGATCCGTGACCTTCCTCCTGGCACTAAGTTCACTTGTCAATTGGTCCCAGTAGTGTAGAACTAGTCGGGTCCCGCTCCTCAGTGTGGCTAACTGTGGGAGCTTGCTCTCAGGGTTCACGCTTGGGATTTTCTGGACCGTTTTAGTGGAAAGTCCTATCTCCCTCATTGCGCTAGTACCCCGATTTTGAAACGGGTGGAGAGCAGATCTTGAAGGCTTCGTTCTCGTCAGGTAAATTGTCAAGTTGTCTGATGCCCTGACCTAGGGTCCACGTACCCCATCGTGCCCTGGTCCCAGCCCAGTGATGGTACAAGGCTTCCGGCTGTCCTCTTTGACAGTTCTATGCCCCTTGTCACGATCCCCTGCAACCGGGGTCCAGCTTATACTAGGCCCAGGCCACCGTCTGCTACCTAGTTGCTTCCAAGGAGCCGGACTCCTGACTTCCTCTCTCCTTCACCTCCTACACTTTACTCTCCCTTTCTCTGACTGACTCCTGACACTCCTGACCTCCCCTTACAAAGCCCCCAAGTGGGCGACCCTATTCCACTCAGGCCGTCCACTGATGGGTGTGGTGCAGAGTGTACCTAGGATTTTACTAGCTGTTGTAGGCAACACCATATAGCTGGGGACCCATAACCAAGGAGAAGGTGGATATTGCACAGAAGGGCAGATTGCACAATACCCTGTGATGACCTGATAGTCCAGGGTGTCACATTCCCCCTTGGTTAAACGTAGCTCGTTCTCGAGCTACCAGGACATCAGAGGTTTATTTTTTTTTAACTGCAAAAGTGGAAAAAGGAACATTTTTATTTACAAATACTTCCCACATTAGGGAGGCTGGATACTTGAACGTTGCAAAACTTTAGAGTTCATCGTTCCAACGATGGAACGCTACCGGTTTAGTTAGTAGCGGCGGCTCAACCTGCTCCATTGCAGCCTCTTCCAGCAAAAGTCCAGTCCCAATGTCCCATATCCCATTAACCCACCACCCAAACAACCTGACCCGCTGCATACCTATAGTGGATCCGCGACCAGGTTAAGGTCCCGGGTGTTCTAATAGACGACTCTGGTGGGCACAGGAGGTGCAATTATTTACAAGAACACAAGTCTGTGTTGGTCACAACCAGTCCTGTGACCATGGTCCATGTTTACTACTATATATAATGAAGTCCATGTACCGGATGTACACACTATAAAAATCTTCTCGTTAATCAGGTAACTTTTACTCTTTTCATTCAGACCTTGTTGATTAGACACTTATCTTCTAACATTCTCTATATGAAAAATAACAAACTTAGGAAAATAATAATGAAAGACAGATACCTAACAGTTCTGCTATAACATTACACATTACTGAACTACCGGGTCCCGTAGCCACGCTTTTTTGCGACTACGTACTACTGACGCCAGCACAAACTCCTCTTCCAGTATCACGTGCTTGGTCACCTCTAGGGCATACCAGCCCCGCTCTCCACAGTGCCGGGTGTAGGTAACCATATCCTCGGGCTCTAGATTCCGCTCGGGATGTCCCCTGGGGAGATGCTGTGTGACATCCCGTCGGGACACAAACACCCCGGCTATGAGACCTACCTCCCGGATGAACCCCCATCCTTGCACGGGGTCAACCGATCCTCCAGACCATGGAACCGTGGCCCACGGACTCAGAAACCAGCGCTCCTCACCTTCTACTTCTCTTGATGTGTACGGGTGGCAAGCTCCCGTCGTCGCTGGTCTCTGGTTACCATCTCCTGCTGCAATTTCTGTTGGTGTCGTTCCCAGTAGGGGGCGTCAGCGTCCGGCCTCAGCTCCTTAGCTGGCATAGGCTTTAGGTGCACTCTTGCGGCCCCAACAGCTGTTGGGGTGCCACGCGGCGGTGGAAGCGGCAGCTCTTCAGGCTCCACCTCCGCTACATCGGGTAGATATACTGACTGCTCCGCAGCTGGGGGTTGCAGAGTCCGGATGCTCTGCCTCTAAGGACCTGGATGCTCTGCCTCTAAGGACGGGCCCGGTGATGCGGCCAGGTCTGGTCTAGCTGGTGTCAGGGTGACCGCTGTCGTGA
The DNA here is from genome assembly GCF_048569485.1 of Anomaloglossus baeobatrachus. Lineage (NCBI taxonomy): Eukaryota > Metazoa > Chordata > Amphibia > Anura > Aromobatidae > Anomaloglossus > Anomaloglossus baeobatrachus. The sequence continues at coordinate 714,846,850 of NC_134353.1, read as the reverse complement.
CCGGGTCAAGGAACGGAACGAGGGTTTTGCAGCTACATCTTCACATACTGGGGCTGAAGATTTCGCTGCCATGGTGGGAGAAGGCAGCTCGGCATCCGCCGAGGATGGGTTTGGTGGCGGCGGAGTGCTCACCGGGAGCGGGGGCCGTCCGGATCCCTCAGCCGCATCAGCTGGATTGGGGTAATCATTAGGGACTGGGTAACCGCTTACCCTCTCTTCACGTGGGATCTCAATCTCAAGGGCTCGCACCGCCATCGCCAGGCTCCTCGTCTCTTCCCTCTAGTGGTCCAGTATAAACAGGAACTGCGTCCGCATTCTCCTGCAAAGCTGCTCCGTCTCTTCTTTAATCCAGGTCGCGGTCCTGGGAACAGCACGTTCCAGTGACTAGCTCCACTCCGCCATTGCCTCTGCACTGTCCAGGAACATTATGGCAGAGTCCTGGCATCCCTGCTTCTCTTCAGCTGCTGCTACATGCCGTCACACCTCCTAGGTTTTCACTCAGCACTCTCCTCAATGCTGTGGCCCTCTGGGAACTTCCAGGTCTGGCCTCACTCTCAGGACGAAGTGTGAGGCCTCTGCTTCACACGCTCCCGTGGAGAAGATGGCGCTTTGGTGCCAAAAGATGGCGGAAGATGGCGGCATTGGTGGGAAACGGGGGTTTTGACTTGCAGTTTCGATCTTCAAGGCTCATGTCACCCAGGTAAGTGGGTCCTGCTCATATCCTGTTCGTGAAGCCAGGAATTTGAGGTTTGCCACCCCCGTGTCAGCAGCCGGGCTGCTCGGATCCGGATCCCCGGTGGCTGGAGGGGCATCCGGACCTGGGGGTCGTGCAGCCACTCAAAGAGGGCATTTATAGGGGATTGTATATTTAGAGTTTGTGACACCACCCTGGTGTGTGGTAATATGGAGTGCCACCACTGCAGTTGGGAGTACCCGGGGACGATGGAGTGGGGCAGCTAGGTGTTGGAACCCTCCACGGGTAGGGGGAATGCCCCGGGACTCGGTGATGGTGTTTGGGGAGTGCTGTTGGGAGTGAAGGGTCACTTGCGTACTCACTCAGTCCATAAAGCTGACACTGACAACTGGATAAACCAAAGTTCTGGACACCGCTGCTGCTGAGGAGAGCTAGTTTGGGTCTCGTTCCCACTGGTGTTGCCTGGTGATCCGTGACCTTCCTCCTGGCACTAAGTTCACTTGTCAATTGGTCCCGGTAGTGTAGAACTAGCCGGGTCCTGCTCCCCAGTGTGGCAAATTGTGGGAGCTTGCTCTCAGGGTTTACGCTTGGGATTTTCTGGACCGTTTTAGTGGAAAGTCCTATCCCCCTCGTTGCGCTAGTACCCCGGTTTTGGAGCAGGTGGAGAGCGGATCCTGAAGGCTCCGTTCTCATCGGGTAAATTGTCAAGTTGCCTGTAGCTACTCCCTGACCTAGGGTCCACGTAACCCGTCGTGCCCTGGTCCCAGCCGCCGGCTGTCCTCCTTGACAGTTCCGTGCCCCTTGTCACGATCCCCTGCGACTGGGGGTCCTGCTCCTACTAGGCCCAGACCACCATCTGCTACCTAGTTGCTTCCAAGGAGCCCGGCTCCTGACCTCATTCTCTCCTTCACCTCCTACACTTCACTCTCCCTTTCTCTGACTGACTCCTGACCTCCCGTTACCAACCCCCCCAAGTGGGCGACCCTATTCCACTCAGGCCATCCACTGGTGTGTCTGGTTGTTGTGGTGCAGAGTGTACCTAGGATTTTACTAGCTGTTATAGGCAACATCATATAGCTTGGGACCCATAACCAAGGAGGAGGTGGATATTGCACAGAAGGCTAGATTGCACAATACCCTGTGACGACCTGATAGTCCAGGGCGTCACAAGTGCAAGGTCCATCAAAAATTGAAAGGAAGGATTTCAATGCAGCCTGGAATACATGTAGAGTAGTTCCACAGAAAAGATTTACATTCAATCACTAAACCAATGTAAAAAAATTGTTAGGGGCAATAGTTTAATAAAAAAGTAATATATTATTCAATATATAATAATCACATATAGATTTATTTGTATACTTCCCCAAAAAAGGGGACAGACAAAGAGGGGGGAGGGGAGATTTAAAACACAGAAAACATAATAAGCAATAAGCCCCACCCGTAAAAATATATAGGAGGCCAGAGGTATAATTATATGTGCAATAAAAAAGTAGTATGCAATACACTATGATGCAGTGAAGCTCAGTAAAAGCCTGATGGGTTAATCTGCAATCATACACAAATGCACATGGCATGCAGAAAGTGCATCAAATATTATATAATATAAGTAAATAGCATGCAAGACAGTCTACATGTGTATATGCAGACAACAGCGAAAAATATATAGACCCATCATTATATCCAATAAATGTGGATGGCAATGCAATGCATAGGTGGAAACTAAGCCACAAAAACACCTAATAACACATCAGAGTATTAAACCAGCATAACTACATGAAGCCATGAGTGCGGGGTATGTGACGATAGCCTCCAAGAGCCTACCTCGACGCACGTTTCCCCTGAGAACAGGTTTCATCATGAGGTTTACTGTTGTTCCAGCAGGTACTGTCACGCTATAACACACTGTCCTTTCTCCAGCAGAACTTCTCCCGAAGCCCTACACTATTTCCGGGCAGAGTGCGGCATACATGGCGTCTCTTTATCTTATATAGATCCGATGACACTAAGCGGCCGACCAATCATAGTAATACCAGTAACCAAGATGGCTACGGCATTACTATGATTGGCAGGGAAGACCTGCATGTTTACTGTCTGACAAAAAGCAGGGAAATTAGCAGGGCAGGGACTCGAGCAAAATGTTCAATCAAGTATTGGGAACTTCGAGTACGCTAATGCTCGATTGAGTATTGAGCACATTAATCCATCACTAGCTATAATCTAAGTCATTTTCTATTATAATTGCATTCGAAATTCCCTAACTACACTGCACAGTGCATAGTTAGCTGGTAACAGAGCGGTGTTTATACCCGGCATGCAGGAAACTACCGCGGCCCCTGCTACTGACGGCACTGGTCTCCTGCATGTCGGGTATAAACACTGCTTTGTTACTGGCTGATTATTACTGATGTGAGCCAACAACAGAGTGGCAGCTGTGCACTTTGCAGATTGCATAGTGCACAGCGAACATGGAGGGACAGAGCAATACAAGTAAACTGAACAAAACTATAAGCGCAACACTTTTGATTTTGCTCCGATTGAATCAAAGATCTAAGACTTTTTCTGTCTACACGAAAGGAGTTTTTCTCTCATATATTATTCCCAAAGTTGTTGAAATCTACGTTAGTGAGTACTTCTTTGTTGAGATAATCCATCCACCTCACAGGTGTGTCATATCAAGATACTAATTAGACAGAATGATTATTGCACAGGTGTGCATGTAGTTTTACAGTATTGGAATACATACGCATGCTGCGTTTTTTGTTGGGTTTTTCCTGCTTTTTTTGGCATAGTTTTGATATTAGAAACTTCTCACTTTTGACTTCCCAACAAAGTCTATGAGAATTCAGATTTGCTGTGCGCATGTTGCAGTTTTTTGTCTGCAGTTGATTTGTCACAAACATCTGTCAAATAAACCGCAGCATGTTCATTCTTTCTTGCATTTTTGGCTTGCTTCATTGAAAAAAACGCATAAAAAACATAGCATCATTACAAGCGTTGTTTTACATTTCTAGGACAAGGTGCAGTTTTTGGTGCGGTTTTGATGTCTCAAAGGTGCAGTTTTACTGTGACAACAAAACTGCAGCATGCGAATGTAGTCTTGGAGGGTGGGGGGCAACCAGTCAGTATTTGGTGTTACCACCATTTGCCTTACTCAGTGCAACACATCTTCACATAGAGTTGATTAGGTTTCGATTATGGACTGTGGAATGATGGTCTACTCCTCTTCAATGGCTGCACGAAGTTGTTGGATATTGGCAGTAACTTGATCAGTCGTATTTATTGAATTTATTGAATTCCCCAAACCAATCAAATCCCTTCCACATTCACCACCACATATGGTAGCTTATCATGTCCCCTAACTAACCCCTTCAACCCTTTCACTCCCCATCCTTTGCCTTGTCATGCACCCGTACACCCTATGTTAGGGTTCCTTGGCTGTACTTTCATATTAGTTAATACATTGTACAGTTCTAATGCATTCAAACGTAAAAAAAAAAGAATATTATGAAACGGAATTAAAACAATAACTCTAACAATTTTATCTATTTTATTTTTATTTAAACCCCATGACACATACCCATATAGCAGGATGACCTTTAAAATGAATACAGTAAATCTCATTGATAATATACTTTATCTCTAATTTTTACATTAAGCAATAATTAATGGATGAAAAATAAAGCATTTGAAGTGGTAAAAAGAATCAGTGGCACTTTATAAGGGCAGGATTTGATGAGGTTTTCATGCTACTTTTTCACATTCTAAATAGAAGTCAATGAAAGTGATATATAAGCATTCATTAGCTAAAGAACATCAGTTGAATGCTGTCCACTCAGCATAACAAGGTCAGCTGAGAAGTACATAGACCTGCTGTATCCATTTGCAATGAGACGGTAAATTCAATTACAGCACTAATTCAACATAATGTATTTCAGACACTTAAAGCACCACTCCAGCGTTTTGTTTTTTTTAACCGCTGTAGTGATGCTTTTAATCTAAGCTCACTGCCCCTAGTAATACACTCTCCCTCCTCCGTCTTCACTTTTTACCAATGTCGCTCCAGTCCTGCGGTGCCATCTTGTGACTAGAGATGAGCGAACCGGTCCCGGTTCGGCTCGAGGTCGGTTCGCCGAACGGAGGTCCCGTTCGAGTTCGGTTCGTCGAACGTTCGACGAACCGAACTCGAACCGCATAGGAAACAATGGCAGGCATTCACAAACACATAAAAACACCTAGAAAACACCCTCAAAGGTGTCCAAAAGGTGACAAACAACTCACAACACAACACAAACACATGTGAAAGTGACAAGGACATATACTCATGCGAAAACAAAAGAGCTGGACGAGAAAAAAGAGGAGGACACACAGATATATGAGTATATGCAAGGAAACATCGATGCCATTACTGTGCAACTTGAGCCCTGCTCATTTTAGGCTTCCAATCTGGATAAATTGCCTGAGCTCGACACGTACGCCTTGGGGATCTTGTCATGTCCTGCAGCCAGCGTTCTCTCGGAACCTGTCTTCAGTGCTGCTGGGGGTCTGCTGGCAGATAAGCACACGTGTCTGTCCACTGACAATGTGGACATGGCTCTCAGAGGACTTTTCTTCCCCTGGGTCAGCCAGGGGACGGGAAAGGCACGCGTATTTTTGAGAGTGCTTCATGCAAAGCATCTTTTTCTTTTTCAAAAGGGGGGTCAACTGATGCCAGTCAAGTGGGGTGTGTGTGGCCCAATTAGTGGCAATGAGGGAGACTGTGGTTGGAGTCCCCTCGCTGTGTTTCCGAAAAGAACCAAGATGAACAAGTCATGGCTCTCAGAGGATTTTTCTTCCCCTGGGTCAGCCAGGGGACGGGAAAGGCACGCGTATTTTTGAGAGTGCTTCATGCAAAGCATCTTTTTCTTTTTCAAAAGGGGGGTCAACTGATGCCAGTCAAGTGGGGTGTGTGTGGCCCAATTAGTGGCAACGAGAGAGACTGTGGTTGGAGTCCCCTCGCTGTGTTTCTAAAAGAACCAAGATGAACAAGTCATGGCTCTCAGAGGACTTTTCTTCCCCTGGGTCATCCAGGGGACGGGAAAGGCACGCGTATTTTTGAGAGTGCTTCATGCAAAGCATCTTTTTCATTTTGAATATTGGGTCAGCGGATGCCAGTCAAGTGGGGTGTGTGGCCCAATTAGTGGCAACGAGGGAGACTGTGGTTGGAGTCCCCTCTCTGTGTTTCTAAAAGACAAAAAAGATGAACAAGTCATGGCTCTCAGAGGACTTTTCTTCCCCTGGGTCAGCCAGGGGACGGGAAAGGCACGCGTATTTTTGAGAGTGCTTCATGCAAAGCATCTTTTTCTTTTTCAAAAGGGGGGTCAACCGATGCCAGTCAAGTGGGGTGTGTGTGGCCCAATTAGTGGCAATGAGGGAGACTGTGGTTGGAGTCCCCTCGCTGTGTTTCCGAAAAGAACCAAGATGAACAAGTCATGGCTCTCAGAGGATTTTTCTTCCCCTGGGTCAGCCAGGGGACGGGAAAGGCACGCGTATTTTTGAGAGTGCTTCATGCAAAGCATCTTTTTCTTTTTCAAAAGGGGGGTCAACTGATGCCAGTCAAGTGGGGTGTGTGTGGCCCAATTAGTGGCAACGAGAGAGACTGTGGTTGGAGTCCCCTCGCTGTGTTTCTAAAAGAACCAAGATGAACAAGTCATGGCTCTCAGAGGACTTTTCTTCCCCTGGGTCATCCAGGGGACGGGAAAGGCACGCGTATTTTTGAGAGTGCTTCATGCAAAGCATCTTTTTCATTTTGAATATTGGGTCAGCGGATGCCAGTCAAGTGGGGTGTGTGGCCCAATTAGTGGCAACGAGGGAGACTGTGGTTGGAGTCCCCTCTCTGTGTTTCTAAAAGACAAAAAAGATGAACAAGTCATGGCTCTCAGAGGACTTTTCTTCCCCTGGGTCAGCCAGGGGACGGGAAAGGCACGCGTATTTTTGAGAGTGCTTCATGCAAAGCATCTTTTTCTTTTTCAAAAGGGGGGTCAACCGATGCCAGTCAAGTGGGGTGTGTGTGGCCAAATTAGTGGCAACGAGGGAGACTGTGGTTGGAGTCCCCTCGCTGTGTTTCTAAAAGAACCAAAATGCACAAATCATGGCTCTCAGAGGACGTTTCTTCCCCTGGGTCAGCCAGGGGACGGGAAAGGCACGCGTATTTTTGAGAGTGCTTCATGCAAAGCATCTTTTTCTTTTTCAAAAGGGGGGTCAACCGATGCCAGTCAAGTGGGGTGTGTGTGGCCCAATTAGTGGCAACGAGGGAGACTGTGGTTGGAGTCCCCTCGCTGTGTTTCTAAAAGACAAAAAAGATGAACAAGTCATGGCTCTCAGAGGACGTTTCTTCCCCTGGGTCAGCCAGGGGACGGGAAAGGCACGCGTATTTTTGAGAGTGCTTCATGCAAAGCATCTTTTTCATTTTGAAAATTGGGTCAGCGGATGCCAGTCAAGTGGGGTGTGTGGCCCAATTAGTGGCAATGAGGGAGACTGTGGTTGGAGTCCCCTCTCTGTGTTTCTAAAAGACAAAAAAGATGAACAAGTCATGGCTCTCAGAGGACTTTTCTTCCCCTGGGTCAGCCAGGGGACGGGAAAGGCACGCGTATTTTTGAGAGTGCTTCATGCAAAGCATCTTTTTCTTTTTCAAAAGGAAGGTCAACCGATGCCAGTCAAGTGGGGTGTGTGTGGCCCAATTAGTGGCAACGAGGGAGACTGTGGTTGGAGTCCCCTCGCTTTGTTTGACATGCTTTTAGAAGGGCATGACATGGCTTAGAGGTTGACTTTCAGCATCTGGAAACTGTTGGCTACCAAAATGCTGCCTTTCCAACCTTTTTAACCGAGGGTTTTCGAGACCTTATGCTCATCGCAGTGCCCCAAGAGCCGATGCCCAGGCGCCACTCCTTCTCCAACAAAGGCGTGCACGCGCTACACCAGCATGTCGCACTAAACATCACTGATTCCTTGAGAAACTCTGTGTGACAGGGTGCATTTCACCACAGATAATTGGCCCAGTAAGCATGGACAGGGGCGTTACATGTCGCTGACTGGGCAATAGGTTACTGTGGGGAGAGATGGAGAAGGGTCTGCTGTACAAGTCTTGCCGTCCCCACGAGTTGTGTCAATCCTTCTGTATGTAGAAGTTAATACACTGCTTCTGCTTCTTCAACCTCGTGTGGGTCCTCCACCTTGGCCCAAACCCTGTGTGGTCAGGCCACCCTTCCTTGTAACTGCGCACAAGGAATACCACACACCTCCTTACCATGCTGGCAGCAGAGCTCAATGCCATCAGGCGGTCAAAGGTTTACTTTGAAATGTATGGGAAATGTAAGTCACACCGCTGAGAAGTTGTGGACGGTTAGCTCTGGAGACCGAGTTTCATCAATGGTTGTCTCCACTCAACCAGCAGCCAGGGAAGGCCGGGTGCGACAATGATGCAAACATGGGTGCGGCCCTTCGCTGTGACAATGTGACACACGTGCCTTGTGTGGCTCACGTGTTGAACCTGGTTGTCCAGCAATTTTTAAAGCACTATCCTGGCCCACATGGCCTTCTGCAGAGAGCACGGTGTAACGCCTTCCTTGATCCACACACTCAGATGGGCTGTAAATGATAGGCTAGAGGGAAGCCACTCACCAAGCAGGACCCCTAGAACCCTGAAACCCTTTAACCCCTATACAGGGATTAGGAATTACACAGGGCCCAAGGTGATCAATACCTGTGTAAGGCTGCAGTTCCAGAAAATAGTAGTCAGGCAGGGTCAAAACATTAATTGAGTAACAGGAACAGAATGGGACGGCTAGGACTTAATCAGAAAACAAGCAGAGGTGAAATGCGGATCGGCCAACAAGGTACATAAACAGCAAGCAGGAAAAGTAGTCAGGTAACAGCACACAAAATCATAAAACTGAACTGGGGGTAAAAGTAACCAGAGGTTCATAGCTATGTCTGGCAGTGGTCTGCAGACAGGATGGGCATAAAAAATGGTGTGGTGTCTTCCCATTGGTTGTAGCTGAATGATGGTACTTCATCTGTGAGATACCCACCAGCTACATTCAGCCAGAGATTCTGCATCTGTCAAGGTAATGCAGCCCAGTGGGTGAGCATAACCTGCATCCACCTGCGCCGCTGGCATCGACTCCTCTCCCATCATCAGCACTATGCATGAAAGGAACACGTTGTCACCTGGCGACCGGAGTACAAATTGACGGAGCGGACTCCGTTGGTGACTTAACAGCCGTGTGCGGCAATGATGCAAACCTGGCTGCGGGCCATCGTCAGGGCAATGTGAGACACGTGCCTTGTATGGCTCACGTGTTGAACCTAATTCTCCAGCAATTTTTAAAACACCATCCCGGCCTACATGGCCTTGTGCAGCGGGCACGCTCGCTATGTGCTCACTTCCATCGTGCGCACACAGCAGCTCAACAACTTTCGTCGCTACAGAAGTCTTTAGGTCTGGTGGTTAAACGCCTGAAATGCGATGTGCCGACACGCAGGAATTTTAATCTGCACATGTTGCAGCGTTTGTGGCAGCACCGCCGAACCCTGCTGCAATACGTTATGACATATAGCCTGGGATAACTTGATCCAGAGGTGGTGCAGATCACGCTACTGGAGTGGTGTCAGATCAAGGACCTATGCACCCTTCTACACAGTTTACAAATGTCGACGAAGATGTTTAGCACTGGCGATGCCATTCTCAGGGTGACAATTCTGGTCATCTACATGATGGAGCACACTGTAATTATTATTCGGAGTCAGGTGTTGGGACAAGAGGAAGGGGAGGAAGTACAGGAGGAGTCATATGCGGAAGTGATAACAAGATCTACGAGGTCCAGATGGTCAGCGGCACCTAGACGGCAGTCATGGTGAGGGAGAGGGATTAACAAGGGCGCATAGTATCAGCAAAAAGTGTTGAGGAAGGTGCAGGAGCCCATGAAGAAATGGAGGACGAACTGGCGATGGGCATGGAAGACTCAGCAGATGAGTGAGAGATTGCTCACATTTCGGTTGTGCGAGGTTGTGGGGAGAGGGCAGAGGAAGGAGGCACGATTCTCACCTCTCTGCCACCAACACACCAAGGACTTGGTCCTCCTGGATGCACAAGACACATGAGCGCCTTCTTGCTGCACTACCTACAACATGACCCTTGGATTGTACGAATTCAAAGTAATCCTGACTACTGGGTTGCCACACTGTTAGATCCCCGGTACAAGACAAAATTTGGCAAAATAATTCCTGCCATAGAAATGGACGCACGTATACAGGAGTATCTGCAGAAGGTGGTACGCAATCTTAGATCTGCTTTTCCACTAAACACCAGTGCTGCACAGAGTGAATCTCAACGCTTTGTCATGGATAGGAGGAAATGGTCTTTTACTTGTCCACATCTGAGGGACCGAGGGCTGGCTGCTGTGCTGAGATGGCGTTGAGTACGGTGTCCCTGCAGAGTTGCACTTTTGGTCATATACAAAATGAGTTGAAAAAGGACAGATGCTGGTGGAAAGGGGAACAGGTGTGTTGGAAAGGGGAAAAAAGTTTTTGTCCGTGGATTTGGTGGTTAAGCAACAGTAACATTTGCTGAAGAAACACCATCTGTTACAGTGGGACTGGCAGATTTGGATAAGGTGGTATATACTATGTTACCACTATATACCGAAAATTAATAAGAAAAGAAAGAGAAAGGTATATATCCCCATCAGCAGTCAGTGTCCACCGTGCTCCCAGATGGAAAAGGAGAGGTTGGCAACTGGAAGGTTTGGTGGAGGATACAGAGCTGTGTGGCTATGAAACTAATAGTTGCCTGAACCGAGTTAGACGCCATTCGGATCTGGAGACTGGGAGCCCTGTTAGCGTCACAGGGTCCACATGCCCACCCAGCCCAGGAACTCACTGTTAACAACACAGGGGCCATTGAGTACGCTGACCGTGTGCGTAGGGGCCACACCTGTGGACAGCAGGTGCATCAGCAGCAGCAGGCCTGTTAATGCCACTGGGCTGCACAAGCCGGACTGGTAGGACAGTAGCTGGTCTTAACCGTTCTGCGTTACCAACTGTGGTGGTGGCCTGCATCGACGCCCTATCCCTGCCTACCTCTGGCCTAAAGCCGCAATGGGTTCAACACATGGAGGTGTGCTCTTTCGGAGCATAATAGAAGACTGCGCACCTCCTTGTTGGCTCCAGCCCCTTTTATAACCTGGGTCCGCCCCAAACCAGGGTGAACCACAATGCACCTCCTAGAGACAAAAGCAGAGTGACACGTCATGAGTGGCATAACTAGCGTCCTATTTGGAACCGCAACTTCAATGATGACCTCATGGCTGCCATGACCCAAACACCTCACCAGTCATCGTCTGACCATCAATAATGCGGTGAGAAGTCATAGGGGCGGGCCTCTGCAAGCCATTTGGGAGTGGCCTGGCCACATTGTCAGGACACCTGATGCCCTGTGGTCTATATGGGACCCCCACATCAGGGGCAGGGCCAAAGAGTTCATTACCGGACATAGTCTCTGATGCAGTAAGTGCCTGAGCATGCTCAGTAGCATGAAATACAGTGTATGAAAAAAGACTATCAGCTTTATGGTGTCTAGGCACGACACAGGACCTAGACCCGGCACGGAGTGCAAGTACCTGTGCAAAGAGGCTTTTTGCACTAAGTGTGGGAGCATGCGCTGTATCCCGAAATGAAGACTTAGCCTCAGCAATGGCACAGTCAGGCTGAGCATACTCACTAGGCGAAACACTGTAGTTAGGCTGCGGCTGGGGTAAATCGGCACACGCATGCGCACTAGCTGCCTCTCCACACTTAGACGTGGAGGAGAAAGCAGCCAGCTGGACAACCCAAGGCCCAGCCCTAAATGGCAGCTGACGCCTGGGCGCAAATGAAACCGCAGCAGGCTTCAGGTTACAGGTTTTGTAACAACAAATACCATCCAAAAGAACAGGTGTACTTCTTCCCATGGATAATCTGATATGATCCTTTTTTTCACGGACACAACCATCGCTAACAAATGTAGATAAGGCCAAAACAGCAGCTGCTTCAATGGATCTGAAGTGCTCCATAAAGTGGCCTCTCCTCCACCCCAATTTCAAGATCCCAAATACTCCATTGCTCTGTGGTGTCAATCCAATCGCACTTGCTTCCTAACAGCTCTCAAGTTTCCACCAGCCCTGCTGAGTATGGGGTAACAGAGATGGTTGAGTTTGCATAGCTGTTCAGTCGCACTATAGCCTGCGAATCAGAGGTCTGCTCCAAAGCTGCAATGAGTACAGACAAGGAAGTTATTATTATTTTTATTATTATTGATTTATAGTATAATTATTATTATAGATTGATTTATAGAGCACCATTGATTCCATGGTGCTGTACATGAGAAGGGGGTTACATACAGAATACATATACAAGTAACTATAGACAGACTGGTACAGAGGGAAGAGGGACCTGCGCTTGCGGGATTACATTCTAAAGGATTTTTGGGAGGAGACAGTAGGAGTGGTGTAGGTTGAGCGTCAAGTACATATGGTGGTGGTTTCATTGAAGGTTATAGTCATTTCTGAACAGATGAGTTTTCAGATTCAGTTTGAAGCTTGCGGGTGTAGCAGATAATCTGACGTGTTGAGGTAGCGAGTTCCATGAGACAGGGGAAATGATCTGCGCAGATGGCCAGAAGCTTTGTGAGTGGGATCCAGGCCCCGATGAAGAAGGTGCTGAGCCTAATCTACACCCTCATTTCCAAAAAGTCAATCCTCCTGGTGGAGACAATGGGGAACATGATGAGGAGCACAGATACCTGATTGGAATGACAACTTTACTATTCGGTCAGGGCAGGAAGAGATTTTCTCGGAGGACTCAGGATGAGGGGAATGAAAACACACAGGGTTATTGATGAAGTTGGAGACCACACTTACTGTCAAACCAAAGTCAGCCAGTCGATGAGGTCAGCAGAGGAGGTGGAGGAGGATGCTACTGACGACGAGGTTACGTTGCATCTTCCTGGCCAGAGACAAAGTACTGGAAGCAAGTCAACATCAACAACTGAATCCTGGACCACAACTTTGACTCTGAGCAGAAGTCGTGTTGGCTATGCAGGTCGCATGGGCTGTAAGCCTTGCCTAGCCTGTGAATTTATGGACATCGCAAAGGATCACCCAAGTCATGGAATCTGTAAGATTTGTCAACAATCTGTAGGTAGAAGGCAAAAACTCACACCTTTGAGTAGTTCCTCCTTGAAGTGTCACATGGATATGAATTGATAGCGTGAAGGTGTATTGCTCAGCTTTAGCCACTGTCAATGCAACATGCTTATTTGCCATTGCATGCATTGTTGCAGACTACACACAAGGGGCTGCTGTTTTTTTGGATCTGCCTTGGTTTGGTCACTATAGCAATATCAAATTGCTCTTCGGATGTGGACTTGGAGATGCTGTCTATGAACAGAAGGAAAAGCTAAAGGTGTGTGTTACAGCAAGGAGCCACCGCGGAAACACTTCGTTGAATTGTGAGGGGAGTCATGTTGTACTTTGATGATGAGCCCCGTAATGCCAGTGAGCAACATCCTGAGCCACAGACCAACATTCTTACAGTGCTGTCTATACTGTTTACCGTGAGAGGAGCGTAAAGTCTGTATTTCTGGAAACTGGACATCACAGTACCCGGGTACGGTAGGCTGTGCCCAGACAATAATGCGGGCACGCAACACTTTGTTTTATTAGCAAAACACATATCTGTTCTGGGTAGGCCAACTATATAGACAATAAGACTTGCTGCCTCTGCACTGTCAAATTGTCACGTACAGTTTAAATCATAGAGGGACAGCAACACATGTTTGCATTGACTGTTGCTTTTCAAGATTTCCATGACTGTGTTGCAGAGCTGTGTGGTTTGCATTCACACTGTTATCATCTGCATTATCTGTGAGGCTTCAGCTAACAAGGGTATTCAGGGGGGGTAATGTGTTTTGACTATGTTTAGGTAGATAACTTGGAAGCTCTTGTGATGCGCCACTGGTAAGTCGTGTTCGCGCACACAATCACACACACACATGCACAAACACACAATTACTGCTACGCAGAGGGATTAGCAGGTAGTAGGCAACAGAATAGATTGTTCAATTATTTAAATTGTATGCATGGTTCTTATTGTTTGTTTTGGTAAAGTTAAACAATCATTTATCAACCCAACTGCTAGAGTTCTTTTCCTGTTGCCTGGTTTTGCTGCATACTGGGGAGCCCACCCTGTACACAACTTAAAATGAAGCATGTCGCAATGTGAATTTCACTGTGCTACAATGCGGCCTAGCGTGCCTGTGCAACCACCGCCTGCCCCATCAAGTGCATCTGCGTGCTCTTCATCCTCTGTGACTGTGGGGACAGCAGTCACACATGGTTTTTCACACTGAACTTCCACTCCTTTACCCGCAACAGGGAGTGTGATTGGCAGGTCATCACTTGTTTTGGAAGTGGTAACAGATGGTATTGTTGAGCTGTCAGACATCGAGAGAACCATCATTGGATGCAGGCTACATTATATCCACGCCTGCACCTTCGTCACAGATTGGCTGGACTACCTGCAGTTAATAATTGCATTCCAGAAATGGAAAGGAGTGTAGAATGCACATGTGTTGTACCTTGCTTGGCAGCAAAGGAACACTATCTTAGTATTCCAGACAATTTTAGGATGGCAGAAAAAGAGTCAGCTCTTTGGGCAAATTAAATAGCGTGGCAAAAGTGGACAGATGGGTACAGTGGCCGTGTTCTGTGGGTACCAGGACAGTAAAAGAAGCCTCACTTTCTATCCCTCCTAATGATCAAATGCAGCAAGGAATTCCCTGAGTTTTCTATAAAATTAGCATAGCTAAATGTGCATGAGGGTAGAATGCAGAGGTGCTTGAGATTGCTTGGCACAAGTGGCACAATAAAGGCGTCCAACAGCCACTTTTTGTATGCCACTAAATGGCAGTATTTTTTGCAATCATTATAGCTTATTAAAAACAGAGCAGGAGGGTGTCCTGCACAGGTGCTAGAAATAGCTTGGCACAAGTGGCACAATAAAGGAGCAACAGCCACTTTTTGTATGCCACTAAATGGCAGTATTTTTTGCAATCATTATAGCTTATTAAAAACAGAGCAGGAGGGTGTCCTGCACAGGTGCTAGAAATAGCTTGGCACCAGTGGGACAATAATGAAATACAACAGCCAGTTCTATGATGCCACTAAATGGCAGTATTTTTTGCTATCATTATAGTTTATTAAAAACAGAGCAGGAGGGTGTCCTCCACAGGTGCTAGAAATAGCTTGCCACCAGTGGGGCACTAATGGAATACAACAGCCAGTTCTATGATGCCACTAAATGGCAGTATTTTTTGCTATCATTATAGCTTATTAAAAACAGAGCAGGAGGGTGTCCTGCACAGGTGCTAGAAATAGCTTGCCACCAGTGGGGCACTAATGGAATACAACAGCCAGTTCTATGATGCCACTAAATGGCAGTATTTTTTGCTATCATTATAGCTTATTAAAAACAGAGCAGGAGGATGTCCTGCACAGGTGCTAGAAATAGCTTGCCACCAGTGGGGCACTAATGGAATACAACAGCCAGTTCTATGATGCCACTAAATGGCAGTATTTTTTGCTATCATTATAGCTTATTAAAAACAGAGCAGGAGGGTGTCCTGTACAGGTGCTAGAAATAGCTTGCCACCAGTGGGGCACTAATGGAATACAACAGCCAGTTCTATGATGCCACTAAATGGCAGTATTTTTTGCTATCATTATAGCTTATTAAAAACAGAGCAGGAGGGTGTCCTGCACAGGTGCTAGAAATAGCTTGCCACCAGTGGGGCACTAATGGAATACAACAGCCAGTTCTATGATGCCACTAAATGGCAGTATTTTTTGCTATCATTATAGCTTATTAAAAACAGAGCAGGAGGGTGTCCTGCACAGGTGCTAGAAATAGCTTGCCACCAGTGGGGCACTAATGGAATACAACAGCCAGTTCTATGATGCCACTAAATGGCAGTATTTTTTGCTATCATTATAGCTTATTAAAAACAGAGCAGGAGGGTGTCCTGCACAGGTGCTAGAAATAGCTTGCCACCAGTGGGGCACTAATGGAATACAACAGCCAGTTCTACGATGCCACTAAATGGCAGTATTTTTTGCTATCATTATAGCTTATTAAAAACAGAGCAGGAGGGTGTCCTGCACAGGTGCTAGAAATAGCTTGCCACCAGTGGGGCACTAATGGAATACAACAGCCAGTTCTATTATGCCACTAAATGGCAGTATTTTTTGCTATCATTATAGCTTATTAAAAACAGAGCAGGAAGGTGTCCTGCACAGGTGCTAGAAATAGCTTGCCACCAGTGGGGAACTAATGGAATACAACAGCCAGTTCTATGATGCCACTAAATAGCAGTATTTTTTGCTATCATTATAGCTTATTAAAAACAGAGCAGGAGGGTGTCCTGCACAGGTGCTAGAAATAGCTTGCCACCAGTGGGGCACTAATGGAATACAACAGCCAGTTCTATGATGCCACTAAGTTTACTCAATTTTTTGTATTATAACGTCTTAGTAAGTAACAATGAGTTTGAGTGTGCAATGCAGGCAGACTTGCTGCAAATATCTTTGCACTAGTGGGACAATACAGAAGTCCAACAGCCACGTTTAGGATGCCACTAGGTAAACTCAGTGTTTGCTAGTATAATGGCTTAGTTATAATGAGTTTGAGTGTGCAATGCATGCAGACGTGCTGCAAATATCTTTGCACTAGTGGGACTATACAAAAGTCCAATAGCCACGTTTAGGATGCCACTAGGTACACTCAGTGTTTGCTAGTATAATGGCTTAGTTATAATGAGTTTGAGTGTGCAATGCAGGCAGACGTGCTGCAAATATCTTTGCACTAGTGGGACAATACAGAAGTCCAACAGCCACTATTAGGATGCCACTAAGTTTCCTCAGTGTTTGCTAGTATAATGGCTTAGTTATAATGAGTTTGAGTGTGCAATGCAGGCAGACGTGCTGCAAATATCTTTGCACTAGTGGGACTATACAAAAGTCCAATAGCCACGTTTAGGATGCCACTAGGTACACTCAGTGTTTGCTAGTATAATGGCTTAGTTATAATGAGTTTAAATGTGTGCAATGCAGGCAGACGTGCTGCAAATATCTTTGCACTAGTGGGACAATACAGAAGTCCAACAGCCACTTTTAGGATGCCACTAAGTTCACTCAGTGTTTGCTAGTATAATGGCTTAGTTATAATGAGTTTGAGTGTGCAATGCAGGCAGACGTGCTGCAAATATCTTTGCACTAGTGGGACTATACAAAAGTCCAATAGCCACGTTTAGGATGCCACTAGGTACACTCAGTGTTTGCTAGTATAATGGCTTAGTTATAATGAGTTTGAGTGTGCAATGCAGGCAGACGTGATGCAAATATCTTTGCACTAGTGGAACTATACAAAAGTCCAATAGCCACGTTTAGGATGCCACTAGGTACACTCAGTGTTTGCTAGTATAATGGCTTAGTTATAATGAGTTTGAGTGTGCAATTCAGGCAGACGAGCTGCAAATATCTTTGCACTAGTGGGACAATACAGAAGTCGAACAGCCACTTTTAGGATGCCACTAAGTTTCCTCAGTGTTTGCTAGTATAATGGCTTAGTTATAATGAGTTGGAGTGTGCAATGCAGGCAGACGTGCTGCAAATATCTTTGCACTAGTGGGACTATACAAAAGTCCAATAGCCACGTTTAGGATGCCACTAGGTACACTCAGTGTTTGCTAGTATAATGGCTTAGTAACAGTGAGTTTGAGTTTGCAATGCAGGCAGACGTGCTGCAAATATCTTTGCACTAGTGGGACGATACAGAAGTCCAACAGCCACTTTTAGGATGCCACTAAGTTCACTCAGTGTTTGCTAGTATAATGGCTTAGTTATGAGTTTGAGTGTGCAATGCAGGCAGACGTGCTGCAAATATCTTTGCACTAGTGGGACTATACAAAAGTCCAATAGCCACGTTTAGGATGCCACTAGGTACACTCAGTGTTTGCTAGTATAATGGCTTAGTTATAATGAGTTTGAGTGTGCAATGCAGGCAGACGTGCTGCAAATATCTTTGCACTAGTGGGACTATACAAAAGTCCAATAGCCACGTTTAGGATGCCACTAGGTACACTCAGTGTTTGCTAGTATAATGGCTTAGTTATAATGAGTTTGAGTGTGCAATGCAGGCAGACGTGCTGCAAATATCTTTGCACTAGTGGGACTATACAAAAGTCCAATAGCCACGTTTAGGATGCCACTAGGTACACTCAGTGTTTGCTAGTATAATGGCTTAGTAACAATGAGTTTGAGTTTGCAATGCAGGCAGACGTGCTGCAAATATCTTTGCACTAGTGGGACTATACAAAAGTCCAATAGCCACGTTTAGGATGCCACTAGGTACACTCAGTGTTTGCTAGTATACTGGCTTAGTTATAATGAGTTTGAGTGTGCAATGCAGGCAGACGTGCTGCAAATATCTTTGCACTAGTGGGACAATACAGAAGTCCAACAGCCACTTTTAGGATGCCACTAAGTTTCCTCAGTGTTTGCTAGTATAATGGCTTAGTTATAATGAGTTTGAGTGTGCAATGCAGGCAGACGTGCTGCAAATATCTTTGCACTAGTGGGACTATACAAAAGTCCAATAGCCACGTTTAGGATGCCACTAGGTACACTCAGTGTTTGCTAGTATAATGGCTTAGTTATAATGAGTTTGAGTGTGCAATGCAGGCAGACGTGCTGCAAATATCTTTGCACTAGTGGGACTATACAAAAGTCCAATAGCCACGTTTAGGATGCCACTAGGTACACTGAATGTTTGCTAGTATAATGGCTTAGTTATAATGAGTTGGAGTGTGCAGAGGACAGGAGGATACAGTGCCAGGATTGTGGGGCTCTGGGTAGAGGAATGGAAGCCTGCCTTTCTATTCCCTCCTAATGGGGAAATGCAGTAAGGAAATCCCTGACCTTAGCTACACAGACGCTGTCTCTGAGAAACCAAGGAAAAAAATTGTGAAAACATACCCTGCTGTAACTAAATAAAAGCATAGTGCATATAAACATAGGGTACTTAGTAAACACTGTTTTTGATCAAAAAAAGCATAAAGCTATCCCACCAAACGTCAAGGTGTACCCAGTTGGGATAGTACCTACACTCTCTAATATTAAAACCTTACCATGGGTCTAAAATAGGCCTCAATGTGGCTAAGGGCTGAGAGCGACCGGGTCCCAACAGGACACACACAGTCAGGGGGATTCACAGAATGAAATGTCCAGCTCGCTGAGAAGGGGGCCACTCCCTGTTTGTACTGAATACAAAAAAACTACGTAAAAACAAAAAAGTGAGCCGGAGAATGAGATGGTATACATGGAACTTGTGAGACCATGTTCACACTGGCCATGAGACTAAGAGAAACCAAGGAAAAAAATTGTGAAAACATACCCTGCTGTAACTAAATAAAAGCATAGTGCATATAAACATAGGGTACTTAGTAAACACTGTTTTTGATCAAAAAAAGCATAAAGCTATCCCACCAAACGTCAAGGTGTACCCAGTTGGGATAGTACCTACACTCTCTAATATTAAAACCTTACCATGGGTCTAAAATAGGCCTCAATGTGGCTAAGGGCTGAGAGCGACCGGGTCCCAACAGGACACACACAGTCAGGGGGATTCACAGAATGAAATGTCCAGCTCGCTGAGAAGGGGGCCACTCCCTGTTTGTACTGAATACAAAAAAACTACATAAAAACAAAAAAGTGAGCCGGAGAATGAGATGGTATACATGGAACTTGTGAGACCATGTTCACACTGGCCATGAGACTAACGCTGTCTCTGTTTTCAGGACCTGTCACCTATGGCTCTGACCCTGCCGGTACGAGCCCTTAAAAGGACTTATAGAAAGTGTTATCCCTGTGCTGTACAGCGCTGTGTATGGAGCGTAATACAGCTGTATCGGCGATAGGAGCTGTGCCAGTGATGTCTGACACAAAGGACGCAGAAGGCAGATAATGGCGTGCTGGAGGAAAATGTCCGGTTTTATAATGCAGGGACATGTGACATGGACATCCTATCACACATGCCGTTGCTTCTCTGGCTAAAAGTACACTTAGCTGTGTGTGTGTCTGGGATTGGCTGACATGCTGGCCCGCCCCACTACACGCGCGCGCTTAGGGAAGGAAGACAAGGAAAAAAAAAAAAAAAAATGGCGATCGCCATTATACAAACAGCAGTGATCTGAAGGCGCTGTTCCCGCACACTATACACTGAAATTTCATAATAGTGGGAGTCACAGAGTGACTTACACTATTACAGCGGAAAGCCAGCTAGGAATTAGCTGTTTTTTTGCTGCTAGAACCGTTCTCGAACGTTTCTATAACTATCGAGCTTTTGCAAAAAGCTCGAGTTCTAGTTCGATCTAGAACAGGCCCCAAAATCACTCGAGCCTAGAACTGGAGAACCTCGAACCGCGAACCGCGCTCAACTCTACTTGTGACCACAACTTCTGACTGGCTGATGGGCCCTAAGCCAGGTTGTTAGTCGTAGAACTGCACTCCAAGTTAAATAAGCCCTAAGTCAGAACATGACAAGCATGTCAATGCAAGTTTATGCAAGCCAGAATGAAGCCAGAACAAGGCTCTCATAGACTTGCATCGAAGTGTCCTCCAGCTTGCTCCATGAAACACTATAGAGCGAGCTGGCAGTTCACAAACTGCAAAACACCGACATAAGCAGTGGTGATAAAAAGTTGAAGACAGTGACAGATGAGTATAAGAGTATGGTCAGGGAACTTAGATTAGAAGCAACACTCCAGAAGTGAAATGAAAAAAAAAACCCACTGAGGGGTGCTTTAAATGAAAATAGTCTAGAAGTTATCCTTCTTTTCATAAAACTGTGGTCCATTTTTTTTTACTTGTATTTTAAAGGGAACCTGACAGCTGATAACGTAGTTCCCCGAAAATAAGACACTGTCCTAAATATTTTTTTATGTCCCGAAAAATGCGCTAGGGCTTATTTTCGGGGTAGGGCTTATTCTTGGGGAAACATTGTTGGAGGAATGTTTACCCTCCCAAAAAATGCAGATCCCCCTTCCCAGGATCATCATACTTCTCTTACCAGACCGCGGGTGTCTGCATGGCTCCCAGGTCCTCCTGCGATCCTCGGCATGCGATCATGCTTACTAAAGTAGCGGTTCAGGTGTCAACTCCAAATGCAACCGTGAGTCCAGGAGAGCGGGTCCGGCAATTGATGAAGGCTTGGCTGGAATGGAAGCCCAGAGTGCAAAGGACACTACCTCCGGTGGCAAAACCGAAGTTACCAAAACTGTAGTTACCGAAGGTGGTTCTCCAATTCCGAAGCCCTGGCTCCAACACCCTCTGGCCGAGAAAGCCCCAACCCTACATGCCAAAGGGAAGGAAGAAACACTGGCACCATTCAGCGAGCTGACCACTTAATCCACTTATTCCAGGCCTATAGACGCATAATATGGCAGTAGAATCCAAAGCATACTGGCCACGGTACATGCGGCTGAAGCAAAGTGAGTGGCCCGAGTGATTGAAAAGAAGCAGGAGGCCTGTGTGAGAGCGCAGTTGGCATTGCTGAGCGATGCGACATTGGGGTCGCATTACCCCCGAGGAAATCCCTCACTTCGATCACAGGTGCAGCTACAGTTTTATCCAGGAAGACAGGACCATGGAAAAAGTATATGTTAATTCCAGTTTGGTGTGTGAGGTCCCGCACTCACTTTGTGAGACCAAGTTCCCTTCGAGAAAGTGTACGGCCCCTGTGGGTGGTATGCGGTAGCCATGGCCGAAGGAGCTTTTCAGGAAGTATTATCTGCGGATTATGCGCACCCCAGCAAAGACCATTCAGCTGCGCTGATGCTCCGTAAACAACACCTTACACAGAATCCAGCTTCTCGGAAGCACGCCTGTCGAGTCATCCGGCTGTTATCAGCGTGGACCAGGTGGCTCAATCAGCCATATATGTAAAGATGGGTGATGTCCAGGAGCACCTGGATATTAAAATCAGCCGCAAAACTGTTGGCATGAGAAGAGTATTGAGTCCTTTTGATCCACAGTTGAGCCTGTTGCACCTTAGCATGGAACTGTTCTGAGTTCCATGGGAATCAGTCGAGAGACCCGACCCCAGACGTTAGCCCCTAGCAGTCAAAGGTACTTTTGTTTGTTTTTCCCCCTTCCCTAATTTTGTTTTGCTTATTGCGCTCCCCTCTGTTGGAACGACGAATTGCTAGGCTGGTGCCGAACCCATTTGCTCTTGCCCCATGGACCTTCCCCTTGACCCAGGAACATAGCTCATTTGTCCCAAAGACTTTGCTTTCATTCTCCCAAGGACTTTTCCCCATTGAACTTTACCTACTTATTTCTTGTGCTTAGAGACAGTGTTGTTTACCCTGTACTGGCATCCGCAGGGAGAGCAGGAGGTGGAAGGAACTTTTGGACCCTGAGGAGTGGATCGGGGATTGTCGCACGTCCCTGCTGGAAATGGGTAGGCATGCAGAACATGCTGTTGCTGGTGGATAAGATACTGTTGCCTGCAGACAGCCTACTTATAAACGTGTGTGTCCCTGTTTGTCACCCAGATGGAGAAATTGGACTCTGGCCTATGGCCATTCAGACTTTAAAGTAAATTAGTGGACGTTGGCTTGTGAAAGTTTTGGCCAAGGACGGCATGATTGAAGAAGGGAGACATGTAGGAGGTGGCCAGATTATCCCACTACTATAGTGTATATATAATATTCCATGTGTTTTAGAAAACTAATGTCTATCTGTTGCTGTGCCAGTGCACTGCTACGGTCCGCGCCATCTAGCGGCCGAAAGTTTAAAGTCTTTTTACTGAATATTGTGTTTAACTATTACGTGTATTTTATGGTAATGTAAAGTATAAGCTGTTATGTGTGATTAATGTGTTAACAGTGTAATGTAAAGTATGAGACTGTTAGCTAGGTAGGGAATAGTCAGTGAAGGTTTAGCACGTACAGTGTGACAGATTCCTCCTGGTTACTGAGGGAACAAAGAGGAGAGGATGGTAGGAGTGACAGAGAGCCAGAGGGTTGGCTGGTGAGACATGCCTGGGATAAGTGAGCACTTTAGTGGGGTTCATGGTGTGTGGACGGTGGTTAGTAACTTGGGCCCATCAATGAACCCGGAGGTATCCTCCAAGTGTCCAGACCTGTGGATCACCTCAGGACGGGCCTAGTGAAACCGATCGAGCAAGAGTTTTGACACAGGTAGCCGCAGAGACAAGAATGGGGTTAAGTAGAGGAATAGGATCTGTAGCTGGAAGGCTAAAAGGGAAGAGTGCCACCTGAGCTGGGAGAGATTGTTGCAGGGCAGAACAGGAAATCCAAGGAACTACTTCCCGGTGAGTTCTTAGCTCCACTGAAAAAGAATCATAGTCCTAAATAACCCTTATAAATAATCTTGGGGATCTAGGTTACAAAAGTGGTAATGAACCTAATGACCTAAGGCAGTGAAGAGCTAAATGGTAACATGGGTAGGTAGTGAAGAATTAATTGTAATCACCATGGTGGTATAGAATAATTTAAAAACAACCCCTTATGTGCACCATATAATATAAAACCTGAATACTTGCCACCTGGTCTGGCACTTTTCTTTCCAGTGTCTGCATCCTGTCCCCTGGTGGTGACATGACAAAAACAGCATCACATGACCACAGTAGCCAATCTAATACATTGTTCTTCTATTTTGGCAGAATATTGAAGGACACTGTGCTGAGATCAGAGGAATAGCGCATTCAGGATATAGTTTTTATTGTAAGCTGCACAGAAGAGCTATTAACAAGGGGTTGTGCAGTCATGATAATAACCTGGAGGTATAGTTTTGTGAAGGAAACCATGGTAATATTCCTGTGGTCTGGGAAAGTAAAAAGGTGGGCAGTGACATAGTCACCCCTCCACATGGATTGTCGCCCCCTAAAGTCTCCAGAGCTGTCCTGATTTGACAAAAGATCAATGCTCTCAGCATTGATCTTTTGTCAAACTTATCTTATTTGCGACATTTAATGAAGTGAGTGGCTCATCTGAGATCTGGAATAATTCTTTTGCTCCACTATAATTACAAGACGTCTCGAAGCCCAGTTCCAGTCTACAAAGTATGTTCACTCCATTCCTGATATTGGCACCTGTGATTTCATACAAATTTTCAAATACTATATATGAAAGGTGGTGGAACGAAAGCCAATTTACCTATCAGCAAAACTACACCAATGCTTCATTCTTAAGCAAGGGTACCTTTCTGCAGAAGTGTTTTTAGAAAAACTACATCACACTCGACAATATAAAGCCAAGAGTTGCGTATTTTTGCATAGTACATTCCTCTTTGCTGCATTTTTTTTCAAGCCGAGCAGCAAAGATTGACAAATTATGCTTGAAGTAGGTATGTCACCATGTTGATGAAGAATATGAATGGAGCCCAAAGGGAACATGATATTGTTTGGTTTGATGGTAGCACAAATTAATAGTTTGGTATGTAGACAGCAGTGTAGCTGAGAACATGAAACCGGAGCTTAACCAACCTAGACAAGCCCAAACATTGGCACCATATCAACAAATAACCTGTTATAAACAAAAAGTGAAAGAATGAATCATCCAGATCCCACGTATTATGTATTTATACTCACAGGGTGCTGTGGCATCAAAAGACTAAATAAAATACATAACCTCGTTCAGTATTCAGATTGTTTTGTCAGTCTGTGTACAACACAGAAATTACATGGCAACTTTTTATGCCTGCAAATCAGCTCTGTTGCCTGGTAATCCCCAGTTTTCTATACATACATAAAACATTTTCTTTTTCTGTCGATATAATTAGCAACCAAAATTTCAATATTAGAGCCTTAAAGTGATGCTTAATTAGTTGACTGAGTGCTTTGCTTTTATCAGTGTTGACAGATTGTAATTAGAGCGGGCTGCGTAGGACGAGCATAACAGCTGATAGATGCTTCAACAGCTAGTATATCTCCATAAGCGCAGACAGACAACTGATGTGCATAATATATTAACCTTGTTAATGAGGAAAAGGCGAACTGTGGTGCAACACAAGTGGTTGTAATGGGAAAATACTAAAAAGTTCATCTAAATAGGTCAGTCATTGTAATCTGGAATCCTTTCCATACATGTTGGAAAAATACAATTTAAACTGGACATCTTACCAAAAAATGCAGTTTTCCTTACTTCCTATTTAATGTAGAATGATGGGGGGATTTTCTATGGGGTCTGCCAATCCCTCTGCTGTACTGTAATCAAAGGATAATTATGTCCTATGCGATGTCGGAGTAGAGAGGAAAGCCATTAAGGAGCAATTATTCTCTAATTACTGAGCAATCAGGAGGCATTACGTGTGCCCGAAACAATAAATGATTTTACTGACACATGAAATATACCATCTTGTTCAGATGGGTTAAAAAGAAATTAACTGGAGCTTATGTAATGGGTTCAAGATCCAGATGCAGTGCACAGAGAAGGAAGACACAGTGGTGACACAACAAAATTTATTAGTACACAGGCAGGGGTAGGGAAATACAGGGGTAGGTTATCACACTTAAAGAATTGTAATCTTTAGTTCTCAACCCACACCAATCAATAAGCTTTCAGTCTACCAACTTCAAGGAAGGAACACTCCTTCTACTAACACGTGTCCAACGTTAACCACTATGGAAAAGGATCTGGACCAGTCAGGGCCTACATCCGTAGTCCCTAGCCACTAAACCTTAAACTAAACTTATACTTATTTTCTACCATAATTTGCAAAATAATCTTGCCAAATCAGACAAGGTGATTTTCTGGATTTGTTTTCTCATTTTGTCTCTCATAGATATGGTCTACCTATGCCTCTCTAATCTTTTTAAGCGGAAGAACTTGCACAATTGGTGGCTGACTAAATTTTTTATTTCCCACTGTATAATATTAATAAATCAGCTTTCTTGATCTGATTAGGATTTGCGTCCTCTGTTTACATCTATCAGTACTTTGGTTCAGAGAGGAACAGATAGAAAACATGAGTAGTACTCTGGATACAGTTTGTTTTTTTGCATACAATGTTCTTTGTGTGTTATTCTTATTTTTCAGAATTCTATCACATTAATCATGAACCAGTAGACAACTGAAAGTAGCATTGCTGGAGCCTGAAAGGAACATTCACTATCAAAGCTCATGTCTCTAGCGTCACTAGTGGTGGGTACGTGATTCCTAGAGGTTATTTTGTCTTATCTTATGTCAGTTTCATAGATGAATATAATCAGTTCTTTAATCCTTGCTATCTGACACATGTAGTTACAGCTCGTCCTGCAATAGCATTGCTCAAAGGAATATGATCATAAGATCTGTTTAACCAGTGCTCAGCTTCTCATCCTTCCACCCCACATTCTCAAGACTGTAATGAGAAAGAACTTTAAATACCACACAGCTCGCTGCTGATGACAAATGAATAAACTTATCCTCATTCCTTGCAGTTATACATGCTAGAGTGACATGGGAAAAGTCAATATAGGAATTATATGATCAGCTGTTAGCTGGTGAGCAAGCGTTATGTAACACCTAGCTGTGCTTGCTTAATGTGCATAATCATGGAACATAGGAATGCAATTCATGCAGCATAATACACAAGGTGAAGGTTTTACTTATGTTTTCAAGGGCTTAATATGCCTAGGCAACCTTGTTGACACAAAGATTTATTTGAATTTATTGGAATGCTTTGTTTTGTAAATGCTAGCGGCATAGAACGACCACCGTACGGAGCTGCCGCCTAACCACCATGCGGAGCTGCCGCCTGACCACCATGCGGAGCTGCCGCCCGACCACCGTGCAGAGCTGCTGCCCGACCACCGTGCGGAGCTGCCGCCCAATCTACAACCCACCTACTGTCTCCTCCCCAAACTCCTATAGAATGTAAGCCCGCAAGGGTAGGGCCCTCTTCCCTCTGTACTAGTCTGTCTACTGTAACTTGCATATGTACTCTGTATGTAACCCCTTCTCATGTACAGCACCATGGAATTAATGGTGCTCTATAAATAAATAATAATAATAAAATAGAAAAGTGCAAAGATCAATACGGTGTCTCACTTATGTAGTGCTGAATTCGCAACTCAGGATACAAGGGTTAGGTGTTTTCTATCCCCTTATTGTATTCTTCAAGAATTTGGGACCAATTCCAATATCCAACCATCAACTGAGGCCGTACTGGGCCCACGCCATTAACGGGAGGCCAACATGACAGGGTTAAGACGGGAATTACTTAAAATGAGGGGTTTATGGTTAGGATGGAAGGAGTTAACATTATAGAAAGTGGAGCTATGGGTTTGAATAGGTATTTGGGGTGTAGTTTAGAGGAGGGGTGGAGTTAATGGGGGTTATAAAGCAATGTCTGTTAGGGAAGGCAGCCATTTTAGGCACAATGAGGGCTCAATCTACCACCCACCCTCCCTATTTTTCAGTTTTTTCAGGAGTTGGTTATAATTTATATTAAAAAAAGGGGGGATGTTAAAAAGTTGGTGTTGTTGTCTTCTTTTGTCATAGCAGCAGGGGGAGGAGGGCCCTCAAAGCTGGTAATTTTTGTGTCTAATGACGAATCGGTGGGGGGAAACCCACAAGTTTCTGGACCCCTCAAGCTGATTTTTTTATATGCTGGCAGGTGGAGGTATTCCCATGGTAGGCCTGGATGGGCCCTGGAATTAGGACGTGGTAAAGTGTAACCAGGTTGCTTAACTGGTGCCTTTGAGCTGGTGCTTGAATGGCTAGAGGTAAAGGATCAGCCATGCTAAGTTATTTGAGTGTACTACCCGTTGGCAGGTTAGAGTATTTGAGGACCACCTTCCTCGTTTCTGTAATTTACATGTTTATATTTATATTTATGTTGTTTGTTATAATAAATAGCTGCTGTGGCTATATAAATACATGTCGGTGTGCAGTCTGGTCATTTCTCAGGGGATCGATGAATTGGGTAAGATTTTTGAGTCGTAATGACTCAACAATAATCATTGTCAAGTGACAGTGGAGATGGTACCAACACTAAAGAAACTATAACTGCAGTACGGTGGCTGAGTGGTCAGCACATTTTCTTTACAGCGCTGGGGTCTTGCGTTCAAATCCCACCAAAGACAATATCTGCTTGTATATTTTCTCTGTGTTTGTGTAGGTTTACTCCGGTTACCTTCCACACTCCAAAGATTTACTTATAGAGGATTTAGATTGTGAGTCCCAATGGGGACAGTGATGACCACATGTGTAAACTGTTGTGAAATTAATAGTGCTATGTAAATGAGTAACAAATAAATGAACTGCAACACTATCACACCTTCTGCAACCATCATCTACAGGGGTTGTTTCAGATCAGAGAACAGCACCTCACTCAGCTGTATCTGGTATTGCAGCTCAGCTCATTTAAATTGGGAACAAAATGTCATCATTATGTTTAAACAAAAAAAAATAAATGTAGGCCATTAATGTGCTTTCCCAGGACAATAACAGCAACTAAATGACCTGCAATAAGATAAGACAGCGGCTGCTCTGAAAGTATAATGAAATCTCCTGAAAGCATCTGTGCTACGTTCTACTGTAATTATCCCTCATTTCCTACACGAGCTAATAACAGATCTTGCAGTTAGGCTTCATTTCTCCCACCTACTCTCACCAAAACTGCAATGTTCTTATGCTGAAACAGTTAGCTGACTTAGAAGATGTTTTTTGTAAACTGCTCAGAAAGTCATACAATATGTCAACAATGTAGAGAATAAATTAGTAGCAGCCAAGTAAGGATACACACGTGCAAACAGACAAAATGAGATTCTGAAGAAAAATGGGTATGAGTATCTAAGTTTTTATGCCCAGTAGAAAGCATTGAAAAGTCGCAACATTTTGGTGTAAAGGGGGCTTTTCACGCAGCGACATCGCTAGCGATGTCTCTGGTGAAAGCACCCGCCCCCCGTCGTTTGTGCGTCATGGGCAAATCGCTGGCCATGGCGCACAATATCATTAGGAGCCGTCACACTGTACTTACCTGCCTAGCGACGTCGCTGTTGCCGGCGAACCGCCTCCTTTCTAAGGGGCGGTTCGTTCGGCGTCACAGCAACATCACTAAGCGGCCGCCCAATAGAAGCAGAGGGGCGGAGATGAGCAGGCGTAACATCCCGCCCACCTCCTTACTTCTTCATTGTGGGCGGACGCAGGTAAGCTGTAATTCGTCGTTCCCGAGGTGTCACACATAGCGATGTGTGCTGCCTCAGGAACGACGAACAACCTGCATCCTCAACAATCAACGATGTTTTGAAAAGGAACGACGTGTCAACGATGGACGATTAGGTGAGTAATTTCCATCGTTAACGGTCGCTCGTTGGTGTTACACGCAACGATGTCACTAACGATGCCGGATGTGCGTCACGGAATCCGTGACCCTGGCGATATATTGTTAGATACGTCGTTGCATGTAACGGGGCCTTTACTCAAGGTTGTGCTAAAATGTTATGATTTGTAGTATTCCCAAACCATTTTCACCCAACTCTGACAAAGTGGGAGAAGCTGGCGGGTGCAAGGGCATGGCGACCTCAACAAATTGGAGAGCTCAACAAACTCGTGACTGGCAACTACACTACAAATCTTACTCCAGCAGGGACTTAAGTAGTATCTGTGGCGAGGCAAACGGAGAGGTGTATGCCACTCATCCGATGCTCCTGATTTATGAGTAGTCCAATGCCTCTTCATGAATCAGCAACATCTGCCAAAAAAAAAATACTTGAAATTCCTATTTTGAGGCTGGAGACCTATTTATAACATCCTAGTTTTTTTTATTGTAATTATTATTTGTTATTTAATTATATCTAAAATTACAAAGAGCACATTAAGTATAAATTCTATCTTCAAGTGTACAGTCATTGAAGAGAATGTATCTTCAGAGATTGACCTATTGTTTAGAACTACTAAAGCGCAATCACCATGTTATTACAGTAATCTTTTATTAAAAATGGGTTTCATGTTCGCTTGCACGCTTATTATGTCTTACTAATCAACCCGCACAGTGCCATTCCCATGAATAGCCTTTTATTCCAGGCTGGAGCCATCTGTAGTGCACTGATTAAGTGATACAAGCACATTTCACTTCACTGCATATGCCTAGAGGACAAGCTATCAGCCCACTAGGTAAGGAAGGACACTGTCCAGATTACTTGTAGGATGCAATCTGTATACAGTGCAAGTGATTTCAATTTTCTATTTTTGCACAGTGCTACCGGTATATATCGCAGAGTTTAGAGGAAGGTTTTCCTGCAATTTGATGTACAGGTACATCATGGTAATCATGCAGGCACAAGAGCAGCGCTCGAAAAATCACTGTCAGGATCTCAGCTGTAATTGCAGTACAAGACCACAGACACAAAATGGTTAACCCAAACCGACTAGGGCAAGCCGCCCACTTAGCAGGATCCCGAGGTAGCCTGAAACCCTTTAACCCCTATACAGGGATCTAGATTTACTGTAAGGTCCAAAAGTTCGCTGCCTATGGAAGGGCTGGAGTCCAGAGACAGGGATAGTCACCAAGTAAAACCATGAAAGTCAGCAAGGTACAAAATCGGAAGGCAGGAAGAAAGTCCAGAAAACAGTCCGAGGTCAAAACCAAGATGTCAGGCGAGGTACAGAATCAGCAGGCAGGAGAAACATCAGGAAAACAGGCATAGGTCAAACAGGGAAAAATATAACAAGGTATGCACAGTGCCAGTAAAGGGTGTAGCTCTAGCAAAACACAGGGCTATATCTGGCAAAGAACAGCAGACCCCTGAAGATATCAAAAGGGTTTGGTGCCTTCCAATAGGCTGGAGTGGGAGTTGATAACTTCAGCTGGAAGGCACACACAACGACAGTCAGCCACTGGTACTGCAAGTCTCAGCCAGACCAAGCTTCCTGGATGGGCAGCGACTGTGCCCACCAGAGCTACTGGTACTGACTTCTCCCTTATCATCAGCACTGTCTGCCCTGGCAATATGGCGGCTTCTGGTGACTGGGGCAGAAGTCGCAGGAGCAGACTCTGGTGGAGATGTGACATCAGCTTAAAGGGGTTGTCCACTACTAAGACAACCCGTTCTGATTTTACTTTTATCCCCCAGTTAAAATAAAAGACCCTTTACTTGCCTCCAGTTCTGGCGCCATTCCAGCTTTGTCTGTAACTGTGGTTCGAGGCTCATGGGACATTGTGACGTCACAGGAGACCCAAGTCTAATAACCACCGACTTTTGTCTCTTCATCTTCGGACTTAATGAGCAAATCAACAGGAAGTGAGTGGCAGCTGAAGCGTCACTTCATGTTAATTAACTCCTTTAGTGCAAAGGCGTGGAGAGAGAGAAGCCAGCCGTGATTGGATTCAGGGTTCCCGTGACATCACAATGCCACAGCGCCCCGAACCCTGGTTACTGACAGCGCTAGAACGGCAAAAGATTGGGAGTTGAGTACAGTGTGTTTTATATGGGGGGAAATAAGTGGAATTAGAAAGGGTTGTCCTAATAGTGAACAACCCCTTTAACTTACAGCTGAGCTCCTGCAGCAAGAGTCAGGACTTGTGCCAGAACCACCCCCGTTTAATCATGTATATGCTGCAGTCAATCCAGCATCCAAATAGTTGTGACAGGAAGGGGGTCCCTTTGGCACCTGTAAAGCAATTGCAGTTGCAAATGGTTTTCATGGCAACTAGACATCATATCTCTGTGACTGCCCAGTATGGAGATCATTATGCCTTGTCAATGTTTAACAGGCATTCTGTTGGCTATGTTCACATGCAGCGTTTCTGCAACATTTTATACTGCGTTTTTTAAGCAAATTAAAAGCTGCTTTTTAAACTATCAACAAAAGCTAGAAAATTTCAGAAATCCCATGCAGACGCTTTTTATTTTTCTGACTGAATTTGAGAACTAGAGTGTTTTTTAAAACAGCCATAGAAAGCAATGGGAAAGGGGAAAACTGCTGCAAAAAAAGCACAATAGCAATTTTTACACCATTTTCACTACATTTTTAAAGCCTTTTTAGTAAATAAGCCTAACTTTATTAAACCTGTATTGACTGTAATCCGCACCAAGAAATGCTGCAAGAGAATACACTTCAAAACAGGATTTTGATCACAGCATGTTACTGCTAAAAAAGCAGGTTTTGGCTGCAAAAAAAAAAATTGCCGCAAAAATGCTTCATGTGAACATAACCTGAGGCCTCTTTCACACGTCTGTGTTTTTGGTATGTGTGACGTCCGTTTTCACATGTACCAGAGACACCGACACATGTAGATCCATTAAAATCAGTCTGCGCACACCTCCGTGTTTTCACATGAACCCTGTGTCCATGTGGAGCATATGTGTGTCTGTGTGTTCCACACGGCGACATGTCCATTTTCTCTGGCAGCACTGATGCCACACGGCCCGCACACTAATGTGACATCAGTGTGACACATACCAGAAAAAACACTTGTCTTTGAAATTAAATAATTTTGTTATCCTTGCCTGTCTCCAGTGCTGCTGTCTTTGGCGCTTCTGTCACTTGCTTCCGGGCCCGCTCATTATGCTCATGCATATTCACTGCACCGAGGACCCAGAACCAGCAGAAGCGCCAGAGACAGCAGCATCGGGTACAGGTGAGTATAGATGTTCATGCTGTCCGTGTGCTATGTGAATGTCACACAGAGAGCATAGGGACAGCACACGCTGAACACAGACACACACACACACACATACGCACCTACACCAGACACCGTGCAAAACGTGTGTGTTGCACAGACGTGTGAAAGAGGCCTAAGACAAAGTGTTCATGCAGACAAGCGTATAACTCGGGAGTGTGCTATCTGCTTTTTGATCGGATAGCACATGGACAGCACACTGACCCATGTTATTCAAAAGGGTGCTCTGATGAATGATTTTTCTATCGGTTCAACCGTTGCATTATCCATTACCATACGTGGGTCCTATTTACGGACCGGAATAGTCCATGTAAATATCTTATAGCTCCTGCACTTGTCTGATATTTAAAAGAGCACATGGAGCTGCCAGTGATGTCTGCAATTTAGAAGAATAAAGTGCGATCACAAAGTCATATGTAAAAAAAATTGTACTCACCCTGTAAAAATCAAACTTATATGCTGTCAGCAGAAAACTAAAAAAGGTACTGTTATGAAAATATGGTGATGCAAAAAACATTTTTTTTTTTGCAAAAAATTGTTTTGATTGTGTAAATGTAGTGTGGCGCCCCTGACCTGGTCAGGCACCACTGAGTACTGCACCCATGCTGGGGACAGTACAATACAGGTAATCCAGAAGGCTGACCGGGGTGTGGAACACAGGCGCATAGTGATCAGGTCTCACACATGTACCCATGAGAGGACCCCTGGGGATCCCAGGAGGGGGCAAGCCTTCACCTTCACTGGAATAGTGGAGGGGGTAGAGCCTCCATCTCCTCTCAAGGGGTGTGGTGGAGAGTCTGGTTGCTAGGTGGCGTAGGCAAGAACAGGAGAGGAGGAGCAGTGAGCCAGCAGTGTAGAGTCCAGGGAGCTCAAGTGAGGAGCAGATCCCTGGAGCTGTGCAATCTGACAGCGTCCGCGCAGTGGCTACAGACGGGGGAGAACGGTCAACTAGGAGTGCTGCCTGAAAGCCAGCTTCAGCTAGAGAGTGCAACGGAGTGGGAAGTAAGGAGACTGCTAGAGAGCACCAGGCCCAACCGGGCGGCAGATCCCGAAGCGAGGATAGATTCACCTTTCCCTGCTAAACCTGCCGGTGTGGGGCTCTTAAAGCCCACACCACAACACTACAAAAGCCGCAGCCACGTAACCGCAGTGAGGGCCCATAGGTCATAGGAGGCAAGAGGCTGGAGTGGCCTGGTCCGGGGAACAAGCACACGGCGAACAACAAGGGGAGAGAGGCTGCAGCATCTTCCCTGGGTGACCCCCATAGGGACTCAAAGTCGGGGTCACCCCAAACCACCAAGGGCTAAGGAAGGCGAGTCAGTAGTCACCCTCATAAAGTCAGCCTGAAGGATACCTGGTTCCTACCTGGTTCATCTCAGCTACGCCCGGGTTACTCACCCTGCCACCTGAAGTGAGTAAAAACCCTGAAAGACATCCTGCCTGTGTGGTCATTCTGCGACTTGTGGTACTACAAACCTACACAGGGCCCTGGGGCTTGCCTCACTCTCAGGAGGCTCCTACATCTAACTGCACACACCATCAGCCCCAGGCGACCCTCAACCTGCAGTGGCGGTCCCTACTGGCCGCAATACTGAGAGTGGCGTCACGATCAAAAACCGAAGATTTCCTACCTGTGACCAGCACCAGCTACGTGGAGTCCCTGAAGGTATGCACCGACACTGCACATGCGGGGCTTCACATCTGGCTTCACGAACAGGATAAGGACTAGACCTGTTCAGACAGGTGACCATGTGCCTGGGCGGTCCGCTTGAAAAATTGGAAGCGCCGCCATATTGCCACCATGAAAAGCGCGCTGAAAAACAACAGCAGCCCGCGCTGGAAGAAGTTACCGCCCACGAAGAGGTGTGGCTACCCAGAGATCCCCTGCAGAGTTCTGACCTTGCTGATGAAGAAAGCGGAAGCGTCGAGAAACGGCGAGAGAGAAGGGAAGCCACAAACCTGCTGCTGCGGAGAGCAGAAATGGAGTCCAGACGCGGATACCCAGAACCAGGCACTGCTGCCTGGTGGTGCCGGGAGCTTGCCATCTTCTGCGACCGGCTGGAGGCCGGGATTGTGCGACAGCTTAGGGAAGAACGCACGGAGCTCCTGGAGATGGCTGCGGCGGTGCGGACCTACGAGGAGGGAGCCGCGCGACGCATGTCAGACCGAGCGGCGACGACGCAGACCCCGATGCTGCCACAGATGGGTGAGTCGAGTGATGCCCCGGCCAGCACAAGTGCCCCGATCCCTGCTGCCACGCCCGCGGTCCCGGAAGAGGCGCCCGGCGCGGCGCCACCGAACCAGGCCGCAGTCACGCTAGGTGCGGCCCGCCAAGCCCAGGCCGCTGCAGCGATGCCTCGCCTGTCCCGCCGGGCTCCGACCACCACGGCAGTGCTCATCCGTGCTGCAGGTGTGACGCTGACCCAGGCTGCCACCCTGCTAGGCCCGGC
The DNA here is from genome assembly GCF_048569485.1 of Anomaloglossus baeobatrachus. NCBI lineage: Eukaryota > Metazoa > Chordata > Amphibia > Anura > Aromobatidae > Anomaloglossus > Anomaloglossus baeobatrachus. The sequence goes on along the minus strand of NC_134353.1, from coordinate 714,811,946 downwards.
CCGCCGAGACCCCACCGCCGCAGCAACGCTCGTCCGCGCCGCAAGTGAGGTGCTGAACCAGGCCGCCGCCACGCCAGGCGCGGCCCGCCAAGCCCAGACTGCTGCAGCGACGTCCAGCCCAGCCTGCACAGATCCCATCGCAGCTGAGACGCCGATCCAGGCCGCCGCCATCCAGGGCGCGGCCCGCCAAGACCAGGCCGCCGCCATGCCGGGCGCGGCCCGCCAAGACCAGGCCGCCGCCATGCCGGGCGCGGCCCGCCAAGACCAGGCCGCCGCCATCCAGGGCGCGGCCCGCCAAGACCAGGCCGCCGCCATCCAGGGCGCGGCCCGCCAAGACCAGGCCGCCGCCATGCCAGGCGCGGCCCGCCAAGAAAAGATTACCTCATCATTTACCCCGGCCTGCAAGGCCAGAGCAGACACCGCTCCCCAGTCCAGAGAGGTCCCTGCTAGGAAGACCCTGATAGGAGAGGACCCTGAATACTGGAAGCTGAAGGCTGACCTAGAGGCCCAGTTCCCACAGGAGATGGTGGATCGGTATCTGCTCCCTCCGCATACCCCCAAGGAGATTCAGGTAACCCCTGCAGCCGCGCCAGAGAGTCCACCGCCCAGACCAGCTGAAGAAAGCCCATCCCCAGCACTGCCACCAAAGGAGTGCCAAGAAGAACTAAGGGGGAGAGGAGGCCAGGAAGCAGAAGGGCTGACTCCGACGCCAACCGCAGCAGACCCCTACCCAGAGCCGGAGATGCTGCCCTATTCCCGCTGGGAGGAGGAAGACTTGACACCGTCAGCAGATGAAGATCAACCCAAAGACCTCACCTGGAAGCCCACAGGCCTGAATCCAGCCCGCAAGACACGGCGCAGCAGAACACAGGTTGCTCCAGCACCACAATCCCCAGAGCAGAGAGAAGTCACGGTCAGAGACCTGGAGGAGAAAAGGTGCCTAAGAAGGTCCAAAGCCCAGGCCAGAGGACCCCTGTGTCATGGCGTAGTGGAAGATTTCAATCTGAGAAGTGGTTATGGGTTCATTGTAGCCCCTGGCATCAAGGAGGGGATATTTGTGAATCGGAGAGATGTTCAAGCCCACCTGCCCAGAGGACATTCAGGCAGAAATTTGAAAATTGGAGACGCAGTACAGTTCACCTTGCATCAAGGAGAAAGGGGCTACTATGCCTTAGACGTAGCACCATGTCCCAAAGAGGAAAGAAAAGACAGAGATAGAGACACAGATGAAGATCAAGAGAGAAAAGACAAGGAACCTACAGAGGAAACAACCACAGACGACGACAAAGAGCCAGAAAGCAACAGGTGCCGCAGCCCAGCAGGCCCAAGCCCTGGTAAAGAGGAGTAAAGTAAAGTAAAGAAAGAAGTTCCCAGTTGAAGTTTGACCAGTTTGACAAGTTGAAAAGTTTGCAACGTTCACGTTTAAGAAATGCGCCCACAAAAACTATTGTGAGAAATAAACTTTAAGGCTATGAACTTGCTATAGCCACAAACTCTCGCAGTGTAAATAGTTACACCAGTGGCACCACCACCAGGGCCAGCCTGTTTAGGGGCTTGGCTCGTCTGCAACCAGGGGGGCCCGTCCGTAGAAAAGGGCCTTGGCTCACCTGCGACCAGAGAGCACGCCTGTTTATGGGGCCTTGGCTCACCACCACAAAGAGGGTACCTGGTCAGCACCAACTGTGGAGGCCGCCTCTGCATCCTGCCAGAAGAGGCTGACGGCGCGGATCCACCAGGCCAGGTATACCCTGAAACCACCAGCCCATGAAAGCCGCCTCTACATCCTGCCAGAAGTGGCTGAAGTCGCGGCCAACGGGAGAGGAAGATTGGAGGAAAGGTCTGGGGAAGTAGATGGCCCAGATCTGGTTACCAACAGGACCGGTGACCTGCCTCCTGAGAGGGTTTTGGGTGGGTTAACGGACTTGTGGGTGGAGGGTGGTGATGTCTGATACCTGGTGGTTTTAAAAATGTTTTACATGTTTTAATGTTTTATGCATTTTAAAATGTTGTCTTGCAGCCCGAGGACGTGCTGGTGATAACTAAGGGGGAATGTGGCGCCCCTGACCTGGTCAGGCACCACTGAGTACTGCACCCATGCTGGGGACAGTACAATACAGGTAATCCAGAAGGCTGACCGGGGTGTGGAACACAGGCGCATAGTGATCAGGTCTCACACATGTACCCATGAGAGGACCCCTGGGGATCCCAGGAGGGGGCAAGCCTTCACCTTCACTGGAATAGTGGAGGGGGTAGAGCCTCCATCTCCTCTCAAGGGGTGTGGTGGAGAGTCTGGTTGCTAGGTGGCGTAGGCAAGAACAGGAGAGGAGGAGCAGTGAGCCAGCAGTGTAGAGTCCAGGGAGCTCAAGTGAGGAGCAGATCCCTGGAGCTGTGCAATCTGACAGCGTCCGCGCAGTGGCTACAGACGGGGGAGAACGGTCAACTAGGAGTGCTGCCTGAAAGCCAGCTTCAGCTAGAGAGTGCAACGGAGTGGGAAGTAAGGAGACTGCTAGAGAGCACCAGGCCCAACCGGGCGGCAGATCCCGAAGCGAGGATAGATTCACCTTTCCCTGCTAAACCTGCCGGTGTGGGGCTCTTAAAGCCCACACCACAACACTACAAAAGCCGCAGCCACGTAACCGCAGTGAGGGCCCATAGGTCATAGGAGGCAAGAGGCTGGAGTGGCCTGGTCCGGGGAACAAGCACACGGCGAACAACAAGGGGAGAGAGGCTGCAGCATCTTCCCTGGGTGACCCCCATAGGGACTCAAAGTCGGGGTCACCCCAAACCACCAAGGGCTAAGGAAGGCGAGTCAGTAGTCACCCTCATAAAGTCAGCCTGAAGGATACCTGGTTCCTACCTGGTTCATCTCAGCTACGCCCGGGTTACTCACCCTGCCACCTGAAGTGAGTAAAAACCCTGAAAGACATCCTGCCTGTGTGGTCATTCTGCGACTTGTGGTACTACAAACCTACACAGGGCCCTGGGGCTTGCCTCACTCTCAGGAGGCTCCTACATCTAACTGCACACACCATCAGCCCCAGGCGACCCTCAACCTGCAGTGGCGGTCCCTACTGGCCGCAATACTGAGAGTGGCGTCACGATCAAAAACCGAAGATTTCCTACCTGTGACCAGCACCAGCTACGTGGAGTCCCTGAAGGTATGCACCGACACTGCACATGCGGGGCTTCACAGTAGCAAAACATAGAAAAGTATATAAATATGGAATCAATATACTGTGATAAAGCTGAATTAATACTTTTAGCATATGGTGAAAGCCATAAAAAAAAAAGTTACATTATAAATTGCCACTTATTTGTTTGTTCTGCCTCCCAAATAGCATAATAGAAAGCGATAAAAAAATATCATGTACCTCAAAATGGTAAAAAATAGACAAAGAAAAAAAGTACCGCAATACTTATCAGCCTGTACACCAAAGGGTTGCTGCTAGCTCTAAATCTGATACAATCAGGACTGCCCAGATGAAGGAAATTAAGCTGGTTGCTGGATAAGTCAGTAATGAAAAAAGAAAAAAAACCAGCAATCACATAAAACGAATAACTTTTTTTCCAAATGTTAAAAAACCATGAGGAAGATGCAGATTAAAAGCACAAGGTACGGATGACGCGTTTCGGACTTGCTTAGTCATATCCTCAAGACATCCTCAGGATATGACTAAGGACTTGGCAAGTCTGAAATGCATAATCCATACCTTGTATTTTTCATCTGCACTTTTTTCTATGTTTATCATGGTTTTTTAACATTTGGAATTAAATTTTTTCGTTTTATGGGATTGCTGGATTTTTTTTCTTTTTTCATTACCCATAAAAAATGTCAATTCATCCTGCAAAATTAAAGCCCTAATACAGCTCTGTAGGCAAAAAAGTTAAAAAAAAGTTATGGCTTCTAAAATATGACTACGCAAAAAATTAATTTGTTGCAAATAAATTGTTTTTAGTGACCAAAAGCAGGTAGCAAAACATAAAAAAACAGTATTTATCTGGTATAAATATAGTCATATTAACCTGAAGAATAAATCTCATCAATTATACCACACCGAGAACAGTGTAATTTCTGACTCCCAAACATCCAAATAGTCTTCACACTATCCCTTGCTGTACACTTACATCAGGGTTTATATCTAAGGCCGGAGTCACACTTGCAAATGACTCGTGTGAGTCTCGCATCGCATCACCCGGCACAGCCACACACTCTCCTGACAGGAGCGTCTCAGCTGCATACAAATATGTCGTATGACACTCTGCTCCCGCTGTGCTGCGAGCGTGAGCCGAGTATCATGCGAGGACACACAGTAATCCTCGTGTGGCCTCGACCTAAGGACCATATCCGAAATGCGTATGTCTAGATAAGCAGCATGTGCACCTGGATTTTTATCTCTGGAATTTAGAGCAATGTTGTTTGATATGTATTTTCAATTTAATGGACTTCTAATAAAGGATGAATTTATGAAGTCATGCCTGTTGGATACATACTTCCTCTTTGCTTTCTTTAAACAGTTGTGCCGCCCCGGTGCCAGCAGCCGTGCTGTTCGGATCCGGATCTGCCGTATGGCTCGAGGGACTCTACCAGACCCGGGGGTCACGCGGACACTCTGAATAAAAGGGGACGAATTTGTACGGGGTTTGTTGAAGACTGTCTGTGACGCCACCCACGTTGTGTGTTGAGTAGAGATGAGCGAACCGGTCGTGGTTCGGCTCGAGTTGGGTTCGTCGAACGGAGGTCTCGTTCGAGTTCAGTTCGTCGAACGTTCGAACTGCATAGGAAACAATGGCAGGCATTCACAAACACATAAAAACACCTAGAAAACACCCTCAAAGGTGTCCAAAAGGTGACAAACAACTCACAACACAACACAAACACATGGGAAAGTGACAAGGACATATACTCATGCGAAAACAAAAGAGCTGGACAAGGAAAAAGAGGAGAAGACACAGATATAGGCATGGCACGCCCTTCTAAAATCATGTAAAACACCGCAAGGTGACTCCAAGCGGAGTATCCCTTTTTTCCAAAAATTGGGGCCCACACACACCCACCCTTTCAGTGGCAGCACTTGTGCCCCAGTTGTACACTTCACAGGTAGATTTGCATCGAGCACATTCAAAAATACGACATACTTAACCGTTCCCAGGATGACCCCGGGGTAGGTAGCAAAGTCTTTGCTGAACCATGACATGTTCATCTTGGCTCCTTTTAAAAAACACGGCAAGCAAGGGTAACTCCAAGCGGAGTCTCCCTTTTTTCAAAAAATTGGGCCCCACACACACCCACCCCTTCAGTGGCAGCACTTGTGCCCCAGTTGTACACTTCACAGGTAGATTTGCATCAAGCACATTCAAAAATACGCCATACTTGACCGTCCCCAGGATGACACCGGGGTAGGTAGCAAAGTTTTTCCTGATCCCAGCTCTGTTCATCTTGGCTCCTTTTAAAAAACACAGCACGCAAGGGTTACTCCAAGCGGAGTCTCCCTTTTTTCCAAAAATTGGGCCCCACACACACCCACCCCTTCAGTGGCAGCAGTTGTGCCCCAGTTGTACACTTCACAGCTAGATTTGCATCAAGCACATTCAAAAATACGCCATTCTTAACTGTCCCCAGGATGACACCGGGGTAGGTAGCAAAGTCTTTGCTAAACCATGACTTGTTCATCTTGGCTCCTTTTAAAAAACACGGCAAGTAAGGGTTACTCCAAGCGGAGTCTCCCTTTTTTCCAAAAATTGGGCCCCACACACACCCACCCCTTCAGTGGCAGCAGTTGTGCCCCAGTTGTACACTTCACAGGTAGATCTGCATCAAGCACATTCAAAAATACGCCATACTTAACCGTCCCCAGGATGACACCGGGGTAGGTAGCAAAGTCTTTGCTGAACCATGACTTGTTCATCTTGGCTCCTTTTAAAAAACACAGCAAGCAAGGGTTACTCCAAGCGGAGTCTCCCTTTTTTCCAAAAATTGGGCCCCACACACACCCACCCCTTCAGTGGCAGCACTTGTGCCCCAGTTGTACACTTCACAGCTAGATTTGCATCAAGCACATTAAAAAATACGCCATACTTAACCGTCCCCAGGATAACACCGGGGTAGGTAGCAAAGTCTTTGCTGAACCATGACTTGTTCATCTTGGCTCCTTTTAAGAAACACAGCAAGCAAGGGTTACTCCAAGCGGAGCCTCCCTTTTTTCCAAAAATTGGGCCCCACACACACCCACCCCTTCAGTGGCAGCAGTTGTGCCCCAGTTGTACACTTGACAGCTAGATTTGCATCAAGCACATTCAAAAATACGCCATCCTTAACCGTCCCCAGGATGACACCGGGGTAGGTAGCAAAGTCTTTCCTGATCCCAGCTCTGTTCATCTTGGCTCCTTTTAAAAAACACGGCAAGCAAGGGTTACTCCAAGCGGAGTCTCCCTTTTTTCCAAAACTTGGGCCCCACACACACCCACCCCTTTAGTGGCAGCAGTTGTGCCCCAGTTGTACACTTCACAGCTAGATTTGCATCAAGCACATTCAAAAATACGCCATACTTAACCGTCCCCAGGATGACACCGGGGTAGGTAGCAAAGTCTTTGCTGAACCATGACTTGTTCATCTTGGCTCTTTTTAAAAAACACAGCAAGCAAGGGTTACTCCAAGCGGAGTCTCCCTTTTTTCCAAAAATTGGGCCACACAGACACCCCATCAGTGGCAGCACTTGTGCCCTAGTTGCAAACAGGATGTTTTGATTTGCATCAAGCACATTCCAAATCCACAAGCATTTACTCTCCCCAGGATGACACAGGGGTAGTTAATTCCTTGTGGATCCATGACTTGTTCATTTTGATGAACGTTAGTCTGTCCACATTGTCACTGGACAGACGCGTGCGCTTATCTGTCAGCACACACCCAGCAGCACTGAAGACACGTTCAGAGACAACGCTGGCAGCTGGACACGACAAAATCTCCAAGGCGTAAGTTGAGAGCTCTGGCAATTTTTCAAGATTTGAAGCCCAAAATGAGCAAGGCTCCATTTGCAAAGTCATGGCATCGATGTTCATTTGGAGATACTCCTGTATCATCCTCTCTAGCCGTTGACTATGTGTCAGACTTGTTGTCTCTGGTGGCCTTGCAAAGGACGGTCTAAAAAAATTATGAAAAGATTCCATAAAATTGCTGTTACCAGCACCAGATACGGTGCTACTGGTACGGGTAGACTGTTGAAGATGATGAGACCGTCCCATGTTTGTCAAGTTACAACTGGGAGATTCACTCCCTGCATCTGCACGGTTGTTTGATGGAAAAGCCGAGCTAAGATCGAGTAACAGCTTCTGCTGATACTCCTGGATACGTGCGTCCCTTTCTATGGCTGGAATTATGTCACAAAATTTGGACTTGTACCGGGGATCTAATAGTGTGGCAAGCCAGTAGTCATCATCACTTCTAATTTTGACAATACGAGGGTCATGTTGGAGGTAGTGCAGCAAGAAGGCGCTCATGTGTCTTGCGCAGCCATGCGGACCAAGTCCACGCTGTGTTTGTGGCATAGAGGTGCTAACCGTTCTTTCTTCCTCTGACATCTCCCCCCAACCTCTTTCAACAGAAATTTGACCAAGGTCTCCCTCATCCACTGAGTCTTCCATGTCCATGGACAGTTCGTCCTCCATTTCTTCATGTTCCCTTGCACCTTCCTTAACATTTCGCCTGCTACCATGCGCCCTTGTTGATCCCTGTCCCCCATGGTCCCATGCCTGCCGCGTTGGTGATGATGAACGTCTGGACCTTGGTGATGTTGTTGTGTCTTGCACATATGAATCCTCCTGTAGTTCCTCCCCTTCCTGTTGTCCCACCCCCTGACTCCGAATAGTGTTTAGCGTGTGCTCCAGCATGTAAATGACTGGAATTGTCATGCTGATAATGGCATTGTCAGCGCTAAACATATTCGTCGCCATGTCGAAACTGTGCAGAAGGGTGCATAGGTCCTTGATCTGAGACCACTCCATCAGGGTGATCTGCCCCACCTCTGCATCTCGTTGGCCCAGGCTATACGTCATAACGTATTGCACCAGGGCTCGGCGGTGCTGCCACAGTCGCTGTAACATGTGGAGAGTCGAATTCCAGTGTGTCGCCACATCGCATTTCAGGCGATGAACCGGCAGGCCGAAAGACTTCTGGAGCGATGCAAGTCGCTCAGCTGCGGCGGTTGAACGGCGGAAGTGAGCAGACAGTTTTCGTGCCCTGGTCAGAAGGCCATCTAGGCCGGGATAGTGTGTTAAAAATTGCTGGACAACAAGGTTCAACACGTGAGCCATACAAGGCACGTGTGTCACCTTGCCCAGGTGAAGGGCCGCACCCAGGTTTGCAGCATTGTCGCACACGGCCTTACCAGGCTGCAGGTTGAGTGGAGACAACCATTTATTAAACTCGGACCGCAGAGCTGACCTCAACTCCTCAGCTGTGTGACTCCTATTCCCAAGACATGTCAAGCTAAAGACCGCCTGATGCCATTGCGCTCTGCTGCCAGCATAGTAATGAGGGGTGCGTGATTCCTTCTGCGCAGTGCGAACGCTGGTGGCCTGACCAGGCAGGCTTGGGGCGGAGGTGGAGGACCCAGATGAGGTGGAGGAGGCAGAAGCAGTGGCGGAACTTGGACAGACAGAGGATTGACACACAAGTCGTGGGGACGACAAGACTTGTGCAGCAGACCCTTCACCATCTATCACCATAGTTACCCAGTGCCCAGTCAGTGACATGTAACGTCCCTGTCCATGCTTACTGGTCCAAGTATCGGTGGTGAAATGCACCCGTTGACACACAGAGTTTCTCAAGGAAGCGGTGATGTTGTGTGCGACATGCTGGTGTAGCGCGGGCACACCTTTCTTAGAGAAGTAGTGGCGACTGGGCATCTGGTACTGGGGCACAGCGACAGACATAAGGTCTCTAAAATCCTGTGTGTCCACCAGGCGGAAAGGCAGCATTCCGGTAGCCAAGAGCTTACAGAGGAATAAAGTCAACCTCTTAGCTTTGTCATGGGTCGCAGGAAATGGCCTTTTATTTGTCCACATCTGAGGGACAGAGATCTGGCTGCTGTGTGTAGACGGTGTTGAGTAGGGTGTCCCTGGAAAAATGCAGCTTTGTGAGGAAAGAGCAGGCGTAGACATGATGTCGCCTTCATCCAACGTTGGTGCTATCGATGTCTGAGAGAGCTGTACACACGTACTTGTTTCCCCTTCCAAACCAACTGACGACCTACCAAGCAAACTGCCTGTTGCGGTTACAGTGGTGGAAGTTGTGCGTGGAAAACCAGGTGTGACAGCTGTCTCCACAGTCCTAGAAGATGAAGAGCGCGCAGATGCACTAGACGGGGCAGGTGGTGGATGGTTCGCTCCGCTAGGCCGCATTGCAGCACGGTGAGCTTCCCACCGGGACATATGATATTTATTCATGTGATGATTCATGGAAGAAGTTGTCAAACTGCTGAGGTTTTGCCCTCTACTAACAGAATCATGACAAATTTTACAGATCACATAATTTGGGCGATCTTTTGCTATGTCAAAAAAGGACCAGGCTAGGCAAGGCTTAGAGGGCATGCGACCTGCTGATCCACCCCGACTAGTGCTCAGAGGCACAGTGGTGGCTGAGGATGCAGTTGTAGACGTGCTACCAGTACTCCTACTCTGTCCAGGAAGGCGCAAGGTAACTTCGTCATCAGTTGCATCCTCCTCCACCGTCTCTGTTGACCTCCTCGAGGGCCTGACTGTGGGTTGACAGTAGGTGGGATCTAGAACTTCCTCATCAATTGTTGTGTTTGCACTCCCCTCACCTTCAGACCGAGCCTCTTCTTGCCCTGACAGAATATTTAAGTTGTCATCCCAATCTGGTATCTGCGTCTCATCGTCATCAGTATGTTCCTCATTGTCTATAACAACAGGTGTTACAGTTTGTGAAAAAGGGTCAACATTATGCTCAGAAACTTGGTCCTCACGGCCTGAATCAGAGTCACAAAGGTTCTGGGCATCACTGCAGACCATTTCCTAGTCTGTACTCACTGTAGCTTGGGAGCAGACCTCTGATTCCCAGGCTATAGTGTGACTGAACAGCTCTGCAGACTCAGCCATCTCAGTTCCACCATACTGTGCAGGGCGGATGGAGACTTCAGAGCTGGGAGAAAGCAAGTTTGATTGGGATGAGAACTCAGAGGACTGGTGTTTTTTGGATGCGGTAGATGAGGTGGCGGAGAGGGCACTTGTTGGACCACTTGAGATTCATTCAAGCATTTTCCTTTTTTGGCCATCATCTACCTTTGTTCCAGTTGTTCGTGTCCGTAAAAAAGGGAGCACATCGGATTGTCCACGGTAAGTAGTAGACATCTTACTTTTGCTGGAAGATGGTCTATCTTCAGCAGATGTTAATGGAGCTTTGCCACCTTCCCCATGGACAAACCCTTTTTTTCCTTTTCCAACACGCCTCTTCCCCTTTCCACCAGCATCTGTCATTTTGCCACTCCTTTTGATTGCAACAAGATTGTGCACTTAAAATGTGGTAGTAAAAATTGAGTGGTGGTGTAGATTTCAGCGGTGGTCTAGCTTTATTAACAGCAGAATAAACAACAATAATTATCCATGACAATGCAACTACGGCCCTTAAACTGGCAGCAGTGTTTGCTAGTATAATGGCTTAGTAACAATGAGTTTGAGTGTGCAATGCAGGTAGACGTGCTGCAAATATCTTTGCACTAGTGGGACAATACAGAAGTCCAACAGCCACTTTTATGATGCCACGAAGTTCACTCAGTGTTTGTCAGTATAATGGCTTAGTAACAATGAGTTTGAGTGTGCAATGCAGGCAGACGTGCTGCAAATATCTTTGCACTAGTGGAACAATACAGAAGTCCAACAGCCACATTTAGGATGCCACTAAGTTCACTCAGTGTTTGCTAGTATAATGGCTTAGTTACAATGAGTTTGAGTGTGCAATGCAGGTAGACGTGCTGCAAATATCTTTGCACTAGTGGGACAATACAGAAGTCCAACAGCCACGTTTAGGATGCCACTAAGTTCACTCAGTGTTTGCTAGTATAATGGCTTAGTAACAATGAGTTTGAGTGTGCAATGCAGGCAGACGTGCTGCAAATATCTTTGCACTAGTGGGACAATACAGAAGTCCAACAGCCACGGTTAGGATGCCACTAAGTTCACTCAGTGTTTGCTAGTATAATGGCTTAGTAACAATGAGTTTGAGTGTGCAATGCAGGCAGACGTGCTGCAAATATCTTTGCACTAGTGGGACAATACAGATGTCCAACAGCCACTTTTATGATGCCACTAAGTTCACTCAGTGTTTGCTAGTATAATTGCTTAGTAACAATGAGTTTGAGTGCGCAATGCAGGCAGACGTGCTGCAAATATCTTTGCACTAGTGGGACAATACAGAAGTCCAACAGCCACGTTTAGGATGCCATTAAGTTCACTCAGTGTTTGCTAGTATAATGGCTTAGTAACAATGAGTTTGAGTGTGCAATGCAGGCAGACGTGCTGCAAATATCTTTGCACTAGTGGGACAATACAGAAGTCCAACAGCCACTTTTATGATGCCACTAAGTTCACTCAGTGTTTGCTAGTCTAATGGCTTAGTAACAATGAGTTTGAGTGTGCAATGCAGGCAGACATGCTGTAAATATCTTTGCACTAGTGGGACAATACACAAGTCCAACAGCCACGTTTAGGATGCCACTAAGTTCACTCAGTGTTTGCTAGTATAATGGCTTAGTAACAATGAGTTTGAGTGTGCAATGCAGGCAGACGTGCTGCAAATATCTTTGCACTAGTGGGACAATACAGAAGTCCAACAGCCTTGTTAGGATGCCACTAAGTTCACTCAGTGTTTGCTAGTATAATGGCTTAGTAACAATGAGTTTGAGTGTGCAAAGGGCAGGAGGGTACAGTGGCAGGGATGTGGGTCACTGGGTAGAGGAAAGGAAGCCTGCCTTTCTATCCCTCCTAATGGGGAAATGCAGCGAGGAAATCCCTGACCTTAGCTACACAGACGCTGTCATCTTGTGTAGCTGTTAAACTCTGTTTTCACGGACCTGTCACCTATGGCTCTGACCCTGCCGGTATTAGCCCTTAAAAGGACTGATAGAAAGTGCTATCCCTATTCTGTACAGCGCTGTGTATAGAGCGTACACAGCAGTATCGGAGATAGGCGCTGCGCCAGCGGTGACTGACACCAAGGACGCAGAAGATATAATGGTGTCCGGACGGGCAGATACTCGTTTTTATAATGCAGGGACATGTGACATGGACATCCTATCACACATGCCGTTGCTTCTCTGGCTAAAAGTCCACTTAGCTGTGTGTGTGTCTGGGATTGGCTGACATGCTGGCCCGCCCCACTACACATGCGCTCTTAGGGAAAAAAAAAGGCGATCGCCATTATCCATGCAGCAGTGATCTGAATGCGCTGTTCCCGCACACTATACACTGAAATTTCATAATAGTGTGAGTCACAGAGTGACTTACACTATTACAGCGGAAAGCCAGCTAGTAATTAGCTGGTCTATTTGCTGCTAGAACCGTTCTCGAACGTATCTAGAACTATCGAGCTTTAGCAAAAAGCTCGAGTTCTAGTTCTATCTAGAACAGCCCCCAAAATCACTCGAGCCGCGAACTGGAGAACCTCGAACCGTGAACCGCGCTCAACTCTAGTGGTGAGATGCAGCACCACCGCTGCTGTTGTGGGGCTCCCAGGGGCGATGGGCTGGCAGCTGGATGTTAACCCCTCCGTGGGCAGGGATGGATGCCCCGGGGCCCAGTGTCTCTCTGCAAGGGATGATAACGGCAGGGGCCGGCGCTCCCGGTCAGGCTGGGAATTTTACTCACTGTTGAGTTAATCACACAAGTCTTTTGGTAAACCAAGGTGATGGTGACCGGCTGCCGCAGATGGGTGTATCTTGTCCCACACCCGGGCTGATGGTCACTGCCCCTTTCCTCTGCACTTTGTGTTTTCTTGTGTAGACTTCCCGGTGTGTAATGCAGGAGTCCGCTCCCGGTCCTCTGGTTGGGAGCCGTACCCATCAGACGCTGACCCGTGGGATCTACCGGGCCCTGGCGGATGCCCTATCCCTCTCTGTGGGTTATTGTCTAGTTTTTGGGACTTAGGTTGGGACAGGACCTAGAATCCTGCCATCAATCAGTTAATTAGCTAGGCCATCGGTGCCGGTCCTGGCTTCAGGGTCCGAGTACCCCCTTGTGTGCACGGTTTCCGGGTCGGTTCTCCGGTGTCGGTACCAGCGGGCTACAACCCTGCCCCGGTCCACCTCGGATTTGCTGAGCCGTCTCCCTTCTCCTGCTGGCGGTGACCACCGTCTGCCACCTAGCCAATGTGTCAGGGCTCCGACCCTGACACCTGTCAGCTTCTCCTCCTAACTCCTCTCCACTTCAACCTCAAAACTCATCTCCTTGTTTTCCCGCCCCGAGCTCTCCAGACCCCTAGGTGGGCGTTTCCTTTCCACCTGCTCCCGCCCACTGGTGTGTCTGTCCTTCCCTGAGGTGGTGACTAGGGTTTTGTCGGCTGCTTTAACCCTGTGTGGGAGCAGTGTTATGCGAGGGCCTAACTGTGTGACTACCTGGTTTTGCCAGGGCGTCACACAGTGGTACAGGAAAAAGTCTGCATCTTTCAAGAAAACCATGAGTTTTATGCAGGACCATGCTCCATCACATGTATTGAAGTACCCTACTTCTTGGCTAGCCAGTGAAAGCTTCAAAGATGAAAGAATAATGAATCCCCCCTTCTCATCTGACCTTGAGAACTTGTGGACTCTTATTAAATGGGAGATTTACAGTGAAGTTAAACAGCCACCTCTCTGAACACTGTCTGGGAGGCTGTGGTTGGTGTTGCCCAAAATGTTGAGCGTTAACAGATTAAGAAACTGACAGACTCCATGGATGAAAGGCTTAAAGGCTTTTGACTGTTATTGAAAAGAATGGTAGCTATATTAGTCACTGATATTTTTTAATGGATGAAAATAAACAATTGAGATGGGAAAATTAATGTTTTTCATTTAGTTGGCCTATAATTCTGTACACATAGACATTCTCCTAAGAAAGACAGAACCTCCCTTTTACTTTCTTAAAGGTAAGGTATCGCGGTTTTTTATTTTTATATTAAAAATATTGATTATGAAATCAAGTATTTTTAAAGATATGAAAATCGCTGCTTATTTAGTTTTTATTTAATTCTAATTTTACTGGAGGCACTGGGGGCTGCCATGCTGGATTTGCTGTGTGTGTAACGACAGTTACTCCTTTATGGCAGCCCCTGTGCATAGAGAACAGTGGTCGAGATCCGACCCCATTAGTAACGTTACAGTAGGCGTCTGCTGTGACCTGGACGCGCCACCTGGGCTATCCAGATCACAGCAGAGGGAGGAGATCAGCGCGATCATTGTGGAGCTCACAGCCATGCTGTTTGCTCCACTTTACCTCTGTCAACCGTCGGGATGTGTGAGTACGGGCTGCCTACCCTTCCCTCCCCCCGCTACCGTCTCCGATGACACCCCCTCCCTCCGCTCTACCCAGCCCCCACTACTGCTACCGCCGCCGCCCCTTCCCCCCGCCGTTACCGTCTCTAATGACACCCCTTCCCTCCACTCTACCAAGCCCCGCTCTTCCCGTCGCTTCTGTGTGTGTGTTTGTGTGCCACTGCATGTGAGTACCGCCGCTTCTACGGTCTCCGTAGAAAAACACCCCCCGCTGAACCCTCCCCCCTTTCGCCTGCCACCTGTCGGTCTGTGTGTGTACCGGTGATACCCTCTGCAGGGTTGTGTATCTAATCCTATCCTGTGTGATACTGTCTGCAGGGTTGTGTATCTAATCCTATCTTGTGTGATACTGTCTGCTGAGCCGTGTATCTAATCCTATCCTGTGTAATACTGTTTGTTGAGTCGTGTATCTAATCCTATCCTGTGTGATACTGTCTGCTGAGCCGTGTATCTAATCCTAATCTGTGTGATACTGTCTGCTGAGCCGTGTATCTAATCCTCTCCTGTGTGATACTGTCTGCTGAGCCATGTATCTAATCCTATCCTGTGTGATATTGTCTGCAGGGCTGTGTATCTAATCCTCCTGTGTGATACTGTCTGCTGAGCCGTGTATCTAATCATATCCTGTGTGATACTGTCTGCTGAGCCGTGTATCTAATCCTATTCTGTGTGATACTGTTTGCATAGCTGTGTATCTAATCCTATCCTGTGTGATACTGTCTGCTGAGCCGTGTATCTAATCCTATTCTGTGTGATACTGTTTGCATAGCTGTGTATCTAATCCTATCCTGTGTGATACTGTCTGTTGAGTCATGTATCTAATCCTATCCTGTGTGATACTATCTGCTGAGCCGTGTATCTAATCTTATCCTGTGTAATACTGTCTGCAGGGCTGTGTATCTAATCCTATCCTGTGTGATACTGTCTGCAGGGCTGTGTATCTAATCCTCTACTGTGTGATACTGTCTGCACGGCTGTGTATCTAATCCTATTGTGTGATACTGTCTGCAGGGCTGTGTATCTAATCCTATCCTCTGTGATACTGTCTGCACGGCTGTGTATCTTATCCTCTCCTGTGTGATACTGTCTGCTGAGCCATGTATCTAATCCTATCCTGCGTGATACTGTCTGCTGAGCCGTGTATCTAATCCTATCCTGTGTGATACCGTCTGCAGGGCTGTTTATCTAATCCTCCTGTGTGATACTGGCTGCTGAGCCATGTATATAATCCTATCCTGTGTGATACTGTCTGCTGAGCTGTGTATCTAATCCTATCCTGTGTGATACTGTCTACAGGGCTGTGTATCTAATCCTCCTGTGTGATACTGTCTGCTGAGCCGTGTATCTAATCCTATCCTGTGTGATACTGTCTGCTGAGCCGTGTATCTAATCCTATCCTGTGTGATATTGTCTGCAGGGCTGTGTATCTAATCCTCCTGTGTGATACTGTCTGCTGAGCCGTGTATCTAATCATATCCTGTGTGATACTGTCTGCTGAGCCGTGTATCTAATCCTATTCTGTGTGATACTGTTTGCATAGCTGTGTATCTAATCCTATCCTGTGTGATACTGTCTGCTGAGCCGTGTATCTAATCCTATTCTGTGTGATACTGTTTGCATAGCTGTGTATCTAATCCTATCCTGTGTGATACTGTCTGTTGAGTCATGTATCTAATCCTATCCTGTGTGATACTATCTGCTGAGCCGTGTATCTAATCTTATCCTGTGTAATACTGTCTGCAGGGCTGTGTATCTAATCCTATCCTGTGTGATACTGTCTGCAGGGCTGTGTATCTAATCCTCTACTGTGTGATACTGTCTGCACGGCTGTGTATCTAATCCTATTGTGTGATACTGTCTGCAGGGCTGTGTATCTAATCCTATCCTCTGTGATACTGTCTGCACGGCTGTGTATCTTATCCTCTCCTGTGTGATACTGTCTGCTGAGCCATGTATCTAATCCTATCCTGCGTGATACTGTCTGCTGAGCCGTGTATCTAATCCTATCCTGTGTGATACCGTCTGCAGGGCTGTTTATCTAATCCTCCTGTGTGATACTTGCTGCTGAGCCATGTATATAATCCTATCCTGTGTGATACTGTCTGCTGAGCTGTGTATCTAATCCTATCCTGTGTGATACTGTCTACAGGGCTGTGTATCTAATCCTCCTGTGTGATACTGTCTGCTGGGCCGTGTATCTAATCCTATCCTGTGTGATACTGTCTGCTGAGCCGTGTATCTAATCCTATCCTGTGTGATAATGTCTGATGAGCCATGTATCTAATCCTATCCTGTCTAATACTGTCTGCAGGGCTGTGTATCTAATTTTATCCTGTGTGATACTGTCTGCTGAGCTATGTATCTAATTATATCCTGTGTGATACTCCTGCTGTCCTTGGTGACACTTTAGACATTTCTGGTCACCAACAAAATGGCTCTGCACTATGTCTCTATATGTCATTCTCTGTTATCTGTTGTAAACAGATTAGGAGGGGGAGGTGACATCACACACAGAAGAGCAGACTCCGCCCACTTTACTGCAGCTGTAATGTGAGGTTTTTCTACAGTGGGATTTCTGTAGGATTTCAGAAGCTGCTCCCCCTAGTGTTTAACAGTGGAAAATATCAAACTTTTTAATTTTGTTTTTATATGTTGCTCAATTAAAAACAAATAATAATATTTAAACAAAACATTAAAACATTACTTTTTTTTTTTTACGACACCTTCCCTTTAATTATTCACGTTTCAGTTTAATCAACCTGCAAGATTAACCAACAGCACCACAGTTGTTCAAAAATAAAGTTAACCCTTTCACACCAGGACCATTTTAAGTTTTTCATTTTCATATTTTCCTCCCCTTCTTCAACTTTGTACTTCTCTATCAGTATAGACGTTTGAGAGCTTTTTTTATGTGGGATGAGTTGTACTTTTGAATAACACCATTCATTTTGCTATATAGTGAATGTACTGGAAAATTACAAAAAAAAAATGCAATTTCCTATTTTTTTTGGGGTGTTTAATTTGCCATGTTCACTATACTTTTTGGGATCTGGGGCTAGGTGATGTTTTATTTTATGCGCCCTGAGCTTAAGTTTTTACTAATACCATTTTTGGGTAGATGCGATGTTTTAATGCCTCTTATTGTATTTTATTGCAATTTTATATTTTGGTAGATCTGATATTTCTGAAGGTAGATACAGTACCGACCAAAAGTTTGGACACACCTTCTCATTCAAAGAGTTTTCTTTATTTTCATGACTCTAAAAATTGTAGATTCACATTGAAGACATCAAAACTATGAATTAAAACCTGTGGAATAAAATACTTTAAAAAGTGTGAAACACCTGAAAATATGTCTTATATTCTAGGTTCTTCAAAGTAGCCACCTTTTGCTTTGATTACTGCTTTGCACACTCTTGACATTCTCTTGATGAGCTTCAAGAGGTAGTCACCGGAAATGGTTTTCCAACAGTCTTGAAGGAGTTCCCAGAGATTCTTAGCACTTGTTCACCCTTTTGCCTTCCCTCTGTGGTCCAGTTCACACCCAAACCATCTCGATTGGGTTTAGGTCTGGTGACTGTGGATGCCTGGTCAGCTGGCGTAGCACCCCATCACTCTCCTTCTTAGTCAAATAGCCCTTACACAGCCTGGAGGTGTGTTTGGGGTCATTGTTCTGTTGAAAAATAAGTGATGGTCCAACTAAACGCAAACCGGATGGAATAGCACGCCGCTGCAAGATGCTGTGGTAGCCATGCTGGTTTAGTATGCCTTCAATTTTGAATAAATCCCCAACAGTGTCACCAGCAAAGCATCCCCACACCATCACACCTCCTCCTCCATGCTTCACGGTGGGAACCAGGCATGCAGAGTCCATCCGTTCACCTTTTCTACAAAGACACAGTGGTTGGATCCAAAGATCTCAAATTTGGACTCATCAGACCAAAGCACAGATTTCCACTGGTCTAATGTCCATTCCTTGTGTTCTTTAGTCCAAACAAGTCTCTTCTGCTTGTTGCCTGTCCTTAGCAGTGGTTTCCTAGCAGCTATTTTACCATAAAGGCCTGCTGCACAAAGTCTCCTCTTAACAGTTATTCTAGAGATGAGAAGGTGTGTCCAAACTTTTGGTCTGTACTGTAAATCAAATATCTGTCTTATTTTAATTGTTTTATTTTCAATGGAGGAAAAGAGGGTGATTTGAGTTTTTGCGGATATTTTATTCATATTTTGTAAACCTTTCTTTTTTACTTTTTACTGGATTTACTAGTCCCCATAGGGGACCTTGAATCTGCGATCATCCAATTGTGCTATACAAAGCAGGGCATCAGCACTTCTCTGTGTTGCAGAAATCATGATGTCCTAAGAATGCTGGCTCGCAGCTGGTTTTCATAGGAGGACACAGAGCTCATCAGCTGATCCATACTGGCTGTTATGACAACCTATTGACACCCCGCAGGGAATGATGCGCCCCTTTCTACGCATGTTAAATCTTGCTGTCAGAGATTGATTTTCGATCTACCCACAGTTATTAGAAGCACATGATGGTTGGTTAAATCAACCGTCATGAGTGGGAAAGATGCAGGCTTGGCATGCAGGTATATAACGTAAATCTATATATCAGTGCTCAGCATGACCCAAGATAAATTCTTTAAAGAGTATAGTTTAAAAAATGGTGCCACATTTTGGAATCTCTGCTGCTTTGGAGTGTCTAAAGATATGACATCAAACAATGGAAAGGAGAAAGAGTTAATCTCCTGCATCGCCACACAGTCCAAACGATATAAGTTAAAATATGATTTATTGATCAATGTGTGTAGCAGTGCAGTGGATTAACCCTTTCTCCTTTCCATTGTTTGATATCCATGTGGGTTCTGCTGCCGTCTATAGGCATTTATGGTGGTTGGGACCTGCAGAACTACAAGCGGTGAGCCCCTCTAAGTTATTCTTTATATTTTACATTGTATAAGACCTTATTTGCATGATTTTCTTTCTAGCTTTATTTGATAAAGATATGACATGGCATATACAATCTATTCCAGCCAAAAAATTTATTGTAAAATAGCACTCCTTCCATACCAAGCACTCCTATTTTCCCAAATAGTGGATTTTGACCACATATATGATATTGCCACATACATAAGAAATTGTGTAACAAATTGTTTGGTTATGTTGACCTAAATTGACCACTAACATTAAATACAATGTGTCACACACAAAAAACACTCTGAGAATCACTAGGATATATAGTGGCATTTCAAAATTATTGCCACATAAAATGACATCAAATTAATAAAATTGGCCGAGGTGAGAACTGGATGTGGTGGGAAGAGATTAAAGTGAAAGAGCATTCAAGTGGGTGATTAAAAAATTGTTTTGATGTGTTTCTAATGAAAATATACAAAGTTTACAGTGTGCACTTGCATTATTTAAGATCACGATCCCCAACCTATGGAGTCATGTATGGCTCGTGGGTCCTTCATGTGTGGCTTGTGGCTGTTAATCAGCTTTGTACATTAGCTCCAGATCTAGCAAACATGAAGAGCATGTCTCCAGATGGTGAGGTTTGTGAATAGTGCTGCACAGAAGAGCAGATCTGTTGACTGTAAGCCCTCGAGGGCAGGGCTTTCTCCGCCTCTGTACCAATCAGTCAAAGTTAGCCTGTTCATTGTAATTTTATATTTGTATTTTGTATGTAAAAGCTGAATGACATAGTGTGGTGTGAGTGTGTGATGTGAAAACACTGGATCATGGTAAGGTGGGATCTCTAGATAAACGTATCATGCTTCTATGTTATTTCTATAGGGAAGCTTTAGCTGTCATTATTAGAATCATAGGGGCACTGGGTGTCACTCTTGTTGGGGGAGAAAAGCGAAAGCTGGATGTCACTACTTGTGTGGCCCACTAAACTTCATTAGAGCTAAATGTGGATTATAGAGTAGGAAAGTTGTCGACCATTGATCTAAGGTTAGATAGCTTGTGCTTGGCACAGCAGAGAGTTTCATGTTTTGGCATGTGATGGATTGAGTTTGGTTTAGATAGATCAAAGGTGTCTGTTTCTGGGCACCAGCTGCACCCTCTCTGTGAGCATGTAATTGAAATTAGCCAGAAGTCAACTCTTCTGTAGGTAGATCAAAGGTTCTCTGTGCATTTCCTCATTAGCAACAAAGTGCTAATATATGCAGGGGAAGATATTGCAAATGAAATGTGTCCAATTCTTTTCAAGAACCTCAAATAACACAATGAAATACAATATTTTTAACCTATATCTATAATAATCCAATTTTGAAACCCTCCATTGATATATATCTGTGTTCATGAAATCTAATGGCTTCTGAGACTGCAAGCACAATTTCCTTTGGAGTTTGCAATTCACTGCAATGCAATATCACCCCAAATTTTGGCTATATCATAGTCATGATTGATGTGTCTAGGTTTCTTAAAGTATGCTTAGAAGGATGATGGTCGTATTACGGTATTTCACGAGCGGGTTCCTATGGTAAAATATGATGTAAGGTAGAATTGTGTCCAAAACTGTAGTCTTCCTTGCATAAATTTAGCTACACTCACCTTATCTCACAAGAGGGAGGAGTATGGGGTCTGACAGAACTTTTATAACATCTCTTCTAGAGAATCTCAAGATCAGATCCTACAAAAACCACATGTATGGTAGTTTTATTAAATATCTGCAGCATCTGCTCTGCGGAAAACTTTACTTTTTCTCACAGAAATGTTGCTATAGCCCCAAGTTTTGCATTTTTACAAGAGTAAAAGGAAAAAAAATCACTGAACAATTTGTTGCACAATTGCTTCTGAGTACACCAATACCCCATATGTTGGAAAACTGCTGTTTCGGCACCCGCCACCTCGCAAAATTGTCTGGAATATATACCGCACACCATGTGGCATTTGTAGACCCTCAGATGTCCCAAAACAATGGAAATCCCCACAGTGACACAATTTTGGAAATTAGTTCCCTCAAGGAATTTAACTAGATGGGTGATGAGCACATTAAACATGCAAATGCTTCACAGAATTTTATAATGAATTTTATCACATATTCCCCACACAAAAAATGTTGTTTTAGCCTCCAATTTTTTATTTACACAAGGGTAACAGGAAAAAATACACCAAACAATTTGTTGTGCAACTTCTGAGTACCCAATACGCCATATGTGGTGGAAAACTACTGTTTGGGTCATGGCAGGGCTAGGAAAAGAAGGAGCGCCATTTTACTTTCGGCATGCAAAATCAGATGAAATTGATGCAGGCGACATGTTGCATTTGTAGAGTCCCTGATGTGCCTAAAAAGTTGAAACTCCAACAAGTGACATTTTGTAAACTAGTCCCCTCATTGAATTTAACTAGATGTGTGGTAAGCACCTTGAACTCCAAATACGTCACAGAATTTTAAACATTGAATCGTGAAAATAAAAAATACATTTTTATCACAAAAATGTTGCTTTAGCCCCAATTTTTTTACTTTCATAATGGTACAAGAAGAAAATTTCTACAGAGCATGCCAATACCCTATATGTCGTGGAAAACTACTGTTTGGGCGCATGGCAGGGCTCTGAAGGAAAAAGCGCTATTTCACTTTTGGAATACAAAATCAGTTAGAATCCGTAGTGGACATCATGTCATGTTTGCTGAGCTCCTGATGCACCTAAACAGTGGAAACCCACACAAGTGAACCCATTTTCGAAACTACACCCATCAAGGAATTTATCTAGATTTATCTAGAGGTATGGTGAGCACCTTGAACCCTCAGACGCTTCACAGAATTTTATAACATTGAGCAGTGAAAATTGTTCACTTTCAGAAGGATAACAGAAGAAAATGATGTCCTGATGACTCTTAGATGGCAGGGAACCGGGGCCTCAAAGCTGTCTCTCATGCTAGGTAGCCCAATGCTATCCCTATTTTCAGAGATACACCCAATGGTCGGGATGCTTGAGTTTCCTTCCTGGCCCTGCTCCTGACCAGTCCTGATCTGTTTCCCCTTCCTCCCACCACGTAGAGACAGGATAGAAGTGTAATGAAAGTCCCAAATATAGACAGACAAGGGAAAACCCAAAACTCTGTCACACAGCGCGCACATACATGGTTGAAGACAGTAAGAGATTCAGGAGGAAACACAAGACCAGGAAAAAAGCTACAAAATTACAGGGGTAAACTTTCAACGCCAATAAACAAATAGTACAATTTTCACCTGAGAATTTGGGACACCACATCTCACAGACCAATATAGAAACCGTAGATGGCATGGGTAGAAAATTTCATCCACCTTAAATAGATGGGGAGCAAATGTGATTGGCCTCCCCATCACATGTGATCAAAGGAACCTAACAAGCAGACTAGTAGAGATTAACTCTTGCTAGCCTTCCTATGATTCAGCACACAGCAGGTCAATGCACGAGTTTGCCTGTGTTGATACCAAACACCAGAGAAATCGTCGTGCCGAATGTCAGAATCTGAAAGTGTGGCATAGGCATTTAGACCATAAGCATCCAGAAACTATAAGGGAACTTCTAAACTAAAATCTGATAGAGGATCAAAATAATCACACAAAGACAACACTTGAATCTTTAAAGGAGAAAACCAATAATGAAAAGATTATGGTGACACCCAATGAGCAAATGATTGAAATTACTACAAATCTAAACACACAAGGTGAACAAATACTACCGCACGCAGATAGAGAACCAAGATGTTCTATAAGAGAAAACAAAGGTAAATCACCAGTACATCTCTCATATAAAGTAAGCCAGAGGCGTATCTAGGGGAGGGCTGGCGGGGCATCTGCCCCGGGCGCAGTGTCGGGGGGGCGGTGGCGGGCCAACTGATGCAGCATTCTGAGTCTCCCAGGCAGACAGGGACAGCGTCAGCACTTTTCAGCAAGGGCGGTGATGTATGCTGCGGCCCCCGGGCCGAGTTCCGGGGCCCGCAGCACTCATGCAGGCAGCCTCTCTTCCCTGGCTGATGGTTCTTACATCCACACCTGCATGCAGCCTTCTCTGCGGTCTGCAGGGCCTAAGATCATCTGTGGGTGGAGCTAAAACGCAGTGTGAACCAATAGAAAAGGGAGATGCTAGAATGTATGGGCTCCTTCCATGTATGACTTGTCATGAAGCTGGTCATTCCCACTAACCTGGAAGGAGCCTGTACATTCTAGGCTCAACCCACAGAGGACGACACTGTCAGACAGGAGCTGAAGCATCAACTTCACGCTGAGCTGTGTGTCCTGTCCCCCCACCCAGTGCTGTATACCCCAGAACTGTCTATTAACCCCACCCAGTGCTATATACCCCAGAACTGTCTATTAACCCTACCCAGTGCTGTATACCCCAGAACTGTCTATTAACCCCACCCAGTGCTATATACCCCAGAACTGTCTATTAACCCTACCCAGTGCTGTATACCCCAGAACTGTCTATTAACCCCACCCAGTGCTGTATACCCCCAGAACTGTCTATTAACCCCACCCAGTGCTATATACCCCCAGAACTGTCCATTAACCCCCCCAGTGCTATATACCACAAGAACTGTCTATTCACCCCACCCCAGTGCTATATACCCCCAGAACTGTCTATTCACACCACCCTAGTGCTATATACCCCCAGAACTATCTCTTAACCCCACCCCAGTGCTATATACCCCCCAGAACTGTCTATTCACCCCACCCCAGTGCTATATACCCCAGAACTGTCTATTCACCCCACCCCAGTGCTATATACCCCCAGAACTGTCTATTAACCCCCCGCCAGTGCTATATACCCCCAGAAATGTCTATTCACCCCACCCCAGTGCTATATACCCCCAGAACAGTCTATTCACCCCACCCCAATGCTATATACCCCCAGAACTGTCTATTCACCCCACCCCAGTGCTATATACCCCCAGAACTGTCTATTAACTCCACCCCAGTGCTGAATACCTCCCAGAGCTGTATGTCCCCCCCCACTCTAGTGCAGTATAGCACCCCAGAGCTGTATACCCCCACTCCAGTGCAGTATACCACCATGGAGCTGTATACCCCCCAAAGCTGTATGTCCCCCACCCCAGTGCTATATACCCCCCAGAGCTGTACGTCCCCCACCCCAGTGCTGTATACCACCTCAGATCTGAATGCCCTCCTATAGAGCTGTATGTCCCCCCCCATTACTGTATGTCCCCAGCCTCTCCTGTGATATATATACAGCAGTGTCAGTGTGCTCTGCGTGTGGCCATGTCTGTTAGGGGCACTTTGTACACTAAAACATCGCAAGCCCCGTCGCAGCAGCGATATCTTGTGATTGCTGCCGTAGCGAACATTATCGCTACGGCAGCTTCACATGCACTCGCCTGCCCTGCGACGTTGCTCTGGCCGGCAAACCGCCTCCTTCCTAAGGGGGCGGGTCATGCGGTGTCACAGCGACGTCACACGGCAGGCGGCCAATAGAAGCGGAGGGGTGGAGATGAGCGGGACGTAAACATCCCGCCCACCTCCGTCCTTCCGCATAGCCGGCATGGGCCGCAGTGACGCAGGTAAGGTGATGTTCCTCGCTCCTGCGGCTTCTCACACAGCGATGTGTGCTGCCGCAGGAACGAGGAACAACATCGTACCGTCGCTGCAGCTACATTATAGAAGTGTATACACTACACCGATGATACGATTACGACGCTTTTGCGATCGTTAATCATATCATAAAGGATTTACACACTATGATATCGACAGCGACGCCGGATGTGCGTCACTTTCGATTTGACCCCACAGACATCGCACCTGCGATATCGTAGTGTGCAAAGTACCCCTAAGTCATGGCCACCAATCAGCGAGGCACAGCCACATGCCGATGAGAAGCTGGACGGAGACAAACAGGGGAGGTGAACATGCCGAGGAGGAGCTGGACGGAGACAAGCGGGGGAGATGAGTGAGGCTGCTGCCGGCCTCCCCATATTAATAATATCTGTAATGTGTCTGTGTGTGCATGTGTTGCAAGATCGGGTTACAGTCACATGACACTCGGCTCATGCTGGCAGTAGAGCCTGAGCCGTGGATCATTAGCATATCGCATCCGTTGCACTCGCATTGGATGCGATATGCTAATGTGACTCCAGCTTTTATTTGTGATACTGACTAATTCTCATCATTAGGCCTCAGTCTCACTTGCACATTGCTTCCCATGTGAGAGCATCAGATGCAATATGCTAATGACCCTTGGCTCAGAATATGCTGCGAGCATGAGCCGAGTGTCATGCGGCTGTGATCCAATCTTGCGATCAGATTACAGCTTCGGACAAGAGGAACGGAGGAAGTAATTCTCCCCCTTCTCCACGGCCTGTCTCTGCGTACATCGTACTTCACTCTGATGACATCTAAGTGCAGTGCGATGTTTCACACGCTTACGTAGACCTGTATCGGTGTGTGAGCTGAGACTCTCAGACACTCGCAGCATGCTGAAATTCTTTTTCATGCCAATATATCATGAAAAATCAATCGCAGATGGACACTGCCCCATCATTTTACACTGGTGCGAGTGCAATTTGATGTTTTATCGGATTACATTCGTCCGTGCAAAATGCAAGTGGAACCGAGGTCTTACTGTAGTTCCTGTATAGTCCTCAGTCTTATGATGACTGATAACGCCCAAGTATCTTCTTACCATTGTTAAAAGGAATCTGTCAGCAGGTTTTTGCTCCCCCATCTGAGAGCAGCATAATGTAGAGACAGACCCTGATTCCAGCGATGTGTCACTTATTGAGCTGTTTGCTGTCATTTTGATAAAATCAATGTTTTCTCTGCTGCAGATCTAGCAGTTATACAGAGCTCATGAATATGCTGAACTACCTGACAGCACGCCATACAGTCTTGTAATGATAATCTACTGCTGATTAAACAGTGATTTTATCAAAACTACACTAAGCAGCACAGTAAGTGACACACCGCTAGAATCAGGATCTGCCCCTACGTTATGCTGCTCTCAGATTAGGTGTTCAACTCCTGGTGACAAATTCCCTTTAAGGATGTACTGGAAGTTGTAGATTCCTGCAATACAAATGTCTATGTGTCTGACCTAACATTACAATTGATGTACCATTCTTGTGGTTTTGATGATGTATTTCCGTACTGATGAGGGTTTTGATGCTGTGTTTCTAAACTTATAGGGTTATATGGATGTATTTCTGTGCTGCTGGTGGTTTGGATGATGAATTTCTGTACTGCTGGTGGTTGTGATGCTGTGTTTCTGTACTGTTGGGTGTTACAATTATGTATTTCTGTACGTTTGGTGGTTCTGGTGCTGTTACTAGTTCTGATCCTGTATACATGTAACAATACATAAATTGTGAGATTAGACAACCCCTTTACTTAGAATTGGGCTACACTGCTTAATTTTATAAGTAAAGTCTTCTCCAGGTTTGACATGAAAGTTTCCAGTCTCTCTAGGTGACTGCAGGCTTCTGAATTCTCACAGCGCTTGCACACTTTTAGGATTCTCCGGTGCCAGTGACGAGAGTGGACGGTCATGTGAGCGCAAGTATGAGATTTTTATATTTCTGGCCACATTCTGACTAGATTTGTCCGGCCTTACTCAATTCATTTTTTTTGAGCGAGGCCATACATGTCTAGTCGGCACGAGACCACATGTATGTAAATCACATACTTGCAGTTTCGTGACCTCCCACTCACCGCTGGCACCAGAGAATCCTGACAGTGCAGTGTGAGAATTCAGAAGTCTGCAGTCACATAGAGTGACACATAGTGTGACTGCAGATTTTTATCTCAAACCTGGAGAAGCCCTTTACTTATTAAATTAAACAGTGTAGCCCAATCCTAACAGCGTGTAATATACTCCCTGTCAGGATTCAGCTCTGCTTCTGGTTCCAGCAGACACCACATGGCCTCTCCACTCATATGTGATTTTCATACTTGCATGGGACAATTAGCTTTTCTTCCTACGTTTCTCTTTGAACATTGAGAGAATTATTAAGAGAACCTCGTCATCACGTGACTAAATGTGCAAATCACATATAAATAATTGGTCACATGGGGGGAGCGCTAAATTGAATTCTTGCCCCGGGTGCCGGAAAGCCTAGATACACTACTGAGTAAGCACAACTAGTGCATATCAATCCACATCATGGGAAGATATATCTCGACTCTCTGAAAGACCCGCAACACACATCCGTTTATTTTGTACGTGTGCGGTACGTATTTGCACGTACCGGAGACACGGAGACATGGAGACCAATGTTATTCAATGGTAGATGGCACACACACGTAAAATCACACGGAACGTGTGTCCGTGTGGTAAGTACGTGTGTGCGCTATTCTACACAGACGACATGTCCGTTTTTGGCCGGCAGCACGCAGGCACGGACCCGCTTCAGTCTATGGGTCCGTGCCTGCACGGACCGCACACGGAATATGTCCGTGTTCAGCACGTATCGTCCGTGTCCGTTTTTCATCACAAAATCTGAAACACTTGTTACCATTCTATCAGGTCAATTGTAGGCCATTAATTCTGGCGCCAAACATACATTTCCTGTCTCATTTGCACGCCAGACAGCAGCTGAGCACCTGTCCTCTCACTGCAGGGGAACTTTGAGCACAGAGAACACCACAGGTACTGAGCATGGCTCCCAGAATCGATACAGAGAGGCTGATTGGCGAACTAGAGAGGCATCCAGAGCTGTGGGACACACGTGTTGATGGCTACCATGACAGGTTAATGGTGGAACGAGCATGGATGTCTGTGGCAGAGGTAGTCTACCCTAGGAATGGATGGTCTCAATGTACCCCTGGAAAGAAAAATAGATATGGTGAGTACAGATATTTGCATTGCTTCTGTCTTTACCTACATGTGCTCATTCTGTAGGCAGATTATATCCATATTTGTATAGTTTGTTTGGCATGTATTAATGGGCCTGACTCATTTTGAGCTACACTGGAGACTAACAAACAGGATAGTGTAGTTTTTTGGCCTTTTGAACTATTCATTGCAGTTTTCTAGTAATGTCAGCATGTGTATATGTGGCCTGCAAAGCATTTTATGCATGTACAAAAGGCATTTCAGGGTGGCCAAGCAACAAATATACATGTTTGAAATATATTTGTGTTTTTCAATTTTGTGCTTTTTCTATTGTAAATGTGCTGTGAAATGTCTATACCTTTTGAGTTGTATTTACATGTTTCGTTTATTATGCATGTCCCTTGGTGTCACCATGTCTGGAATGGTAACAGTAATGTGTAGTGTATAATGGAAAATCTTTGAGGAACATATGGCACTTCATGGGTTTATAGACATGTTGTTTCTCATGGCTTACTGAAGGTTTTTTTTTTTATTTTTGTAAGTAAAAAAGGAGATAAATGATTATACAGTGGTTTAATCTTTTTACTGGAGATCTTGTTTACTGAGTCATGCTTATTGTGTTATTATGTCACTATATGAGTGTCATGGGTTGTTGTTTTCATACACATGGATGTGTGTTCCAATTTATTTAAAGTGCTGCAATACAAGAATAATGTTTTATTTTTTTATTGTTCAATTGTTATAATTTGTGACCTTATTATACAATTTTTTGTTTTTAAACAGTGGATCTTGTTAAACGGTGATGGCGCTCAGCACGTGACCAGATCAGAAGAGAATATAACCCAGTGGCAACGACAGCTGCCACAGCCAAAAAGAAAAAATATGTCCATTATGAAAGACTCACCTTCCTCATGCCCATTATGGAAGTACCAAAGTAAGTTTAAACCATTACATCACATGGAGGGTTTTTTTGAAATGCACACATTAATTGTTGTTTTTTTTTTCTTTCTTCAAAGTACAGAGGATAATCTAGAAGATAGTGAGGAAGCCCAGTCAGCAGTATTAACAGCGACCTCTGCTTCCGAGATGGAGCCTACCTCATATCAACCACCAACAATCCCCAACACCAGCCAGCCAGATGCAGAAGAAATGTCCTCTGATTTGGGTTTGGGAACAAGTCAATCCACTAATGTAATTCCAGGCCAGTCTACAGGGCAACAAAGTGGCCCTTCACCAGTTCTTGCAGAGAGTAGTCCACAGCAACATGCAGGCACACAGCCAAGAATAACAACTAATACCATGCGCACAGTAGCCCAATCTATCCGTGGTCGCAGACATAGGCTTTATGAAGATTTACGTTCCCTGCCAGATATCATTGATACCAGAATAATACACATGATGAATTCACTGATATCAGAGAGTAATGGAGAGAGATTTTGCCGCTCCCTTTCTCCCTCTCTTGCATTGGTTCATGCTGATAGGTAGGACAGATTGAGGGCGTCCTTAATAACACTAATATCTGCTACCCAACGTGAGCCTGAACCCATATATTGTTTTGAAGTGATAGAGCAATGGAGAGCTAATCCACATGGTCCACACACAAACACAACCCATCAAACTGTGGAAACCCAAACTGATGAACATTACTCTAGTTTTCAACTAAATCCTGTAGTGCAACAAACACATATACAGTGTCCATCTTCTTCTATGGGAAGTGATGTACAAATTAGGCCAACAATTGTCCCACACCAAACAGGTACATTAATGACACAAAGGCCATCTCAACAGCCAACAGACACCAATGCAAACCTCTTTGAACTATCCTAGTATTGTTAGTAATGTTCATAGACTACCTCAAATGTTTCAACAACCAACATCCTACCATGTTCCTAATAATCCACAACAACAGTACTTTCAACATCAGACTTACCCAACTAACTTCACATACACACATACTCAGCCTCTTACAAGACATCAATATGTACCACCTACACTTGGTCTTCCATCTGCTCAAACAACTGCATCATTATTTGTTCCAAGTACAACAACTGTTACTAGTGGAAACACTGATCAGTCACTCACTACAACATCTAGTGTTGTGCAGCAAACATATTCTGTAGGTGTCAATGCAATGGAGACTACGCAGGAAAGCATCACTAGCCTAGAAGATTTAGTTGAATCATAATGTGATATTGTATGTATTATTTTACATTTTGGTATGTTTTCTAGGGTATTGCTGGTCGGAAAACATTTCAAAATGTAACACATCACTTACTCTATATGCATGGGGTCATATTTGTGTTTTCCTTTCTAAAAATTCAATAGAAATTACTCTATCACTTCAAAAACATTACCTGCGTGTTAGAATGTTGCCTTGCTCTGGACATGTTGTTTGGACCATCCATTAGAAAAAACTGGGTTTAGGGAAAAAATGCATGCACATAAACTACTACACTAACATTCAGACACCTTTATTATTAAAAATCCAGCCACTATGCAGTATCTGCATATGGTCTGGTCCCATACTTGTATTCCAATAGTGTCAAACAAATTATGTTTGCGTGACATTATTGCATAATAAAGTATGGTGTTTTGTATGGGCTAATGTCCCTGACAAAATTCTGTAAAAAAAATAATAGAATACAGGGTGTTTTGCAAAAGATAAGAGACATACATAGGTTCAATAAAAAATCTGGACTAATTTTTTCAAATCCAATTTGCCATATTTTTATTAGCCATGTATATTCAGTAGTACTGTTACTTGCAAAACAAAAATTCCTGATTTTATAGCAATAAAGTTAAATCACAATAGCTTATTGGGACCACAAACACAACCAACCAACAAAAAAACCCACAAATTATACCTATGTATGGTCATTTTCTCTTTTGTATTACATATGTGTTTGTGATTATGTAACCAAGTGATAAAAAACTATAACAATGTCAAATTTATACATGACTATGGCGATTTAAACTAAAATAATGTTTAAACTGATTCCTCACTTGTAGACCAGAAGTGGACACATTGGTTCTAACACTACCATTCTCTACAAATGGTGCATTTAAAGCTGGCAACTCCTCAATGTCTTCGTCATTGCTTTCATGTAATCTACAGTAATTATGTAACACTACTGTAGCTTTAATGACAGCCTTGACGGTGGTTGGTTGGAGTTGGATGGTGGTTTGATAAATGCGCCATCTTGAGGCCAAAATGCCAAAAGCATGTTCAACATAGCAACGTGCTCTGGCCAATTTGCTATTAAATAGGGCTTTTGATCTGTCCAGCCCCCTTCTGGGATATGGACGCATCAAATGCCTAGACAATGCAAACCCCTGATCTGCAACCATGACAAAAGGAACAATAGGGCCATTATTACCAGGCAATGGTCTTGGTGCAGGCAAACTTAAACTATCAGACATTAATCGTCTTGCTAAACATGAGCTTCTGAAAATGCGTGTATCTGAGGCACTGCCATAGGCCCCAATATCAGCAAATAAAAAGCAGTAGTTTGGATCTACCATGGCCAAAATAACTACAGAAAAAAACTTATGATAATTAAAATATCTTGATGCAGAGTTAGGTGGTTTCTTCACTCTAATGTGCTTTCCGTCAATGGCGCCAATACAATTAGGGAAAGCTGTTTTCTCCAAAAATTCTTCAGAAATGTGCATCCATTCCTGTGTTGAAGGCAGCTGCATGACATGATGCCTAAGGGTCTCCCATAGCACAGTGCAGGTATGCAGGATAATCTTGCCAGTTGTAGACCTTCCCAATAAGAATTCGAAATGTAGACTGCTGATGGATTGCCCAGTTGCAAGGTAACTGAAATAGAAAAAAAACATGACATTACTTTGACTATTCATGAAAGTTGTTTTTCAAAACAAATATTTGTGTCATCCAATGACTGGCGAGATACTGTGTATGACTATTATTTTATTGCTTTTGTTGGAAAAACATATGTGTTGATATTTACTTTCCATATTGGAAAAATAATTAATTTTCTGTTTAATAAACAAGATTGTTTGATTTATGACTCTTGTTTATTTAATTTTGGTAGGGTTAGAATGGTAGATGTGAGCACTCAGATCATATTTTAAGATTACAATGAGGTTATTTGATCTATATAAGTTTTCAACAAATACCTAAATTTAAAATTACAAAATTTCTACAAAATGATGCCTTTGAGATTTAACATGTATTTCAAAATAACAGATAAAGCATGAGTATACATGACAACACTTACCATAAAGTCACCAACAGTCATTCCTCAGGGGAGATGCTGAGGCGCATACAGGTGTCCTGATGCTTCACACGATGGTCACAAGGCCAAGGATGTTGTCAAATGAATTCATGGTGAGATGGCAGTAGGCTTGGAATTTTGGTGGAAATTTCCGCATTTCGCCATAGAGAATATTAAAATGCCCATGTGTTTTCCTGAGCTTCACAAGGGGGTGAATCCACAACCTTCTCTCCAGTGGTGGCTCTTCTTCAATCATATGTCGCCTAACCCCAAATCTCCTAGATATCAACCAGAGCAAATACATGGTTGCTTCATTGGAGAGAGACATTTTGGAGTGTGTATAATGTGAGAATGAGCTCAGAAGCCATGTTTTTAAGTGTTTTTTAAGCAAACTAACCAAATTGGGTAGTTAATTTACCAATTAAACACACCAGAAGCACATTATGATGGGCTAACAAGGTTATTTGTGTGAAAATACGGATCCGGAAAAACGGACGGCACACAGACTGCATACGTACGTATTTTATGTCAATACGGACATTCCACACGCACACACGGCTCGCATACACCATAACATGGATGCCATACGTACCGGAGAAACGCCCCTAAAAAACGGAACACGGACCCGAAAAACGGACCGTAAGACATGTACGTTTTTTTTGCGGAAGTGTGTTTTAGGCCAAAGGGAAGCCAATAAATGGATAAAGGAAGCAGAAACAAAAATTAAATTGATGCATGATTCAAGAACTTGGACATTAACAGAACTGCCAACAGGGAGGCTTTAGGATGTAAATGTATTTTTAAAGTCAAATGTAATACCGATGGCACAGTTGAACGATACAAAGCAAAGTTAGTAGTAAAAGGATAGTCGCAAAAATATAGAGAAGACTATGATGAGACATTTGCTACCGTGGTCAAACATACAACAGTCAGAATTTTGCTCGCAGTTGCATCTACTAAGCAAATGTAAGTGAAACATTTATATGTGAAGAGTAGACTGCATTTGTGAATGGTGAATTAACAGAACACATTTACATGGAGCAGCTTCTAGGATTCAAAGATGAAGAAGCACCAAACCTAGTATGCAAACTACAGAAAAGCATATATGGTCTAAAGCAGGCTATTAGAACATGGAATGTGGAATTGAATGAAGTGCTGACAAATGAGAATTTTCAAAGAAGAGGAGCTGATCCTTGTCTATACACTAGGAAGGTGACAGACAGATGGATCTTCATACTCATTTCTGTAGATGATATTTTGTTAGTTAGTTAGTTTGTTTAGTTTTGAGCAAGAAAGGGATGAAACAAATGCTGAAAATTCTAAATCAGCATTTTGAGACCAAACATCTTGGAAACGTAAACCATTACTTAGGAATGAAGACTGAAAGAGAGGATGATGGTAGCTTAATTCTCAATCAAAACCACAAAATACTAAAAATAGCTGAAATGTTTGGATTAAAAGATGCTAAACCAGTAACGTCTCCAATGAAAACTAACTACCTGAAGATGAACAACCAACAGAATATGCTATCAAATAATGAACAGTACAGACGAGCAATACTTCTATCACAAGCAATGCTGATGTAACAAGACCAGATATAGTAGTATACCGCCCCTGCAGCAGTGGGACAGCTCGGATCCAGGGTTGCCGTGGCTTGAGGGTCTCCGGACCCGGGGGCTCAGGGTCACCCGAAAATAAAAGGGGGCTATTTACAGGGGAGTAATGTTCGTGACGCCACCCGTGGTTCGCGGTAAGGGGAGTATCGCCACTACCGATGGGAGTACCCGGGGGAGATGGAGCGGGGCAGCCAGATGATGTTCCCTCCACGGGTAGGGGAGGCCCCAGGACTCTGGATGGTGGAGTGTAGGAGAGCGTAGTGCAGGATAGACGCAGGGGAAGGCAGAGTACTCACTCAGGTCGTCTTGGTGTTGATGCGACCATAAAGCAGACTCTGACACAGTAGTAAACCAAGTCTCTGGGTGCCGCTGTCACTTCAGGGGAGCTCGTCCAGGAGTCTGCTCCCATTGATAATTCTGATGGTCTGTAACCTGCCTCCATGCACTAGAATTTAGATGTTCTCAGTGACCCCTTGGCCTGAAGCTGTCGGTGTCCCGCTCCCTATAATTAAATAGAGGAGCTGTATTCTAGATGGCTGACACTTGAGATCTCAGTAGGCCGCATAAGCTGGAAAGCCCTATCCCCCTCGTTGTGTTGATGCCTTCGATCTCTGAGCTCTTGGGGAAAGTTCATAAAGAGACTATCCTCCACAGGTTAATTATCAGGTTGCGTGAAGCTACTCCATGATCTAGGGTCCAGTACCCCGCCGTGCTCTGTACCAGTTCGGTTACTAGATTTTCCGGTGCCGAGAGTAAGCCGAGTGTCATTCCATTGTGATTCGATCCTGCAATCAGATCACAGCTGTGGAGAAGAGGGCGAGTTCTGCTGAGTAGAGGGAGGTATTAATCTCCCTATCTCCTCCATTGCCAGCAGATGCAATT
This sequence comes from Anomaloglossus baeobatrachus, assembly GCF_048569485.1. NCBI lineage: Eukaryota > Metazoa > Chordata > Amphibia > Anura > Aromobatidae > Anomaloglossus > Anomaloglossus baeobatrachus. Next base: position 714,776,883 of record NC_134353.1, on the reverse strand, counting down.
ATCACACTGCACTCTGGTGTCATCGGAGTTCAGTGTGATGTTTCACTCCCACCCATAGACTTATATGGGTGTGAATGAACACAGATCGTATTCCACCCGCAGCATGCTGCAACTATTATTTCAGTCCGATTATGGCTGAGAAAAAAATAATCCCAGATGGGAACGGCCCCATAAAGTAATATGGGTCTGAGTGGAATGCAATTTTTTTATCGCATTCCACTTGGGTTCTTTTACTCGCCGTTTGTCCTTACCCTAATGATCAAAGAATTTAATAGGGACAAATTACTTTTTTTTAGCATGAATTAGATTGTATATTTTACTTTACATGTTCTTGCTCAGGTACAATTGCAATAAATATGATAAATTTGTATTTATGCATGTTATATATTTGTACTCTAAATGTATGGCATTTTGCATTCTTTACAGTTAAACTAGATCTGATAAATTCCCATTTATCCTGTTCACTACATAAATAAATGATACTAGTGTCCTGACATTTGATAGTCAGTAAAGCCTGAGGTATGAGCAGTGGTGAGAAGAACATTGTTAAATTGTCCTTGACAAGTGCAAGCAAATTTTCCAGGAAGCATTTGCTCTGAGTGCCCTTTTTGTCTCACTTGATAAATAACTTGCAAAGTGTCTTGCTTGGATTTGTGGCTCGCTAATCTTCTGTAATACAAGGTTGCCTGGGAATAAATCTGCATCAGTTAATCAGGGGATAAAGAGCTGTGATTGAGCAGACAGCTCCTGGGCAATGCTACAGTCATTTAAAATGATCCCAGTAATTGTGTAATCCATTAATCAGACTCAAATATCAAGATAACTCAACTGATATTTCACAGAGCTTTTTTCTGGTCAAAGTAATATCCCATTTCTTCTCTAATCACACTGTTTAGACAGAATCACAAACCAATTTATGTTGATGATGGATATATTTATTTTTACACATTTTGATTTTTTTTATTCTAAAAACTTGTTATTATTGTGTAAAAAATTAACAAACAAAATATCCATATATTAAAGATACGCATTTTAAGAGACTACCTATAAACAAAGAACGCCAAAATTCTACGTGGACTAAAAATGTTCTAAAAAAAAGATTACTTTATTGAAAAATGCAATATGATAAAAAAAAGGTATAAGTGATCATAAAGCTTAATCACGAGCTGTGTCTCTCTAGTAATAGAACCCCGATTCCCAAAAAGTTAGATCACTATGTAAAATGTAAGGAAACAAGGAATTAAATTATTTGGAAATCTCTTATACCTATATTTTAGTCACTACACAACATAGCACACAGATGGGATGTTGAAAATTAGACATTTTTCCATTTTATTTGAAAATAAATTAACTCATTTAGAAATTGATGGTGGCAGCACATCTCAAAAAAGTTGGGACAGGGCCATGTTTATCATTGTGTAGCTTCCCCTCTTCGTTTTACAACAGTCTGTAAATATCTGGGAAGATAGGAAATCAATTGGAGTGAGGTTGTTCTTTTCTTATCTAATGTAGAATTCTAGCTGCTCATTAGTCGATTGGTCTACTTTGCTAAATTTTTCAGATCATAATGCTCCAAATGCTTTTTTATGAATGAAATGTCTGGACTACAGGCTGCCAATTCATCATTTGAGCATTTCTTCTGCTATGTAAGTATTCAAGGCTATCCCTGACATAAACTTTGTCTGGATGGAAACATATGTTGTTCTAAAATCTCTATATAATGCTCGGCATTGATAGAGTCTTTTAAAATGTGTAAGTTGCCCATCGCATAGGCACTAATAGTGAGTTAGCATTAAAATACTTGGAATAACCAATAATCAGTGCTGTTGAAATGTGTATAATGGTAGGGTTATGGAAAAGAGGGCCCCTGGTTCCCCGCAACCCCAGAGTCATTGTGGCAACAGTTTTCTAATTTGCTTCAGCCCATTTGAAAGAAGCTTTGGCTAACAATTAATAACGCATAAGATTATGTTGATATGTGGCTTCTTCTTTGCATGATGTAGCTTTAACTTCCATTTATGGATTGCACAGCAGACTGTGTTCCCAGACATACAGAAACAGAGAAAATTGACCAGCAGCATTGTATCCAAGGTAAAAAAATATTCCAATTTAAGGAAAAAATAAGATCAAAACATGGCAAGGAAATAAATATTAAAATCCCCGGGGGACATACAAAGACGCATTTCAATCAAACAAGCGGTCTTAATCATTATGCATTCCCCATACACAAGTGTAACGATTATATACAGCTGATATGGAAATTACGTATCGATGAACTCTCACATGACATCACATGATCAGTGTTTCAAGAATTCCATATAATTAAAAAAAACGAAAAGCCCAACCAGTAGATGTAATACATATTTAACTTGATATCTAGACCCTTCGGTGATCTCGATTCTAATTCAAAGATCCATTTGGCTTCTCTGTATTTCAAGATTTGCACTCTAGTTTCACCATGCTTAGGAGCATTCACCTTTTCTAGTGCAATCACTTTCAATTTGCCTGCATGAGTCCGAAGGAAATATTGGGAGGTTCATGAGAGGCTGCGAGTGGTCTTATTCTGGTTATCATAGATGCGCTCCAAAATTCTCCTGCATAAAGACCTGGAGGTGTACCCCATGTATTGCAAATTACAACTAGAACAGTAAATCATATAAATTACATACGATGAACCACAATTATTGAAACAGTTAATGATGTGAGTTTTTAGATCTACCGCTGATGAAAAAATGTTTGTATTAAACATATACTGACAAAGACCACAGTTTTTTGGGGCACATTTATGAGAGCCCACAGTAGAAAGCCACCCTCTAGATAAATCTGTTGTTCTCCTAATAGGACTCTGGTTTTTATGGTCTTTACAAGATACAACATTTCCAATGGTGGTAACTCTTTGTCATGAGCACTGCCCAAGGATCCTTCAATATACTGCACAGTGAGCGTGAACTTTTTCATTGACTGTGTTCACAGACAGTATTCCTGAGCCCATATAATCATTTGCATCACCATATTGTGCCTGTTTTTAATGTAGAGGGCCCGTAAATAAAGAGCAGCCAATATTGACCATCAGCCTTATCAGTGTGCACATAGATTTCTCCAGAATCTTTAAATCTTTTGATGATATTAAGTATTGTAAATGTTGGGATATACAAAGTCTTTGCACTTTTACAATTGAGCAACATTCTTCTGAAATTGTTAAACATTTTTTAGACACAGTTCACAGATTGTTGAATCTCTGACCATCTTTGCTTCTGAGAGACTCTGATTCTCTAACATGCTCTTTTTATGCAGAATCTTGTCACTTAGCTGAAAACTGACCCTCCAACTGATCTAAAAGCATTTTGTCCACATCCTTGGATACCTATGTTTTAATGTGAATTGAGGTCTGCAGTGTTTTCTGCACTTTTTACAGTGGTTATAACTACAGGTATAAAAATGTCATAAATACCCCCAATAGTTTACTATCCTTAAAAAAAAATTATGAATGAAAATGGTTTTTGCAAAAGTGGTGGGACGGTTGTGACATGCTTCTCCCGGTTTACAACAAAATCAATTTTTTCAAAACGGATATACAAGTGTTTACACATGTAATGGCAAGATAGTGATGGGATGATCGGACTGCAGACCAGCAAATGCAGTATGTCAGACACACTTTGGGCTATCTGTCACTTAACTGTACAACTTAAAGGGCAGGGATACTTTTTACCCACTCTCCGGTCCTGAAGGGGTTTTTTTTGGCAGAGCCATTCCCAGGTGACAAAAGAGAACAAACCAGCACAAACTACTAACCTTACTAGTCAGGCACAACTGAGAATAATCTGCACTGACACAGAGGAGATGGCAGGTTTAAATATCTCTCTCATGGATCAGCTGACACTGCTGAGGTAACACCCATTCTCCACCTTCAACTCAGAGTGGCAAAGGAGGGTGTGAGGAAAATTGACTGGAAGGAACCTCCCACCACCTTCCTGAACTAGAAGACATGGTGTCCCATATCCACTGGCAACAGCTGACACTAGAGGATCAAGCATCCTGGGACCCCTGCACCACATAATCACTAGGAGCAATGGTGCCCCGCCTCCCATCAATAAAACAACCTGAAGTGAGTCTCTTAGAGCACAAAACGTGGCCAGAGCAAGCACCTGCACTAGCTCCGCCCTCTGGAGATGACACCCCACCCCTCATGGCCAGTGAGGGGCGATAGGTAACCCGACAGAGAACCAGAGTATGCCCAGAAGTGCGAGGGACATGCAGAGGTGTGAGAAGACTTCAAGGGAACCTGTCAAGTCCAATATGCACCCAGAACAACGAACAGTTCTGGGTGCATATTGCTAATCCCTGCCTAACCGTCCCTGTATACATTAGCATTGATAAAGAGATCTTTAGAAAAAGTATTTCTAAAGATCTTTTACCGTATACTAATGAGCGAGGGCACTAGTCCCCGGGCATTAGTTCCCCGACCAGTCGCCCCCATTAGCATGTTAGTAGGTCACTGTGGGCGTGCTAACATGCTAATGAATGCGAAGCATCACAGGATGATCTCACCTCTCCGCCGCCATCACATCCTATGGGGGATTCCAGCGCAGTGCGCATGACCCCGGAGTTTGGGTCATGCGCACTAGTTCAGTTTGAAGCCAGGACGCGTACACCCGCCTTCATAGTGCGCAGGGACGGTTAAGCAGGGATTATCAATATGCATCCAGAACTGCTCCTGACCTTTAACCCCCCTGACCTGCGGAGACCTGTCATGACACTCACCAAAATGCAAACCAGCAGACCTGACAACACAAAATTTTTGCCAATGGATTGCTACTAAATACGCTCTAACAGATGATTACTGGACATATAAACTTAAGGCCACTTTAAACGCAACGACATCGCTAACGATGTCGTTGGGGTCACGTAATTTGTGATGCACATCCGGCCCCATTAGCAACATCGTTGCGTGTGACACGTACGAGCGACCGCTAACGAGCAAAAATACTCACCTTATCGTTGCTCGTTGACACGCTGTCCAGTTCCCAAATATCGTTGCTGCTACAGGTACGATGTTGTTAGTCTTTCCTGCGGCAGCACACATCGCTATGTGTGACACCACAGGAACGAGGAACTTCACCTTACCTGCGGCCACCGGCAATGAGGAAGAAAGGAGGTGGGCGGGATGTTACGTCCCACTCATCTCCGCCCCTCCGCTTCTATTGGGCGGCCGCTTAGTCACGTCACTGTGACGCCAAACGAACCGCCCCCTTAGAATGGAGGCGGTTCGCCGGTCACAGCGACATTGCTAGGCAGGTAAGTAGTGTGACGGGTCCGAGCAATGTTGTGCGCCATGGGCAGCGATTTCCCCTTGACGCACAACCGACGGGGGCGGGAATGCACCTTAGTGATCTCGCTAGCGAGATCACAGTGTGTAAAGCACCCTTTAGTCTAACAATGCAAAACTGTAAAACCTAGTTAAAGAGAACTTGTTACGTCTCCAAATATTTTTAACCTGCAGATATTCTGTTAGCCTGCAGGTTAAAAAGTTAATAGTATTAGAAAGCTGTCAAGTCACCGAACTGAAAGCACGGACTGGGAAAAAATTAACTTTAGCTTTTAATCATAGAGACACGGGGTAACAGTGGCTATAAGCTAGCCTGGGTACTTTTATTGATAGCTTGCTCTACACAGATGATCTGTCAATCTTAGGGGTTCTCCATGCATCTATAACTGAAAGCCAGCAGCTCTTGCTAAGAGTATAGTTAAGCCGCAGTTTCAGTAAGGCGGCCAGACAGATTTGTAATGCTTTTAACCTGCAGATTAACCCTATATCTGCAGAATAATAGCATTTGGAGACATGTCAGGTTGTCTTTAAATCTTGATACTCTTTTAAATTTCAGAAGTAACACAACTATTGTAAAATATTGGTTGCAAAAAGTATAAACAAGCCTTAAAATTTGTAGGACTACTTACCGTATTTGTAAGATGTCAATGATCTTCAACTGAAGTTTAGTTAAACAATGAGGAAGGGAATACATTATCAGATAAGTCAGATAAGAGCAATAAAGAGTATGACTGCGCTATCACTTGATTGCCACCAGGAGGAGTCTGTCTCTGCTTATCTCAATCAAATTGTCCTGTGGCCATGATGGTACTCTGTTCCATCATTAGACAGAAGGTGTAGTTTCCATGACAACCAGACCCCCATGGATGTGATCCTGACCATACCTTTAACAAAGTTCCCTGATAATTATGACCATTTCGACTGTAGACTTGATGTAATTGGTTAACTGTTTGCCTGTTGCCGGTTAGGAAACATTTGCTATAGAGATACAAGCATTGCTCTAGTATAGATGTGATTTGTGCCCATGTGTTTCATGATTGTTATGTTCCTGATTTTAAGTAAAAAAATAATTGGGAAAATTTAACCTTAAAGGGCCATTTCTTAATGTTATTCTATTATGTTAATGTTTCTTTGTGAACTCTCACTTTTGTTGTTTTTATATTAGATACTAGCTGTACTACCCGACTTCGCCCGGGTTAATAACTGCTGTTAACAATATAGAATGTATTAACAAAAATGTATTCTGCACACAAAAACCACAAAACAAATAGATAGAAATGTAATTATAATGTCTGTCTCCCCCTCTGTGTATATCTCTCTGTCTCTCTCTCTATCTCTTTGTCTGTCTGTCTCTCTCCCTGTCTGTCTCCGACTATCTCTGTCTCTTTCTCCATCTGTCTCAATCTCTTTCCCTGTGTGTGTCTATCTATCTCTTTCCCAGTCTTTCTATCTATCTCTGTCACTTTCCCTGTCTGTCTCTTTCCCTGTCTGTATCTTTCCCTCTCTTTCCCTCTCTTTCCCTGTCTGTCTCTTTCCCTCTCTTTCCCTGTCTGTCTCTTTCCCTCTTTCCCTCTGTCTTTTTCCCTGTGTCTGTCTCTTTGTCTGTCTCTTTACCTGTCTATGTCTGTCTCTTACCCTGTCTGTCACTTTCCCTCACTTTCCCTGTCTGTCTGTTTCCCTGTGTCTGTCTCTGTCTCTTTGTCTGTGTCTGTCTCTTTACCTGTCTGTGTCTGTCTCTTAACCTGTCTCTCTCTTTCCCTCTCTTTCCCTGTCTGTCTCTTTGTCTGGGTCTGTCTCTTTGTGTTTGTCTCTTACCCTGTCTATGTCTGTTTCTTACCCTGTCTGTGTTTGCCTCTTTCCCTGTCTGTGTCTGTCTCTTTCCCTGGCTGCATTGTGACACGCCAACATTCCATTTAAGGGCGTGGCTGTGCATTTTTCTGAAGTTCTGGCTGCACTGTGGCTCCCAGCTCCATTTGCTTTAATGGAGGCAGGTTTTTTGGTGAATAACTGTAAAGCTCGGGGTTAAAATTTCCCCTCAAAGTATAGCCTATGACGCTCTCGGGGTCCAGAAGTGTGAGTGTGCAAAATTTTGTGGCTGTAGCTGCGACGGTGCAGATGCCAATCCCGGACATACACACACATACGTACATACACACATTCAGCTTTATATATTGGATATTTTTAACACTATAAATCTAATATATAAAGCTCAGTGTATGTATGTATGTATGTATGTATGTATGTGTGTGTGTATGCATGTATGTGTGTACGTATGTGTGTATGTCCGCTAAAGGAATCCGCACCGTCGCATTTACAATCACGAAATTTTGCACAGACGCCCCATGTGACCCAGGGAACGTCGTAAACTATGTTTTGACAGAAAAATTTAACCCCGTGCTTTGCAGTTAGCCTTTAAAATCCTGCCGCCATTAAACTGAATGGAGGTGGAAGCTATAGGTTATTAATAGCAACTGTCAGTGGTTGCTATAGGAACAAAATAAACTGTTAGTTGAAGCTTATGCGTGAGGTAACATGATGTCGGTGGAGAGATGGATAAAGAGACAGAAACAGACAGAGACACAGACAGAGACAGATGGGGAAAGAGATAGACAGACAGACGGGGAAAGAGACAGCCCTTGAAAGAGACAGCCCTGGAAAGAGACAGCCCTGGAAAGAGACAGCCGGGCAAAGAGACAGACGGGCAAAGAGACAGACGGACAAAGAGACAGACGGGCAAAGAGACAGATGGGCAAAGAGACAGACAGGCAAAGAGACAGACGGGCAAAGAGACAGACGGGGGAACGAGACAGACGGAGAAAGAGGCAGACGAGGAAAGAGATAGACGGAGAAAGAGACAGATGGAGAAAGAGACATCCCTGGAAAGAGACAGCCCGGGAAAGAGACATCCGGGGAAAGAGACAGACAAAGACAGACAAAGACAGACAGGAAAGAGACAGACAAAGACAGACGGGAAAGAGACAGACGGGGAAAGAGACATACAGACACACACATAGAGACAGAGATAGAGAGAGACAGACAGACACAGAGATGGAGACAGATAGACTGATACAAATACAGACAGAGATAGAAATAGACAGACAGAAACATAGGCACAGACAGACAAGGAAAAAGACAGACAGAGAGGCAGACAGACAGCAACACACAGACAGAGACTAGGAGAGAGACAGAGAGACAGTTACTATCCTGGGCAACGCCCGGGTACTACAGCTGGTCTAATATATAAAGCTGAGTGTATATCTGTGTGTGTGTGTGTGTGTGTATGTTCGCTAAAGGAATCCGCACCGTCGCATTTACAATTACGAAATTTTGCACAGACACCCCATGTGACTCAGGGAACGTCATAGACTATGTTTTGACAAGAAAATTTAACCCCGCACTTTACACTTAAGGGCCCGTTACACGCTACGATATATCTAATGATATGTCGACGAGGTCACGTTGTTAGTGACGCACATCCGGCATCGTTTGACATATCGTAGCGTGTGACAGCTACGAGCGACTGTGAACGAGCAAAAATACTCACCTTATCATTGCTCGTTGACACGTCGCTCATTTTCAAAAAATCGATCATCCTTCTGCGTGCCAGTTGTTCATTGTTCCCGAGGCAGCACACATCGCTCCATGTGACACCCCGGGAACGATGAACTGCAGCTTACCAGCGTCCTGCCAGCAATGCGGAAGGAAGGAGGTGGGCGGGATGTTACATCCCGCTCCTCTCTGCCCCTCCGCTTCTATTGGGCGGCCGCTGTGTGATGTCGCTGTGACGCTGAATGTCCCTCCCGCTTCAGAAACAGGATGTTCGCCGCCCACAGCGAGGTCGTTCGGAAGGTAAGTACGTGTGATGGGAGTTACCGACTTTGTGTGACACAGGCATCAAATTGTCCGTAACGCACAAACGATGGGGGCGGGTACAATCGCACATGCGAACGCACGATAAATCGACGCGTGTAACGGGTCCTTTACTCTCCAAAAATCCTGCTTCTATTAAACTGAATGGATGTGGGAGCTGCAGGCTATAAATAGCAACTGTCAGTGGTTGCTATAGGAACAAAATAAACTGTTAGTATAAGACGCTTATATGTGAGGTAATATGATGTCTGTGGTAAGACGGATAGAGAGAGACAGAAAGAGACAGACAGACAGAGACAGACAGAGACAGCCCTGGAAAGAGACAGAGAGATAGACGGCCAAAGAGAGACCTGGAAAGAGACAGCCCTGGAAAGAGACAGCCGGGCATAGAGATAGCCGGGCAAAGAGACGGACGGACAAAGAGACAGCCCTTGAAAGAGACAGCCCTGGAAAGAGACAGACGGGCAAAGAGACAGACGGGCAAAGAGACAGACGGGCAAAGAGACAGACCTAGAAAGAGACAGACCTAGAAAGAGAGAGACCTGGAAAGAGACAGCCCTGGAAAGAGACAGACGAGCAAAGAGACAGACGGGCAAAGAGACAGACAGGCAAAGAGACAGACAGACAAAGAGACAGCTGGGCAAAGAGACAGACCGGGCAAAGAGACAAACCTAGAAAGAGACAGACCTAGAAAGAGACAGACTGGGCAAAGAGACAGACTTGACAAAGAAACAGACCGGGCAAAGGGACAGCCCTGGACAGAGACAGCCGGGCAAAGAGACAGCCAGGCAAAGAGACGGACAGGCAAAGAGACAGAGGGGCAAAGAGACAGCCCTCGAAAGAGACAGCCCTGGAAAGAGACAGAGACAGAGGGGCAAAGAGACAGATGGGTAAAGAGAGAAACAGACAGACACACATAGAGAAAGACACAGAGATAGAGAGAGACAGCCAGACAAGGAAAGAGACAGACAGAGAGACAGACAGCGACACACAGACAGAGACTGGGAGAGAGACAGAGAGACAGTTACTATCCCGGGCAACGTCGGGTACTACAGCTAGTCTAATATATAAAGCTGAGTGTATGTGTGAATGTATGTGTGTATGTCCGCTAAAGGAATCCGCACCGTTGCATTTACAATCACGACATTTTGCACAGACACCTCATCCGACCCAGGGAACGTCGTAGACTATGTTTTGAAAGAAAAATGTAACCCCGTGCTTTACAGTTAGTCTCTAAAATCCTGCCACCATTAAACTGAATGGAGGTGGGAGCTATAGGTTATTAATAGCAACTGTCAGTGGCTGCTATAGGAACAAAATACACTGTTAGTTGAAGCTTATACATGAGGTTATATGATGTTGGTGGAGAGATGGATAGAGAGACAGAAAAAGACAGACAGACAGAGACACAGACAGAGACAGATGGGGAAAGAGGCAGACAGACAGGGAAAGAGACAGCCCTGGAAAGAGACAGACGGGCAAAGAGACAGATGGGCAAAGAGACAGATGGGCAAAGAGACAGACAGGCAAAGAGACAGACGAGCAAAGAGACAGACCTGGAAAGAGACAGCCCTGGATAGAGACAGATGGGCAAAGAGACAGACCTGGAAAGAGACAGACAGGAAAGAGACAGACGGGGAAAGAGACAGCCCTGTAAAGAGACAGACGGGGAAAGAGACAGACAGGGAAAGAGACAACCCTGGAAAGAGACAGACAGGGAAAGAGACAGACGGGGAAAGAGACAGCCCTGGAAAGAGAGAGCCCTGGAAAGAGACAGACGGGGAAAGAGACAGACGGAGAAAGAGACAGCCGGGGAAAGAGACAGACCTGGAAACAGACAGACCTGGAAAGAGACAGATGGGCAAAGAGACAGACGGGCAAAGAGACAGACCTGGAAAGAGACAGCCCTGGAAAGAGACAGTCCTGGAAAGAGACAGACTGGGAAAGAGACCGACGGAAAAAGAGACAGACCTGGAAAGAGACAAACCTGGAAAGAGACAGACGGGGAACGAGACAGCCCTGGAAAGAGACAGTCCTGGAAAGAGACAGACGGGCAAAGAGACAGCCCTGCAAAGAGACAGCCCTGCAAAGAGACAGCCCTGGAAAGAGACAGCCAAGGAAAGAGACAGCCTGGGAAAGAGACAGCCCAGGAAAGAGACAGACTGGGAAAAAGACAGATGGGGAAAAAGACAGACGGGGAAAGATACAGACCTGGAAAGAGACAGCCCTGGAAAGAGACAGACAAAGACAGACGGGTAAGAGAGACGGGGAAGGAGACAGACAGACAGACACACACATAGAGACATACACAGAGATAGAGAGAGACAGACAGACACAGAGATGGAGACAGATAGACTGATACAAATACAGACAGAGATAGAAATAGACAGACAGAGGCATAGACACAGACAGACAAGGAAAGACACAGACAGAGAGACAGACAGACAGCGACACACAGACAGAGACTGGGAGAGAGACAGAGAGACAGTTACTGTCCCGGGCAACGGGACTACAGCTAGTCTAATATATATATAGTATATAGTATGAGTATATGTGTGTATATATGTGTGCATGTCCGCTAAAGGAATCCGCACCGTCGCATTTACAATTACGAAATTTTGCACATACACTCCATGTGACCCAGGGAACATCATAGACTATGTTTGGGCGGGAAAATTTAACTCTGCACTTAACAATTACTCTCCAAAAATCCTGCCCCCATTAAACTGAATGGAGGTGGAAGCTATAGGTTATTAATCGCAACTGTCAGTGGTTGCTATAGGAACAAAATAAATTGTTAGTATAAAAAGCTTATGTGTGAGGTAATAAGATTTGGGTGGTGAGACGAATAGAGAGATAGAGAGAGACACAGAGACAGAAAGAGACAGCCGGGCAAAGAGACAGACAGTCAAAGAGACAGCCGTTCAAAGAGACAGCCGGGCAAAGAGACAGACCTAGAAAGAGACAGATGGGCAAAGAGACAGCCCTGGAAAGAGACAGACCTGGAAAGAGACAGACCTGGAAAGAGACAGACCTGGAATGAGACAGAAAGGGAAAGAGACAGATGGGGAAAGAGACAGACGGGGAAAGACACAGACCTAGCAAGAGACAGATCTAGAAAGAGACAGATGGTCAAAGAGACAGCCCTTGAAAGAGACAGACCTGGAAAGAGACAGACCTTGAAGGAGACAGACAGGGAAAGAGACAGCTTTGGAAAGAGACAGCCCCGAAAAGAGACAACCGGGGAAAGAGACAGCAGGGCACAGAGACAGCCGGGCAAAGAGACAGCCGGGCAAAGAGACAGCCCTGGAAAGAGACAGATGGGGAAAGAGATAGACAGGGAAAGAGACAGATGGGGAAAGAGAGAGACAGACAGACAGACACACACATAGAGACAGACACAGAGATCGAGACAGATAGACTGATACAAATACAGAGAGATAGAAACAGACAGATAGAGACATAGACACAGACAGACAAGGAAAGAGACAAACAGACAGAGAGACAGACAGACAGCAACACACGTTCAGAGACTGGGAGAGAGACAGTTACTATCCCGGGCAATGCCCGGGTATCACAGCTAGTTAGAAATAAAAGGATAAGTTTCATATTTTAGAACTGGAAACAAGGGAAAAATAGATTAAAGGTGGTAAAAGGGGCTCCCTGCTGTCATCTCTCTGATAACCAGAGCAGAAAGTGACTCATGATCAGACACCTAGAGCTTATATCAGTAGTATAGAAAATATATGGAGAAAACATTGGAGAATAAAGGCCCAAATAGGGTCTTATCTGATGAACAGTGGTACATACATGGAGAGACTGGGCTCATCTTCTGTAGCTGTGTAACACACAACAATGCATGACAAAAGAAGATGTAGAGCTGCAGATCCACATGTGTACACTTGGAACAGGAAATAGAGGAAGGGGGAAAAAACGTGTTTTTTTCTGTGCTGCTGTTGAAGACTCCAGGACTTTGGGATGGAAGAGTAAAGGGAACATCAATAGAATAAAATATAATTTCTTCTACACGTTTCAAAGCTATCCAGCTTCTTCCTCAGGATAGCCTGAAAAAGAAGCTGGATAGCTTTGAAACTGTAGCTGTAGAATAAACCACAAAATTTATCTATTGATGTTTCCTGGACTCTTCCATCCTTGTCTTCAACATCAGTACAGAAAAAAACATGTACTTTTCCCTTCTTTTATCAGTAGTATAGAGACAGAGCGGGAACCCTGCCAGTGGGTGCTAAAAGTAGAAACCAAAGATGCCCATGGGATAAATTTTATTCAATGCTTGAAGAAGCTGCCATGAGAATTTAGGATGGACGGAGCAATCACGCAATGTACTATGATCTGAGATGCCATACAGTATGAGTCATTGCATTTAATTTGTGTGTTAATTAAACTGTGCATTTGCCTGGGCCTGATTAGGATTCTATTGTGCTATTTGCAATGACATAATTTGCTGTAAAACAATTATTTTATTAGAGGATTAGCAAAAAATACCAATTCCGTAAAGTAAAAAGTTCAGATACGCTGACTGTTCCAACCCGCTACCATACATGCTACTTTGTTTATTCTATTATGTGATATAACAATGTCAAGTGACAACCAAGAGACTCAGTGGATATACCGCAGTCATGTGTCAGTCCAAGAGATAACTATGCACTTTTTATTTTATGTATTAATCTCTAGCTATTAAGAAGGGTGGACAACCCCTCTAGCTTGACACTTAACACAGCATGTTACATCATGGTATGTAACAAGTGTAAAGTTTATGTATGTAACAAGTGTAAAGGTTTTTTATCTGTATTTAATGTTTTCTTATATGTACTGTAATTTTAGTTATATTCCAGTTCAATCAAAAGCTGTCTGAGTTTCTGTCACAATGATTTTGGGGAAGCAGGTAACCGGGGCTACCAAACTAGGGGATCCTATGCTATCCCTAATCTCAGATAATGGTAGAGTTGCCCGAGTCTCCTTCCTGACTTTGCTCCTGACCAGTCCTGATCTGATTCCCCCTCCCCCCAGGGAGGTATGGGACAGCAGTGTAAAACCCATAGATACAGACATACAAGGGAATACCAAAACTCATCACGCACACACAAAAGTAAAGACAATGAGAGATTCAGGAGGAAAATCAAGAGCAGGAAGGAAGTATAAAACAACAGGGGTTAACTCCACAACCGCTCCAAGCAATAAGCACAGCTTAAGCACAACTTTCACCAGAGAGTCTGAGACACCCCACCTCACAGACCAACATAGAATAAACTATAGCTGGCATTGGTAGACGTATTCCACCATCATAAATAGGAGGGGAGCAGATGTGATAAGTCTCCCCACAACATGTGATTATAGGGAACCTGTCACCACTTTTTTGGTGTATAAGCTGCGGCCACCACCACTGGGCTCTTATATGCAGCATTCTAACATGCTGTATATAAGAGCCCAGGCTGCTGTGAGAAAATAAAAAACATTTTATAATACTTACCTAATGGTCGTGCGGTGGGCCATATGGGCGTCTCCGTTCTCCGGTGCCGGCAACACCTCTTTCGGACATCTTAGTCCTCTTTCTGAAGCCTGTGTGCATGACGCGTCTACCTCATACACGCTCTACGATCCTGCGCAGGCGCACTACAATACTTTGATCTGCCCTGCTCAGAGCAGATCAAAGTGCGCCTGCTCAGGACCTGAATGCCGGCGAGTGTGGATGACGTCGGACGCGTCATGCACCGCGAATAGAAAAGAAGGAGGGCGAAGATGGCCAAAAGAGGTGGCGCCGGCACCAGAGAACAGAGACGCCCATATGGCCCACCGCACGACCGTTAGGTAAGTACTAGAAAGTGTTTTTTATGTTCTCACGCGGCCTGGGCTCTTATATACAGCATGTTAGAATTCTGTATATAAGAGCCCAGTGGTGGTGGCTGCAGCTTATAGGCCAAAAAAGTGGTGACAGGTTCCCTTTAAAGGAACAAGCAGATTAGCAGAGATTAACTCTTGCTAGCCTGCCTATCACCGCCCAATGCTGCCTGTGTTGATCCCAGAAACCAGAGAAACCGTCAGGCGGAGTGTCAGAATCTTCAATCTGAACAGAGCTCAATATCATCATGACAGTCGGGTAAGTTTGTATAAAACTCTGTGTGACAATTTCTGAAGGCTCAAATTAACTTGGCATACAATATTAACTAGTGCACATCTTAATATTTTGGAAATGTACAAACTAAAAATGAAACAAAAAAAAACAGTTTGAGAAAGAATCAAAACTAAAGAGCCTTTTCCAGAAAAAATAAAAAAATATTTGACTTTGCCATGTGTATGACACACCAGGATTTAAAGGAACAAATCATCAGGATTTTCATATATAACCTAAAGCCAGTGCTATACTGGCACTATCAGGCAGATTATCTACATACCATTAGTGGTCAGCTCGGATGTTTAGGTTTTCAAAACCAAGAAAGTGAAGTTTAAAATTCATCCGCTTTTTAAGTGACAGTTGCACCACAGGAGATAATAGTAGGGTGGGTTATGCACATGGATTCCCAACCCCCTGCCCGTTGTTCCTCTCTCTCTGGCTCTATGCTAATTATTCTATTCAATAGTATAGAGCTGTGGAAAAAGAAGCGCAGATAGGGTATTACCCCAATAATGTGGGGTGAGGGGGGGTAGTATTACTCACCAGATGAAGTTGTGCAAGTCACAACTCCTTTATTCGCATAAAAAATGTGATCAAGGCTGCAGCCCCCCGAAGGCAGATAACAGAGAAAGGTAGAGAGGGGTAGAAGAGAACTGCATATCCCTCTCTATCCTGCATATCTTTAACGTACCACATGAATTACAAGCACATGTGGGTTCTGGTCCCAACACACATACTATCTTATATATAATTCACATTCTTTGAAATATTTTTTCTCACACGCATCACAATAAATACACTTTTTTAAACAAATTTTAAACAAATTTCATTTATTTCAGGAGATTTTTTGTATATATATATCTTTATATCTTTATTTCTAGTCTTATAAATGTATCCATGATGTCATGATTGTACTGCCTTGCTTCGTTGTTTCCCGCCCGTTTTTTTCTAAGTGGGATGGTCCTTGTGACGTCAATGCGGCTATTTAATGTATGTCTGTTGTCACAATTGTAGATTTGATGTTTCTTTTATGCATGTCGGTCCTGAGGAAGGGAGCAGAGCTCCTGAAACGCGTAGACCTATGCCAATAATAAAGACACGTTAATCTGAATTTCATTAGTGATTTTTGGCGCAGCATTACTACCCCTCTCTACCTTTCTCTGTTAATTATTCTATTCAGTAAGATGGCGTTGGAGTTGGCGCCTTTGCATAAAGCTTATCTCCAGCGCCATCTTTTTGAAGCCTATGTTACCCCGTTATTATATTCTTGTGCCTGAGAGGGAGGTGCACGCGAACTCGCTTCTTCAGCTTTGTTGTGACCGAGGGAGCGTGTGCGGTTGCAACAGCAGTGGAGATCAGCTGATCTTATCAATTAGCTGCAGAAAAGGACATCCTGCCACACCCAGACACCGTGCCACCCCCGGACAGGGGGTAACACGGGCTTCAGAAAGATGCCGCCGGAGATAAGCGCTATGCGCAGGTGCCAACTCTGACGCCATTTTACTGAATAGAAAAATTAGCATAGAGCCAGAGAGAGAGGGAGGAACTACAGGCAGGGGGGTGGGAATCCATGTGCAGAACCCACCCTGCTATTATCTGCTGCAGTGCAACTGTCACTCAAAAAGCTGATGAATTTTTAAACTTCCCTTTTTGGAATTTGAAAGCCTAAACATCTGAGCTGACCACTAATGGTATGTAGATAATCTGCCTGATAGTGCCAGTATAGCACTGGCTTTAGGTTATATACAAAAATCCTGATTATTGGTTCCCTTTAACAGCTTTTATATCCACTCAATAGTATGCTGTTGTAGTAAATGCCAGGCTCTGAAGACCTCATACAGATGTCAGTAATTTTTCACCCATACAAAAAAAAACGGTCATAGTGAACTCAAAGTTCTTCATTTGATTTTCATCAGTTTTTGGTGTCAGTTTTTACCATCAAAGTTTCATCAGTGATTTTTATGTATGAAAAAAATAAATAAATTAGAAAACTTCTCCTATCCATTACAATCATGGACAGCACTCAGACTGCTTACATCAGACCCCGATATGCTGTCCGTGATTTTCATGAACCTATAGACTTCTTAGGTAATTTTCATCCGTGACTACAATCAAAACCGGACATACCCCTGTGATTTTTAGAGCAGCCCCATAAACTATAATGGATATGTGTTCTAATTAAAAAGAGAGATTAGATCCCGCGATCCCAACATATTGTTACTCCTCTATAAATCACTTGTAAGGCCACATCTAGAATAATGGATCCAGTTTTGGGCTCCACATTTTAAAAAGGATATTAAGAAGTTAGTCAGTTCAAACGCAGGCAACTAGACTACTACATGAAATGGAAGGCCTTCCATATGATGAGAGGTTGAAATAGTTAGATTTGTTTAGCTTAGGATAAAAGACGTCTCAGAGATCTAATTTATATGTATAAATACATGAGTGGTCAACAAAAAGGTCTGGTACATGACTTATTCCTTCCAAAAACAATACTAAGGACTAGGTGGCACTCACTGTGAGTGGAGGAAAGGCGATTTCGGTAGCTAAATAGGAAAGGGTTTTTTACAGTTAGAGCAGTCAGACTGTAGAATGCCCTACCACTTGAGGTAGTAATGGCAGATACTATAACAGCTTTTAAAAAATGGCTGGATTTCCTCAGTACACGCAACATTGTCGGTTATAAATTATTTAGTGACAAAATATATCATTAGTGAAGGAAGGTTGAAATAGATGGACCTAGGTCTTTTTACAACCTATGTAATTATGTAACTATTAGGGATGATCGAATACTTTGATTATTCAGCTTCGCGAATATTTTCCGTATACCTCGCCGCTATTCGCGAATATTCGATGCGCAATGTAAGTCTATGGGAAACCCGAATAACAACTATTCGGAACTATTCGGGCTTCCCATAGACTTACATTGCGCATCGAATAGTCGAATAGCAGCGAGGTATTCGAAAAATATTTGCGAAGCCGAATAATCGAAGTATTCGATCATCCCTAGTAACTATATGTGATAACCACAGATAGAACACGTCTGAATGAGGCCTAAGAGACAAAGCTCAGAAAAGGTGACAAGCCTTCCTTGTTTTACTAGGAATACCTCTTATAAAGTGATGAAGTAGCCTCTCTTCAAAGCAGTTGCAGCGCTGGGGTCCTGGGTTCAAATCCCACCAAGGACACTATCTGCAAGGAGTTTGTATGTTCTCCCTGTGTTTGCGTGGGTTTCTTACGGGTACTCCGGTTTCCTCCCACACTCCAAAGACATACAGCTAGGGACTCTAGATTGTGAGCCCCAATAGGGACAGTGTTGCCAATGTATGTAAAGCGCTGTGGAATTAATAGCGCTATATAAATGAATAAAATTATTATTATCCTGGTGCGGTGGCAATCGGGGTAATAAGGAGTTAATGGCAGTAGCCCATAGCTGCCACTAAGTCCTAGGTTAATCATGGCAGGCGTCTCCCCGAGATACCTTCCATGATTAACCTGTAAGTTAAAGAAAATAAACACATACATCCAAAAAATCCTTTATTTGGAATAAAAGACAAAAAAAACACCTTCTTTCACCACTTTATTAAAATCCTCAAATACCTCTCCAGGTCTGACGTAATCCACACAAGGTCCCGCGACGCTCTCAGCTCTGCTACATGAAGCTGACAAGAGCAGTCACAGACCAGATCAGCTCCACGCAGCAACTGAAGTGAGCCGCGCGATCAGCGATGAAGTCACAGGTGAGTAGCGGTGTCGGGTGGGTGACTCCAGCTAGACGCGGATAACCTGAGTGACGGCAGCGCTAATCGCGCTGCTCACTTCAGTCACTCAGGGGATTAGCGGTTACCGGTAAGTCCTTCACGGGTGACCGCTAATCAGGACGCCACACACAGACAGAGCCACGGTATGACAATGAAGTCGGGTGAAGTTCACCCGAGTTCATTCTCATCGCCCGGCTCTGTCTGTGTCTGCTGTCAGACGGCATGTAGCAGAGCTGAATTACCGGGGGAACGCACTGTCAAAAATGCATCCAAAACACATGCAAAATGCATGGAAAAAGCATCCAAAATGCATGCGTTGTGGATGCATTTTTTTTTACAAACGCAGTGTCCAGTCTGCCAGAGGGTGCGTTCTTTTCTGCAGTGCAGAGAACGCAACGTGCGCACATACCCTAAAACTGCTTGTGAAACAATCACGTAAGGATGCAGTCACACATGAGTGGTTTTATTTGTCATAAAGGACAGAGCAAACCTTTCTACAGTGCTCCCTGAAATGTGACTCTTTCATATACAAAGTGCCATACACCAAGCTTTTGGCAAACATGCTTTATTTGTACAGTAAGGGCAGTGAGCTGATGGAACACAATGGGTTAAGCTCATGTAGACACATCCTGGCGACATTGAACTTTTCAGTCAGATTTCCAGAGCAGAGGCCTCATTATGCAGTTTACAAGAGGCAGAGAACACTGAATAATTAAAATCCCTATTAATCCTTAGCTCTGTGAAATAAAAAGGGCAGTGATACAGGTGCTGGGACATTATATCTTCAAAATGTGGCTTTGAGAGTTTGTTATATGATTTGTGCTAAACTTACATTTGTACATGCTAAAATATTGTCACTTGTAGCCTTCGCTGAGAGCAAATATGTAACATAATTGCTTCGGATCAGGATTTGTAAGAATCTTTGCTGGCTGGCAACAATTGGGTTAATGATTAAACTCCCGCTGAGGATCCAGCAAGGTCCTTTCTTCAGTATGTGATCACTTTGGAAGGTGGATAGGGCTGGTGTGAGAGCTTTGATTGTCCTTAATGTTCCATTAAACACAATTACACCTCAGATTAAACTCTGCCATTTGTTGTTATTGAAAGAGAAAGTGAGGGCAAAAAGGAAGAAAAGATTGCAATTAACCCCCCTAGATTGCTGCTTCTTGCTATACAAGATTTCAAATTACACTTCATGTTAATTGGATTTTTTAACATTTTCATCATGCCTTCCGTGCGCACAATTCCCAAAGAGATGCTCTGTGCAATGGTTGGGTGACTGTTGTTGAGTTTTTTGTTTTACTATGCAAATCACTCCTATCCCTAATATTTTACTGATGCTTTAAAATAGATAATATTTTCATATCTTTATTGCATAGAAATACTCAAACCATATGAAGTCTTGTTTTTAGCTGAATGAGTTGTGTTTTTGTATAACATCATCCATTTTATCGTATGATATAATGGTCATCAGGAAAAAAAATCCAAATGTTGTATATAGCAAAAAATTGTGAAATTCTGCAATACTTTTTTGGGGGTTTTATTTACAGCATTCATTTTACCATTGTGTTGCGAGTTTCCAAGAGCCATAATGTTTTAAATGTTTGGGTTATGTTGCTGTGTAAGATAGATATTTTTTTGCACCCTGAGCTGACCTTTTTATTGATATTATTATTAGAGATGATAGAATACTTCGATTATTCGGCTTCGCAAATATTTTCCGAATACCTCGCCACTATTTGACTATTCCCAAATATTCGATGCTTAATGTAAGTCTATGGAAAACCCGAAAAACAACTATTCGGTACTATTCAGGATTCCCATAGACTTACATTGGGCGTTGAATAGTCAAATAGTGGCGAGGTATTCGGAAAATATTCGCAAAGCTGAATATTTGAGGTATTCGATCATCCCTAATTATTATGTACCATGTTATGATCGTTTGTTTTCCTGCAAGTGCAGCGTTTTGCTTTTTTTCTCTTCTTACAATATTACCTATCAGATTATTTTTTGTTATTTTGATAGATCGTACTTTTACGAACTCAGCGATACCAAATATGTGTATTTTTTATGCCTTGCTTTTTAATGCGGTAAAAGATGGATGATTTGAAATTTTACTTTTTTTTATTTCTTCATAATTTTGTACTGTAATTAATATAGTGCAGTAAATTCAAGTGGCGTAAAGCAAAACTATCAGTATGGGAAGGGGACAAACAGTTGTTGCAGTAAATATATGAGCAGTTCATAGATAAGGAGTTTGAAAGTTTTATTGTCCTCTGATTGAGATCTGGTCCAGAGTTGTGATGCCCCCAGATGACCTGGGGAGCACATTTCTTAACTGATGTAAAAAGACATAAATCCAGGTGCTTTTTGTCTTTTTACGTGAATTAACAAATGTGCTCCTCAGAGCATGTGGGGGCATTACACCTCCATCAGAGGACAATAAACCTTTCAAACTCACTATCAATGAACTGCTTCAATATTTTCTGCCACAACTGTTTGTCCCCTTCTCATACTGATAGTTTTTCTCCATGTCACTTGTGTTATTTACTGCACTATTCTGTCTTCTTGTGTATAATGTGACTCTTCAGATTTTGTGTTATACTTGGCCTGATGAACAGACCTGAGTAGTCTCGAAAGCTTGCTATTTAATACTATCTATTTAATTAGCCATTAAAAGGTATCAACCAATGAGAACTCTCAGTTCTTTTAAACACAAGGGAACTTGTGAAAATAGTCTGATCACTTGTTATATATACAGCAATGCCATAGCTTTGCTGTATATAGAAGAAATCACAGTCTCCTATGAACGCCAGCCACTGGTAGGTTTTCACAGGGGTAATGTAATTAGGTGCACAGGGGTCATAATCTGATTACTGGCTGTCATGACAACACATTGGTGTTCCACAGTTGCATAGCAAGAGCGCCAATGAGGACTCAGAACAGCACATCCACTGCCAAAGCATGTTAAATGCCGCTGTCAAAGATTGACAATGGCACTTAACAGATGCAGATGCAGCTCCACCCTTGGCTGTTAAGGGGCAGATCAAGGCTGTATAATTTAGCCTTCATCTGTGGGGAAAGCTGTGGGCTCAGCATGGGAGCCCATAAGGCCAGAGTCACACTTGCTAGTAACTCGCGCGAGTCTCGCATCGTATCACCCGGCACGGCCACACATTCTCCTGACAGGAGCGGGTCGGTTGCATGTATCTCTATGCAGCTAAGATGCTCCCCTCCGGAGAGTGTGCGGCTATGTCGGGTGATGCGATGCGAGACTCGCGCAAGTTAATAGCAAGTGTGACTCCGGCCTAAAAAAGATAGAGAGACAACTTATGTTGTGCATAGCACATCATTAGTTGTTAAATGGTTGAATCCATACCTTGTTTGTAGAATTTTATTTTGACATCATAGAGAAATCCAGCATTGAAATTCTAGTTGTAAATGCAGGAGGCGGGCACCAGTTATCCTGCATTAATCACTGTTCCCCACCTACCGCTGGCTTCAAGTCTCTGATAGACCCTTGTCTCAGTGAGCTGCCTCCCCTGCAGAATTTGTGCAGGTATTACGTCACGATTGCCCCATGGTTGTCGGAGAGGCGAGACATTCGCTGTAAGCTCCTGACAAAGCTGTGTGTATCCTTTTTCATGATGCTTTAATATCGACTACCATATAATAAATTACTTGATAACATCATTGTATGCAACATTGTATGCAACATGTGTTGTATAAAGAACTTCATGTCCTGTCTGATTTGTTGGAACTGGCTCCCATACAGTTTCTTTTTTTGTGTGTGTGTATATCTACTTATATGTTTTAATTTAAAGCATGTCTTCTTTTTAATATTTATGAATAAAATTAGATGTATCTATAATACTTGTACAAGAAGAAAAAAGACCTCAATAGAAACATGTGCACACCAACATGTATAAAGGTATAAATTTGGACAAAATAAAATTTATACCTTTATACATGTTGGTGTGCACATGTTTCTATTGAGGTCTTTTTTCTTCTTGTACAATTGTTATATTCCCTCTTAGTTGTAGCACCGAAGTTTATTGAATACATGAATATTTATTGGGCATATTTTTTATATTGTTTTCTATGTATATTTATAATACTGTCTTATACCCACATATGTTGCTCTGAAGGTATGTACAATAAATACGCTGAAAAATATAACGTGTATTGTGCTGCCATATTCTGAAAAACATATGTTTTACAATGTACAATTTTCCATTAAAGGACCTATATTTTTTGTGACAAAATATAGTTTTCAGTGGTACCATTTTCTGGTACTTATGATGTTTAATCACTTTTTATTACACTTTTTGAGAGACAAAAGGAGCAGTAGTTCCGATTTTTTTCTTAAATATTCACTTTTAAGTGTAATTTATCTATTAATTTAATAATAAGAATTTTATTCAAACAATAAAGACATTACAGAGTAACACATAACTCAAGTTACAAGAGGAGTGAATGCCCTGCTCAGAAGTAGAGATGAGCGATGTTCGAGGCTCGCCAATTTCATGTTCGAGTGATTTTGGGGGGTGTTCGACGAACTCGAGCTTTTTGCTAAAAGCTCGACAGTTTGAGTTACGTTCGAGAACGGATCGAGCACCAAAAACGTGGCTTTTCACAGTAAGGCTATGTGCACACGTTGCTGTCTGCATGCGTCCTGTGTCCCCAGTACTATCCCTCTCTCTTTCCTACTCACCGATCACGGGCATCTGGCTGCACGGCTGTCACAAATCTCCAGTGGCATTTCCTCTTTTGAAAATGGCTGCCACTTCACTATTCAATTAGTTATTCCGTGCTTTCCCCGCCCACCGGTGCCCATAATTGGTTGCAGTCAGACATGCCCCCACGATGAGTGACAGCTGTCTCACTGCAACCAATCACAGCCGCCGGTGGGCGGGTCTATATCGTGCAGTAAAATAAATAAATAAATAATAAAAAAAAAAAATGCGGTTCCCCCATATTTGATACCAGCCAGGATAAAGCCGCACGGCTGGAGGCTGGTATTGTCAGGATGGGGAGCTCCACGTTAAGGGGAGCCTACCACCCTAACAATATCACCCAGCAGCCGCCAGGAATTGCCACATCCATTAGATACGACAGTTGCGGGACTCTACCCAGCTCATCCCGAATTGCCCTGGTGCGGTGGCAATCGTGGTAATAATGAGTTAATCATGGCAGGCGTCTCCTTGAGATACCTTCCATGATTAAACTGTAAGTGAAAGTAAATAAACACACACAACGAAAAATCCTTTATTTGGAATAAAAGACAAAAAACACCTCATTTACCTCTTTATTAATCCCAAAACAACAATCCAGGTCCGAATTAATCCACACGACACTGTCAGCTCTGCTACATGAAGATGCAGGGAGCGATCTGTGCCCTCTCTATGTAGCACCTGAACTGAACCGTGCTGTAATCTGAGACTTCAGTCTGCAATGCAGAAGTCAAGATTACCAAATCTGCCTATATCTTTCATTAGAGCCAGTAGCTCAATGGTTAGAGCACTCAACTCAGAAGCTTTAGTTCAGGAGTTCTAGTCCCGGTAAAAAATTAAATTTATTTTAAATTAGAATTATTTATTTATAATTATAATTTAATTTAATTTAATTAAGCACTGAGGGGAGGAGCTGGACATCAGCTGTGAGCCACACCTCTAAAATCGGAGCAGTTCATGGAATGAGGCTGCATTGCGCTCTCTCTCTCTCTTTTTCTCTCTCTTTTTCTCAGTCTCTCTTTTTCTCTTTTTCCCTCTCTCTCTCTGTCTCTCTCAGTCATTCAGTCTCTCTCTCAGTCCATCTCAGTCTCTCTCTCTCTCTCTCTCTCTCTCTTTCTCTTTGTCTCTCTCAGTCTCAGTCTCTCTCTCACTCTTTTTCTCTCTCTCTTTTTTTCAGTCTCTCTTTTTCTCCTTTTCCCTCTCTCACTCTCCTCTCTCCTCTCTCTCTTCTCCCTCTCCTCTCTCTCTTTTCTCTCTCTCTACTCTCTATCTTCTCTTTCTCTCTCAGTCTCTCTCAGTTTCTGTCTCTCTCAGTCTCTCAGCCTCTCTCTCCTCTCTCCTCTCTCTCTCTTCTCTCTCTCTCCTATCTCTCTCTCCTCTATCTCTTCTCTCTCTCTTCTCTCTCGCTCTCCTCTCTCTTCCTTTCTCTCTCCTCTCTCTCTTCTCTCTCCTCTCTCTCTTCTCTCTCCTCTCTCTCTTTTCTCTCTCATTTCTCCCTCTTTTTTCTCTCTCTTCTTTCTCTCTCTCTCTCTCTCTCATACCTGGCGATGATCAGCTGATGCGGTCACCTGACAGAATCACCTGACACTATAAGTCGAGCGGTGAGGCCGGCTTTTTACCACCCGGCCAGCTAAACTATCAGCTGATGTTGTCGGACAGGAGTCTGCACAGAAGTGTGTAGTTTGTTTTGTTTTTTTTTGCACTGATGCATCATCTGATTGTATAAAAGCCGTTTATACAATCAGCTGCTGTGTCATGTGATTCAGGCCCTTGAACCTGACACATCATCTGATCGCTTTGCCTTCCAGCAAACCGATCAGATGATATTGGATCCGGATTGGACAGTGCGGGACCCTTGACCCAGGATTACTGCGGAGGGGGGTTCTTTATTTCAATAAAGATGGAGTCACTAATTGTGTTGTGTTCTATTTCTAATAAAAATATTTTTCTGTGAGTTGTGTTTTTTTTTATCTGTACTAGAAATTCATGGTGGCCATGTCTAATATTGGCGTGACACCATGAATTTCGGGCTTAGGGCCATTAACCCCATTATTACCCAGCGAGCCACCCGTCACCAGGGCAGCTGGAAGAGTTGGATACAGCGCTAGAAGATGGCGCTTCTATGAAAGCACCCTTTTATGGGGTGGCTGCAAACTGCAATTCGCAGCAGGGGTGCCCAGAAAGCTTGGGCACCCTGATCTGCGGATTCCAATCCCCAGCTGCCTAGTTGTACCTGGCTGGACACAAAAATTGGGCAAAGCCCACGTCATTTTTTTTGTAATTATTTCATGAAATTCATGGAATAATTAAAAAAAGAAAGGGCTTCCCTATATTTTTGGTTCCCAGCCGGGTACAAATAGGCAGCTGGGAGTTGGGGGCAGCCCGTATCTGCCTGCTGTACCTGGCTAGCATACACAAACATGGCGAAGCCCACGTAATTTTTTTGGGGTGCAAAAAACTCCTGCATACAGTCCTGGATGGAGTATGCTGAGCCTTGTAGTTCTGCAGCTGTTGTCTGTCTGTATGGAGGAGAGCAGACAGCAGCTGCAGAACTACAAGGCTCAGCATGCTCCATTCACTAGTGTATGCAGGAGAGCAGACAGCAGCTGCAGAACTACAAGACTCAGCATACAGCAGGCAAGTATGGCTGCCCCCACCCCCAGCTGCCTATTTGTACCCGGCTGGGACTGAACTGAACCGTGCTGTAATCTGAGACTTCAGTCTGCAATGCAGAAGTCAAGATTACCAAATCTGCCTATGTTTTTCATTAGAGCCAGTAGCTCAATGGTTAGAGCACTCAACTCAGAAGCATTAGTTCAGGAGTTGTAGTCCCGGTAAAAAATTAAATTTATTTTTAAATTAGAATTATTTATTTATAATTATAATTTAATTTAATTTAATTAAGCACTGAGTGGGGGGCTGGACATCAGCTGTGAGCCACACCTCTAAAATCGGAGCAGTTCATGGAATGAGGCTGCATTGCGCTCTCTCTCTCTCTCTTTTTCTCTCTCTTTTTCTCAGTCTCTCTTTTTCTCTTTTTCCCTCTCTCTCTCTCTGTCTCTCTCAGTCATTCAGTCTCTCTCTCAGTCCATCTCAGTCTCTCTCTCTCTCTTTCTCTCTCTCTTTCTCTTTGTCTCTCTCAGTCTCAGTCTCTCTCTCACTCTTTTTCTCTCTCTCTCTCTTTTTCTCAGTCTCTCTTTTTCTCCTTTTCCCTCTCTCGCTCTCCTCTCTCCTCTCTCTCTTCTCTCTCTCCTCTCTCTCTTTTCTCTCTCTCTACTCTCTATCTTCTCTCTCTCTCAGTCTCTCTCAGTTTCTCAGTCTCTCTCAGTCTCTCAGTCTCTCTCTCTCTTTCTCTCTTCTCTCTCTCCTATCTCTCTCTCCTCTCTCTCTTCTCTCTCTCTTCTCTCTCACTCTCCTCTCTCTCTCTCTTCTCTCTCCTCTCTCTCTTCTCTCTCCTCTCTCTGTTCTCTCTCCTCTCTCTCTTTTCTCTCTCTTTTCTTCCTCTTTTTTCTCTTTCTTCTTTCTCTCTCTCTCTCTCTCATACCTGGCGATGATCAGCTGATGCGGTCACCTGACAGCATCACCTGACACTATAAATCGAGCGGTGAGGCCAGCTTTTTACCGCCCGGCCGGCTAAACTATCAGCTGATGCTGTCGGACAGGATTCTGCACAGAAGTGTGTAGTTTGCTTTGGGTTTTTTTGCACTGATGCATCATCTGATTGTATAAAAGCCGTTTATACAATCAGCTGCTGTGTCATGTGATTCAGGCCCTTGAACCTGACACATCATCTGATCGCTTTGCCTTCCAGCAAACCGATCAGATGATATTGGATCCGGATTGGACAGTGCGGGACCCTTGACCCAGGATTACTGCGGAGGGGGGTTCTTTATTTCAATAAAGATGGAGTCACTAATTGTGTTGTGTTCTATTTCTAATAAAAATATTTTTCTGTGAGTTGTGTTTTTTTTATCTTTACTAGAAATTCATGGTGGCCAGGTCTAATATTGGCGTGACACCATGAATTTCGGGCTTAGGGCCAGCTATACAGCTGTCCCTAACCCCATTATTACCCAGTGAGCCACCCGTCACCAGGGCAGCTGGAAGAGTTGGATACAGCGCTAGAAGATGGCGCTTCTATGAAAGCACCCATTTATGGGGTGGCTGCAAACTGCAATTCGCAGCAGGGGTGCCAAGAAAGCTTGGGCACCCTGACCTGCGGATTCCAATCCCCAGCTGCCTAGTTGTACCTGGCTGGACACAAAAATTGGGCAAAGCCCACGTCATTCTTTTTTTAATTATTTCATGAAATTCATGGAATAATTAAAAAAAGAAAGGGCTTCCCTATATTTTTGGTTCCCAGCCGGGTACAAATAGGCATCTGGGAGTTGGGGGCAGCCCGTAGCTGCCTGCTGTACCTGGCTAGCATACACAAACATGGCGAAGCCCACGTAATTTTTTTGGGGTGCAAAAAACTCCTGCATACAGTCCTGGATGGAGTATGCTGAGCCTTGTAGTTCTGCAGCTGTTGTCTGTCTGTATGGAGGAGAGCAGACAGCAGCTGCAGAACTACAAGGCTCAGCATGCTCCATTCACTAGTGTATGCAGGAGAGCAGACAGCAGCTGCAGAACTACAAGACTCAGCATACTCCATCCAGAACTGTATGCAGGAGTTTTTTGCCCATCAAAAAAATGACGTGGGCTGCGCCATATTTTTGTATGCTAGCCAGGTACAGCAGGCAAGTACGGCTGCCCCCACCCCCAGCTGCCTATTTGTACCCGGCTGGGAACAAAAAAAATAGGGAAGCCCTTTTTTGATTATTTCATGAATTTCATGAAATAATTTAAAAAAAATCGACATGAGCTTCGCCCCATTTTTGTGTCCAGCCAGGTACAACTAGGCAGCTGGGGATTGGAATCTGCAGCACAGGTTAGCTCAAGCTTTCTGGGCCCCTCAGCTGCGAATTGCAGTCTGCAGCCGCACCAGAAAATGGCGCTTTCATAGAAGAGCCATCATCTGGTGCTGTATCCAACTCTTCCAGCTGCCCTGAAGCCGGGTGGCTTGCTGGATAATAATGAGTTAATACTAGCTTTGTTTTACTAGCTAGTATGAAGCCAGAGATTCTTAATGTCAGGCAAGTTTGACCCGGTTATTAAGAATCTCCAATAAAGGGTTAAAAAAAAGACACCACACAGAGAAAAAATACTTTAATAGAAATAAATACACAGACACACTTAGAGACTCCATGTTTATTACTCCCTGTCAGCCCTCCACGATCCATGGTCTTCTGTCTTCTTTCTCCTTCAACCCATGCAGCTCTGCTACATCAGACAGCGCTGCATGGGAGAAGACGCTGCTGCTCCCCGTGAAGTCTATTCACTCAGTGAGAGTGAGCAGAGGCTGCAGGCTGTAAGCGGTGACGTCACCGCTGACAAGCAGGTTACCATAGCAACGGTGCTCTGATCACATGATTCCCGATGCCGCTGTGGGCTGTAAGCGGTGATGTCACCGCTGACAGGCGGGTTACCATAGCAACGGTGCTCCAATCACGTGACTCCCGGTGCCGCTATTTACCGGCTGTGACAGCTAGTCCCTGCATGTGGGCTGACTCTGTAAAGAGCGCCCACATGCAGGAACGGGGAGTCGACCATGTGTCAGAACATTTCGCCGGTACACGGACATGCTGGAACGATCACCGCGTACCGGAGAGATGCACTGATAGGACCTAGCATGACGTCATAGCCATGTGACCAGTCTGTAGCCAATGAGATAATAGACACGTGACTGATCACATGCTATTTTGACATCATGATAGGTCCTATCATCAGTGCTTGTTACCGGGAGGACGCAGCGATTATCAGAAGGAAAAGCGGAGGGAGACAGAGTGCAGGACGTGTCGCGGGGACCTGTAAGTGTAATGGCAATGTTTATTAACTGTATGTGTACATTTATAATGTGTTTTTATGTGTTTGTGTTTGCCTGCCATTGTATTTAACGGGGTTCGAGAGGTTCGTCGAACGGTTCGTCGAACGGGGCCTCCGTTCGACGAACCGACCCAAACTCGAGCCTTCAGAGGCTCGCTCATCTCTACTCACAAGTTTACACTCTATAAGGAAATAGAGGGGACACAATAAGAAAAAAGTGCTTGCTATGTATGGTCCAGCCATCATTATAATAAATACTGTCTTTCAAATAATGCTGCATTTTTTGGTCATCAGCCAATATCTGTCTCAGTTACCAAGTCCTATTGGGTGCATTGAGGATGTGAAGACAGATGAATAGGAGGGACCAGATTCTGAGGAAAATATAGAAACTGGGTACAAGGAAGGGTTAAATTCTGTAGTTGATGGGTAACCAGTGCAATGACTGGTACATGGTGCAGGCATCAGTGCAGCAGCTGGACAGAAATATAATTCAGGATGGATTGCAGAGTAGAGGATTTAGAAAAAGGGAGACCAGTCATAGAGAATTGCAGTAGTCTGAGAATGAATATAAACAGAAGAGTTTATGCAGTTTCAAAAATGAGAAAACATCGGACCTGGAAATGTTTTTAAGACTTAAATGACATGAGCGAATGAGTGATTGTAAGTGATAATTTTATTCTTCCTGTCCATACAATAATGACAATACCCAATTTATGTAGTTTTTTGTTTTTGCTTTATTACCTTTACTTTAACAAAGTATATCATTTTTCTTTTAAAACTTTTTTTGAGGAGGTTGACATATAACAAGACCCATAGCTTTTTACTTTTCTGTAGACTCATTTTTATGAGGGATTATTTTTTGGAAGACAACCTAAATTTTTTATTGATGTAATTTTTGTATACACTGAACTTTTTTAGCACTTTTTATTTCATTTTATTGGTAATACTGGGTGCTTAAAAAACAGCAATTCTGTAATTTTTTTCAGAATTATGTTATGATATTGATTGTGCAGGATACATTATGTATTCTCCAAAGACATACAGATAGGGACATAGGGAATTAATAGCACTATATAAATGAATACAATTATTATTATTATTATTTTGCTATATAGGTTGATAAGATTACAGTGATAACCAATTTATATATATTATTTTACACATTTTTGTATCAGACCCGGGGTGTAATGCTCGGCACACTGTCCACTGGAAGCAGTTCAGGAGGAGTTGAAATAGGAGCTTAGATTAGAACATGACCTTGTGAAAGTTATTCAACTCTTTGGAATTTTTTGTGTGTTTTGCTACCTTACAACCTGGAATTTCAAAAACATTTTTGAGGGTTACTATCAGTTCATATAAAGAACATGCCTACAACTGTGAACATTTAGTTTTCATTGTATTGTGAAGCAAACAAAAAATAGGACAAAACAACAGAAAATTTGAGTTTGCATAACTATTCATCTCCCTAAAGTCAGTACTTTGTAAAGCCTCCTTCTCTGGCAATTAAAGCTGCAGGTCGCTTCAGATAAGTCTCTATGAGCTCTCCAAATCTTGCCACTTGGATTTTTGCCCATTCCTCAGGGCAAAACTGTTCCAACTCATTCAAGTTAGATGGTTTCTTCTGGTGAGCAGCAGTCAAAACAGATGCTCAATTGTATTAAGGTCTAGACTTTGACTAGGCCACTCCTATACCTTTCAATGTTTCCCCTTAAACCAATCAAGTGTTGCTATAGCAGGTTGCTTTGTGTCATTGTCTTGTTGTAAGGTGAACCTCTGTCCCAGTCTCAAATCACTGACAGAATGAAACAGGTTTTGTTCAAGAATATCCCTATATTTTGCACCCCCATCTTCCCCTCAATTCTGACCATTTTCCCTGTGCCTGCTGCTGAAAAACATCCCCACAGCATGATGATGCCACCACCTTGCTTCACTGTGTAGATGCGCTGCGTTGGTTTTGTGCCGTGCCAGACACAGTGTTTACCTTGGTGGCCAAAAAGTTAAGTTTTGGTCTCATCTGACCACAGCATCTTCCTCCATACATTTGGAAAGTATATCACATGTATTTTGGTAAAATCAAAACAAGCCTTTCAATTTAGAGCTGTAAGTAAAGGCTTTTTTATGGACACTCATCCATAAAGGCCAGATCTATGGAGTGTATGGCTTATTTTGGTCATATGGACAGATACTCCAGTCTTTGTTTGGGAACTCTGCAGCTCCTTCAGGGTTACCTTTGTCCTGGCTCTCTGAATGATGTCCTCCTTACCTAGGCTGAGAATTTTGGTGGGTGGCCCTCTCTTGGCAGGTTTGTTGTGGCACAGTGTTCTTTCCACTTGATGATAATGGATTTGATGGTGCTTTGGGGAACATCAGAGATGCTGATATTTTTTTAGAACCCAACTGTTATGTTCCTACAACAACTCACAAAGGTGTAAAGGTAGCACACAGAAGACTGCAACTGACCGTGCTGATTCCTGTACAGACTAGATATTCCAACCCTGCAGTCCCTAGTGGTTCTTTTTTGAGTTGGAATAACCCTGAAAACAGACAAAATGATGGCAACTCAGGCCTATGCTGCCTGATCAGCAATCGAGTACTTTACATTCCTCCTAAGAAACCGCAGGGCTGAGAAGAATGCAAATTACCTACAGAAGGTAAGGTATGCTGAAGTAGAAAGTGATCTAAGAGTGAGTAAGACAAACAACAAAATACCAGAGAAGGTGAATATTGCTAAAGAATATGCCACCTACTAAATGAATACAAACATAAGATGAGTGCAGAGTGGAGAAGAAAAACCACAGAGGGAAATATCCTAGCTGGTATTCCACTGATTACCAGAAACTAACAGCAATATGGCTTGTCTTCAAAATGAATATATTACCAGCAGGAGGAACATATTTAAAGCCACACCCAAAAGGTGATTGGGAAGGCAAATGAGTAAATTAATAATCCTCTTACACTTATAGAACCAGAGCATGGATAACAGACACTAAACACCCAAAGAAAAGGTGAATCTACTGTGGTCTCACTCAACCTGACTACTGGTTACAGAGCACAGGCTCAAAGGTTTGAATCCAGACACAAGGGCCAACCCTGACTTGTAGTTCTCAACAACTTTGTCTGACTTGTTTGGAGATCTCCTTGGTCTTCATGGTGTTTGGTTAATAGTGCCTCTTGCGTAATGGTATTGCAGCCTCTGTGGCCTTTCAGAAAATGTGTGTACATACTGACAGACCCGGAGACACTTAGTTTGCTTGGAAATCTAGCTCACCGCCACCTGACCTTGTCATCGCCCAGACTCAAAAGTCGGCCCTGCCCTGGCCGCGAAGTAAGCACTGAAGAAAGTAATTCAGCTGGGTTCAACAAGTGTTTCTTTATTCGTGCATTGACAGACAGTGCACAACTAACGTTTACACGTTTGTGGCTTAACGCCCTTAGTCATAACGATATGACTAAGGGTGTTAAACGTTAGTTGTGCACTGTCTGTCTATGCACGAATAAAGAAACACTGTTGTTAAACCCAGCTGGATTACTTTTTTCAACACTTAGATTGCTCACAGGCGGACTTCCTTTCAGAAAGCTTTTGACTTATGAAGATAAATCCTGGCACCAGAAATTTGTAGGGGCTTTATAGCAAAAGGGGTGAATACATATGCACATAGCAATTTTTATATATGTTAACCCATAAATATAATCTTCGTCTATATTTTTCCAACTTCACTTCCGCAATTTAGACTAATTAGTGCTGATGCATCACACACAAATTGAATTACAATGATACTTTAACATGGGTTGTTAAGTGGCAGAATAGGTAAAAGGACAACGGGTTGGATACTTTTGCAAGGTACCATAGTATCTAATTTCTATTGAAGTACATTATATAGTGTACACTTGCTCTCTTAAGTGTAGTTCTTGCAGCGTGTTTTTAACCTTGTTTAGCTTAATAAATAATTTTTGAAAATGGCATGAGTGGAGTCCCTCTTTTTTTTGATACGCAAGGCACATAGATATGTCAGACATATAATTAGTGCTTTGGATGCTTAGTTTACCATACTAGCTAAAAAAAAATGAATTAAAAAAATGATGTGCCCCCCCAATTTTTGATAACCAGCCAAAGTAAAGCACACAGATGAGGGCTGAGATTCTCAGGTTGAGAAGGTCTATGGATATTGGCTCCTTCCCACCCTAAACATACCATCCTGTAGCCTCTACAGAATGTGCACATCCATTAGTTGCTTGAGTTTCCTATTGACTTACAATATATTCATTACTTAAGACTAGAGACGAGAGAACCTTGGGTTCGGGCTTGGAAAATGACTTGAAAATCCCCTTGGTGAGTAACGCACTGTGCTTGTGTCTGAGTGATGCGCAGCGCAGGTCATTCTCCAAGCCCGAACCCTGAGTCTTAAGACTGAAGTTTCGCTCATCTCTACTTGAGACAAGCTTGTCTGAGCTTCCGATCTGCTCGATTCAAGTACGGAGCACTTGAACATTTTAGTGCTCGCTTATCACTAAGGATAAAATCATATAGTATGCATCATTGAAGATTTAATAATCTTATGATTGCATAGGTAATAAACTGCACTTGGTGCAGAGCATTACCTAACCTGTCAATGTTTAACTGACAGGTTGATTCAATCTACACTTCCAGCAAGATGTAATGAACTGGATTGAAAGGCAGAGTAGAAGGCTATTGTTGCCATTGTGACCCATCAGTTACCCACAATCTCACTGCAGAAGTGCCGATGGGCTGACAGAAGGAGTGTTCTCCCTCTGTCAAATCTGTCAAACACCTCATGTGCTGCGATCACTTTTGACAGATGCAGCATGAGCCCAGCTGTGTGTATTATTCAGGTTATTTCAGCTGAATGCGATGGTACAAGTAACAACCTCATGACAAATATAGTCATATGAAAAAGTTTGGGCACCCCTACTAATGTTAACCCTTTTTCTTTATAACAATTTGGGTTTTTGCAACAGCTATTTCAGTTTCACATATCTAATAACTGATGGACTCAGTAATATTTCTGGATTGAAATGAGGTTTATTGTACTAACAGAAAATGTGCAATCCGCATTTTATCAAAATTTGACCGGTGAAAAAGTATGGGCAACTCAACATAAAAGTGACATTAATATTTTGTAGATCCTCCTTTTGCAAAAATCACAGCCTCTAGTCGCTTCCTGTAGCTTTTAATTAGTTCCTGGATCCTGGATAAAGGTATATTTGACCATTACTGTTTACAAAACAATTCCAGCTCAGTTAAGTTTGATGGTCGCCGAGCATGGACAGCACGCTTCAAATCATCCCACAGATGTTCAATGATATTCAGGTCTGAGCACTGGGATGGCCATTCCAGAACATTGTAATTGTTCCTCTGCATGAATGCCTGAGTAGATTTGGAGCGTTGTTTTGGATCATTGTCTTGCTGAAATATCCATCCCCTGCGTAACTTCAACTTCGTCACTGATTCTTGCACATTATTGTCAAGAATCTGCTGATACTGAGTTGAATCCATGCGACCCTCAACTTTAACAAGATTCCCGGTGCCGGCATTGGCCACACAGCCCCAAAGCATGATGTAACCTCCACCAAATTTTACTATGGGTAGGAAACGCCTTTTTGTATGACCAAACAAATCAATCTTTGCTTCATCATTCCACAGGACCTTCTTCTAAAATGTAACTGGCTTGTCCAAATGTGCTTTTGCATACCTCAGGCGACTCTGTTTGTGGCGTGCTTGCAGAAACGGCTTCTTTCGCATCACTCGCCCATACAGCTTCTCCTTGTGCAACGTGCGCTGTATTGTTGACCGATGCACATTGACACCATCTGCAGCAAGATGATGCTGCAGGTCTTTGGAGGTGGTCTGTGGATTGTCCTTGACTGTCTCACCATTCTTCTTCTCTGCCTTTCTGATATTTTTCTTGGCCTGCTACTTCTGGGCTTAACATGAACTGTACCTGTGTTCTTCCATTTCCTTACTGTGTTCCTCACAGTGGAAACTGACAGTTTAAATCTCTGAGACAACTTTTTGTATCCTTCCCCTGAACAACTATGTTGAATAAGCTTTGTTTTCAGATCATTTGAGAGTTATTTTGAGGAGCCCATGATGCCACTCTTCATAGGAGATTCAAATAGGAGAACTACTTGCAAGTGGCCACTTTAAATACCTTTTCTCATGATTGGATACACCTGCCTATGAAGTTCAAAGTTCAATGAGGTTACAAAACCAATTTAGTGCTTTAGTAAGTCAGTAAAAAGTAGTTAGGAGTGTTCAAATCAAGAAATTGATAAGGGTGCCCATACTTTTGCACCGGTCAAATTTTGTTTAACTGCGGATTGCACATTTTCTGTTAGTACAATAAACCTCATTTCAATCCAGAAATATTACTGAGTTCATCAGTTATTAGATATATGAAACTGAAATAGCTGTTGCAAAAAACCAAATTGTTATAAAGAAAAAGGGTTATCATTAGTAGGGGTGCCCAAACTTTTTCATATGACTGTTTATCATATAGCGTTAAGGGGTGAAGGTAAAGTGGCTATATGCATCCTAATAGTCTGCCATATGCTGCAGGCAATTCCATTCAAAAAATCTGTACAATATCTTTGTAAAACCAGTGCATCATGTTATAAATTGTGCAATTAGTCCAGTGTAAAACTGACATCAAAATAACCAAGAAATGTTCAGGATTTGTTCTCAGAATGTTAAACATTCATGCAGAAACATTTTGTATGTACTGAATGCTAGAATGAATGACAATGTAATTATTTAGCAATTCCCATTTTATCCATGCACATTGATGCTGGCAATGTGTACTATTATAGTAATTGAATTGTACAAGGTAGTTATTTCATTTTCTTTCTGTCCTAAAATTGAGAGATTATGATCTCATATCTCTAATGTCAAAGTCAGTTTTATTGAAGCTATTAGATCAGTAACCTCCATGTTTCATGCTAGCCATACAGGAAACTTGAGGACAAGCATTTCCCTTTTTCTCCTTTCCGCCTATTAGAAAATGGTTCCAGCTTTTATCTTGTAACAGTACAAGGAAAAAACAGATGAGGTTGGATGCTCCGGGAGATAATAAATCTAATGGCCCTGAAATAGGACCCACAAGGATACAAATGTTTTCAGAGCCTGAAAAGCAGACAGCAATCTCAATCTGTTCTAGAGTCGTCACAGCTAAAAGGTAATTCTGAGAATTAATGTTATTTTCTTAGGTGTGAGCTAGAAAGATGTACAAATAAAATGGTAAGCACATAAATAAATACTTGTACATTTCTGTACTTGTTGTATGTTATGTTTATTAGAGGTGGTATGATACCACAAAAAAATTGGAAGATACTGTAAATAACATTTTTAGGACTTAAAAGGCATTTGAAGGAAATCATTGACATACAAAGTATTTAAAGGGGAAATCCACTTAAAATTGATCTTGAATTGTGATGAGCGAACCCGTGGATGTTTGGGCTCACTGAACTAGCATGAACAAAAAAAAAATCGAGTTCGGCAGCCCAACTTGACAGTGGTCGCCAAACCCCATATAAGTCTAAGGGACCCGAACTTATGTGACGTGGTTTATAGGCTACCGTTATTTTGGCCATATTATTGACTAATACCTCAGATATTTTGTATATATTTTTCTGCACATAACATTTTATACAGGGTGCAGCCAGGCCCCTTTATGTTTGGTACTTCCATAATGCAGTCCCCGTCCCTATAATGTGCACATAAGTACCGGGCAGCCCGCCTGGTCGAATAGTATGGGCGTGTAATAGGCTGCTGACTAGGATACTATGCATCTGTAAGTGTGAATGGCGCCCTATGTAAGCCACTAGTGTACAATTTTATTATCTTGTGATCACCCCCCCCCCATGTTTGGGAGTTGTGTGAGTGATTTGCTCCTCTTGCACCTGTGATGTCTCCATCTATTGGGAGTCTGGTTGCATCCTGGTAGTGCATTAGTTTTTTGGCCTGAGCAGTTCACCACTACTTTATCCTGCTGTAAGTATGGGGATTTCATGTTCCATCGTCCTCTACCCACTTTCCCAGAGCACAGTGACATATAGGATCCGTGGTCAGGGCTACATTCGGATTCCATGGCGAAGACCCGCGTCGCCTGCATACAGTACGGGACACTTAACACCGACAGTGGGGTCCCCAAATTGCTTCAGGCTACGGGGAACCGTGTGTCAGCGCAAGGAGGAACGTCTCATACATTTCCACAGACACCGGTGATTACCTCTGATTCACCCAGGATCGGCTGGAGTCCATCCATGGCGGCGGAGAGCAGCACGAACGGGGCCCCTTAAGAACTGTTAGTAAACGGAACTTTGAACCGCAGCCCCCTGGGTCGTGCTTGTCATTGCCGCCGCCACCGCCCCATGCTTTGGCGCCATCAGCCGTCCCCATCGTCCTCATCCTCCCTGGGGCTCACTCCACCTGTGGGGAGCTGAACTATCTGAGCTGCGTTAACATCAGCCCCAGAGGAGAGCAACATCTCACAGCGGCGGTTAATCCCTGGCCGCACACCATGGGTGGCACTGCAAAGCATTCCCACTCCCATCCAACACCGTCCCTGCAAGAGTAAAAGTCGCAGGGAGGGTCGGTGGAGGAGGAGGCCAAGACCCCAGTCACTGCTGCAACCGGTGACATGCTTCCCAGGAACCCTTCGCTCTCCTTCCATTCCCCCTGTACACTGGACACCTTGCACCTGTTTGTTTGTTATTTACTTGTAGCCAACGGGGCCACGGAGCTGAGTCAGGCCAGTCAGAGCAGAACCCCACGAAACCACTGGCCCGCTGATGAGTAACCCTTTGGAGCACTAAATTTGGCGCTGCGAGCATGGTCTCGTGCCTGCAACCGCAGGTACTGCGTGCCTTAAACATTTTCCACCTGGTGGCACAAAACCGGATATTGTTGTTGTGTGATTAATGGACTGTATAAAAACTGTTTGCCTGCCATTAACCATCTTGGCGTTGGAAAAGAAGGGGCGTGCCAGCATGGGCGGAACTCAAAAAGAGCGCAAAAGCGTGGGTGCAGTCCAGAAAGAGCATGAAAGAGAGCCGCACTGCCAGAAACTTTTTGTAAACAAGGGATTGTCATTAACCTACCCCCATTGCTGATGCTGTGGCACCATCACTAGCTCCATCGGTGCTGTATGCTATGCTTTGCTTTCCGGGGGCTTCATGCCGCACTTTACGGGAGCATCATGGTTGCCGCAGAACATCGGGGAGCATATAATTGGACTGGACTCTTGATCTGTGATCACTCTGGGAAAACTGGACACTATGCTGGAGGTAGTCGCATAGTGTACAGAACCAGAAGAGACAGGGACCGGTCCTCTGGTACAACCAGCATCTGCTCAGATGGTAGCGTGAAAATAAATGTGTTGTAGATAGTTAAATAATGCTACAGTATAATGTGCAGAATGTTGTTTTTTTATTTTTCTTTGTTTAACAAACTTGGCACGTGGGCCTTCTGTGATATATGTGGCCAGCACTGCACCTGTAAATAATTAGTAAGACCCGAAAACCTGTCGGTGTGCTGAAGAGGAAAAGACGCCTCCGGAACGCTCTGAGCACATCCAGAGCCTTTGTTGGGGATTAAGGGCAGGTCCCCCATACAATAGCTGCTATTATGTGAACTGCTAAGTGAATGTTTTATATAGATAGGTTATGCATTTACAATGTCAACCGGTTTCATGTGATATGTAAAATGTATGATAAGTTTGCAACGTTGAAGTGATCCTGCCTCCCATAAAGGGAAGAATGTTACCTGTTTATATGCATAATCAAAAATTGCGGTATACTATCCCACTGATGAAGCGTGAGAGTAGAAAGAGACCGCACTCAATCCGCTGTGAAGGATTTCTTTATTCAAACACGTGCAGAGTGGAGGGCTGGAGACACACTGTGAGCTGGCTCCTCAAGAATGGACGACAGCTGTTTCGCCCAAATTGGGCTTCCACAGGTCCACATGTGGAGCTACGGCTACACCCCTTTTAAAGGAGTGCTCACAGATTGCCCCAGACCACATAAAAACAAATAGGAGATTTGTGTATGCATATAAAATACATGTATCCATTTCCATGCATGAATTTACAACAAACTTTAAACATGTAAAAGAACACACTTGAATAAAATGAAGCAATGGGTGATAGACAGGCAGAACTATCATAGGAACACAGATATTAAGCATGTAAAAAAACACACTTGAATAAAATGAAGCAATGGGTGATAGACAGGCAGAACTATCATAGGAACACAGATAGATCCACACGATCGTTTAACCCTTGGGGGCCCTGTGCCCCATAATTAATAATTAACCTAGCCTCCTCTTGTAGCAACAATTTGTGCAGGTCGCCCCCCTTCAAAGGGAGGGAGACCTTTTTAAGGCCGGCAAAACGCAAAACGTCGGGGTCACCATCATGACAATCCTGGATATGGGAAATTAATCTGGGAGAACCTTTCCCTGATGTTATTGAACTGTAATGTTCCCTGAATCGCACATATAAGCATCTTATAGTCTTGCCTATGTAGAACCTGCCACAAGGGCAGAGCACCACATAGACCACAAACTTGGTTTTGCATGAGATGAATTGATGGACAGTGTGCAAGTGCGGGCCGACTTGTACGGAGCGACCTTTTAAATGCTGGCTGCAAAAACGACACTGACCGCACCGGTAATTCCCTGGTGGGCAGCATTTGTCTAGCCAGGTTGTCGAATTGTCGAACCCTCCAGGCTCTCCACCCGAGCACAGGCACAGGCGGTACCGCAAGCGATATTGCAGGTAATCTGCGGTGGTGCAGGACTTTGCTTCTCTCCCTCTTTATTATACTATCCCACTGAACCTAGGAGAAAATGTCTTCCTCAAGTTAAAGAAGATGATCAGCAATTGTATATGGCGTGGCACCAAACCCCGACTGAAATACTCAATGCTGACTAAATCTCGCTGGGACGGAGGGGCGGGGCTCCCGGATCTTAAAGCTTATCATGCAGCAGCGGTGGGTGGTTGCATATTGGATCTCCTGCACAGTAAAGACAGAAAATTGTCGGTGGAGATTGAATGTGACCTATGCCCGAATATGGCACATGGAATCTTCTGGTTGTCATGTAGAACTAACCTTGGGACCCTGGGAGTTTCCCTGATCCTCTTGTCCCTGGCTACAGCGTGGAGGACAGCCAATAGACGATATAGATTGACAGGAGAACTGGGTCCTATGACGCCTCTGGTGGGCAACCCCGCGTTTCAATGCTGGTTTCACGAACCTCATCCCAGACTGATTTCAACGCCAATGGGAAGGATTCCACGAATTAAAGACGTAATTACCCAACAGGGATGCAAACCACTGATATCCCTGCTTGGAGACCGGCCACGGGAACCAGGTTACTGGTTCCAATATCTACAACTACGTAGTTTCATAGATTCTCTGGCTCCGGGATCTGAGATACATAAGGATCTGACTCCATTTGAAAAACTATGCTTCCTTAGAGAAACACCCCCTCACATAGTCTCAATAATCTACAACATAGCAGTGCCCGAGGGGGGTGGAGGAGACGACTTGCCTGACTACGTTAGATATTGGCAAACAGAATTGTGCCAAACTTTTCCCAAGGCACAATGGTGTAAGTCATTTAACCTAACACATAAATCCACCATTTCTTGTAGAATGCAGGAACTCAATTATAAAATCCTCTCACGGTGGTATAGGACACCCGCCAGACTACATAAAATGTTCCCAGAGGTATCGGACGCCTGTTGGAGGTGCCAGACCTCAGTGGGCACAATGCTACATATCTGGTGGACCTGCTCAGGGATACAGGGTCTTTGGAAAGATGTCTTTGCTCTCTATAACCATTTACATCACACGGAAGTGACACCCTCACCGGAAGTGGCCCTCTTATCAATGTATACAGGGGCAGTATCCAAGGCAAAGAAAGGCTTGCTCTCGTACTTTATGATTTCAATGAGGCAAATCATACCGAGGCATTGGAGATCCCCCTGTACATTGAGGAGAGCAGACTGGGTAGAGGCTATGGATGGCCTGCGGCGTCTGGAGGAGTTGAGAGCGTTTGACGAAGGGAAAGACTCCTTGTGTTTCTCGATTTGGTATCCGTGGCTTCAGTATAGAGAAACACAGCAATTCCAAATCTGATTACTCACAGGCGCTCTATCACAATAAATATTCAAGAAGCCGGGATGGGCTCCTGGACACAGGAGTAGCGCGGCATCACAATACAGACCTTCTCCTCCCCCCCATTTCCCCATCTCTTCCCCTCCTTCCCTTTTTCTCTACTTATCTTTCTCTCCCTCTCTCTTTATCTCTTTCTCACCTAATTGATATACATAGGGTCATGTTTTCATACCTATTGAACCAGACTATACAGAAGGAAGTTGCCTTTAACACTTTACACGGAATAAATATAAAGATAGAAGATTATTACATGTTAAAATTAAGGTGTTCTATAGGATGTTATACAGATTTTACCTTCCACATGATTTGCGATACATTTCATAGTACCATACGTTTTACGAGACTTAAAGACATAGGTTATTTTATAATCTTCATATGCTGTAACATTGTGCAACATGAAAGACCCTTATGCATTTCTTATCTTCTGTTATATGAAAACTTTTGAAATAATAAAGAAATATTAAACGAAAAATTGCGGTATACTCTGTATTTTGTTTTGCAGCCCCGGAGTGCTATGATTCACTGTGGGGGAATGTGGCACCCCTGAGGCTTCAGTCGCCACAGAGTATTGCATCTGTTGTAAGATTCTAATTCTCTCCCGGGTGAGAAGAAGTTAATCACTGGTTTGTTTTACTTACACTAAATCATGAGCTCATAACTTACATAAACACTCAGATAGTGAGCCAATCACCACACAAAGGAAACCAGGCTGGGGAAATCCCCCAGAACTGCTGAGTCATTCCTGAGGTGGGGGCCGCTCTCAAAGAGTAGCAAGGCAAGCAGTTTCACTTTGAGTCAGAGAACAGCCCAGGACAGAGAACAGAGCAGACAGCCTTGAGGGAGCAGCATTTAACAGGCTGGCCTGAGACGGGAGACAGGTGGAGATAATCCGAGGGCCAGGTGCCACAACACCGCACTGAGTCTGCAGGAGTGAAACTGAAAGAGGGTGAGAGACAGAGGCAGCCGGTGGAGATGTTGGGACAAGAGGAGATGGTAGCTGAGGTTGAGCCTAACCGTTCCAACAGTGCCAGCGCAAGTTGGGGTGCAGGACCCTCGGTTGGGGATACCTTCACGGACTCCAACAAATCTGCAAGAGATGGGGATTTCATGTCCCATCGTCCACTACCCACTTTCCCGGAGCACAGTGACGTATAGGATCCGGGGTCAGGGCTACGGTCAGACCCCATGGCGAGGACCCACGTCACCTGCATACGGGACGGGTCACTTAACACCAACAGAGGAGTTCCCACATTTCTTCAGGCTACGGGGAACCGTGTGTCTGCGCAAGGAGGAAGGTCTCACACATTTCAAACAGACACTGGTGATTGCCTCTGATTCACCCAGGATCGACTGGAGTCAAGCCATGGCGGCGAAGAGCAGCACCTCCGGGGCACCTTAAGAACTGTGAGTAAAAGGAACTTTGAACCGCAGCCCCCTGTGTCATCATTGCCGGCGCCGCCGCCGCAC
Source organism: Anomaloglossus baeobatrachus (assembly GCF_048569485.1). Lineage (NCBI taxonomy): Eukaryota > Metazoa > Chordata > Amphibia > Anura > Aromobatidae > Anomaloglossus > Anomaloglossus baeobatrachus. The sequence goes on along the minus strand of NC_134353.1, from coordinate 714,733,470 downwards.
ACTTCGGCGCCATCAGCCGTCCCTATCCTCCTCATCCTCCCTGGGGCTCGCTCCACCTGTGGGGAGCTGAACTATCTGAGCTGCGTTAACATCAGCCCCAGAGGAGAGCAACATCTTGCAGCGGCGGCTAATCCCTGGCCGCACACCACGGGTGGCACTGCAAAGCACCCCCCCATTCCTATCCAACATCGCCCCTGGAAGAGGAAAAGTCGCAGGAAGGGTCGGCGGCGGAGCATGCCGAGACCCCCGTTGACACGCTTCCCAGGGACCCTTCGACTTCCTTCCATTCCCCCTTTACATCAGACACCTTGCAACTGTTTGTTTGTCATTTACATGTAGCCGACGGGGCCATGGAGCCGGGTAATGCCAGTCACAGCAGAACCCCACAAAAGCACTTGCTCGGTGACGAGTAACCCCTTAGACCCGTGGGATGCTACACAAGCATGGCACTGAGTGATAACTTAATTATCCAAAATTAAAATAGCTGATTTTTCTTATTTCATGGAAGAGTTTTAGAAAAGAGGATTATCAGATTAACTCAATACTCCACTATTTAGATAGCAAAAGTAAAAAACACAATGTACAATAGCCAGTGTCAGACTGGGATCCAAAGGGGGAATTGACTCTAGGGGCCTACCCTACAGCGATATGCAAATAGCTTTTAGCCAGTATCCCAGTTACAGTGGAGCATTGACTGTAAAACACATGTGACTCCTACACATCTACTGTGCGCATACCTTAACTAGGATGTACAATTCTAGTAGTTTGCATTAAAGGGGTTCTTTGGTGAAAACAAGTTATCACCGATCCACAGGATGCACAGGTTAGGTAGGTGATAGCTTATTGTTTGGTGGAACCAAACCAGCTGAAACTGCTGTGATCGGAAGAATGTGAAGCTTTTATCCCTGACAGGACACTTTTATCACCTTTATAAAATACAGCGGTAAGTCAGATGTGTGACTGCAGCTCCATTCATCCTTTTTGGGACTGCCAGAAAAAGCCAAGAAAAGCGCTCGCAGCCACGGAAGGAATTAATGGATCAGGACATGAGCTCCAGTGTAAAGGGGATAATAGTTGCACATTTTGCCGATCAGTGCGGGTCCCAGCAGTCGGGCCCCCACTGATGAATAAATTATCACTTATCCTTAGGCCATGTTCACACTTTCAGTATTTGGTCAGTATTTGTAAGCCAAAAGCAGGAGTTGGTGAAAATGCAGAAGTGGTGCCTGTATTTCTATTACACTTTTCCCTCTAATTTTACCACTCCTGGTTTTGGCTACAAATACTGCTGTAAAATACTGACCAAATACTCAACGTGTGCACATGGCCTTAGCATAGACAATTACTTGTTTTCAACAGAGAAACTCTGTAAGTGCATATTTGCTATAGTGTAATAGTCTCAGGAGTTAAATGTTCAAGTATTTCATCTCTATTGGAACCTTCCCCATATTGATATCAGAGAGAAAAAGTGATATCTATACACAACACAATCCACTATACTAAGACCAATAATACCACATACAAGGGGGAAATACACAGTGACTAGACAACATATTACCACCACATAGTGACCAAATTCAACCACATACATGGGCGAAATTCCCCCACACCGTAACCAGACCACATAGTAACCAAATAATACCACATGCAAGGGAGATATACTGCAACACTATGACCAGACCACATAATGACCAAATAATAATGCACACAAGAGAGAAATACCATTACATCGTAACCAGACCACGTATTACCACCACATAGTGACAGAATAAAACCACATACAAGGGTCAAATATCAACACCCCATGACCAGACCACATAGTGATTGAATAATACTACTGAATAATGATCATGAATAAAACCCACAATACTAATAACACTAATATTACCATCAGTGCCATTATACAAAGGTGCTCTGTATATAGTGTCAGTGTGCTAGTAATACAGCGATCACCGGTGACATTATAGACAGGAATTCTGTATAAAGTGTTGTGAGGTAGCAACCACCAATGTGGTAAATGTTCGCTATGTGTCGCAGTGGAGAAGGTCCCTGCAATATTAAAGTGAAGAAGTTGCTATGGGACTTGTAGTTCCACAAAGGCTTGGTTCTGCATATAAGGGTCAGGTTCCCTTTAACAATGCCAGTATGCTGTGCAGGTCTGGAAACACAGACCTCCACCTGTGGGTGTGTCCAGTCTGATTTAAGAGACTGTCAGTGAGTGTGAAGCAGTGTGTGGAGCAGCCTCAGGCAGGTAAAGAGTCTGCTATTCTCAGAGAGGTTGGAGCCTCTGGAAGGAACCTGCCCAAGGAAGCGTGGGTTGCCTTCAACTATCTGGAACTGAGTGTGTGGAGGCTGAGGGAGCTCCACTCTGACACTCGTCGTGTCCAAACCTGAGCGGGCGATCCGCTACAAAGACTGACCAGAAATCCGTGTCTCCTGGGGAGACAGCCATACCTTCACTATGGACATTTAAATGGATTTGAAGCCCACGGTACGTGAAGGTGTTTAGTTTACCTTTTCTTTTAACCCCATAGCGACGGCCTAACGTCTCAAGACGTCGGAAAAACAGGGTACTTATTCTGTTCCGACGTCTTGAGACGTCAGGCCGGAAAAAGCTTGTAGCGCCCCCAGTGACAAAAAATCTCGGGGGTTTCAGCTACTGGAGGTAGCTGAGACCCCCAAGATTATGAATCGGGGTGTTTTTTTTGGACCCCGATAATGTGATCGCCGGTATACACCGTATACCGATGTACACATAAAAAAAATAAAATGGCAAATAATGCTGATTTCTTTCTCATCTGACATGATCAAACATGTCATATGATAAAGAAATATAATCCTCTAGTGCCCCCAAGGCCCCCGGTACCGGAGAGTCCCCCCACCACCCCTACCCCCCCCCTCCGGAGCAGTCAAAATGGCGCCGAAGCGCACAGAAAACTGCAGCCACCGCCGGCTCTGCATTCATTTCCCTCCGATCTGAAATGATCAAACATTTCAGATCGCAGGGAAATGTCCTCCCCCTGACCCCTCCTCCGGTCCACCGGAGCCCTCTGGTCCACCGGAGCCCCCTCCGGTTCTCTAGAGCGCTCCCCCTACCCCCCCCTCCGGAGCATGCAAGATTGCGGCGCGCAGCGCACAGCGAGCGGCCGCATTCATCCTGCTCTTTCTGCCGCATGTGACACGTCACATGCGGCAGAAAAGTCGTCCCCAGGTCCCCCGGTCAGCCCCCGGTCAGCCCCGGTCAGCCCCGTTACCTGGCTGCTGCTCCGTCCCCGCGATCACTCTGCCTCCTAGAAAGCTGGCGGCGCATGCGCAGACAGCGGCTGTCAGCTGGATCCTTGTAAGCAGGGACGCTGACCTTGCTGCTGCGCTGTGGACCGGGGGGAGAGTGAGTGCAGTAATCTGCAGCCACACTCCTCACATGGAGAGCCTGCTGTTCTAGAATATGGGGGGTACATTCTGTGAGCGTGCCCCTCATATTCTGGAATGAGGTTACTGCAGGTCACTCTGCCCTAGGTTGGACCGGGGCAGTGTGAGTGCAGTATTCTCAGATTACTGCACCCACACTGCTCATGGAGAGCTTGCTCTTCCAGAAAATGGGGGATACATTCCCTGAACGTGCCCCCCATATTCTAGAAGGTCCAGAGTCTCCGAGGGACCTCCAAAATGGATTACAGCGACCGAAATTTATTTATTTTCAATAAATTGGTGAAAAAGGAATGTTTCGGGGAGTTTTTTTTTCAAATCAATTTTTTTTTGTGTTTATTTTTTTCTATTACTGACTGGGTTAGTGATGTCGGGTATCTGTTTAGATGCCGTGACATCACTAACCCCAGGGCTTAATGCCAGGTGACATTACAGCTGGTATCAACCCCGTATATTACCCCGTTTGCCACCGCACCAGGGCGCGGGATGTGCTGGAGCGAAGCGCCAGGATTGGCGCATCTAATGGATGCGCCACTTCTGGGGCGGCTGCGGCCTGCTATTTTTAGGCTGGGAAGAGTCCAATAACCATGGCTCTTCCCACCCTGAGAATACCAGACCCCAGCTGTCCGCTTCACCTTGGCTGGTGATCTAATTTGGGGGGGACCCCACGTTTGTTTTTTTGTTTTTTTTTAAAAAAAAACGCCTGGGGAGCCCTCCAAATTGATCACCAGCCAAGGTGAAGCTGTCAGCTGTGGTTTGCAGGCTACAGCTGTCTGCTTTACCCTAGCTGGCTATCAAAAATAGGGGGGACCCCACGTCGTTTATTTTAATTATTAATTTTTTGGGGGGCTAAATACAAGGCTAGGCACCCTTTAGTGCCACATGAAAGGCACTAAAGGGCGCCAGCTTAGAATATGCAGGGGGGTGGGACGTTATATATGTTTGACATCTATCCATTCATCCATTGTAACATTTTAGGCTGTGCGCCCACAATCAGGGTTTGCAGCGTTTTGGGCGCAGAGTGTTTTCCCCGCGTCCATAGCGCTGCATTGTGCAGTAGAAGCACAGTGGAAGGATTTTTAGAAATCCTATGCCCAATGTGCTTCTTTTCTCCGCAGCATACACTGACATGTGGTGCAGCTTCTCGAGCCTCAGCATGTCAATTTATGCTGCGGAGACAAGAGTGTTCTCTGCAGGTAGCATAGAGCTCCACAGCAGCCTGAACCCAAATCGTGGGCATGGGCAGCTGCGTTCTCCCGTGGACAACACTCACATCTCTGCAGGAAGGCTGACACTGTGTACTAGACGCCGTGTCGCTGGATCATGGCCACATAGCCTAAAAGTGAGAAATTTGTTGCTACAGCAACATTTTTGTGAAGTACCTGTGGATTCAAAATGCTTACTATACTCCTGAATAAAATCCAGTTTCCAAAATGGGGTCACTTGTGGGGGGTTTCTGCTGTATAGGTACCCAAGGGGCCCTGCTAATGTGACATGGTGCCCGCAATTTATTTCAAATGGTGCGCCTTCCATTCCAAGCCCTCCCATTTATCCAAACAGAGGTTTTTGGCCACATGTGGGGTATCCCTGTGCTCATAAGACATTGGATAACAACCTGTGGGGTCCATGGTTTGTTGTTGCCTCTTGAAAAAGTAAGAAATATGATGCTAAAGCAACATTTTTTTGAAAAAAATGAAAATTTTCAATATGGCAACCTAAGCTTATCAAATTCTGTGAAGTACTCTTGGATTCAAACTGCTCAATATACACCTAGATAAAAGCCTTGAGGTGTCTTGTTTCCAGAATGGGGTCACTTGTGGGGGACCTCCACTGTTTAGGCACCTTAGGGGCTTTCCAAATGCAACATAGCGTCCGCTAATGATTCCAGCCAATTGTGCAGTCAAATGGCGCTCCTTCCCTTCCGAGCCCTGCTGTGCACCCAAACAGTTGATTTTCATCACACATAAGGTATCAGCATACTCAGGAGAAATTGCACAATAAATCTTATGCTGAATTTTTTCCTTTTACACTTGTAAAAAAAAGCTACCTGGTTAAAGTAACAATTTTGTGGTAAAAATGTATTTTTTTATTTTCACAGCTCAACATTATAAACTTCTGTGAAGCACCTGAGGGTTCAGGGTACTCACCAAACATCTAGATAAATTCCTTCAGGGGTCTATTTTCCAAAATGGGGCCACATGTTGGGGAGCTTCACTGTATAGACACCTCAGGGGCTCTCCTAATGCAACATAGCGTCCGCTATTGATTCCAGCCAATTTTGCAGTCAAATGGCGCTCCTTCCCTTCCGAGCCCTGTCATGCGCCCAAACAGTTGATTTCCACCACATATAAGGTATCGCCAAACTCAGGAGAAATCGCACAATAAATTTCATGGTGATTTTTTTTCCTGTTACCCTTGTGAAAAAAAAAGCTACCTGGTTGAAATAACAATTTTGTGGTAACATTTTATTTTTTTATTTTCATGGCTCAACGTTATAAAATTCTGTGAAGCACCTGGGGGTTCAGGGTACTCACCAAACATCTAAATAAATTCCTTGAGGGGCCTAGTTTCCAAAATGGGGTCACTTGTGTGGGGTTTCTGCTGTTTAGGTACCTTAGGGGACCTCCAAATGCGACATGGTGCCCGCAATCTTTTTCAGCCAAATTTCCTTTCCAAAATTCAAATATTGTTCCTTCCGTTCCAAGCCCTCCCATTTGTCCAAACAAAGGTTTCAGACCACATGTGAGGTATCACCGTGCTCATAAAAAAGTGGGTAACAAACATTGAGGTCAAATTTTTGGAATTACCTCTTGAAAAAGTGAGAAAATTGATGCTAAAGCAACATTTTTGAGAAAATTATTAAAATTTTCAATATGACAACGTAACGTTAACAAAATCTGTGAAGTACCTGTGGATCCAAAATGCTCACTATACCCCTAGATAGAAGCCTTGAGGGGGTCTAGTTTCTAAAATGGCATCACTTGTGAGGGATTTCTTTTGTTTAGGTACCTTAGCGGACCTGTAAATGCAACATGGTGCCCGCAATCTATTTCAGCCAAATTTGCTTTCCAAAATTCAAATATTGCTCCTTCTGTTCCGAGCCCTCCCATTTGTCCAAACAGAGGTTTCTGACCACATGTGGGGTATCAGTGCGTTCATAACAAAGTGGGGAACAAGTTTTGTGGTCCATTTTGTTCTGTTATTTCTTCTAAAAGTGAATATATTTGGGTTAGAGCAACATTTTTAGGTAAAATTTAATTTTTGCTTTTTTTCATTCCACATTGCTTTTGTTCATGTGAAGCACCTGAAGGGTTAATAAACTTCTTAAATGTGGTTTTGAGTACTTTGGGGGGTGCAGTTTTTAGAATGGTTTCACTTTTGGGTATTTTCTGTCATCTAGGCCTATCGAAGTCACTTCAAATATGATGTGGTCCCTAAAAAAATGGTTTTGTAAATTTTGATGTAAAAATGAGAAATCGCTGATAAACTTTGAACTCTTCTAACTTCCTAACAAAAAAAATGTTGTTTCCAAAATTGTGCTTATGTAAAGTAGACATGTGGGAAATGTTATTTATTACCTATTTTGTGTCACAGAAATCTCTGGTTTAACGGTATAAAAATTCAAAAGTTGAAAATTGCTAAATTTTTGCCAAAATTCAATTTTTTTTCATAAATAAACGCAAAAAATATTGTCCTAAATTTGGTACTAACATGAAGTCCAATATGTGACGAAAAAACAATCTCAAAATCACCAGGATACGTTGAAGCGTTCCAGAGTTATAACCTCATGAAGTGACACTGGTCAGAATTGCAAAATTTGGTCTGGTCATTAAGGTGAAAATTAGCTCCGTCACTAAGGGGTTAAGCCAGGAGAGGCTTCATTGTGTTTTGGAAGGGCAGTTTATGTTGGTTACTAATAAACTGCTGCATTTTTGAGAAAGACTGTGTTGCCTGTGTATGCCTAAGCTACCCTGCATCGCTGCAAGCAAGTAAAACCCTCCCGGGTTGCGGTAAGCAACGTTTACAGTGTACATGTAATACAGTGATCACTGATGACTTTATAGAGAGCTCTGTATATAATGTATATGTAATACAGTGATCACCAGTGACATGCGCTGCCATTGTGGGCCCGCAAAAACCCACAACCCCGACAGTCAACGTTGGACACGCATGAGCAATTGGCCAAAACTCTTGCGCATGCGCGCCCAAGCGATAAAGACATTGGGAGCCGCGGACAGCGGATAGCACGGCGGCGGCGCATACACTAAGCAATTATGCAGGTGGCCCGCAAGGGTAGAAATACAGGTATCAATTGTCAAAAAAAGTAAACAATACATTATACAAATGGTACCAAAGAACATAACAATTCATACATATTAATCACATAGATCAGCACCAAGATATAATTTGATGTATTGGATAACAATCCTAAAGTGAAAAGACACCACAAGAAAAAAAAATCATAGATGATCCATAACGTATAGAAATCCGCTTATGGATGGACCACGTATTAGATGCTCCCAAATGTTCTGAAGATAGCAAAACATGATTATGACCCATATGATGAGATCTAAGAAAAATTACAAAAGCAAGTCAAAATTAAAATCAAAAATAAAGAAAAAAAGAAAAGGTCAAAAAGAAAATCCAACTAATGAGCAGTCACAAAAAATAGGAGAAGCTTAAAGCTTTGTTAAGACCCTTAGGGACAAGCGTATCAAGAGTCACTATCCACTTCCTTTTGCATTGAGCGAGTCGTCACTTCAAATTTCAACCCGAAATCCCTCCGTGGACAACATCTATCCCACGCATTCTTAAGGATCCAGGGTCACAACCATGGTGAGATGTACAAATACACATTGACATGCACACATGCAGAAAAACATACACACATACAGACTGGTGCACGTAGACAGACACATGCACATATTCACACAGACACACATATATACATAACCACGCAGATGGACACATGCACCCATACAAACATGCACAAGAATGCAGCCAGGCATATGCATATACACACATATGTAGATATGCAGACAGGCAAACACATGCACAGGAATGAAAAGATTCACAGACACATATGCACAAGCATGGACACCATGTAGGCACATATAATGCACACAGAATGCAGTCAGGAATACGCACAGACAAACACAAATACATAGATACACAGGCAAACACATGCAGAGATCTGCATAGACATGCAGAAGAACGCAGACAGGCACAAGCATGCAGGCACATGCACAAGAACACAAATAGGCACATGCACTAATATACAGTCATACAAACACACACGTACACAGATTATACTCATTTATACAAAAAAGTAATATAAACAGACATATACGAGGTGTTGCTGATAGGTCTCTGGCTTTGTAATCTTTTTTGTTTCTATGGTAACGAATGTTACATCACATGAAAGCCTTATGTGTCTACTATTTGTTTTAAAAACTTTGTGTTTGTTGCTTATGGCAACAGTGTTCTACGCATGCGGGAAAACAAAATGGCGGAATCTAATGCGATACTCACAGCAACTGATGGCAGAGGAAAGATATATTTTTTGTTTCTAACGAGGAAAGTCCGTAAAGAATATTCATAGTGATATGTCACAGACATTGGGGGATCCATGCCCTTCATATTCCACATGTTGTTCCGGAGATCGTTGATGCTGTGTACAACCTCATACTGGAGAATCGACGAATTTCAGCTAAAGCAATAGTAGACATCATGGGGATTTCCTGTGAATGTGTTTGTATCATTATCCATGAACATTTGGACATGAGGAAGCTATCTGCAGAGTGGGTCCCCAAATGTTTGACAACAGATCAGAGAAGAATGCAAGTGAAAACTTTCCGGTTCCATTTGTCAGTGTTTCCGGACTGATAAGAACTTCCTGGATCAACTGGTCATTATAGATGAGACCTGGATTTATTTGTATGACCCTGTAAACAAGGAGCAGTCAAAAAAGACGTTCAGGGTGCAAAAATCAGCCACTATGGTGATGGCGTCTGTGTTCTGAGATAAAGAGGGCATGCTGCTAGTGTACTACCTTCAAAAGAGTTCCACCATCAATGCAAAGTATTACATTGAACTTTTGGACCAATTGAAGGCAGCTCTGAAGGCCAAAAGCTGTGGCAAGCTGTCCAAAGGAATATTGTTCCTGCAAGACAACGCCTCCGCTCACACTGCACAAGTGACCATGGCAAAATTGGCAGAGCTAGGCATCCAGCTAATTAGCCACCCATCTAATTCACCAGATCTAGCTCTATCCGACTATCATCTATTTCCAAACCTGAAGAAATACCTCAAGAGTAGCAAATTTCACATTGTTTCTGATGTCATGGCTGCTACGGATACCTGGTTTGAGGCACAACCGAAATCCTTTTTGCTAGGGTTACAGAATTTGGAATACTGATGTAAGAAGTGTCAAGACAGAGAAGGGGGGTGACCCCGCTCACTTGTACCCGAGATCAAGTCCAGACCGTGCACGGAAGGAGAGGTAGGCAGACCTCAGCAGCAGCATGAATAGGGTAGGAATCCAGCAATCAGGTCCAAAATAGGTTAAAATTTCATTCTTTCTTTATTTCATGTTAAAGTTAAAAAAAATTTCCATCATGAATTCATAGGAATATAGGTGAGAGGACGCGTTTCGAACAGAGTTAGTTATTAAACTCTGTTCGAAACGCGTCCTCTCACCTATATTCCTATGAATTCATGATGGAAATTTTTTTTAACTTTAACATGAAATAAAGAAAGAATGAAATTTTAACCTATTTTGGACCTGATTGCTGGATTCCTACCCTATTCATGATGTAAGAAGTGTGTTGACATCAGTGGAGAGTATGTGGAATAAATGTAAAGTTTCATCATCCTATCTCGTTTCTTTCTGGGTAAAGCAAAAGACTTATCAGCAGCCCCTCATAAACAAACATACCGTACACACAAGATCCTCTCCAGCGGTCAGCAGCAGTGCAGGGTGCGCTGCCGGATGTCACAGTTAGTGTCTGTTAACTGTAACATGGCTAGGGCAGTACACAAATAATTAAAGGCGCAGTGCAGTCTTGGCCGACATAGAAAAAGGCAGCCCTAAGGCCTCGGCACTGCCGCTGGTGGAGCTGCTTGGGTGCCCCTGTTTTAGCGCAGCTCACGGTTACCAGCCTGGGGCCCTATAAGAAGCACTGGGGGTCCACTGTAATAGGGTGACCAGTGCCCTACCGTCCCCACTTTTACTTTGGTGTTGGATAGGGTGAAGTTTATGTATTAATGTGTAATTTTTTTCACCCTGTGTAATGCAGCCGGCTGCCACTAGAGGTCATGGGTCTCGAGCCCTTAGAGAGAAGGGATAGACTGGGAGATGACAGGGCAGCGGGAGATAAACAGGGAGGGATGGTCCCCAGGATAGAATGGGATAAAAGGCAGGAGCTGGCCAGCTCAGAAAGGGAGAAGCTGTTCTAGTGCAAAGAACAAGAGAAAGAGTCCAGGAGAGACAGAAGCAGAAGCGCAGAGTTGAGTGCAGGACAGTGGAGGTGACAGGGACAGGACCTAGGATTGGAGGAAGCCCAAACCTCCACCATCCCCTGGTCCCTGCTACAGGAACAAAGACTGAAGGAAGGAAGGAAGGAAGGAAGGAAGGAAGGAAGAGCAGAGTAATAGCAAGGGCTCCACTGCATTGGGACCTAAGTCCAGGGGTGCTCCTATTTAAGGCGTCATCTGCCGGTACTAGTGGGAAAGCAGTTGCGGCAGTAAGGCAAGTGGTCTACCCGTCCGTTAGCTGAATGTCCTACCACCATGCTGGGAGAGTGGGTCTGAAGAGGAAGGGTCAGTCACCCCACCATGACAGTCTCCGCAAGGTTAGGCCGGATGTTAGAACCAAAGTATTTGAAGGATGGAAATGTTGTTGATGGCTCTGTAATGAAGAAATGGAAAATGTTGAACTGCTATACTGTACAGTAAAATTTTGCAAGTTTTACATAGTGGTCTCCTGTTTACTACACGCACAGGCACAAGGCCTATGAAGTGAACGGGACCCAGAGAGAGAACGACAGCAGCTGACATACCTCCACACCAACAACGCATAACAACTAGTCCACTCTATCCCCTTGTCTGTACTGTGTTGGGGTGGGTTGAAGACCTCTGCAAAGACCCTCGCCCACGACTGCCCCTCTCCAGCGCTTTACACCACTAAGGACCCAGGGCCCAACAGGGGATTCCCTGGCAGACCGGTGGCCCAGTCCAACCCTGACAATAGCTACAACATAACATTATTTCTACTCAGTTTATTACCGCTACTACCACATACCTAAGTTTGCCTATTTAGAAATCAGCTGAACAAAATTTCATATATTAGTAGTACATTGTCAGACCCTTTCATGAACATGATGTTCGAGACTAACTCAGGAAAACATGTAGCAAATACCAATAATGAACATGGATAAGTTTAAATGTATTATTATTAGTTCTTGCACCCATTTGCGTATAAATACACAAACTGCAAAGCGATTAAAAACTGGATTGTACTCACACTAATGTTATTCAAGGAGGCAGTGCTCATCTGGGAGATTTCTCTCAGCTGCAATCAGGCTGAGGAAAAAAGTTGCTGCATATGGCAGTGTATATCAGATTAGAGAGATAACCTTTAGGGATGAGTGAATGTATTCGCCACTATTCGGTATCCGACGGATAATGGGGTATTCGAGGCATTCGCTATCCGACGGCTAATATGGTATTCGATACTTTAATTTTCATTTCTGACTTCCTGGCGCCTGTTTTCCAGCCAATGAACACATCTGATGTTGTTTGCCCTCACAGTAACATCACAGCCATCTTTGCTGTGTTGTTACTGTGATTGGCTTGGCCACACAGCATCATAGGGGCTATATAAGCCTGTGGCCATTTTGTGAACACGCAGCCATAGGGAGCTGGCAGTGTAGATAGACTGTACTGTGTGCGGGAGAGTGTTCTTAGATCGAACTAATAAATAGTAGGGATGATCGAATACCCTATTATTCGCTTCGACGGCTATCCTCCGCATACCTCGCAGCTATTCGAGTATTCACGAATATTTGGCGCCCAATGCAAGTCTATGGGAAACTCGAATAATTTTATGTTGGACCCATGGGTGACCTGTGGTGACTGAGGAAAAGGCTGAAATGGATGGGAAAAGGCAGAAACAGTATGGGCACAGCCTGTAGAAGGTGCCTCACTGCATTTCTGCCCCCTTCCGATTCATCCAAGGTGACAGGACGCACACTAACACTCCGCCGGCATGCACCCTCTTCCTCTGATTTCTGTCACATGTGCTATGACACATGCGACAGAAAACTACTCGCTGGGTCCAGCTAAGAGTCCCCCTAATACCCTCCCGGTGTCTCCCAGTGATCCCTCGCTGTTTTTACCTTTTTTGCAGTGCTGATCCCCCGCATCCCTCCTCTTTCACAATACAAAGTATGCGCATGCGCAGAGTGTGGCAGTCAGCTCAGCTCAGCTTCCTGTGTTCATTGAGAACGACAGTGGAGCTGCGCTGGCTGCACGCACACAGCTGCTGTGACCCGGGGAGTGTGGGTGCAGATTCTTTGCACCCACACTCCTCACATGGAGGGTCTGCACCCCTAGAAAATGGGGGACACGTACCCTGAGCGTGACCCCCATATTCTAGAAGGTCCAGAGTCGTCTTGGGACTTTCAAAATGGATTATAGGAGATTTTTTTTCTTTACAATAAATTGGTGTAAGAGGGAATGTTTTGGGGAGTGTTTTTTCAAATATTTTTTTTTTTGTCGTCTATTTTTTTTCTCCTTTTATTACTGACAGTTGGTGATGTCGGGTATCTGATAGACGCCATGACATCACCAACTGCTGGGCTTGTTGTCAGGTGACATTACACATCTTGTATCAACCCCATTTATTACCCCATTTGCCACCGTATCAAAGTAACGGGATGAGCTGGGGCGAAGCGCCAGGATTGGCGCATCTAATGGATGCGCCACTTCTGGGGTGGCTGCAGCCTGCTAATTTTAGGCTGGTAAGGGCCAATAACTATGGACCTTCCCACCCTGAGAATACCAGACAGCAGCTGTCCGCTTTACCTTGGCTGGTGAACCAATTTGGGGGGAACCCCATATTTTTTTTTTATTATTTATTTATAAATAATTATAAAAAAGAGCCTGGGGCCCTCCAAATTGGATCCCCAACCAAGGTAAAACTGCCAGCTGTGGTCTACAGGCTGCAGCCATCTGCTTTACCCCAGCTGGCTATCAAAAATGGGGGGGACCCCACGTTGCTTTTTTTTAATAATTTTTTTTTTTTTGCTAAATACAAGGCTAGCGAAACAAATACACAATCTATATGAAGTGAAAGCTGCACACCAAATTCAGAGAAATATGAACAAGCATACATAAGGAATGAAAAATACAACTAGCCATATGAAAAATGGAAAAACAAATTAAATGGGACATTGCATAACTGCTAAAGATTATTTGAAAAAAAGAGATATTTAGCTAATGTATTGATCAATTCATTACTGCCCCATAACCAACTTCACGGTAATCTCTTATTTATGGGGTCCCTAAGTGTCTCTCTCTCTCACTCATCTCACTCTCTCTCTCATCTCTCGCTCTCATCTCTCTCTCTCTCATCTTTGTAGCTGAATAATCTGCTTCTGGTTTCTCTGCTGCAATACAGATGTTAATATTACCAAATCTTCCTATGCTTTTCATTACAGGCAGTGGCTCAATGGGTAGAGCTGCTGCCTAAGGAGAATTAGTTCACAAGTTCGAGTCCCAGCCGTCCCGGTAAAGAGTTTAATTTAATTTATTTATAATTATTATTTATTTATAACTATAATTTAATTATGCACTGAGGGGAGGAGCCGGACATCAGCTGTGAGCAGTGGGACACACCTCTAAAATCGGAGCAGATCACGGAATGAGGCTGCACTGAGCCCTCGCTCACAGACGTCGCCGAGTGTGGATTATGCCAGACCTGGATATTTGAAATTGATATTATATTTCAAATAAAGGATTTTTTGGTGTTGTGTTTATTTACTTTACTTACAGATTAGTGATGACGTGTCATAGACGCTGCCAATACTAATTTTGGATTTAGTGGAAGTGAAGCACTGCCATTAACTCCTTATTACCCTGATGGCCACCACATCTCGTCAATCAGGAAGGCCCGGTGACACGCCGGGACTGTCGCATCTAATGAATGCGACATTCTCGGGGCAGCAGCGGGCTGATATTCTCGGCTGCTCCCCAGCCTGAGAATACCAGCCCGCTTCTGTGTGCTTGCCCCGGCTGGGTATCATTTGGGGGGGGGACCGCATGTCATTGTTTTACATTATTTATTTATTTATTTTACTACACGATATAGACCTGCTCACCGGCGGCTGTGATTGGTTGCAGTAAGAAAGCTGTCACACAGACTGCAACCAATCATAGGCACCGGTGGGTATACAAGATGGATTAATGTGCGGTCGGCATTTTCAAAAGCTGGAGAACCCACCACAGTGTGAGAGCCATGCAGCGACGCGCCCGTGATCGGTGAGTAAAAAAGAAAAAGGGAGAGACTGATTGACTATAATGGCCGCTGGCTTATGTAGTCCCTAGGGCGCCATGTGGCCAAGCCAATCACAGTAACACCACAACAAAGATGGCTGTGGCGTTACTGTGAGGACAAGCAACGTCAGATGTGTTCACTGGCTGGAAAATGGCACCAGTAAGTCCAGAAACGAAAATGAAAGTACCGGAGCAAATACCATATTAGCCGTCGGATAGCGGATACCTCAGATACCCCATTAACCATCGGATACCGAATAGTGTCAAATACATTCACTCATCCCTAATAAATAGTCCTTGTAAGGGCTGAACACAGTGTCCAGTAGCTGATAGAAGCTTCATAAATTGCTTTTTTGACAAACAGAACGCAAGTCTTTTGGTCACTCTCTCTATCGGTCTTTCCCTCTCCCCCCCTCTCTCATACTCACCGATCACTGACCGATCACCGGCGCGGCGCTGCACAGCTGTCACACTGCTCCGACGACTTCTCCTGCTTTTGAAAATGCCGGCCGCTCATTATTCCATCACGTATTCTTTGCTTCCCCCACCCACCGGCGCCTATGATTGGTTGCAGTCAGACGCGCCCCCATGCTGAGTGACAGCTGTCTCACTGCAACTAATCACAGCCGCCGATGGGCGGGTCTATGTAGTGCAGTAAAATAAATAAATAATTTTAAAAAACGGCGTTCGGTCCCCCCAAATATTCATACCGGCCAAGATAAAGCCGCACGGTTGAAGGCTGGTATTCTCAGGATGGGGAGCCCCATGTTATGGGGAGCACCCCAGCCTAAAAATATCATCCAGCAGCCGCCCAGAATTGCCACATCCATTAGATACAACAGTCCCTGGACTCTGCCCGGCTCATCCCGATTTCCCTGGTATGGTGGCAATCGGGATAATAAGGAGTTAATGGCAGCCCATAGCTGCCACTAAGTCCTAGGTTAATCATGGCAGTCGTCTATGAGACACTCCCAATGATTAACCTGTAAGTGAAAGTAAATAAACACATACACCCGAAAAAATCTTTTATTTGGAATAAAAGACAAAAAAAACCACCCTTTCACCACTTTATTAAAATCCCCAAATACCCCTCCAGGTCTGGCGTAATTCTCACAAGGTCCCGCGACGCATCCAGCTCTGCTACATGAAGCTGACAGGAGCAGCCGTGGAACACCACCGGTCTCTGTGACCTCCACGCAATAACTGAAGTGAAGTCTTTTATTCCAAATAAAGGAATTTTTCAGGTGTATGTGTTTATTTACTTTCACTTACAGGTTAATCATTGAGGGTGTCTCATAGACGACTGCCATGATTAACCTAGGACTTAGTGGCAGCTATAGACTACCATTAACTCTTTATTACTTGGATTGCCACCGCACCAGGGCAATTCAGGATGAGCCTGGTAGAGTCCCGGGACTGTCGCATCTAATGGATGCGGCAATTCCGGGCAGCTGCTTGCTCATATTTTTAGGCTGGGGGGCTCCCCATAACATGGGGCTCTGTTACATCTCGTGGCTCTCCTCTTGCAAGGAATGAGGTGGTCCCCCATTCCTTGTCTGCCGCGAGCCTTCCTGCTCAGCAGTGCCAAAGGCCTGGGAGACTGCAGGAGTTTCCTCCTCCTAGATGCAGCAGAAGGGTGACACCTAGTGGTTTACTCCTTGTAAGGAATGGAGTGGTCTCCCATCCCTTGCCTGCCACGTGTCCTCCTGCTCAGCATCGCAGAGGGTCGGAGTGGTTGCACAGTGTGCAAAGGATAGAAGCTCAGGGAAGCAGCAAGACTTCCCTTAGCTCTGCACATTGTGAAACCGAAGATCCCGCCTTTATGACCCAGAGGCAGGAGGTTGAGCATGTGCCCCACGTGACGTCTTCTGATTCGCTCACTGGTATCACACGGCCAGATAACGAGGCTGGTGATGTGCTGAATCCTGACTGGCCGGGCCAGGACGTCACAGATCATGATTGGGTCACATCCGTCTCGCGCCCGCCCTTGGCTGGAGCTACATCTCCTTAAAAACCCCTCCTGCCATCATGGCGGCGCGCGACCGTCCTTCTATGTTTGGATGTCTGGCAGCGTGCTGCCACGCCACTGTACAGACATTGTGTTTTGCAGGTCTCGCCCCTGCCTTGCTGCTCCGGCAGTATTCCGTTTAACAGGCTGTGTTCCTGTCCCAGGTGAGCTCCTTGAATCTCTGTCGGACTCACCTGGTTTCTGAAGCATACGTGCGTGGGCACCTCTGTGCTACCCTCGTGCCATATTCCTGTGACTCCCGCTGGCACACGTGCGTAGGCACCTCTGTGCGTCTCCGTGCAACAGGTACACCGAGTTGTGAGCCCCGTGCCATACAACCCTCACGGGTTAGGGCGGACAGGTGTACGCAGATCGTCTGTGACATTCCAGACGATCGCTAGCAGCAACCCGCTCACTCTTCTCCCACCATAGCAGCGGTCCCTTACACCGCACAGTGGATCTTGACCGGCGGAAGCAGTCCATATACCATCTTGGCACGCTTCCCCGGGTCCCCCTCGTAACATTACGGTCGCGCCAAAGGTCTGGCTATGGCAGAAGAGCAGCAGCAGTTGCTGCGTTATGTGCAGCAGTTGGAGTCACGATTGGCAGCTGTGGAGCGGTCTTCCCCCGATAAGGCTGCTCTAACAACAATTGCCACCCAAGCGGCCACTCAGGCTGTGGAATTGAGCGGAAAGTCGCCTCGCCTTGCGCTCCCAGAGCGCTTCAACAGGGACAGCTCCGAGTGCCGTGGTTTCATAAACCAGGTTACCACCTACTTGGAGATGTCCGCCACTCTTTATGCTACTGAGAAGGCGAAAGTAGCATTCGTCCAGTCCCTGCTCACAGGGAGAGCGCTAAAATGGTCCACACCGTTGTGGGAGCGCGGAGATCGGGTGGTGAATCACCTTCCAGTTTATCTTGAGGCCATGAGAAAGGTGTTCCTCGGGCCTCAAGTCACCCACGACTCCGCGCTGCGACTCCTACGCCTTCGGCAAAAGTCCACTTCAGTCGGGGACTTTGCGGTGCAGTTCAGGACACTCGCCGCAGAGCTGGACTGGCCAGATAAAGTCCTTGTCCCCGTGTTCTGGGAGGGTCTGGCAGGGTTCGTCAAAGATGCGCTGGCCACGCGTGATGTGCCGACCACCTTAGAGGCCTTGATACGGCTTGCTTCTCGCATAGACATCCGCCACGCGGAGCGGAGGCTCGAGGTCTCTTCGGCACCCACGTCTACCTGGCCTACAGAGCCTCTGACTCTCCTTCCCCACCAGACCAGTCTCCCAGCCAGTTCTGTTGATGACTCTGTGGAGCCCATGGAAGTCTCCAAGGTGGTCTCCTCTACCACAGGCTCTCGGCCGCCGGTCGTTTGCTTTGCCTGTGGGCAGAAGGGACATGTAGCTACCCGATGTTCAAAACCATCGGAAAAGAGACAGTCTGGTTTCCATCAGAGGAGGAACCCTAGACGCTGCCTCTCCTTCTAAATTAACCCTCAGCGCCCAGTTGCAGTTCGGCACCACTGTCTTCCCTGCCCTGGCTTGCTTAGACACTGGCGCTGACGGCAATTTCATTTCAGAATCCCTGGCAACTAGGTACTCTGTTCCCCTGGTCCTGTTGCCTAAACCAATCAGTGTCCAGGTAGTCAACGGGTCCCTACTTGTCAAACCCATTACCCAGATCACCGTCCCTCTCAGGATGGATGTACCACCAGGCCACCATGAGCAGGTGTCCTTTCTGGTGCTTCCAGAAGGGACGGATGAGATCCTAGTAGGACTCCCCTGGTTGAAACGGCATGCTCTGATACTCAACTGGACAACAGGGGAGATCTCGTCCTGGGCAGGGTCATGTAAAGAACACCTCGGGACCACCGGGTCACCCACTCCCCTAGACCTGGTGCCACCTTGCCAGACCCTCGTTCCCCCTAGGTTACGGAACGATGTACTTTCCTGGGACCATACCTCCAAGGTCGTGGGCCTCTTCAGATCCAAAAGGACCAGAGTTCTAGAGGCCAGGCATGATTGGTGGCAGACGGCCGACTCCTCGTCCGACAACCCTGAAGTAGCGAGGTTGGTTAAAACAAAAATCGTTCAGGGCAAGAGGTACTTCCTCGTGGAGTGGGTCGGTCGTGGACCGAAGCATAGGACCTGGGAATTGGAGGATCATGTCCACGCTCCGGGTTTGGTAGCAGCCTTTGAGCACAGGCGGCGGGGGGGCCCTAGACGGGGGGGTAATGTTACATCTCGTGGCTCTCCTCTTGCAAGGAATGAGGTTGTCCCCCATTCCTTGTCTGCCGCGAGCCTTCCTGCTCAGCAGCGCCAAAGGCCTGGGAGACTGCAGGAGTTTCCTCCTCCTAGATGCAGCAGAAGGGTAACACCTAGTGGTTTACTCCTTGTAAGGAATGGAGTGGTCTCCCATCCCTTGCCTGCCACGTGTCCTCCTGCTCAGCATCGCAGAGGGTCGGAGTGGTTGCACAGTGTGCAAAGGATAGATGCTCAGGGAAGCAGCAAGACTTCCCTTAGCTCTGCACATTGTGAAACCGAAGATCCCGCCTTTATGACCCAGAGGCAGGAGGTTGAGCATGTGCCCCACGTGACGTCTTCTGATTCGCTCACTGGTATCACACGGCCAGATAACGAGGCTGGTGATGTGCTGAATCCTGACTGGCCGGGCCAGGACGTCACAGATCATGATTGGGTCACATCCGTCTCGCGCCCGCCCTTGGCTGGAGCTACATCTCCTTAAAAACCCCTCCTGCCATCATGGCGGCGCGCGACCGTCCTTCTATGTTTGGATGTCTGGCAGCGTGCTGCCACGCCACTGTACAGACATTGTGTTTTGCAGGTCTCGCCCCTGCCTTGCTGCTCCGGCAGTATTCCGTTTAACAGGCTGTGTTCCTGTCCCAGGTGAGCTCCTTGAATCTCTGTCGGACTCACCTGGTTTCTGAAGCATACGTGCGTGGGCACCTCTGTGCTACCCTCGTGCCATATTCCTGTGACTCCCGCTGGCACACGTGCGTAGGCACCTCTGTGCGTCCCCGTGCAACAGGTACACCGAGTTGTGAGCCCCGTGCCATACAACCCTCACGGGTTAGGGTGGACAGGTGTACGCAGATCGTCTGTGACATTCCAGACGATCGCTAGCAGCAACCCGCTCACTCTTCTCCCACCATAGCAGCGGTCCCTTACACCGCACAGTGGACCTTGACCGGCGGAAGCAGTCCATATACCATCTTGGCACGCTTCCCCGGGTCCCCCTCGTAACAGGGCTCCCCATCCTGAGAATATCAGTCTTCAGCCATGTGGCTTTATCCTGGCTGGTATCAAAATTTGGGGGGACTGCATGCCATTTTTTTAAATTATTTATTTATTTTACTGCACTACACAGACCCGCCCACCGGCAGCTGTAATTGGTTGCAGTGAGACAGCTGTCACTCAGCGTGGGAGCGCATCTGAATGCAACCAATCTTAGGTGCCAGTGGGCAGGGGAAGCAGGGAATACGAGATGGAATAATGAGCAGCCAGCAGGAGAAGCCACCGGAGCAGTGTGACAGCTATGCAGCGCCATGCTGGTGATCGGTCAGTGATCGGTGAGTATGAGAGAGGGGGGGGAGGAGAGAACGACCGAGAGAGAGACTGAAAGACCTGCGTTCTGTTTGTCAAAAAAGCGATTACTTTGGTTTGAGAGCTGTTCTGGTGGCGACAAAAACACTGCATGCTGCTCTGAGCCCGTTATTCCAAGACACCAGAAATGCAGTCACGCACCTTCTAAAGGCTGTGACCATACTGTTTCTGCCTTTTCCTCAGTCACCACAGCTCGCTGTTAGGTCCAATGTGAAATTATTTGAGTTTTCCATAGACTTACATTGTGCATCGAATATTCGCAAATAGTCGAATAGTGCCGACCTATTCGTCAGATATTCGTCGAAGCGGATATTTTGGTATTCAATCATCCCTAATAACCTTACTTTCTATGCACAGTAAGATACATAAAGCTTTAACTTATTGATGTTGGCGGGTTGGTAATACCACTTATGAGTACAAGCACTTTATTAAAAAGTAAGCAATACAGTATTATAATTCGGCTGTCCAATTATAAAAGCAAGCCCTCATATGACTATTTTGTCAGAAAAATAAAAAAGTTATGGCTCTTGAAAGAAGGTGATGAAAAAACTAAAATGAAAAATTTCCTGGGGGTGAAAGGGTTAAACATATTTTTTCTTTTTTTTTTTTCTTTCATTTGGTATTACATTGGTTAATGACTTTTTCCTTGCTTGTAGTTCCTTGTTAGTTTTCTCTCAGGTGCAGCCAGTTTGTACACAAAGGAAAAAATATTTGTTCAGCTCACCTGCTGCCCGGACTGCTAAATCTCCTGGGTGCTCGGAATCCGCTGGTAAGTCCCAACCAGCTAGGTATGAGGAGGCAGAAGAAAGGAAAAAGGATTCGGCATGAATTCCTCATAAGATAAAAACATCTTGATCTTTATTGGAACATTAAAAATAGCATGAAGACCGAAGGCAAGATACTGTATCAGTGCATAGGGGTACTCAACGCGTTTTGGACTTCGCGTATAAAAGCAACAGAGTCCTTAATCAGGAGAGATTAAGGAGAGAGACATGTGACTCATTAGTTTTTCAGAGGTCTCAGGTTAGGCTGGGTTCACACATAGCGATAGCGATAACGACGTCGCTGTTACGTCATCATTTTCTGTGACGTAACAGCGACCTAGTAAGTCGCTGTTATGATCGCTGCTTAGCTGTCAAACACAGCGACGCAGCAGCGATCATCACGTCGCTACATGTGCAGAGAGCAGGGAGCTGCGCACACTGCTTAGCGCTGGCTCCCTGCTCTCCTAGATACAGTACACATCGGGTTAATTACACGATGTGTACTGCAGCTACATGTGCAGAGAGCAGGGAGCCGCGCACACTGCTTAGCGCTGGCTCCCTGCACTCCTAGCTACAGTACACATCGGGTTAATTACATGATGTGTACTGCAGCTACATGTGCAGAGAGCAGGGAGCCAGCACTGGCAGCGTGAGAGCGGCGGAGGCTGGTAACGAAGGTAAATATCGGGTAACCACCTTGGTTACCCGATGTTTACCCTGGTTACAGCTTACCGCAGCTGCCAGATGCCGGATCCTGCTTTCTGCTCGCTTCAGTTCGTCGCTCTCTCGCTGTCACACACAGCGATGTATGCGTCACAGCAGGAGAGCGACAATAAAAAAACGAACCAGGGCTGTGTGTAACGAGCAGCGATCTCACAGCAGGGGCCAGATCGCTGCTCAGTGTCACACACAGCGAGATCGCTAATGAGGTCACTGTTGCGTCACCAAAACCGTGACGTAGCAGCGATTTCGGTAGCGATCTCGCTATGTGTGAAGCACCCCTTAGAATGGGGATCATGTGTGTTACATTTGGTGTTATTGCTCACAAACTCTCTAAGGCCCCCTTCACACGTGCGTTAAAAACACGTTCGTGTTAAGCGGAACATTTTTCGAGTCCGTGTTATGTTTTTATCATCTGTATTCTTGTTCCATGTGACATCCGTGTTGCATCCGTATGTCCGTATGTTTCTTCCGTGTGTCCGTTTTTGAAGTCCCTGTGTGATCCGTGTGACTTGCGTATGCCATCCGTTTTTGTTGTACGTGTTGCAGTGGTTAGTCATCAAATTAATGTGTTAATGTGTTGCTGCTGTTTGCAATTGACATTTTACTAATTAAATAAGCCAAGTAACCTGAGTGTGGTGTTGGTTTGATATGCCACAGTGGTTCGTGGTGGTTAGTTAAAAATATCCATATCAAATGAGGCTCTGCTTTTTCTAGCATGGATGGTTTCAACACGTTTTGGTGTTAGGAGATTTCTGATTCCGTCTGGAGATATTCCAGAAAGAAGAATGTGGGTGCATCCAATTGTCCTTATGCGTCCTACTCATGAACATTTCCATTGTCTGTATGGAGAATTAAGGCGATATCCTGCTAAATTTATTGCATATTGCCGCTTAACGGTCGACATTTTTGATTCAATCTTGGACATTCTCAGGCCTCATCTCCAACTCCAGGACATGCGCCAATGTATTTCGCCTGAAGAAAGATTGCTTGTTACATTAAGGTAATTTATTAAAAATTAAATTATTAAATTAAACATGATTTGTTAACGTGTTTTTTCAAATTAAATTTTTTAATGAAATATTGATTATTCTAAACATTATAATAATATTAACCCCAATTTTTCGTTGTACTTTATGTATATTTTTGATTGTAATTGTGTTACTTTATTTTTATTCATAATTTTTTTTTTTTTTTAAATTTTGAAACAGTTTTTAAACTATATATATATATATATATATATATAACAAAACGTAATTATTTCAGAACTAGACTTGACATATTTAGCATGTTTAACTTTTTTTTTTTTTCCTTACATATTACATAGGTTTCTTGCAACAGGCATGTCATATGGTGCTCTACATTTTGACTTTCTCCTTGGTACATCAACCATGAGTGGGATAGTATGTCTAACCTGTGATGCCTTATGGGAACATCTCCAAACTCAAGTAATGCCTCCACCAGCAAGAGAAACTTGGCTAGCCATAGCCCATGGATTTAATAAATTTCCACACTGTATTGGGGCTTTGGATGGAAAGCACATTAGAGTTCGGAAGCCACCAAATTCTGGTTCTAGACATTTTAATTTTCATAAATATTTTTCGGTTGTCATATTAGCATTAGTTGACACAAATTATAAATTTATTTATGTAGATATTGGTGCTTATGGAAGTGCCTCCGATGCACGGATTTTTAGGTCCTCGCGATTGGCAAGACGTTTGGTGTCCATGGACTTAAATTTACCTTCTCCATCACCACTGCCTAGTACTTCAGGACCACCAGTTCCTTTTGTGATGGTGGCAGATGAGGGATTTGCCTTATCTTCACATGTAATGAGACCTTTTCCTAGATGTGGAATTAATGACTTGAAATCCCAATTTAATAGTCGCTTAAAGGATGCCCGTTCTTATGTCGAATGTTCTTTTGGGATTCTAGCATCGAAATGGTGCATTTTTCTAACAGCCATACAACTCAACCCAACTAATGTGAAGTCTGTTATAAAAGCTACAATAGTGTTACATACTTTTTGTAGAATTCATGAGGGACATCACATCTACTTCAAATTATTTAGAAAATGTTACAAATAATGCTAATGTTAGTCGTCAACCTTGTTCGTCTGCTTTGCAAATCAGGAATAACTAGGTGCGTTATTTTGTTGACAATTAATTTGATTATATATTGGGTTTTTTTACATTTTTGTTTTTTTGTTTTTTAAATCGCAAATAATTTTGAAATATGGTAATAATATTTCAATCTTTTTTTTTTTTGTACAAAAAAATAATCATTGTGTACATTGCGGTGACATATATTCAATGTTTATTTGTTTCATGTGCCAAATAGTAAAGAAGTGTTACGAAACTATTTGTTTGGAATGTGTAAATCAATATTTTTTGAAAATCATTTTGTAAAACAACATAACCCCTTTTTTTGTTTAATTTTTTTTAAATTTAAATTAAAAAAAAAAATTCTAAAAAAAAAATTTAAATAAATATAGACTCCAATAGTTTGATGCAACTTTAATTTTTCCTTTATTGTAAGTCAAAACAAATATTTTTTTTCTAAATTTTTATTATGCAGTAACATATTTGTAATATGCACTTTTTAAAAATATCACACTAACACTTTATGTTACATATTGACATTCATTACAATATTAAAAATAAAAAAAGAAAATTCACACAGATTTTTTTTCAATTTTGTCAAAATTGTTGACAAGCATAATATAAATTTCTTCAAAAATTGTTTTTAAAAAAAAAATAGCCAATCATATATTTTCACTCACATTACTATTGCAATATATATGACAAGTTTAATGGGGAAATAAAAAGGCACACATCATTAGCTTACATTAACAACAACATCATTCAT
Organism: Anomaloglossus baeobatrachus; assembly: GCF_048569485.1. Classification (NCBI taxonomy): domain Eukaryota; kingdom Metazoa; phylum Chordata; class Amphibia; order Anura; family Aromobatidae; genus Anomaloglossus; species Anomaloglossus baeobatrachus. The sequence continues at coordinate 714,708,514 of NC_134353.1, read as the reverse complement.
TAGTCAAAAAAATTTTATAATGAAAAAAATTGTGATATTCCTTTATTTCCAACAATGTAAAGGATTTGTAACACAACAGTAATTACACATATTACAATATTAATACCCATATTATGCTGTAAACAAATAAATTCCTTTGTTTTTTGCATATAAGGTTTTTAATTAACAAAATAAAACCAATTTTTGAGAAAAAGTATGTTTACAAGATGTTTTTGTTTAAAAATTAACAAAATAATGAGAGATGTGACACATATGGACCTAATCTATTAAGTCATCAAGACTTGCAACTGTCTCCTGTGTCGAAGTATTATTAGATTCAGGTTCTGAGATTGTTTGGGACACAAATGTAGTGGTTTGAGTCTTATTGACGCATGTGGCTACATTGGGATGCTGAGCTGATGTTGTTTGTAACATGTGTGAAGATGACGCATTCATGGGTTGTATCATTGTTTGTGCAAACATTAGTGGTGTTTGAATTTGTGGCTGTTGTGTGTATGAGATATTTGTGGGAAATTGTTGTCCCTGTAGGAATGGTTGTGAAGCATTTTGTCAAAAAAAAAAAAGACTGTGTGTATGTAGATATTTGGCTTGCTGTCTGTCTGGGTTGAATGTTTGTGGGATTAATGTATGTTTGTGCTTGTGTTGGATGGTGAAGGTAATTTAGTGGGAAAATTTGGCTTGGAGGTTGAGATATATGAGTCATCATATTGTTACTTTGGCCAGACACCATAGTTGTAATAGATGTCAGGGGTCTATTACTGATGTTTTGTGCGTCACTAATTTGAGCAGTTTGGTTGGCAATGTTGGGTACAATAGAAGTAGATGGCTGGTTTGCCAGATTTTGGGCTAAGTGGTGCTGAAACAACCAGGGTAAAAGCATTATAGTTAATACGCCATTGGTCTATGGCTAATAGGACTTGGTTGGGCAGAGGAGTTGTTTGACATGCTGAAATTAAAGTAAGTATTGCAGCTCTTAAGCGTTCCTGGTGGTCCGAATGTACTTTAGCCATACATGGTGCAAGGGATCTGCAGAATCTCTCTCTATCACTTTCTGGCAATAATGAGTTCATTATTGCCATTACTCGTGTATCTATTATTTCAGGCAGTGACCTGATATCCTCTGGCCGTCTTAGCCTACGTGCCTGATATGTGTTTGTATTTAAATGTGGCACAGAATTTGAAATGGTAGATGGTGATACATTAGTAGAAGTGGGTTGTGTTGTGATGTGTGTCTGATTAGTTGTGGACTCTGCACCTGGATCGCTTGATACCTGATCTGTATTAATATTTTGTGCGTTCTTGCTTTCTGTGACGTTTGGAAGTGGCGGGTCCACCTCGGATGCTGAAGTCGCTGTAGCAGATTGTGCTGCTGATGGCATGACATCCAAATCTTCAAAGTTATCATCAGTTCTGGAAAAATTAAATAAATTTTACCAAATTAGAAAATGTACTCAAAAAAAATCCATTTGATAGTCCAACATAATACATAAAACAATTTTTGTAAAAAATGTGTTTAAAATTTCAATACTTACTGAGTAACCTCCATTATAGGACGAAGAAATTCTAAGTTTTCAAAATAGACATATTTCCTCTTCCGCGTGTTTGCTGATGTTGACGGAATAGGATTAAATTCCCGCCTATACTGGTCCCGGGCAGATCTCCATCTCGGTTTAACCAAATCAACTTAGTCCATAAAAATAGTTGAGAAGTGGTCCACAATATAATGGTATAGAAATCAGTGATGGAAAATATAAGTGAAAAAAAAAAATAAAAAAAAAATTAATGAATAATACACAAAATCTACCACCACCAACATTTTTTTTCATTTTCATTTCAAATAAGCAAAAACAACTAAATTTTAACATAAAAACCACAAAAACAATTGCTCTTTTCCCCAGTGAACAACGATCCCATCCATTGTTTGGGTATAGCTCGGCTGCTACCACCTTCCATGTGCGCTCGACAATTGCCCGGTCCCGGTAGCCTTCTGTCCTAGTGTCCCATAATTCTGGGTGTCCCTCCACTACAGAAATTAAATGTTGTGTATCCACACGTGGACCCATGGTGTTTAAAGGATAAAATCCAAATGATAACAAGAATACTGCAGACAACTAGCCTAACACTCCTTTCCTCACTGTGTCCTGGCAGCACAATGTGTTTTGCAACATCACTTATCAAATTACAGCCACCTGGTTCAAAATGTAAAAATCATTGCCATAATTGTTTAAAAAACGGACACGGACAACACGGAGATGCAGCCGTGTCATGTACGTGTGCTCACGGACCCATAGACTTTCATTGGGTGCGTGTGTGCGTGTTCCGTGCAGAAAACAGACATGCATCCGTGTAATACGGATACACATACGTATCACGCACACGGACACATGGACCATATGGAAAAACGCACATGTAACTCCAAACATTGAATAACATTGGAGTACGTGTGTCTCCGGTACATATGGAAACGGACCAAACACGTACCGGAGACACGTGCGTGTGAAGGGGGCCTAAGACTGATCAATGGAAGATAATCATGGCACCTTATGGCAAAGAATTCTCTAAGAATTGTTTTGCTACATTAAGATGGCCTAGCTAATAAGAAGATTGCCAACACCCTGAAACTGAGGTGCAACATGGTGGCCAAGAACATACAGTGGTTTAACGAGGCAAGTTTCACTCAGAACATGCCTCAACGTGGTCAACCAAAGAAGTTGAGTCCATGTGCTCAGCATCATATCCAAAAGTTGTCTTTTCAAAATATGAGTGCTGCCAGTATTTCTGAATAGGTTAAAGGGGTTGGGAGTCAGCCTGTCAATGCTCTTACAATATGGTGCACACTGCATCAAATTGGTCTGCATGGCTGTTGTCCCAGAAGGAAGACTCTTCTATAGAAAATCTTTGATGCACTAGAAAACCTGCAAAACATTTGCTGAAGACAATCAGACTAAGGACATGGATTACTGAAACTAAGCCCTCTGGTCTGATGAGATCAAAGTAAATTTATTTTGATGGTATCAGGTGTGTGTGGCAGCAACCAGGTAAGACGTACAAAGACAAATGTGTCTTGCCTACAGTCATGCATGGTGGTAGGAGTGCCATGATTTGAGGCTGCATGAGTAGCTGATAGCTTTGGGAAGCTCATTGAGGGAACCATGAATTCCAACATGTACTGTCACATGCTGAACAGAGCATTATCCCCTCCCTTTGGAAAGTGGGCCAAAGAGTGTTAAATATACTTTCTTAAGTATATTTTTTTTAAGTTCAAGGACTTGTTCACCAGATGTGAAATTCCAATCAAAGTATGCTGATAATTATTTATAAAAACATATAGAATGGTTTAATGGATTGTCTTCCAAAAAGTATTATAGTAACAAAACATAAAATATGTACAGTAAGTATATGCAGCAAAGTAGTTCATTTCTCTACTAAATCAGCAGAAGTTTAGTGTCTTTCTCACCCATCTTTGCTTTGTCATAATGTGACATGCTAGAACTGCAGACCGCACGTCTCTCCAGTGAGTGAGCCCCCCCTGAGTGTCATGTGATGGGTTATTTATATGTTTAGCTTGACATCTGATTTTTCCGAGAAAAGAAGCTCTCCGACTTGCATGATGCAATCCTTTACCAAAGTTACACATACAGATATATATATATATATATATATATATATATAATATATCTATATATATATATATATATATATATAATCAGTAAATATCTATGTAAAGTTGATTAATTATGAAATTTAGGATTTTACATTCCCCCTGTTTGTGGGTGACATATATTGAATGGAGCCCTCAAAATAGATAAATTCATCATTTGGCTAATTGGTCTTCTTTCTTCTTTTCTTCATCTTTGGCAATAGCGTTTAAATGTCAATAATAATAATAATCATGATCAATTTAACATTATTATACGTTCAGTAATATAATAATGTGGATTTGTGTTATGGTAAGCTGTGACTGATATTCATATGAAACTCATAATTATACTTCCCTAAATCTAAAACAATGCTAAAGGATTTGATCATCATCTGGTATCCTCTGGTTATCACTTGGTGTCTTCTGATCTTCATCTGATGTCTGTTGATTCTTTCCAGCAGAAACAGTCTTTAGTTAACTTCTTTGAAATAGATGAGTGCATATAGATTTGACACAGTCCATTATTGCATTCATTATTGTTCAGTCCACAATCTGTATTCTTTATTGCAAAGTCTATATTTTAATCAAAGTCCATAAATCAAATATTGATAAGAAAGCGAAATCTAAAAATGAAACATACTGTAGTTTCTGATATCTTTGCTGTGTCAGTTGAAATTACATTGGTTGCCTTGGATATTTCTGGAATTCTCCAAGCTGCCTGATGTCAGTTCTGGAACAAGTGTTTTGACATCTTTGGTCAGCATACCAGGGGTTAATTTTGACACTTTTTCGCTCTCGGGAGCAGCTATAACAATAGAATAGGTCTTATGCACAGAACATGTCAGGGTTGCAGATTGCTGACAATACTGTATTGTGAAGTTTTGCAGGTAGTAAAAATCACTGAAACTTTATAATAACATTGTCCATCTTGGCATCATAGAATCATCATCCAGTCGTGAGTCTCTATTGTAATTAACACAGTCTTATTTAGGACTTTACCTTTGATATTTCTAGATATCGGCTTTTTCCTTCTTGCAACTTTTTGTAGAGTCACTTGGATTTAGGAATAGTATAAGTCTTTATTACATATTGAAATCTTTTAGCAAAATTCTGGTATCTTGATTGTATACTTCATTCCCTAACTATATACCAAATCTGTCAATTTTCCTAACCTTTAATATCACAGTGTACCATAGCAATCAGTAATTCCTGTATCATTATTGTTATCATCAGAGGATTAATATAATTGATATTTAAAATAATAAAACAAATTACAAAAATAAATATGATATAACACTTTTCATGTAATAACATTTTTATGGCATTTATGTAACTATCTTTTCAACCCATAGGTGTCAATGTGTTTTTCATTTCTTCTCAAATTTTATTTATTAGGTGTTATATCACATTTGTTAGGTGTTATATTATATTTATTTTTATAATTTGTTTTATTATTTTAAATATCAATTATATTAATCCTCTGATGATAACAATAATGATACAGGAATTACTGATTGCTATGGTACACTGTGATATTAAAGGTTAGGAAAATTGACAGATTTGGTATATAGTTAGGGAATGAAGTATACAATCAAGATATTTATTTTTTATATATATATATATATATATATATATTATTTATTAGTAACCTACTAATATAAAGAAAATGTATAACCATAAACCAGAAAAAAATGAATGTATCAGTGAATTAAGGGGAGGGGGGTATTCATGGAATTGAAACTTTTACTTTTACTTGTTTAATCTCATTATCAATAATATATTATAAAATACTATTCTTATACTAGACATTATTCTATTAAATTTTGATGTGTTTTCTTAATTGGGATATTAAAAAATTAGAAAAAAAAATACAAACGTAGAATAAAAATTTAGAATAAAAAATAAAAATAATCAGTATAAAAAAATAAGGCCTTTGTTATGTGAATGTAAAATTTATGTTTTCAGTAACACATACTCTTAATATTACCAATATTCCGTATGATTTCCATATCTGTCCTATCATCAAATTATCAAAATAATTAAATTATGTAACTTTGTATCTAATACTCTTCTTTAATGTAAAAAATGACTTCTGATTACCATACTCCATTTTATTATACCCAATAGTTGTAACATTGTACCTTATTAAAGGGAACCTGTCACCAGGTTTTTTCCTTATGAGCTACAACCAGCAGCAGTGAGCTCTTATATACAGCATTCCAGAATACTGAATATAAGTACCCAGACTATCTGTACAGTGCTGGCCAATAGTATTGGCACCCCTGCAATTCTGTCAGATAATACTCAGTTTCTTCTTGAAAATTATTGCAATCACAAATTCTTTGGTATTATTATCTTCATTTATTTTGCTTGCAATGAAAAAACACAAAAGAGAATGAAACAAAAATCAAATCATTGATCATTTCACACAAAACTCCAAAAACGGGTCAGACAAAAGTATTGACACCCGTAGCCTAATACTTGGTTGCACAACCTTTAGCCAAAATAACTGCGAACAACAGCTTCCGGTAACCATCAATGAGTTTCTTACAATGCTCTGCTGGAATTTTAGACCATTCTTCTTTGGCAAACTGCTCCAGGTCCCTGAGATTTGAAGGGTGCCTTCTCCAAACTGCCATTTTGAGATCTCTCCAAAGGTGTTCTATGGGATTCAGGTCTGGACCCATTGCTGGCCACTTAAGTAGTCTCCAGTGCTTTCTCTCAAACCATTTTCTAGTGCTTTTTGAAGTGTGTTTTGGGTCATTGTCCTGCTGGAAGACCCATGACCTCTGAGGAAGACCCAGCTTTCTCACACTGGGCCCTACATTATGCTGCAAAAATTTGTTGGTGGTCTTCAGACTTCATAATGCCATGCACATGGTCAAGCAGTCCTGTGCCAGAGGCAGCAAAGCAACCCCAAAACATCAGGGAACCTCCGCCATGTTTGACTGTAGGGACCGTGTTCTTTTCTTTGAATGCCTCTTTTTTTTTTCCTGTAAACTCTATGTTAATGGCTTTCCCCAAAAAGCTCTACTTTTGTCTCATCTGACCAGAGAACATTCTTCCAAAACGGTTTAGGCTTTCTCAAGTAAGTTTTGGCAAACTCCAGCCTGGCTTTTTTATGTCTCGGGTTAAGAAGTGGGGTCTTTCTGGGTATCCTACCATACAGTCCCTTTTCATTCAGACGCTGACGGATAGTACGTGTTTACACTGTTGTCCACTCGGACTGCAGGGCATCTTGAACTTGTTTGGATGTTAGTCGAGGTTCTTTATCCACCATCACAATCTTGCATTGAAATCTCTCATCATTTTTTCTTTTCCTTCCACATCTAGGGATGTTAGCCACAGTGCCATGGGCTTTAAACTTCTTGATGACACTGCGCACCATAGACACAGGAACTTTCAGGTCTTTGGAGATGGACTTGTAGCTTTGAGATTGCTCATGCTTTCTCACAATTTGATTTCTCAAGTCCTCAGACAGTTCTTTGGTCTTCTTTCTTTTCTCCATGCTCAATGTGGTACACACAAGGACAAAGGGCAGAGGTTGAGTCAACTTTAATCCATGTCAACTGGCTGCAAGTGTGATTTAGTTATTGCCAACACCTGGTAGGTGCCACAGGTAAGTTACAGGTGCTGTTAATTACACAAATTAGAGAAGCATCAGATGATTTTTCAAACAGTGCCAATACTTTTGTCCACCCCCTTTTTTAAGTTTGGTGTGGAATTATATCCAATTTGGCTTTATGACAAATTTATTTTATTTTTTTTTCAATGAAGACAAATGAAATGAAGATAATAATACCAAAGAATTTGTGATTGCAATCATTTTCAAGAAGAAACTGAGTATTATCTGACAGAATTGCAGGGGTGCCAATACTTTTGGCCAGCACTGTAGAACATAAAAAAACACCTTTATTATACTCAGCTAGGAGGCAGTCCGGTCCATTGGGTGTCTCTGCTCTCGGTCCCGCGCCTCCTCCATCTTGTGCAATTGCTGTCCTCCTTCCCAGCCACATGTGCATGACGCTTCCTGTGTCATTCACACAGAGGCCGCCATTACGCTCTTGTGCATGCGCACTTTGATCTGAGAGCAGAGTAAAGTACTGTAATGCAGAGGCATGAGGAAAGGTCAATGACTGCCCACACATGTGCACTACACAGTACTTTCATCGGCCCTCAGCCAGGCATATCAAAGTGCACATGCGCAGGAGTGCAATGGCGGCCACTATGGGAATGATGCAGGACGCGTCATGCACATGGGGCTTGGAAGGAGGATGACAATTGCACAAGATGGAGGAGGCGCCGGACCAAGAGCAGTGACACCCATCAGACCAGACCGCCCCCTAGGTGAGTATTATAAAGATTTTTTTTACTTTCTTCAAAGTGGACTGGGCACTTATATACAGTATTCTAGAATGCTGTATATAAGGGCTTACTGTGGTGGCCACAGCTCTTAAGAGAAAAACCTGATGACAAGTTCCCTTTAATATTTTTTCTATATCAAAAATTTATGAAGAATTTTTTATTGATCAAACATAATTATGTAATCGGCATCAAAAACACATTTTTCTTTTAATTCCATAAAATGTGATTTTATGAAATGATCCATAAATGCAGATTAAAATGAAAAATTATTTTGTAAAACTTCTGTATAAATTTCCATATCACCTTTATATTAAATTATTTGTATTAAAATTATGTTTACCAATCTGTGCAACCATTATAAGAAAATATGTAAAATTCTAGAAAAATAAAAACATTAGAAATAATTATTCTAAAACATTGATCTTCTGGGTAAACATTTGATGCGTTTTTTTCTTAGCCATAATTACCTAAGTCATGATAACAATAATTACTAAAGAAATACATATATGAACAATATATTTTGGATTATATTTAATTATTCATCTTAATATTCATGTAATTTACACTTATTTGTAATATTTTATATTCACAGCATTTTTTCAAACCATGCATCTCACATAAGAAGGTATGCATACATATACATATATTTTACAAAAATAGTGTTTCTTAAATTACACAGCTCTGCGACTAAAAAGCTGTTTGATTATGTTCATCTAATTTCCATGTATTTTGGTGTGCTGAAAATGAAAAAAATATTGAAAAAAATCCTGGACGTCAGGATTTGCCACAAAATGCAAAATTCTCTTCAAATTTAGTACATCTTTCATATTTTTTTTTTTTTTTTTTTTAGGATTTTGAAAGTCAAAATTACTATTCATTAATTCTCATCAATGAATTGAAGATATATAATGCCAAAAAAATATAACTTTCAAAGAAAAGAACTTTCAGAGTGAGCTAATGAAACCAGCATCAACATTTTGCAAGCTGAATGAGTGGGCTCTGACATGCCCGGGCTTGTTTCAATTGTTTTATCTTTGTTCTCGCCTGTTCACACTTTTTAATCTCAGTTCGTGTTAGCTCATCATATTCAACCGTGTTTCCCAAAATTAGCATTATGGCTCAGCGGCAGTGTATTAATTCGCCTGACAGTTTCTGTTACATTTGTGGTGAATATACAGTGTTGAAGCAACAGCTGAATATTACAGACTTTCTGAAAAAAGTATACTTTGCATATTTCGGACTAAAGCTTGGAGATCAAGCTAAAGCTTGGGCGCCTCATAAAGTCTGCAAACGGTGTGTTGAGGACCTCCGAAATTTGTTCAAGGGTAAAAAAACAACTTTCCGTTATGGGATTCCTATGGTATGGTGATAGCAAAAGAACCATAGTGACGATTGTTACTTTTCTTCATGCGATGTGAAAGGGTAGCATTCCATTTCATACCCCAATATTCACTCAGCAATTTGTCACATCCCCTATGGCACAGATATACCAGTACCCAAGGCCCCTGCTACCTTGGAAGAGATAACTATCTCCGATGAAGGTGGAGTCATATCTGAACCAGATGAATCAAGTTCTGACTTTGAAGATGATACAAGACCAAAATTGTTTTCTCAGGAGGAGATGAATGATTTGGTAAGAGACTTAAATCTTCTCAAAGATGCCGCTGAGTTACTCGGTTCAAGCCTCAAAAGCAAGAATTTATTGTTGCCAGGAGTGTCTTTTTCAGATGAGAAGATGAGTTCGTTCCTTACTTTGCCCAGGAAGATAAGTTGGTTTATTGCATCGATGTCGAAGGTTTGATGGGTCAATTCAAAATCCAATATGATTCAACGCCATGGCGTCTTTTTATAGATTCTTCAAAAAGAAGTCTCAAAGCAGTTTTACTCCACAACGGCGGTTTTTATGCTATCAACCCTGTAGGTCATTCCGTACACCTCAAGAAAACCTACGAGAACTTGGAATTAGTTCTTCATAAACTTAAATATGAAGTATGAAGACCACGGTTGGCAAGTGTGCGGGGATTTGAACGTCTTGCGCATGCTGCTCGGGCAACAAGCTGGGTATAACAAGTACCCTTGTTTTCTGTGTCTATGGGACAGTCGAGACCGACAAAATCACTGGACCAAGAAGAATTGGCAGCTGAGGGTGCTTACAGTTGGTGAAAAAAATGTCCTCCGAGAAACTTTGGTTCCTCCCCATAAAGTTCTTCTACCACCTCTCCACATCAAATTGGGATTGATGAAGCAATTCATAAAATCACTTCCAAAAGATGGAGAATGCTTCAAATACTTGGTCGCCATGTTTCCAGGCCTCTCGGAGGCAAAATTGAAGGAAGGTGTGTTCGTTGGACCAGACATTAGAAGGCTTATAGCTGATCAAGAGTTTATCAATACCATGACGCATCCTCAAAAAGAAGGGTGGATTGCATTTAAAGAGGTTGTAGAGAAATTTTTAGGCAATAACAAAGACCCTGACAAATCGTCGGACGAATCCTGAAAGCATTTCATGCTTTAGGTTGCCTGATGAGTTTGAAAGTGCATTTCCTCCATTCCCACCTTGACAACTTTCCTGAAAATTTGGGAGCTGTGAGTGCAGAGCAGGGTGAACGATTCCACCAGGACATTAAAGAGATGGAAAGAAGATACCAGGGAAGATGGAGCAATACAATGATGGCAGACTACTGTTGGACGCTTCAGAGAGACATTACAGATGCTACTCACAAGCGTAAATGTACCAAGAGAAGCCCCACAGGGAAGAAGAATTGATTTTAGTGTTGTTAGTGAGCTCATTGCAGTTAAAAAAATGATTTTCATGAAACATTTGTAATAAAAACTTAATTTTATGAGTCTATTTTCATTTATTTTGAGGCATTGTCTTATTTAACATACTTAAATTGTGAGAAAACGTGATGTCCTATGACAAAACGGAGGTCACTTTCGGATTCAGCGCACTCAAAAACATAAAGATTACGTGGAATAACCAAAACAGCTCTCGAAAAAAAATTTTGTGCAGACCTGTGTTATTAATGCGCATTATGAAAGTATGATCTGTAATTTGATTTATTTTTAAAAATTCTCCAAATACGAATAACATTTATCTCACATACCAGTGGACACATGAGTTCAAATGTCACATGCTTTAAGACGTGCGTTAGCTATTTAAAATGCAAAGAAAAGAAATTCTGCAAACAGCAAATAATTGTAAGCACTTCACACAAAAATTTAATTTTGAAATATTAGTTAAACACAGAAATGATTATTAATAGGGATGATCGAATATCACAAATATTCAGCAATATTCGGCTTCGTGAATATTCGACGAATAGGTCACCGCTATGCGAATATTCGATGCGCAATGTAAGTCTATGGGAAGCCCAAATAGTTGCTATTTGGCAACTATTTGGGTTTCCCATAGACTTACATTGCGCATCGAATATTCGCAAATAGTCGAATAGCGGCGACCTATTCGTCAAATATGAGCGCAGCCGAATATTTGAGGTATTCGATCATCCCTAATTATTAAATATGTGTGTATATATACCCATACAGATTTTTTACAACTTCCTGTATAAGAAAAGGAATACATTTATAAGCAAAATGTTTCATCAAATTTTAAGGCAATAGAAAGAATAAGATCAATATAACATTTATAAAAATCGAAATACACTTAAGTTATATATTTATTAACTTTTATTATATTTAAAATGTTATTACTTTCATTAATATACAGAGATATAATTTATTAATTTATAAAACTCTAATTTCTATCACTATACATTTGTAGATACAATTATACTGAATCTAATCCAAGTATGAAATCTACATCTATAGATAAACCTATAAAAAAAAACAATGTTACTACACAAATATACTGTATATGAATAATTATAAATATTACTATATTCACATTTTAACAAAATCTAAACCTAAATCTAATTTTTGTCATCAAAAATTCTACTCAGAATGGCCAATTTATGACTATAGGAATCTCTGAAAAGAATTGAACTGTCCTCAGCTTACATTATATGTCAGTGAGAACATTACTCTCAGGGTCCACCTGCCTCTGGGTGGTGTCAAATATCTTGAAAGTCATCTGTCTCTAGAAAGAGAAAATCAGATTTGTTTCCTTTGGAGTAGGATTTTCAGATGATATTTTAATCTTATCATAGGGTTTATAGCTGATATGTGATTTCCTATGAATTTCAAAAATTTTGTCACAGGAATAATTTGATCTAGGAGAGTTTGATGCAGGAAAGTTTGAAGTTTCAAGAGAGTTTAACGCTGGTTTTTCTTAGGCTATGTGCGCATGTCGCGTATTTGCATGCAGTTACGCTGCGATCTGCACCGCAGCGTAACTGCATGCGTCCTGCGTCCCCAGCATAATCTATGCAGATTATGCAGGAGACGTACGCACATGGCGTATTAGAGCGCAGCGCTTCGGCTGCTGCCCGAAGCGCATGTTCTAAGAAGTGACATGTCACTTCTTTCCTGCGCTCTGCCTGCAGCTCCCGCTGTGTCTATGGGAGGGTCTGCAGTCAGAGCGCATGGAACAGGCTTTTTTTTTTCACTTCGGACTCTTTCTGCAGCGATTTGAAGCGCACGTGTGCTGTTCAAATCGCTGCAGAAATTTCTGCAGGGCCAGTACGCAACATGCGCACATAGCCTTAAGATTTTACCTTATTTGATTTTATAAAATTAATTTTCCAGTTTTGTTGATGAGTTCTGACAAAATTAGAAATATGTGCAGTAAAATAAAGAATGTTTTTGTGATGCAATAATGTATGTTTTAGAATCCAATAATTTGAATTTATTCACAAATGTCTGAAATCATTGATTGTGATCTGACATTTTCAACTACTGTTCTGTACAATCAGTGAAATATTTACATAAAAGTAAGTCTACATTCTTTTTGTCCAATTAATTCCTCTAGCATTTCAAAATTTGGAGAGTTATCATTTCTTTCACAAAAAATCAACTCTCTCAGTCTGTTTATATCATTTGAGTACTCATGTGACTCACTAGCATAACATTTTTTTAATAATAGGCATCTGGAAAAACTTAAAGGCAACCACATGGTAAAAATCCGATTTTTCTCAACTTTGGTTAAATCAAACTTTTCAGCGAAACTCTCAAATATTTCTGAATTCCTACACACATAAAGCTTCTTCTATTTTTAGTGACCTGCCTTCACCATTTTCTCTGTCTTCTCCTCCATCATCTCTCTCCCCATCATTTCCCATGACTCCTCCCACATCTTTATCATTTTCTCTGACTCCTCCATCTTTTTCTTCGTCATTTCCTGTGTCCTCGGAGACAAGGTCAACTTCAGCTCAGACTACAGACACATGTCTGCTGCCATCTTGTTGACTCTTTTCATTACAGACAAAATCACTGATATTACAATCAATATTACTAACTGACACTACAGTTTCTACACAATCTTTGGATTTCATTTGGATTTTATTTAATTCTATTTTTACTCAAACACTGAGGGCTGCCATCTTGGATTTGCTGTGTGTAACAACTGTTACGCACCTCAAATCTGGAAGCCCCTGTGCATAAGAACTGATGCGACTCTATCTTTTACACTTAGGATTACTGTGCAGAGCCATTTTGTTGGGGCCTGCAAAGTCATCCTGATATGTCTAAAGTGTCACCAAGGACAGCTGGCTCAGTGCTCCACTGTATACTATGCCCCGCTGTATCCTATGCCCCATATATTCTGCCCCATATTCCTGTGCCCTCATATACTGTGCCCCGATATTCCTGTGACTCTATACACTGTGTCCCGATATTCCTGTGACCCCATATACTGTGACCCACTGTATTATATGCCCCATATACTCTTCCCCCATATTCCTGTGCCCTCATATACTGTGCCCTACTGCATACAATGCCCTATAAGTTCTGCCCCCATATACTGTGCTTTGGGCACTGAGAGAAGGAACTGCAGAGACACCAGGCTGGCAAGAGTAGCTGCCGGCCGGATTGGAGGTCCAAGATGACATGTGGAGACGAGGAGTGATCTGCAGCATAAGCCTGGCACTGATTTCACGCTGTGATCACCGCTCCCAGCCGCATGCACTCACCCCAGACCTGCGCCATAGCAGCCTGACAGGACAGGCTGCTGTCTGTTCCTCCCATCAGCATTCACAGCACAGAGCAGTGAGGAGCTGCTAGGACCGGAGGCTCAAGGTGAGCACACGCAGGGGAGGGGGGTGAGCGGCGGAGTGGGGGGTCGCGGGGTGCAGGGGGTGCAGAGCGGCGGGGGGAGCACACTTCAGGATCAGTTAGGATGCAAATACCACTGCCCGGCACTGGTACTCACTCCATCCTGACCAGGTGACAGGGGGAAAGTGCAGTACACAGCTTACGCTGTGGGCTCCACAAACATGGCGGCAGTCTCCTCCCAGGACTGTGATCTGGACAGCCCAGGGGGCATGTGCAGCTCACAGCAGAGAGCTCTCAATGTTAGAGAATAGGGTCAGAGTCCGTCTATCAGACCCAATGAACTGGGAGCTTCCATATGTGAGGTGAGTAACTATCATTACTCCAAGATGGCAGCCCCCAGTGTTTCAGTAAAAATAAAATTAAAATTAAATAAAAACTAAATAAACAATGAATTTCATTTTGTATTAAAAATGATTGATTCCATAATCACTATTATTAATACAAAATATGTTGCTGCTACATAAATATACATATAATTTCATTCACTGATAATGGTAAACATGGTGTTTTTTTCTCATCTTAGTCAACAGAATGGAGCAAAAAATGGCTTGAGTAAATGTTCCAGTGAAGTTATTTGTTAAGCTGGTGTCACACTAAGCGACAGCGACAACGACGTCGCTGTTACGTCACCATTTTCGGTGACGTAACAGCGACCTTGTAAGTCGCTGTTATGATCGCTGCTTAGCTGTCAAACACAGCAGAAGCAGCGATCATAACGTCGCTGTGCTACATGTGCAGAGAGCAGGGAGCCGCGCTTAGCGCTGGCTCCTTGCTCTCCTGCAGCACACATCGGGTTAATTAACCCGATGTGTGCTGCAGCTACATGTCACAGTGCAGAGAGCAGGGAGCCGCGCGCACTGCTTAGCGCTGGCTCCTTGCTCTCCTTGCTACAGTATACATCGGGTTAATTACCCGATGCATACTGCAGCCACATGTCACAGTGCAGGAGCCGGCACTGGCAGCAAGAGCGGAGGCTGGTAACCAGCGTAAACATCGGGTAACCAGGGAAAGGTCTTCCCTTGGTTACCCGATGTTTACGCTGGTTACAGCTTACCGCAGCTGCCAGTGCCGGCTCCTGATCGCTTCATTTCGTCGCTCTCTCGCTGTCACACACAGCGATGTGTGTGTCACAGCGGGAGAGTGACGACCAAAAAATGAAGCTGGACATTCAGCAACGACCGGCGACCTCACAGCAGGGGCCAGGTCGTTGCTGGATGTCACACACAGCGACAGCGACGGGACGTCGCTGCAACGTCACAGAAAATGGTGACGTAGCAGCGACGTCGTTGTCGTCGTCGTTATGTGTGACACCAGCTTTACTCAGTGAGCACATTTTCTTTCTCATTGACCTCCCTTTATTTGATGTACTAACTGTCCTCTGTGACCACACATTTTCCAGGCATTCCAGGGCCCTTACCACAAAAGAATTAACTTCTAAACCTTTTACCAGAAGATCAATCTCTCAATGACTAGCAGAGCATGATCACTATCAAGGGCCAAATCTGTCACTAATCTCCTGCTTCAAAAGGCCACCTAAGGGTTTACTACCTGTAATCAATTTATGTGCCTGTTTCTGGATAAACAGTGTTCCCTGATCATTACATGAATGTAAAGTAATTAAGTATTTAGCATTTAACTGATTTGCATCAATTGGAATTTGTTTAAGTGTTTCTTTTTTGTTGACAGATCTTGATAAATTAAGATTTTAATTAACCAACTGAAGCCTTGTAGTACTACATGCAGATATAATTACTGTATATTAATAAAAACTACTGAGGCATTGCCTTAAAGGGAAACTGTCACCAGGTTTTTGCCACCTATTCTGACACAGACATAATGTAGACTCAGAGACCCTGTTTCCACTGATGTGTCATTTACTGGGCTGCTTGCTGCAGTTTTGATAGAATCACTGTATTATCAGTAAATAACTAGTGGAGTAGTAAACCTGCTGCCTTGTAATCCTCCTTATTAATGAGATTAGTATAACTCCGCCCTCAACCACTGATTGCTAGATTTCTGCCTATGCATAGTGTACACAAAAAGCTTCCAATCAGTAGTGTGGGTAGGGTTATAAAGAGTTCAGCAGTCAGAGATCTGGTATACCTGGAGCAGATAAAACAGTAACAGTCCAGTAAATGACACCACAGGAATTAAGGTTTCTAACCCTACATTATTTTACACTGACTATGACAGCAGAGTCACTCATCTTCTGATGTGGAAGTGGATGTTGCTGGACACACCTGGGCGACTTTTCAGAATGCATAGTCTTGTGTATGTAGCAAAGGAGTAAAACCCTTTCTGGCCATTATATGACATCTTTCCAGCATTTTTAACCATTTGAGTTTTTCCTGAGATGATGTCTCCCATACACAGCACAAACACAGCAGATAAAATCATGTTCCATCAGTCATCTTCTTATACACACTCAGAAACAGAATCATGTACAATATAATTTTTTTTATAGTTGTAACGAGTGTAGGTGAACATTCAGCACAGTGGTGTAGTTCAAAACCTACTAGAAAGCAAGCCTCCATCTGTATGCAGTGATGTCTTAGTATTTTTAACTCCAAGATTTTCTTTGCACACTTGAATTTACAGGATTGCGGTCTGGTCAGGGTACTCCTGGTTATTTGAGTACTTTTGTCATTGTTATAACACGTCTGGTGCCTTGAAGTGAAATACAATTATTCCATATCTGTATTATCAGTGCATGGTTTTGACTCGCCCACCCCAGGGCTATGGGACACCCGGTGTCGGGCCGGACTAGTCCGGGGGTAGTCAGTGGTGGCGGGGCCCGACTCCCTGACCCTGGCGGGAGTCAATTAATATGGCTTCAGTGGGGGTGCTTAAAGTTTATATTATTCGTGACGCTACCTATGGTTTGCGGCTATTAAGCCGTCGCTGCTGTATGGGGCCTCCGGGGCTGATGGAATGGCAGCTTGGATGGTCCTGCTCCCCACAGGTGGAGCGGTGCCCCGGGGCAACTATTGGTGCTTGTAAGTGTCGGTGTAGTTGCGGTGTAGTGCAGGGCCGACAGGGCGGTGAAAGGACCAGACACAAACAACAGTCTCTTTACCTTCTCCTCTTTTACTGGGTAAACGGTTAGTCCTGGGAGACTGTTACAGGTGGTTGTAGGCTCCGGCCGGCCTGTAAGTAACTGGGGTGCTCTTTTTGGCCAGCTTAGTATGAGGCCTACTCCCTGTTCTTCTTCTACGTCCCTCTCCCTGTGTGGTAGGCTGCGCAGGCCCTCTCTGGTGCTTCTCTGCTGGGGTCCACACTGGGCCCTGGTGATGCAGCTGTACCTTCAGATTGCTTATGGGCCAGGGGCTTGCAGCTCTCCTGCTTTTCGGATTCTGCTACCAGGGAAGGGTTTTACACCCTGGCAACCACAGACTCCGATGTCTAATTCTCTTCTGTGCCTCTCTGCCAATCCTGCTTTACTGGGCCAAGCTATTCCAGCTCCAGGCCCCAGTCCACAGGACAGCACTACTCTGCGTCTTCACTCTCCAACTTCCCTAACAGACTGAACACTAACTCCTCCCTCAAGTCAGACTTAAGGAAGTGCTCCCTGGAACTCCAGGTTTAGAGCTCCCTCTGCTGGCCTGAGAGAGGAACGGTGTTGGATGTTGGTACTTATTGGCCAATGGACCTCCCAATTACCTCCAGGCTCAGCATTAACCCTTTGGAGGGGCAATGCTGTTGTGGCGACCAGGTCCTGGGGCGCCACAGTTTCGCTTTTACTAGAAGGTGGCCCAATTCTAAGGCATCGGGTATTCTAGAATTTATTGTGTATTTATGTATGATTTTTGTTATATATACTGTTATACTGTATAGATGTTGTTGTGTGTAGTTGCCAAGTGTTTGTGTAGGGTGCTGTAAATGTTCTGGGTGTTGTTTGGGTGTGGGGGGGGGTGTGAGAGCGGTGTTCTTTGTGTGTTGCGTTGTGTGTGTTGCATTGTTTGTGGAGCGCTGTGTGTCTGCAGCGTTGTGTGTGTGTGGTGCTGTGTGTGTTGCGTGGTTTGTGTGGGTGTGTGTGTTTTGGGGGAGTAATGTTTTGTGCAGTGTGTGTGTTGGAGGAGTAGTCCTGGGGAGAGAGGAGTATAATAGGAGGAGTAGTCCTGGGTGGAGAGGAGTATTATAGGAGGAGTAGTCCTGGGGAGAGAGGAGTATAATAGGAGGAGTAGTCCTGGGGAGAGAGGAGGATAATAGGAGTAGTAGTCCTGGGGGGAGAGGAGTATAATAGGAGGAGGAGTCCTGGAGGTGAGCAGTACAATAGGAGGAGTAGTCCTGGGGAGAGAGGAGGATAATAGGAGGAGTAGTCCTGGGGGGAGAGGAATAATTAGGAGTAGTCCTGGGGGGAGGGAAGTATAATAGGAGGAAGAGTCCTGGGAAGAGAGGAGGATAATAGGAGGAGTAGTCCTGGGGAGAGGAGGATAATAGGAGTAGTCCTGGGGGGAGAGGAGGATAATAGGAGGAGTAGTCCTGGGGGAGAGGAGTATAATAGGAGGAGTAGTCCTGGGGGAGGAGTCTAATAGGAGGAGTAGTCCTGGGTGAAGGAGTCTAATAGGAGTAGTAGTCCTGGGGGAGAGGAGTCTAATAGGAGGAGTAGTCCTGGGGGGAGGAGTCAAATAGGAGTAGTCCTGGAGGGGGAAGAGTCTAATAGGAGTAGTCCTGGGGGAGGAGGAGTCTAATAGGAGGCATAGTCCTGGGGGAGGAGTCTAATAGGAGGAGTAGTCCTGGGGGAGGTGTCTAATAGGTGGAGTAGTCCTGGGAGGAGGTGTCTAATAGGTGGAGTAGTCCTTGGGGGAGGTGTCTAATAGGTGGAGTAGTCCTTGGAGGGAGGTGTCTAATAGGTGGAGTAGTCCTTGGGGGAAGGTGTCTAATAGGTGGAGTAGTCCTGGGGGGAGGTGTCTAATAGGTGGAGTAGTCCTGAGGGGAGGTGTCTAATAGGTGGAGTAGTCCTTGGGGGGAGGTGTCTAATAGGTGGAGTAGTCCTGGGGGGAGGTGTCTAATAGGTGGAGTAGTCCTTGGGGGAGGTGTCTAATAGGTGGAGTAGTCCTGGAGGGTAGGTGTATAGGTGCCCAATGTGCTAGGGGGGTGTAGTTGAGCGGGCATAGTGTGCGGGGGGCGTGGCTGAGCGGGCATAGTGTGCAGGGGGCGTGACCGAGCGGGCATAGTGTGTGGGGGGCATGGCCGAGCGGGTACAGTGTGCAGGGGGTGTGTCCCAGCGGGCAAAGTGTGTGGGGGCGGGGCCCGGGTAACTATTCAAAGCGGTTTCCATAGTTACCCGATGTGTACCATGGTTACCAGCGTATGCCGACTCCGGCACATGTTACATCAGGTAACTATTCAAAGCGACAGTGCTGGTTCATTTTTTGTTTGTTGGTCTCCTGCTGTGCAGCACGCATCGGCGTGTTTGACAGCGGGAGACCAACAATCTGAATGGGCAGGGAGCAGGGAGCCGGCGTAGGCTGGTAACCAAGGTACACAATTGGTTAATTAAGCAAAGTGGTTTCCATGGTTACCCGATGTGTACCATAGTTACCAGCGTACGTCGGCTCCGGAACGATCCCAGCAACGCAAGGGTATGTCTCGGCTGGGTTGCCAGTGTGGGCTCCCGGGGGTGCAGCAGTCACCTGGGAGTCGGGTCTCCATATGGGTTCGAGGAATGCGTGCTGGGGGCGGGACAAGGCCGAGTGGCAAATCCGTGGGGGGGCGGGGCCTGGTCGAGCGGCCAATGCGTGCGGGGGGCGGGGCGAGCTGCCAATCCGTGCGGGGGTGGGGCCTGGCCGAGCCGAGCGGCCAATGCGGCAGTTGTCGCTGTAATGACGTCATTTTGGAGTAAGACAGACAAACAGACAGACAGAATAAGGCAATTATATATATATATATATATATATATATATATATATATACAGTCAGGGCCAGAAATATTTGGACAGTGACACAAGTTTTGTTATTTTAGCTGTTTACAAAAACATGTTCAGAAATACAATTATATATATAATATGGGCTGAAAGTGCACACTCCCAGCTGCAATATGAGAGTTTTCACATCCAAATCGGAGAAAGGGTTTAGGAATCATAGCTCTGTAATGCATAGCCTCCTCTTTTTCAAGGGACCAAAAGTAATTGGACAAGGGACTCTAAGGGCTGCAATTAACTCTGAAGGCATCTCCCTCGTTAACCTGTAATCAATGAAGTAGTTAAAAGGTCTGGGGTTGATTACAGGTGTGTGGTTTTGCATTTGGAAGCTGTTGCTGTGACCAGACAACATGCGGTCTAAGGAACTCTCAATTGAGGTGAAGCAGAACATCCTGAGGCTGAAAAAAAAGAAAAAATCCATCAGAGAGATAGCAGACATGCTTGGAGTAGCAAAATCAACAGTCGGGTACATTCTGAGAAAAAAGGAATTGACTGGTGAGCTTGGGAACTCAAAAAGGCCTGGGCGTCCACGGATGATAACAGTGGTGGATGATCGCCGCATACTTTCTTTGGTGAAGAAGAACCCGTTCACAACATCAACTGAAGTCCAGAACACTCTCAGTGAAGTAGATGTATCTGTCTTTAAGTCAACAGTAAAGAGAAGACTCCATGAAAGTAAATACAAAGGGTTCACATCTAGATGCAAACCATTCATCAATTCCAAAAATAGACAGGCCAGAGTTAAATTTGCTGAAAAACACCTCATGAAGACAGCTCAGTTCTGGAAAAGTATTCTATGGACAGATGAGACAAAGATCAACCTGTACCAGAATGATGGGAAGAAAAAAGTTTGGAGAAGAAAGGGAACGGCACATGATCCAAGGCACACCACATCCTCTGTAAAACATGGTGGAGGCAACGTGATGGCATGGGCATGCATGGCTTTCAATGGCACTGGGTCACTTGTGTTTATTGATGACATAACAGCAGACAAGAGTAGCCGGATGAATTCTGAAGTGTACCGGGATATACTTTCAGCCCAGATTCAGCCAAATGCCGCAAAGTTGATCGGACTGCGCTTCATAGTACAGATTGACAATGACCCCAAGCATACAGCAAAAGCTACCCAGGAGTTCATGAGTGCAAAAAGGTGGAACATTCTGCAATGGCCAAGTCAATCACCAGATCTTAACCCAATTGAGCATGCATTTCACTTGCTCAAATCCAGACTTAAGACGGAAAGACCCACAAACAAGCAAGACCTGAAGGCTGCGGCTGTAAAGGCCTGGCAAAGCATTAAGAAGGAGGAAACCCAGCGTTTGGTGATGTCCATGGGTTCCAGACTTAAGGCAGTGATTGCCTCCAAAGGATTCGCAACAAAATATTGAAAATAAAAATATTTTCTTTGGGTTTGGTTTATTTGTCCAATTACTTTTGACCTCCTAAAATGTGGAGTGTTTGTAAAGAAATGTGTACAATTCCTACAATTTCTATCAGATATTTTTGTTCAAACCTTCAAATTAAACGTTACAATCTGCACTTGAATTCTGTTGTAGAGGTTTCATTTGAAATCCAATGTGGTGGCATGCAGAGCCCAACTCGCGAAAATTGTGTCACTGTCCAAATATTTCTGGACCTAACTGTATATATATATATACAGGGTGGTCCAAAAGTAGGTGAACAGAAAATAATAACATTTATTTTGATTTATATATAAAATTCTATTTACTAACACAAGCATAACATTGACAATTACATTTTATTCTGAACAATAATACAAAAGCCCTTAAATGTTATAAACGCAGGGGCTCAAACTGTTTTCCATTACAATTTGCACAGCTTTGAAGTCTGCCTCTTACGCTTCGACAAATATTTTTGCACAAGTCTCTTTGGGTATTAATTTCTTGAAATGCATCTCTATGTAATTTTTCAAATCACTGACAGTTTTTGTTTTTTGACTATAAACTTTGTCCTTGAGTACTCCCCAAAAGAAAAAAAAATCCATTGGGGTCAAGTCTGGTGAACGTGCTGGACAATCAAGTGGGCCTCTTCGGCCAATCCATTTATTAGGAAATGTTTCATCAAGATACTCGCGGACTACTCTGGAATAATGTGGAGGGGCCCCATCTTGTGCGAAATAAAGGTCATTTGAATTAGGCTGTTGCTGTAACTGGAGAACAACTTGATTCATTAGAATTTCCAGAATTTCCTGTGACTGTTCCATCAAAAAATATTCGTCCAAAAACACCAAAACTTGAAATACCACCCCAAATATTGACACCAGGCTTATTTAATTGTTGCTCTAATGTTAAATGCATGTTCTCATTATACGAGTAAATACAATTATGTCTGTTAAATATGGCCAGATAATTTGAATGAAGTTTCATCACTCCACATAATGTTATCTAAAATGACTGCATTTTTGTTCAATTTCGTTAAGCATTATCTCACTAAATTGCAGCCACCTGTCTTGATCATCCTCCAATAAACCAAGAATTAGACATGGACAATAAGCTTTCCACCCAATAGATTTCAGATTCACATGATAGAAGCTCGTGAAATTCCCAGTTCTAAAGAGACTCTTCTGATGGACTTTTTTGGACTTTTGTGACTTGGTCTTTTGTGGTAAGATTGATATTGCTTCAATAATGATGTGGACCGTTCTAGCGTCTAAGAGTCCTTTATATAATTGCTTCAACTATGGCCCATTAGGGTGTAGCGCTTTGAACGCTTATTGGCGTTCTGTTGCAATGTCACATACAGTGGAACCTTGGTTTACGAGAACAATCCGTTCTGGGAGGGTGCTTGTAAACCAAGTTGCTCGTCTAGCAAAGCAAAATTTCCCATAGGAAATAATACAAGCTCAGACAATTCATTCCACAACTTGTGCAATGTCCCATCCTGGTCCCCTATTGTGCCATTCCACACACGCACAAACACACACAAACACACACAAACCCACATACTATGCTCACCTTACCTTCTGTTCCCTCGCCGGCCTCCTGGTTCTTGTAGTCTGCCGGTACAGGATGTGTATCGGGTAACCATCACGACCGACGCCAGAGCTTCTACTGCCAGCGCTCTGACGTCAAAGGCATGAGCCATATGCCTTTGATTGGTCAGCGCGCTGCCTTTGGAAAGCAACTGACAGCGGAAATTCCTCCATCGTCGCGATGGTTACCCGATACACATCCTATACCGGCAAACTAAAAGAACCAGGAAGCCGGTGAGGGAACGGAAGGTAAGGTGAGCATAATATGTGTGTGTGCGTGTGTGTTTGTGTGTGTTTGTGTGGACTGCAAGAGCGTGTTAGAGTGCGGTGAAAGTATGGAACCAGAAGTGTGTGCGGTGAGTATTTGCTCATATAGCAAAGATTGCTCGTAAACTGAGTTACAAATTTACAGCAAGCTTTGCTCGTATAGCAAAATACTCGCACACCAAGTTACTCCTAAACCGAGGTTCCACTGTATATGTATCCCTGTGGCTATTAGATTTAATTTTGGATGGGACGCATTTGCATTCCATTCAGCACGCATGTCTACTTTACAGCACGTACAGAGACAATTCTCCTTTGTAACGATGCTTGAATGATGTTCGTAGGTCAAGACGCATCCTTTCCAGTGACGTCGTCCAGGTCGAGCATTATACAACAACTCAGACATTGTGTATCTCTGTTGCACATTGTGTTCTGGGGACATACGCTATCTTCGTAGGACTGTGCAACTTGTGTATAAAGGCTGCGACTAGTATAAGGAAGACTATGGGGTTGCATTATAATATATGGAGGACTGTGGGAGTGCCTTATCATAAATCGAGGACTCTGGGATACATTATAATATATAGAGGACTATGGGGTGCATTATAATATATGGATGACTATAGGGTCCATTATAAAATATGGATGACTATGGGGTACAATATAATATATGGAGGACTGTGGCAGAGCATTTTCATAAATGGAGGACTATGGCATGAATTATATGGAGGACTATGGGGTGCATTAAAATACTTGGATGACTATGGGGTACAATCTAATATATTGAGGACTATGGGTTGAATTATAATATATGGAGTACTATGCAGTGCATTATAATATATGGAGGTCTATTGTCAGTGCATTATAATACATAGAGGACAGTGGTGTGGAATTTAATATATATAGGACTATGGGGTGTGAATTATAATATTTAGAGAGCTATGGATGCTGCATTTTAATATATAGAGGACTATGGGAGTGTATTATAATATATGTAAGTGTTATGATCCGTTAACCGTGGAAGATTACCAAAAACTCCCATTGGTGAAAAAACACCAAGAAAACAGGAGTAGTTGGAACTGGACTGACCTCAATCCCCTAACTTTCAGACTATACTAGAAGTAGCTGTGGAGCGTTCTTAAAAACCTGGACGCCTTGTCATAGCCTGAGAAACTAGCTACGCCTCACAGAAAGAAATGAGGAAATCTACCTTGCCTCAGAGTAGTCCCCAAAGGAGTAGATAGCCCCCCGCATACAAAGATTACGGTGATGTAGGAAAACACAATACACAGATAGGAAAAATAGATTTAGCAAAGGTGAGGCCCAACTAACTTGTTACAAAGAAAAGGAAAGGAAACTGATTGTGGTCAGTACAAAATCCCTGTAGAAAAATACCAAACTCCTGATAGTAAAATTGGCCCTGGATGTCGAACGACCTCACCCCCACTATATCAGGTACTCCTGTAAATAATGGGAGAACAAAATACCAAAAAGAACACAAAATACAGAAGATCAAATAATCATATTAGATAGGGAGAAAATCCCTTTTCCTGCAGGAGAGCTAGCAAAGGGGAAACCCCCATGCTCACAATAGAAGAGAAACTAAACTTCACCTGCAATAAAACAAATACAAAGCAAAACAAGGAAAAACAACCACCCTAAGGTTTAAACCAGGAAGCAAGGAAAAAAACTGTGAACTTATCTGCAGAAGGACAAAACTCCAAGCCAGGAACAGAGACTGAGGAATATACAATTATAACCGGCGCCAGCAAGTCAAAAAGTGGTCTCCTATATAGACCAGACCTGTCTGCAATAGGACTTCCCTAATTCCCAATTAACGCCGACACGTGTCTGAGTCACAGGCTCAGATTCAGCTCCGCTACCATTCCTGGCCACCAGAGGGAGCTTCAAAACAGAACCCAAACAGACGACATTCACAACAGTACCCCCTCCTTGAGGAGGGGTCACCGAACCCTCACCAGAACCACGGGGTCTGTCAGGATGGGCATGGTGGAAGGCACGAACCAATCTGTCAGTGTGAATGTCAGAAGCAAAGACCCAAGAATTGTCCTCCTGACCATAACCCTTCAACTTAACAAGATACTGGATTTTTCATCTATTAAAACGGGAATCCAAAATTTTCTTTACCTCAAACTCCAGATCCCTTTCTACCAACACAGGATCCAGGGGCACCGCCGTGGGAACTACTGGCTCCACCTGTTTCTTTAACAAAGACTTATGAAAGACATTGTGAATTTTAAACAACCCAGGAAGAGCCAAACGAAACAATACGGGATTAATAATCTCCAAAATCTTATAGGGCCCTATAAATCTAGGCTTAAATTTAGGTGAGGAAACTCTCATAGGAACATTCCTGGAGGACAACCAAACCATGTCCCCCACTTTAAATGGGGACCAACTGTCCTACGTTGATTGGCAAACCTTTGAGAATTCTCCTGAGACTAAAACGATTTGTCCACTACTTGAGCCCAAGTCTCCACCACAGAATCAACACCCGGGCAGGCTGAAGCCACAACCTGCCCTGAAAAGAATCTAGGATGAAATCCAAAATTGTAGAAAAAAGGCGACATCAAAGTAGCAGAGGTCGCCCTATTATTGAGAGCAAACTCTGCCAAGGGCATAAAAGAAACCCAGTCATCTTGATCAGCAGATACAAAACATCTCAAATATTTTTCCAAGGTCTGATTAGCTCTCTCAGTCTGGCCATTGGTCTGGGGATGAAAAGCAGAAGAAAAAGACAGTTCAATGCCTAATCTAGAACAAAATGCCCTCCAAAATATAGACAAAATGAACTCCTCTGTCTGACATAATATTCTCAGGAATACCATGTAAACGAACCACCTGTTGAAAAAACAAGAGCACCAACTCTGAAGAAGACGGCAACTTTGGTAATGGTACCAAATGGACCATCTTAGAGAATCTGTCACAAATAACCCAAATAACTGTCATCCTTTGAAAGACAGGAAGATCCGAAACAAAATTCATAGCAATATGAATCCAGGGTCTCTTAGGTACAGGTAATTTCAACAACAACCCACTAGAATGTGCATAACAAGGCATGGATCTGGAACAAATCCCAAAAGATTGCACGAATCTCCTGATATCCCGAGACAAAGAGGGCCACCAAAAAGACCTACTCACAAGATCCCTAGTACCAAAAATCCCAGGATGACCAGCCAATACGAAACAGTGAATCTCGGACAAGACTCTAGTCCTCCCATGATCAGGAAAATAAAGCTTCCCCACAGGACATCTCTCAGGTTTGTCCCCCTGAAATCTCTGAAGTGCTAACCTTAAATCGGGCAAAATAACGGAGAGGACCAGACCTTCATTCAGGATATTAGATGGCTCCGCAACATCCAGAGAATCAGCAAAGAAACTCCTAGAGAGAGTATCGGCTTTAATATTCTTAGTGCCCAGAAGAAAAGAGACCACAAAATTGAAACATGTAAAAATTAGAGCCCACCTAGCCTGCCTAAGATTCAGTCTCTTAGCAAATTCAAGATAGGTCAGATTCTTATGATCAGTGAGCACCACAATTTGATGTCTCACCCCCTCCAGCCAGTGTCTCCATTGCTCAAAGGCCCACTTCATTGCCAATAATTCCCGATTACCAACATCATAATTTCTTTCAGATGGAGAAAACTTCGGAGAGAAGAAGGCACAAGGCTTAAACTTGGAATGACTAGGATTTCTTTGAGACAAAACTGCACCTGCTCCAATCTCTGAGGCATCTATCTCCACTTGAAATGAAAGAGAAACATCAGGTTGCTGCAAGACTGGGGCAGAAGTGAACCTCTTTTTAAGCTCCTGGAAGGCCATAATTGCTTCTGAAGTCCAATTCTCAACATCAGCTCCCTTTTTGGTCAAATCAGTTAAAGACTTAACCACACTCGAGAAATTGCCTATAAATTTACGGTAGAAATTGGCAAAACCCAGAAATTTTTGAAGGGATTTCAAAGAGGTTGGCTAAACCCAGTCATGAACCTTGACCGTATCCATTTCAATAGAAGTCGGGGACAAAATAAACCCCAAAAGGGAAAGTTTCTGCCCGCCAAAGAGACATTTTGATGCCTTAAGGTCCAATGAATGTTCCCTAAGTATCTGAAACACTTTCTGGACCTGCTGCACATGAGCATCCTAATCATCAGAAAAAATCAAGATATCATCCAAATAGGTAATCAGAAATATATCGAAAAATATCATTCATGAATGATTGAAAGACGGAAGGGGCATTAGTGAGCCCAAAAGGCATCACTAGGTACTCAAAATGCCCCTCAGGCAAATTAAAGGCCGTCTTCCATTCATCACCCTCCTTAATTCAACTGAGACTGTATGCTCCACTAAGATCAAGTTTCGCAAAGCACTTAGCTCCCTCTACTCTGGAAAACAGGTCTGACATCAAGGGTAATGGATACTGATATTTAATAGTGATTTTCTTTTAACCCCTTCACGACCGCGGGCCGTAAAATTACGTCCTATTTTAACTTGACTTAAAGACCAGGGACGTAATTTTACGGCCTAAACTTCATTTGATTGCCGTGGCCATAGCAACGGCTTTCAAATGATGTCCCCTGCTGTTTCTTACAGTAGGGGACCTTTGCTTGACCCCAGGGGGGGTGGCATCGCCACCCCCCATAGGCGATCGATGTGATTGGCTGTTCAAATCGGAACCGCCAATCACATTGATCACGCTGTTTTCGGCAAAAAAAAATGCCAAAAATAGTGTGATCTTGTAAAATCCAGCTAGGACCGGGGCTGCAGCAGCTCCGATCATTGGCTGGAAGCAAGCAGACACCGTGGCCCCCCCCTGCAGCACTGATTGGAGCGATCGTGCTATGACGCGCAATCGCTCCAATCAGTGTGCAGTGGGGCGGTCTGATCTGCCGGTGGCCGCCCTCCCCAGGCCTGTGCTGGTCTGGGGACCCTCCCCCAACATGTCTGCAGCGTGCACCACTGGCTGGTACTAGTGGTACCACGCCACCGCTGCTGCTGCCGCTGCTGTCACGTCACGGAGCAGGAGCGGTGAGTATTGTGCTCACCTTGCAGCCCCTGCGCGCTTCCGTAATGGCCCCTGCTCGTGCCCCCCTGCGATCTGCCCCCCCCGACATCCCGATCTGCCCCCCCGACATCCCGATCTGCCCCCCCGACATCCCGATCTGCCCCCCGCCATCTCTATTCTGCAGCTCCTCCGGTGTACCTCCTCCCCTGCTCTCTTGCAGCCCCTGCGCGCTCTTGTGATTTGCTCCTGCGCGCTCCCGTAATGGCCCCTGCCCGTGCCCCCCTGCGATCTGCCCCCCGCCATCCCGATCTGCCCCCCCGACATCCCGATCTGCCCCCCCACATCCCGATCTGCCCCCCCACATCCCGATCTGCCCTCCGACATCCCGATCTGCCCCCCCCCCCCGACATCCCGATCTGCCCCCAGACATCCCGATCTGTCCCCAGACATCCCGGTCTGCCCCCAGACATCCCGGTCTGCCGGCCTCCCCCGTGATCTCTATTCTGCAGCTCCTCCGGTATCTCCCTCCTCTGCTCTCCCCCTCTGCTCTCCCCCTCCCCCTCTGCTGTCCCCCTCTGCTGTCCCCGTCCCCCTCTGCGGTCCCCCACAGCTCACAGATCACATCTGCCTCCATCGCTGGGTCCTTTTTCCTGGGTCTTCTGCTGAGCTGTCCAACTTCCTGCCTGCTGGCTGCTGCTGTAAAGCTGTTCCTTGCCTTCTGTTCCTCCTGCTAATCCTCTGGGTACTGTGAGTATAACTTTTTTTTTTTTTCTTTTTTTTCCTCTATCCCCTTTCTATTTTTACACCTCATGCGTCCGTGCGTCCCGCCAAGCGCTTATCAGGGATGCAGATAACGTATCTGCATCCGTGGTCAGTTTTCGGCGGGACTTTTTTTCCCGTATTCCCGACGCTTTTTGTATCGCATCTGTCCGTGCGTCCCGCCGAGCGCTGATCAGGGATGCACATAACGGATCGGCATCCCTGCTCAATTTTTGGCGTGACAAAAAGCATCGGGGATACAGAAAGAAAAGTCACGCCAAAAATTGAGCAGGGATACCGATCCGTTATGTGCATCCCTGATCAGCGCTCGGCGGGACGCACGGACTGATGCAATACAAAAAGCGTCGGGGATACGGAAAAAAAAGTATCGCATCTGTCCGTGCGTCCCGCTGAGCGCAGATCAACATCCCTGCTCAATTTTTGGCGTGACTTTTTTTTTTTTCCGTATCCCCAGCGCTTTTTGTATCTCATCCGACCGTGCCTCCTGCAGCGGCCGATCAGTGCACTGCGTCTGTGCGTTTGAGAAGTCAAATGGCGTTCCTTGTCTTCTGAGCCCCGCCATGCGCCCAAACAATTGATTTCCACCACATGTGAGGTATCTGCGTACTCGGGAAAAATTGCACAACACGTTTTATGGTGCATTTTTTCCTGATACCGTTGTAAAAAGAAAAAAAAAAAGCTACCTTGTTGCTGCAAAAATTTAAAAAAATAAATAAATAATTTTCACGGTTCAACGTTATCAACTTTCAGTGGAGCCCCTGGGGGTACAAGGGGCTCACTAAACATCTAGATAAATTCCTTGAGGGGTCTAGTTCCAAAATGGGGTAATTTGTGGGGGAGCTCCACTGTTTAGGCACCATGGGGGGGGGTCTAAAAACGTGACATGGCGTCCGCTAATGATTCCAATCAATTTTGCTGTCAAATGGTGCCCTTCTCTTCTGAGCCCCGCCATGCACCCAACAATTACTTTCCACCACATGTGAGGTATCTGCGTACTCAGGAGAAAATGGACAATACATTTTATGTTGCATTTTTTCCCGATACCTTTGTGAAAAAAAAAGCTACCTAGTTGAAGCAACCGTTTTGTGGTAAAAAATAATTTTTTTCTTTTCACGGCTCAACGTTATAAACTTCTGTGAAGCCCCCAGGTGTTCAAAGTGCTCATCAAACATCTAGAAAAAATATTTGAGGGCTCTAGTTTCCAAAATGGGGTCACTTGTGGGGGAGCTCCATTGTTTAGGCACCTCAGGGGGTCTTCAAACCTGACATGGCGTCCGCTAATGAGTGCAGCTAATTTTGCATTCAAATGGCGCTCCTTGCCTTCCGAGCACTGCCGTGTGTCCAAACATTTGATTTCCACCACATATGAGGTATCTGCGTACTCAGGAGAAAATGGACAATACATTTTATGTTGCATTTTTTCCCGATACCCTTGTAAAAAAAAAAGCTACCTAGTTGAAGCAACAGTTTTGTGGTAAAAAAAATTTTTTTTCTTTTCACGGCTCAACGTTATAAACTTCTGTGAAGCCCCCAGGTGTTCAAAGTGCTCATCAAACATCTAGAAAAAATATTTGAGGGCTCTAGTTTCCAAAATGGGGTCACTTGTGGGGGAGCTCCATTGTTTAGGCACCTCAGGGGGTCTTCAAACCCGACATGGCGTCCGCTAATTAGTGCAGCTAATTTTGCGTTCAAAAATTCAAATGGCGCTCCTTGCCTTCCGAGCACTGCCGTGTGTCCAAACATTTGATTTCCACCACATATGAGGTATCTGCGTACTTAGGAGAAAATGGACAATACATTTTATGTTGCATTTTTTCCCGATACCCTTGTGAAAAAAAAAAGCTACCTAGTTGAAGCAACAGTTTTGTGGTAAAAAAAAAATTTTTTCTTTTCACGGCTCAACGTTATAAACTTCTGTGAAGCCCCCAGGTGTTCAAAGTGCTCATCAAACATCTAGAAAAAATATTTGAGGGCTCTAGTTTCCAAAATGGGGTCACTTGTAGGGGAGCTCCATTGTTTAGGCACCTCAGGGGGTCTTCAAACCCGACATGGCGTCCGCTAATTAGTGCAGCTAATTTTGCGTTCAAAAATTCAAATGGCGCTCCTTGCCTTCCAAGCACTGCCATGTATCCAAACATTTGATTTCCACCACATATGAGGTATCTGCGTACTCAGGAGAAAATGGACAATACATTTTATGTTTCATTTTTTCCCGATACCCTTGTGAAAAAAAAGCTACCTAGTTGAAGCAACAGTTTTGTGGTAAAAAAATGTTTTTTTCTTTTCACGGCTCAACGTTATAAACTTCTGTGAAGCCCCCAGGTGTTCAAAGTGCTCATCAAACATCTAGAAAAAATATTTGAGGGCTCTAGTTTCCAAAATGGGGTCACTTGTGGGGGAGCTCCATTGTTTAGGCATCTCAGGGGGTCTTCAAACCCGACATGGCGTTCGCTAATGAGTGCAGCTAATTTTGTGTTCAAAAATTCAAATGGCGCTCCTTGCCTTTCGACCTCTGCCGTGCACCCAAACAATTGATTTTTACCCCATATGGGGTATCAGCGTACTCAGGAGAAAATGCAAAATAAATTGTAGGGTGCACTTTCTCTTTTCTCCCTTGTAAAAATGAAAATTTTTATGGCTAAAGTAACATTTTTGTGTTAAAAAGTAAAATTTTCATTTTTTCCTTCCACATTGCTTTGGTTCCTGTGACGCACCTAAAGGGTTAATAAACTTCTTGGATGTGGTTTTGAGCAGTGTGAGGGGTGCAGTTTTTAGAATGGGGTCACTTTTGGGTATTTTCTGTCACCTCGGCCTCTCAAAGTCACTTCAAATGTGATGTGGTTCCTAAAAAAAATATTTTGTAAATTTTGTTGGAAAAATTAGAAATTGCTGATGAACTTTGACCCCTTCTAACTTCCTAACGAAAAAAAAATTTCTTTCGAAAATTGCGCTGATGTAAAGTTGACAAGTGGGAAATGTTATTTAGTAACTATTTTGTGTGACATATTTCTCAGATTTATGGGCATAAATTTTCAAAGTTTGAAAATTGCGAAATTTTCCAAATTTTCGCACAATTTCCTAAATTTTCACAAATAAACGCAAAAAGTATCGGCCTAAATTTACCACTTACATGAAGTACAATATGTCACGAAAAAACAATGTCAGAATCGCCAGGATCCGTTGAAGCGTTCCAGAGTTATAACCTGTCAAAGTGACACTGGTCAGAATTGCAAAAAATGGCCCGGTCATTAGGGTGTTTTAGTGGCCGGGGGTGAAGGGGTTAAGGAGACAATAGTCAATACAAGGTTTCAATGACTCATCCTTCTTGGACACAAAGAAAAAAACGGCACCCATAGGTGACGAGGATGGTCTAATATGACCTTTCTCCAATGACTCCTTAATATAGGTTCTCATAGCATCATGTTCAGGAATAGATAGATTTAAGATCCGTCCCTTAGTAAACTTGCAACCGGGCACCAAGTCAATGGCACAATCACGCTCCCTGTGGAGGGACAAAGAATCAGAACCAGTCTCATTAAACACATCAAGAAAATCTGACAAATATTCAGGTACATCATGCGGCAAGGGGGAAATAGACAGCAAAGAAAGATCATTATGCACACATTGACAACCCCAACTAACCACAGACAAGGATCTCCAATCAAGAACTGGATTATGGGTCTGCAGCCAAGGGAATCCCAGTACAAAAATATTGTGCAAGTTGTGTAATACTAAAAATTTACAATCCTCCTGATGAACTGGCATAACCTTCATAGTTACCCAGGTCCAAAACTGGGGTTTATTTTCAGCTAGGAGAGTAGCATCAATGCCCCTTATAGGAATAGGAGTTTGTAAAGGTACCATAGGAAAACCACAATTCTTAGCAAAACCAAAATTCATCAGGTTCAGGGCGGCCCCTGAATAAAGAAAGCCCGTAGCCGAAAATGAGGACAAGGAGCAAATCAAAGAGACGAACAAAAGAAATTTAGGTTGCACAGTACCCACAGTAAATGACCGAGCAAATCTCTTTTCCCGTTTAGGGCAGACAGAAATAGTGTGAGATGCGCCACCACAATAGAAACACAACTTATTTTTCCATCTAAACCCCTGCCGCTCAGCATTAGAGAGAACCCTATCACACTGCATAGGCTCTGAAAACTGTTCCGCAAGCAATACATCAGCACGCATTGTTTTGCCCTCGCGTAAACGCCTATCAATCTGAATGGCTTAAGTCATAGAGGCATCCAGACAAGAAGGAATAGGAAATCCCACCATAACATCCTTCCCTGCATGTGCGAGACCCTTATGAAAAAGTGCCGCGGGGCGTGGCCTAGCAGAGCATGGTGCTGGTCACACAATCCAGGAGCTCTGACGACTTAAGGCAGTGAAGCGGCTTGCACATCTTACCGGCAGTTCCTTCAGCGGTGAATCTTTCTCCAGGCACTCAGTATCACCCTGGGATCAGATGAGGTGGTCCAAAACTGGGCTCAGGATCTCCCCCAGAAAGGTATCTGACTTCTTTGCCAGAGGCTCCAGGCTGGAGAGGATTTCTAAGATGGCTGCTGCCTCCCCTCATGCTGCAAAGTCTGCAAGGTCTGCACGCTCTGCTACTTCCTCTGCCTCAAGCAGAGGAAGCTCCATGGAGACTGCGGGCACTGTGGAAATGGTAAGCCCTGATTACCAGCCTGTCACCAAGGAGGAGATGAAATCCCTCTTTGCAGCTTTCAGGAAATCTATGCAAACTGATATAAAGAGCATGTTGGCAGAGCTGAAGGGGGAAGTTGGAGCCATAGGGAACCGCACAGATCATTTGGAGAACAAAATGGAGGAGTTAACAGGGTCCCACAATGCCCTGATAGATGAGCATGAGAAGCTTAAAGCTAGTTAGAATAAGAAGAATACCAGAAGAAGTACATGATAAAGATTTGCTCCCCCTGTTACAGGACTTTATTCAAGCTGTTGTGCCTGAAGCAGAAGGGAGAGATATCTTAGTGGACCGGATCCACAGAATCCCTAAGCCTCAAGGACGTAACCCTTCGATTCCCAGAGATACTATTGCCCGCATTCACTTCTATAAAACAAAGAAGGCCTTCCTGCTTCGTTTAAAGAAGAAACCTTCCCTGCCAGACAGATTTGCTCGCCTTTCGGTAATCCCAGACCTCTCAGCTGGCATACTTGCGAGGAGGAGAGAATTCACCCCTTTTACAAAGATTCTTCGGGATAAAGGCATTATATATCGTTGGGGTTTCCCTATCAAGCTCATTGTCAGTAAAAATGGTAACACTCGGGTTTGCTTCTCTACTGCACAACTTGGGAAAGTGTTTGAGAACTGGGATATTCCACCCCCTCCGCCATCTACCTTGGATAAAGATTCACCCCAAAACAGGAGAATTAACCCTGAATGGTTTAAAGCTTGAAGTTCCCATAACTTTCGCCTTTTGAGGTCGTGGTCTCCATTTTTCTGGATTTTTTTTTTTGTCTCTGCAGAGCAGGGGTGGGCAATTAATTTTCCCATGGGGCCGCATGAGAAATTGGGATTGGTTTAGAGGGCCGGACTAATATAATTACCTCAGTTCTACCCAATATACTACATCACTACACCCCCTCCATATACTACACCTGTAATCAACTACATCACTACACCCCCCATATACTACACCTGTATTATACTACATCACTACACCCCCTCCATATACTACACCTGTAATAAACTACACCACTACACCCCTATATACTATACCTGTATTATACTACACTCCCTCCATATACCTGTAATATACTACACCCCCATATACACCTGTATTATACTACACCACTATATAATACACCTCCGATATACTACATCATTACACCCCATATACTACACCTATAATATACTACACCTCCATATAGCACACCTGTAATATACTACATCACTACATCCCATATAGCACACCTGTAATATACTACAACTCCATATAGTACACCTGTAATATACTACACCTCAATATAGCACACCTGTAATATACTACACCTCCACATAGTACACCTGTAATATACTACACCTCAATATAGCACACCTGTAATATACTACACCTCCATATAGCACACCTGTAATATACTACATCACTACACCCCTATATAGCACACCTGTAATATACTACACCTCCATATAGCACACCTGTAATATACACCTCCATATAGCACACCTGTAATATACTACACCTCCATATAGCACACCTGTAATATACTACACCTCCATATAGTACACCTGTAATATACACCTCCATATAGCACACCTGTAATATACTACACCTACATATAGCACACCTGTAATATACTACACCTCCATATAGCACACCTGTAATATACTACACCTCCATATAGTACACCTGTAATATACACCTCCATATAGCACACCTGTAATATACTACACCTCCATATAGCACACCTGTAATATACTACATCACTACACCTCCATATAGCACACCTGTAATATACTACACCTCCATATAGTACACCTGTAATATACTACACCTCCATATAGTACACCTGTAATATACTACATCACTACACCCCTATATACACCTGTAATATACTACATCACTACACCCCTATATACACCTGTAATATACTACACCTCAATATAGCACACCTGTAATATACTACACCTCCATATAGTACACCTGTAATATACTACACCTCAATATAGCACACCTGTAATATACTACACCTCCATATAGCACACCTGTAATATACTACACCTCCATATAGCACACCTGTAATATACACCTCCATATAGCACACCTGTAATATACTACACCTCCATATAGTACACCTGTAATATACTACATCACTACACCCCTATATACACCTGTAATATACTACATCACTACACCCCTATATACACCTGTAATATACTACATCACTACACCCCTATATACACCTGTAATATACTACATCACTACACCCCTATATACACCTGTAATATACTACATCACTACACCCCTATATACACCTGTAATATACTACACCTCAATATAGCACACCTGTAATATACTACACCTCCATATAGTACACCTGTAATATACTACACCTCAATATAGCACACCTGTAATATACTACACCTCCATATAGCACACCTGTAATATACTACATCACTACACCCCTATATAGCACACCTGTAATATACTACACCTCCATATAGCACACCTGTAATATACTACACCTCCATATAGCACACCTGTAATATACTACATCACTACACCCCTATATAGCACACCTGTAATATACTACACCTCCATATAGCACACCTGTAATATACACCTCCATATAGCACACCTGTAATATACTACACCTCCATATAGTACACCTGTAATATACTACACCTCCATATAGCACACCTGTAATATACTACACCTCCATATAGCACACCTGTAATATACTACACCTCCATATAGCACACCTGTAATATACTACATCACTATACCCCCATATACTACACCACTATATACACCTCCATATAGCACACCTGTAATATACTACACCTCCATATAGCACACCTGTAATATACACCTCCATATAGCACACCTGTAATATACTACACCTCCATATAGTACACCTGTAATATACTACACCTCCATATAGCACACCTGTAATATACTACACCTCCATATAGCACACCTGTAATATACTACACCTCCATATAGCACACCTGTAATATACTACATCACTATACCCCCATATACTACACCACTATATACACCTCCATATAGCACACCTGTAATATACTACACCTCCATATAGTACACCTGTAATATACTACACCTCCATATAGCACACCTGTAATATACTACACCTCCATATAGCACACCTGTAATATACTACACCTCCATATAGCACACCTGTAATATACTACATCACTATACCCCCATATACTACACCACTATATACACCTCCATATAGCACACCTGTAATATACTACACCTGCACCCCCATATCACACACACTACACCCCATACAGACTGCACCCCCATATCACACACACTACACCCCCATATGTCACACACCCTGCCCACATATCTCACCCTGCCTGTACCCCAACTTACCCCTCTCAAACACTCTGCACCCCTTCACATCCTTTTGTCAGTCTGC
Source organism: Anomaloglossus baeobatrachus (assembly GCF_048569485.1). Lineage (NCBI taxonomy): Eukaryota > Metazoa > Chordata > Amphibia > Anura > Aromobatidae > Anomaloglossus > Anomaloglossus baeobatrachus. The sequence continues at coordinate 714,671,162 of NC_134353.1, read as the reverse complement.
AGCCCTCATATGCCACTCACCCTGTAGCTCCATCTTCCCTCATATGCACTCACCCTGCAGCCCCCCTCCCCCTCATGTCCCCTCTTTTCTTATTACCAGTCATCATGTGTCCACATCTCCTTCAGCATTCAGCATGTCTTGCTTTCTCCCCGGCAATCCTGTCTCCTCCCACACAGTCACATGGGCGTGACATCATCGCAGGTCCTGGAAGATGAATTATTCCGTCTGCTCTGCTGTGCTGCTCCTTCTCCTGCACTGACTGTGCGGACCTGCACAGGATCTCTCCCTACTCGGCATGCTGCAGCCCGGCTCCACTGCACCGGCTGAAGACGGGCGGGCCGGTCACAGAGAGCAGGCGGGCCGGATGTGGCCCGCGGGCCGCCCGTTGCCCAGGTCTGCTGCAGAGGTTGCTGGCTACTAAATTTTGTGGCTGCATCCTGCCCACCTACAGTTCCTGCACCACAAGCGTCTTTTTTTCACTCTTACTGTTTTGACTGCTTGTCAGTCCTTGTGTAACTCCATCATGTTATGTGAGGAGCAACTTGTTTCTCAGTTTTTCTTTAATTGTTATGTCATGTTATTTGTTGATAGGTCTTGCCTGTTTGTACCGTTTCTTTCTGCAGGGTTATTACTCCAAAGGAAGCAGATTCTCAGCTATCACAGCCACTTCTGGCCTCACATACCATGGGTTTAAAGGTATTGTCTCTAAATGTAAACGGATTAAATTCTCTGCATAAAAGGTCATGGGTCTGGAAGGAGGCAAGGAAGGGGAGTAGTGATGTTTTGTGCATTCAAGGATCACATTTATTAGCCCAGGATAATGGTAGAATGAAAAATGTTAATTATCCTCATCAATTTTTTGCCAATAATGTCCACAAAAGGGCAGGTGTGTGAATCCTCATTAAAAACTCTGTAGCCTTCCAGCTTGAAAGGCTGGTGGGGGGACATTGAGGGGAGATATGTCATTTTAATTGGTCCACTAAACAATGTGCAATTTACTATTGTTTCAGTGTATGCTCCCAATGTGGGCCAATTAAAATTCATACGTACATTTTTGGAGCCTTTTAGGGGAGTGGCATAGGGTTCCTCAGTGATATGCGGAGACTTTAATGTCCCTATGTGTAAGTCCCTAGATTGTTCCTACCAAGCCCGAAAAGAGATGGGCCACCTGATCCGTGAGTTCCGGTTTCATGCTATATGGTGATATGCACATGCAGGAGAGAAAGACTACTCTTTTCACTTCCTAAGGTTTAATACCTACTCTGAATAGATTATATCTTAGTAGATGATTCGTTACTGTTGGGTTGTGACCAGATTAACATTGGCCCCATTACGTGGTCAGACCACGCAACCGTTATGTTAACAATTTCAGACGAGGGTCCTACCCGATCTCCTTCCAAATGGAAACTGAATGATTATATCCTCACTAACCAAGATACCAGCGATGAAATCGCTCGGCAATTAAAATAATTTTTTGCCATTAATGTTAATCAAATAGTCTCGGATGAAACTCTTTGGGCGGCCCAAAAAGTCTTTGCTAGAGGTGTCCTCATCAAAATTGCAGCAATGGAGAAAAGGAAAAGGTTAAAAGCATTTAATGATATTTTGTCTAAACTCCAGCTCCTGGAAAGGACAAACAAGGCCCACCCCTCTGACATTTTCCTTGACTCTATTAGAGGTCTGAGAGATCAGCTGAGATCATTTATGCTTTATTCCTATGAAAAAAATCTAAAAAAGCTTAAATCCAAATTCTATAGCTTGGGTGATAGAGCCGGTAGGGTCCTAGCAAGTCGTGTGAAGAAAAGGGAGGCTCGGATGGCCATTCCCTTTTTGATTAAGCACGATGGGTCCAAAGTTTTAAACCCTACTCATATAGCTAGTGAGTTTAAAGAATACTATTCCCAACTATATAATCTCAAGTCAGATCCTAAAACACACCAGCCCACAAAGGGTGAAATTTCTTCTTTCCTTGCTAAACTAAATTTGCCCAAACTTTCCCCCACGGCTCTGGCTGCTCTTAATGCCCCCCTTACTGAGGAGGAAGTAGTTCGGGTTATTAATTCCTCTAAGAGACTTTCTGCCCCCGGGCCAGATGGTTTTTCTAATTCTTACTACTGCCATTTTGCGCACATCTTGGCTCCATTTTTGGTTAGAACGTTCTCACTATGGAGGGACTCATCTGATATCCAATCTGAAAGCTTGGCTGCGACAATCACTACTATTCCTAAACCGGGGAAGCCTCCAACCTCTCCTGGTAACTTCAGACCTATCTCTCTTTTGAATTGTGATGTGAAGTTATATGCAAAAGTCTGGGCTAATAGACTCCTCTCAGTTTTGCCGTCCCTGGTCTCCCCTGACCAAGTGGGATTTGTCCCAGGGAGGCAGGCTAGAGATGTCACTAGAAGAGTGATTGATTTGATGGATTTTCTTGAGTCCAGTGGTACCCCTGGTGTATTTCTGTCTCTAGATGCGGAAAAAGCGTTTGACAGGGTACACTGGGGCTATGTGACGCCATTTTGGACACATTTGGTTTCTCTGGTAATATAAAGGGTGCTATTATGGCCTTATACAAAAAACCAAATGCTTTGGTTTGTGCAGCAGGCTTCTATTCTGATAGATTTGACCTGACTAATGGGACCCGCCAGGGTTGCCCCCTTTCTCCTATAATTTTTGCTTTAGTCATGGAGCCCCTGGCGGAATCCATTAGGCTCAAACCGGAAATCTCTGGAGTTAAAATAGGCCCTGTAGAACATAAGATCGGTCTACATGCAGACGATGTAATACTCTCTTGCACTGATAGTGAAAGATCATTGATAGGGATCAAAAACGCTCTCCTTGAATTTTCTAAGATTTAATATTACAAGCTAAATGAAGGAAAATCGGTTCTCTTCTCAGTTAATGTTCCACCATCTGACGAAGTGGAGGAAAGCTTGACACGTCCAATGGAATAGGTCACCACACATCCATGGAGTTCAACGATATGAAGTCCGCCAGGTGGACTATAACTTGAATAAGAGGAAAAGATATCGGCACATCCAACGCAAAATAATTTCTTTCTTTATTTTCACATAATATTAAAAAAAGTCCATCCATATTCAGAAGACCCTGACGCGTTTCTGACGCAAAAGAGCGTCCTTAATCATAGGAGCCTATATCACTCATTGTGATTTGATTTTGTTTTGTTTTTGATGGTAGGTTTTAATTCTTTAATATTTTTCTTTTTGATTCTGTTTTTTTTGGGCTAAGTTTGCTTCACTTGTTTTTGATATTGTATTTGCGTGATAAAGAGAAAAAAAAAAAAAGGTTTAACCAAGAGGAAAAAAAAAACGACTCGTCCATTCTGGAAAAAAGGGGTGGGCTATGCTGACGTCATAGCACACATGATCTAAAAGATCGTACAACATATTGATCAATTTTGCATAGATTTCATAACGCACGTGTGATGGCAAATATACGACCAATGTATAAGCTTGGCAGATCGTATATGCGACCTGGGCGTGGCACATCACATACGAGATCGCACACCTAATGGTAAGCTGTAAAGAAGGCTTTACCCCTTTCCTGGATTGCGCGCATTCAGATAGTTAAGATGATGTTCCTACCAAAAATTATTTATTTATTCCGCTGTCTTCCCTTGAGGTTCCCCAAGAGGTTTCTCTCTCTCCTGCCAGCGGTTGTGAGCAGATTTATTTGGGCAGGAAAGAAACCTAGGGTTGGTATGTCTACTTTTTTTTATAGTTATTCACATTGTGGTCTGGGGGTCCCGAATTTTTATTTGTACCATAAAGCAGCAGTTCTAGAGGCATTAAGGGAGTGGTATGATGATTCTAGTACTCACAAATGGGTGCTTGTGGAGAAATACTTCGCCCCGCGTGGGACTTTGAGATTTCTACTGGAAAGTGAGTACTTAGCTCCTTTGCCCCCTCTCTTCCCCTGCAATCAATGAAAGTGGCATTTTCTTACTGGTCTGATATGGTCTCTACTCGTCAGGTGATTAAATTTGAGTCTATCTCAATTAGAGCCTTAGAGCTTCATGTAGATGGCCTCACGTTAGGCAATTGGATGAGGAATTATTATGGTCATGAAAGATATCCTCTTAATTCAGGAGTTAAAACCTTTCTCTGTCCTAATGGATGAATTTGGCCTTCATAGAAATAACTTCTACCAGTATCTGCAAATTCGGCATTTTTTAAATTCATATGTATTTCCCTTATCCTGCCATAATGCTGTTTGCTCACCAATACAGCGGTTTTTCAGTTCCTTCTCTCAAAAACACGGCCTCTCGGTAGTATATAAAGTGTTTAATTCCCCCAGTAATGGTCCTAAACAAGCGTATATGAGGCGCTGGGAAGAGGCTCTTGCTTTCTCCTCAACCCCAGACCAATGGTGGTCCGTTTCTGGCGACCTGCAGAAATATTCCTCCTGTATCAATCATCTTGAGCAGCTTAAGAAAGTTGACTTTGACTGGTACTACACCCCGCTGAAAATTTCCAAATTCCGTGGTTCCTATCCCCAATCCTGCTGGAAGGGCTGCTTGAGTGTTGGTTCCCTAGGGCACATGTGGTGAGATTGCCCGCTCATCCGGCCTTTTTGGGAAGAAGTGTCTAACATTATTACCTCAGTTACAGGCCTGGCTGGAAGTTTGAGTGGTCCGCTAGCGGTTTTGGGGATAGGTTTACATATATTCCCTGGCGATTTGAGACCTATTGTATCACACATTCTAATAGCAGCACGTATGTGTCTGGCAGACAACTGGAGAGAAATAACTATCCCCTCTAAATTGGAAATTATCCAAAAAATCAATAAACATTACCAATACGAGCTCCTTCTGACATCAGATCTGTTTACCAAAAACAAAATAAGGAATCATTGGTCGCCCTAGGTGGTGTCCAAATTCTCGTCCTTCCAGTCCTGATTGGTGGACCTGTTATCTTATTACCTATCATCCCTACCCTTGCTTCCTATGTTGCAAATTGTATGCCCTAACCCTACTATGCAGAATTTTCAGCTGTTACCTGTTTTTACTTTTAATTTTATTGTCCTGCTGTTATAGGACAAATTTTTCAACTGTCCGCATGTTTGTTGCGGTGTATAACCTGTATTATATAAAATCTTAATAAAAATGTATTGAAATAAAAAAGAAAAAGTGCCGCAAGAGCATTATCATTCCATTGGTAAGGACCACCCACTTTCTGAATTTCTGACAAAACATTTCAGTGGAATCCTGACCTTGGATCAAAGCCAGCAAGGCTTTCTCTGCCTGATCAATAACATTCAGTAAATCATACAACAATCCCAGGGCCTGAAAAAAGGAATCCACAGTAGTAAGAATCGGATCATCAGTAGCCAATGAAAAAGCCCAGTCCTGAGGGTCCCTACGCAACAAGGAGATGACAATCCTAACCTGCTGCACGGCACTCCCTGAGGACTTAGGCTTTAAGAGTTATAGCAAATTTCAAATGGCGACTCTCTCAGTGCAAAGAAAATTTTAAAATTTAAAAATTAACCTTTAATATTTCCACTAAAATGGTCAGATGACCATAGACAAACAACACTAAAAGATAGGTTTAACCCCTCCTGTTTCTTAGGGGATATATATATAAACCAAGTTGAATTTCAACCACAGTAATAGATTGGACCCATCTCACCAATTTATGGGTACCTTTAAAGTCTACTGGTAATAATAATAATACATTTAATAAATTGGATTCATCTCACCAAATTTATACAGGTGCCGCTTATCACAAAAAATGGGGTCCAATTTATTCCATAATGGAGCCCTTAGGAAGTTGGATTTATCTCACCAAATTTATAAAGGTGCCACTCTTCATAAGGATATTGGGGTCCAATTCATTCCAAATGGAACCCTTTAAGAATGTTTTCTCCTGACGCGTTTCATTCAAAATTCACTCTTCAGGGGAGTCAGAAATCCATCTCAGGTCTCATTCAATATGTACCTGTGAGCTGCACAATATGCCAGAATATGCAAAATGACAAAAAGATAACGGCAAGTCTGCAAGCCCAATTTAAACTCAAAAAAAAAACACTCACCAGTCAGCCTAGACCCATCAAGGAGTCATAGATGCAGCGGACCGAATCTTAGTCCCAAGATACATGGACCAGATACCTAAATGACACGCCGAAAAATGCACAGTACAAGAAAAATCAGCAATTCAGCGGTCCTCAAAGATCCCACATACAGATATAGGTAAAAGGGGAACTTACCACGTGGCAGGAGCGGCCGTAACTCTCGCTCTCTCAAGGAGCCGCCGCATAATGCCAGGTTTTAAACGTTCCCCCTCATCCGGCCATGTGACGCTGTTCCGCCCATTTAGTCACATGACCACGGCCGGATATGCCGCGTCATGTTGTTTACGATAACTAAGGCAACAAGTGCCGTACCCTCGCTGCCCGGTCACGTGAACACTACGTCACACAGGCTGAGTATAGGATTACAACAATCTCAGAACAGAGACAGCACTCTCATTTGATTCATTAGCGCGAACAGCACAATGTGGTCACTCTTTCAATAGACGGATGTGACCATCATACTAAACAGGAGGAGATTTCAAAAGAAGTAGCTAAAATACCATACAGTATTATTATTATTAGATTGTTTGTAGCATGGAATGTCCACACCGCTGTAAAAGACGGTTCAACCAACGATTGCCACAAACAATTTTAAAGTGACTGCATATTGTGTTACAAATTATAGCCATGTCACCACGCTATTAGGACACACCTCTTAAACAAACATCAGAAGTGTATCACCCATATATATGGCAGTGTCATTATCATCCCAAAGATCAATACTTACACTCAAAGAATCCCAATAAGGCAAAGGCATCTTCAGAAAACATTTTTTTTTTTTTATATTTTATCACTAAAAAGATCTCAAAGGTCCCGTATGTGATGACAATATCTGGGGGATTAGCCCAAAAACTGACAATGATCTAGAAAGGTGAAAAGGAGGGTAAAGAAGGAATGGAAGAATACAATGGAATGAAGGGACTACCCTTGCCCTAAATAGACTAGCTGTAAACTCTGACCCTACCTATCATGTGGGGGTTGGCGCCCTAAGATAGAACGGTGTGTGGGCGCCCCCACTCGGCCGACGTATATCCCTCCTCTCTACCACTGGCCCTGCATCACCACTAGATAAAGGGTGCGAAAGAAATTTCCTCATTTAATCCATTTGGATGTAGAGTCTTTAACCAAAAAATCCATCTGGACTCTTGTTGCAACAGCCTCCTGTCCCAGTTTCCTCCTCTGGGTAGTGGCTTAATACAATCAATACCCTGAAATACAATAGCAGTGAGATCCCCATTATGCATGCGATGTACATGCCTTGCCAGTGGTGTATCGTTGTTCAGTCTGATATCCCTGAGGTGTTCACCTATCCGCCGTCTGAACTCCCTACGGGTCTTACCCACATATTCCATTCCACAACCGCAGGTCGCCTTATAGATTACCCCCTGTGTCTTACAATTGATGAAAGATCGGATATCATATTCCTTCTTCGTCACTTATAAAATTTATGTTTTTTGTCTTTCAGATGGTACTGATATTTTTCAATCGTATTTTGCAGAGTTTTTTCTTTCCCCTGAAAGTCTGGATCCTTCGAGAAAGTATTGGTCAGTTTTCCAACCCTGAAGGGCTGCTACAAATGTAGCGGCTGTATAGCCTGCAATTCGATTCTTGTTGGCAAAAGATTTACAAGTCAAGTGATGAAGAAGGAATATGATATCCGATCTTTCATCAATTGTAAGACACAGGGGGTAATCTATAAGGCGACCTGCGGTTGTGGAATGGAATATGTGGGTAAGACCCGTAGGGAGTTCAGACGGCGGATAGGTGAACACCTCAGGGATATCAGACTGAACAACGATACACCACTGGCAAGGCATGTAAATCGCATGCATAATGGGGATCTCACTGCTATTGTATTTCAGGGTATTGATTGTATTAAGCCACTACCCAGAGGAGGAAACTGGGACAGGAGGCTGTTGCAACAAGAGTCCAGATGGATTTTTTGGTTAAAGACTCTACATCCAAATGGATTAAATGAGGAAATTTCTTTCGCACCCTTTATCTAGTGGTGATGCAGGGCCAGTGGTAGAGAGGAGGGATATACGTCGGCCGAGTGGGGGCGCCCACACACCGTTCTATCTTAGGGCGCCAACCCCCACATGATAGGTAGGGTCAGAGTTTACAGCTAGTCTATTTAGGGCAAGGGTAGTCCCTTCATTCCATTGTATTCTTCCATTCCTTCTTTACCCTCCTTTTCACCTTTCTAGATCATTGTCAGTTTTTGGGCTAATCCCCCAGATATTGTCATCACATACGGGACCTTTGAGATCTTTTTAGTGATAAAATATAAAAAAAAAATTTTTTTCTGAAGATGCCTTTGCCTTATTGGGATTCTTTGAGTGTAAGTATTGATCTTTGGGATGATAATGACACTGCCATATATATGGGTGATACACTTCTGATGTTTGTTTAAGAGGTGTGTCCTAATAGCGTGGTGACATGGCTATAATTTGTAACACAATATGCAGTCACTTTAAAATTGTTTGTGGCAATCGTTGGTTGAACCGTCTTTTACAGCGGTGTGGACATTCCATGCTACAAACAATCTAATAATAATAATACTGTATGGTGGGGCGTGGCCTGGACGGCAATGTGAAGAGACGTGTTTGTGGAGCTCTCCTGCAAACTCCCTTGATAAATCCCTGAATACCGCTGTCATCACTGCCTCAGCCGGCTGTCAGGAAGATAAGGTGGTGAGGACTTGTCTGGGGTGAGTCTGGTGGATGCAGAGAGGTGCCATGGTCCGTCACAGGCAAAAAGATAATGGAGGTGGGAAAGTCCCCAGCTCTCAAGATGGTGCCATGATAAGGCAGGAAGCTGAGAAAGTTAATGCAGCCTGTCAGGAGAGGATGCAGATCGCTGCAAGGCTGGAGAAATTTGCCCGGACTTCAGAGAAATCACTTCAGCATATAGATAACAGAGGTGAGGAGGGAGAAGATAATGCCAGCTCTGATGAGATGGGGGATGGTGAAAAGCAGCAAGATAAGACAGGAGAAGTGGAGAAAGCACATAGTGCACAGGAGGCTCCAGAAAACCCCACTTTAAAGGACGTTTTTGCAGTGGTGTCTTTTTGTAAAGAGGCTCTGACTACTCTGACGAAGCAAGTTAAGGGATTACAGGCAGAGGTTGCTGACATCAAGAAAGACCTCAAGAAAGCCGATCTGAGAACAACGGCTGTAGAGGAGAGAGTGGGGATAACAGAGGATCATATTACAAAACTACAAAAGTCTGAAAAAACATTTGCACAGCAGATAGCTGAAATCATGGCAAAAAATGATGATTTAGAGAACCGCTCTAGAAGAAATAACATCCGAATTGTCGGCATCCCTGAGAAAGCGGAAGGAAGAAACCCCACTGAATATGTAGAAGACTGGCTCAGGGGGAAAATGGGTGCTAATGTCTTATCCAAGCTCTATGCCGTGGAACGTGCACACAGAGTCCCGATGCAGCCACAACCAGCAGGCAGGGGCCCTCGCACTATGCTAGCCAAGCTCCTCAACTACAGAGACAGGGACACTATACTGCGAAAGGCAAGAGACATGGAGGATCTTATGATTGACGGCCAGAGAATTTCTATATACCCGGACTACTCCATTTCTGTTCAAAAGCTACGTATGACTTTTACAGGAGTAAAGAGGCGCCTGCGAGAGATGGGGGTGCAATACTCAATGATGTTCCCGGCAAAGCTAAGAGTGACGGCGTTGGAGCGGGTGCACTTTTTTACAACTCCAGAGGAAGCCATGCAGTGGTTGGACGCAAACGAAAAGCGGATCCGTTTGAAGGAATGAGCTGACTGTCTGAACCTGCAGTGTGTTGGAGAAGGCCGACTGAGGCTCTACAACATCCTTAGGAACTTACAGGGGACCCTTCTTGTTTTTTCTTTTTTTTTTTCTCCTTCCCTTTGGGATTGAGGTAGTATGCAGGGGGAATGCGAAGGGTTTGATGTGAGCTTCGCAGGACATGGGGACTGCCTAATTAGGCGCGGTGGTGGTATTTACAATTTGAGATTCCAGTTTGATTACTGTTCGCCATTTTACTGTTATATTGGTTGAGTGGAATATGATTATACATAGAAAGGGGGGGAGTGGAGAATTGTTGGAAAAGGGACGAGTTTTAAAATGTATCTAAGAGGGGAAGGCGAGGGAGGTAGGGGGGAATTTAGTAGGGATTATGGACCAGGTTTGGAAAACCCGATGCTTCACGGGAGTACTCGAAAACAGGAAGTGGTGGGGAGTAGGAGGGGAGGGGAGCAGGGGGGGAGGGGGGAAAGGGGTAGGGTAAAGGCAGCATGGGGAGATACTACAAGGTTTGATGGTTTTACTGGGTGGGATAATGGGGGATAGAATTAAGGTGTTGAGTTGGAATATTAGAGGGTTATCAGATAGGTCTAGGAGAGCGGCATTAATTAAATATGTTCAAGACCAGAACCCGTCAGTAATATGTCTACTAGAAACGCATCTAACAAAGGAGACAACACATGTTTTAAATAGGAGATGGGTGCAGAAGGCCTATCACTCCACCTTTTCCAACTATGCAAGGGGTGTATCACTGCTGATCCATAGCTCTGTGCAATATGAAGAGATAGAAGTGTATGTGGATAAAGAGGGACAGTGTGTGGCCGTCAAGTGTAAAATATTTGGCAGACTCATGTGTATAGCTGCAATATATATACCACCTCCATATAAGTGCACCAAACTAAGGGAGATAAGGGAGTTCTCTGAGAAGGGGGGAGTAATCCCTTTTTTACTGGTGGGGGACTTCAATAATGTGATAGATCTGTACTGGGATAGGAGTAGTAGACCTCCAGGTATCCAGGATAGTTGTATGACTTCGTTTGGCACTCTTATTGGGGAACTTGGAATGGTGGATGCCTGGCGAGTGAGGAATGGGAGGGTATCCTGCTTCTCTTGTTATTCGGCTTCGCATAACACTCTGTCCCGTATTGACATGGCTCTAGCTAGTGATCTGATGGATGCAATGATAAGTGACGTGCAATATCTGACAAGAGTGATTTCAGATCATAGCCCAATTCTAGTGTCCATACGACGGGGGACCCTGACAGGGGGAAGGAGGGGAGAGTGGAAGCTTCATCCAGCATGGATCCGTCATATTAATATGGGGAATATAGAACGGGATCTTGGGGATTTCTTTATCCACAACAAGGGTAGCACTGGTCCGCTGGTGGTATGGGATGCGATGAAGGCATACCTCAGGGGGCTCCTGTTCAGGGATATCTGTAAACGTAAAACACAGACGAGGCAGGATGAGAAAGATAGCCTGGAGGCCTTAGATAAGGCAGAGCTGGAAGCAATCCGGAGTGCTACTACGGACGCGAAGCAAAATCTTAGGCAGGCGCATGAACAGGTTAATAAGATGCTTTTGGAGAAGGCGGTAAGGAAGCAGGCATTCCAAAAATTGCATTTTTATGAGGAGGGGGGAAAAGTTGGTCATCTATTATCGGTCATAGCTGCAGCTCAAAGGAGTAGTTCATTTGTGCATGGTATGGACACGGTGGAGGGGACACAGGTCACTGAGGTTGAGGAGATCCTTGGGGTCTTTAAAGATTTCTATCGCACGCTATATTCTTCTAGCGGAGAGATGAGGGTGGAAGAGGTGGACTCATTTCTTGAGCGAGGTGAGCTTCCGGTGTTGTCTGTGGCGGATAGAGATAAACTGGAGTCACCTATTACTATTGAAGAACTGGAGGAAGCTCTGCATGGCATGAGCAATGACAAGGCACCGGGAGCAGACGGGCTACCAGTTGAAATTTATAAACAGTTAGAAGAAATCCTATTACCCAAACTATTGAAAGTCTTTGAGGTGGCGGAGGGGGAAGGTGTATTGCCTGAATCTATGAGAGAAGCAATAATAGTAGTAATTCCTAAGGAGGATAAAAATCCGAGGCTTCCAGACTCATATAGACCCATCTCGTTATTAACAGCGGACGTGAAGCTTCTGGCTAAGGTGTTGTCAAACCAGCTGACTGGAGTTATATCTAACCTAATCCATATGGACCAATCAGGGTTCATGGCCAATAGGTCGACAGCTGCTAATATCAGGAGATTATATCTTAATCTACAGTTGCCGCCTGACAACCCTGGCCGGAGGGTGATCGCTTCGCTAGATGCCCAGAAAGCGTTCGATAGTGTTGAGTGGGGGTATCTGTGGAAAGTGTTGCAGCATATGGGTTTTGGCCCACGGTTTGTAAAGTGGGTGCAGCTGTTGTATAATAGGCCTACTGCTAAAGTTAGAGTTAACGGTATGACCTCCTCAGCGTTTGAGTTGCACCGGGGAACGAGGCAGGGCTGCCCACTATCGCCGCTCCTATTTGCTATTGCAATAGAGCCTCTGGCGGCGGCCATTAGGAAATCAAAGGAGATCCATGGATTTAAGTATGGGCATTTAGAGGAGAAAATAGCTCTTTATGCTGACGATTTATTACTTTTCTTGGGGGATCCATCAGCCTCATTGGATCATGCCATGCAGATAATAGAGAAATTTGGAGAAGTTTCGGGACTGACCATTAATTGGTCTAAATCGAGCCTCTTTAAAGTGGATGGGGAAGTAGCCTGGACAAATGAGGATACTGGGGCTAACAAATTGAAGAATGTGGACGAATTTAAATATCTAGGTATCCAGATATCTCTGCCAGTAGAAAAATACATACAGGTGAACTTATGGCCTCTCCTTAAAAAATTGAGAGCCAAGGTGGATGCCTGGAACAAGCTACATTTGTCAGTTGTTGGAAGGGTTAATTTGCTAAAGATGGTAGTAATGCCTAAACTCCTATACATACTGCACAATGCCCCTGTTTGTATTTCCAGGAAAAGATTTAAAGGGATAAACTCGCTGTTTAGGGACCTGGTGTGGGGTAAAACGCAGCCTAGGGTGCGATTAGAGACTTTACAAAGGCCGAAGAATGAGGGGGGTCTAGCAATCCCAAATCCGGAATTGTATTATATAGCGGCGCAATGTCAACACCTCAGGGGGTGGTCTGATCGAGAGGAAGATGGGGGCATTAAAGAAGTACTGGAATACATAGTGGGTAGAAGTCCATTGGTAATGGGACTAGAGGATGGTGCGGTGGGGCTCCTGGGTAGAACATCTCCTACAATGGCACTTATAAATAAGACCTGGGATAGGCTGAAAAGGGTGAGAGGGGTGACCCGGTTAACTAAGTTTACACCTATCTGGGATAACAGTAATCTCCCGGAGATTCAGAAAATGGGGAATATTGAGGAGTGGAGACGCAAGGGTGTGATATACATGCATCAGATATTGGACGGAGGAATTGTGAAATCATTCCCACAGTTACAGAGTGAGTTTCAGTTACCGGCGTCCGGCTGGCTCCACTACAGACAATTAAAACATGCGATTGCAGCCCAAGCGGCTAAACAAAGTGTGGCCATGCAGACTGACCTGGTACTGGAGTATGTGTGTAAGGGTGGAGGAAGCACTAAAGGGATCATTTCTGGCACATATAAAGATATACTACATACCTTTCTTTTAGACTACCCAATTAAAGCTAAATCTAAATGGGAGGAGGAAGTTGGGCCGATAACGGAGGAAGTGTGGGAGAGTATCTTAGAGTATATCCCTAAACTTTCCATGAGCGAACCAGCCAGACTGTCTCACCTATACGTGATTCACCGGGTATATAGGTCTCCTTTACTGATGTTTAAAATGGGGTTGAAAAGGAATTCGGAGTGTCCAAGGTGTCAGGGATCTGACGCAGGTATTTTTCACATGATGTGGTCTTGTCCGAGACTGGTCTCCTTTTGGACTAAGGTTATCCACAAGATAGGAAGAACATATGGGTGTGTCCTCCCCAGGGAACCAGTGATATGCCTATTGGGATATGTTGAGGAGCTTGGGGTGGAAAATACTATGAAAATTGTCATTGCTAGGCTGCTGTATGCGGCAAGAAAGCTAATCGCCAGGTCCTGGATTAAAAAAGACCCCCCGACCAGGGGAGAGTACATTAAAGGGGTGAAATGTATTCTTCAGCTGGAACAGGGAGTGTATGAAAGAAGGGGGAATGTTAAAATGTTTGAGAGGCTCTGGACTCCTTGGCTGCAATGCGGATAGGATGAGTGATGGACCAGTAAACTGATATGGGACGGGGATAGCCGTCTGAGACCTCTGATGTGTGTGTTTTGTTTTATTTGTGTTACTAGTTGTTCCTCCTGCACAACGGGATGGTTGCTATACTACAGTTGAAGGGTATCCTAAGTGTGTACTAAATGGGATGTAGTATCGGGGAGAAGTGTTGCTGCCGGGGTGGGGGAGGGGGCGGGAGGGGGAGTTAAAGGGGTAATAGATGTGATAAATTTAATTTGGATGCCGATTTGTTATTCTGTTGTATGTATTCTGTTTTAATAAAAAAGTATCTGATTTAAAAAAAAAAATAATACTGTATGGTATTTTAGCTACTTCTTTTGAAATCTCCTCCTGTTTAGTATGATGGTCAGATCCGTCTATTGAAAGAGTGACCACATTGTGCTGTTCGCGCTAATGAATCAAATGAGAGTGCTGTCTCTGTTCTGAGATTGTTGTAATCCTATACTCAGCCTGTGTGACGTAGTGTTCACGTGACCGGGCAGCGAGGGGATGGCACTTGTTGCCTTAGTTATCGTAAACAACATGACGCGGCATATCCGGCCGTGGTCATGTGACTAAATGGGCGGAACAGCGTCACATGGCCGGATGAGGGGGAACGTTTAAAACCTGGCATTATGCGGCGGCTCCTTGAGAGAGCGAGAGTTACTGCCGCTCCTGCCACGTGGTAAGTTCCCCTTTTACCTATATCTGTATGTGGGATCTTTGAGGACCGCTGAATTGCTGATTTTTGTTGTACTGTGCATTTTTCGGCGTGTCATTTAGGTATCTGGTCCATGTATCTTGGGACTAAGATTGGGTCCGCTGCATCTATGACTCCTTGATGGGTCTAGGCTGACTGGTGAGTGTTTTTTTTGAGTTTAAATTGGGCTTGCAGACTTGCCGTTATCTTTTTGTCATTTTGCATATTCTGGCATATTGTGCAGCTCACAGGTACATATTGAATGAGACCTGAGATGGATTTCTGACTCCCCTGAAGAGTGAATTTTGAATGAAACGCGTCGGGAGAAAACATTCTTAAAGGGTTCCATTTGGAATGAATTGGACCCCAATATCCTTATGAAGAGTGGCACCTTTATAAATTTGGTGAGATAAATCCAACTTCCTAAGGGCTCCATTATGGAATAAATTGGACCCCATTTTTTGTGATAAGCGGCACCTGTATAAATTTGGTGAGATGAATCCAATTTATTAAATTTATTATTATTATTACCAGTAGACTTTAAAGGTACCCATAAATTGGTGAGATGGGTCCAATCTATTACTGTGGTTGAAATTCAACTTGGTTTATATATATATCCCCTAAGAAACAGGAGGGGTTAAACCTATCTTTTAGTGTTGTTTATCTATGGTCATCTGACCATTTTAGTGGAAATATTAAAGGTTAATTTTTAAATTTTAAAATTTTCTTTGCACTGAGAGAGTCGCCATTTGAAATTTGCTATAACTGTTGAACATTGAAATTTACCCATTGGCTATTTGCGACTTAGGCTTTAAGGCAAAAAACAATTTACAATCATTATTAAAATTCAAAAATTTAGACCTATCCCCCGAAAACAATTCAGGAACAGGAATTTTAGTTTCTAAAACAGGATTCTGTCTAAGATACGCTGAAATTGCCTGAAGCTCAAAGGAGAGATGCTCAACACACTCAACCAACTGTTTTGTATCCATGTCAACAAAAAAATCTTCCACAGTACCCAAAGAAAAAGTGGAAAAATAAATGGAGATAAAAAATATTTTCCCTTCTTTTGAGTACCTTTTTTCTTTTGTGGGCCAGTTATACTGTTATGATCTGGTAACCGTGGAAGATTACAAAAAATTCCTATTGGTGAAAAAATACCAAGAAAACAGGAGTAGTTGGAACCTGGGCTGACTGCAATCCCCCATAATTATCAGACCTAGAAGTAGCTGTGGAGCGTTCCTAAAAACCTAAATGCCTCGTCACAGCCTGAGAAACTAGCTACGCCTCACAGAAAGAAATGAGGAAATCTACCTTGCCTCACAGTAGTCCCCAATGGAGTAGATAGCCCCCCACATACAAAGATTATGGTGATTTATTAAAACACAATACACAGATAGGAAAAATAGATTCAGCAAAGGCGAGGCCCAACTAACTTGATACAAAGAAAAAGAAAGGAAACTGATTGTGGTCAGTACCAAATCCCTGTAGAAAAATACCAAACTCCTGATAGTAAAAATGGCCCTGGATGTCGAATGACCTCTCCCCCACTATATCAGGTACTCCTGTAAATAATGGGAGAACAAAATATCAAAAAGAACACAAAATACAGAAGATAAAATAACCAAATTAGACAGGGAGAAAATCCTTTTTCCTGCAGGAGAGCTAGCAAAGAGGAAACCTCTATACTCACAACAGAAGAGAAACCAAACTTCACCTGCAATAAAACAGATACAAAGAAAAACAAACACCCTAAGGTGTAAACCAGGAAGCAAGAAAAAAGCTGAGAACTTATCTGCAGAAATCTTTCTCAGGGAAACAGGGAAGGACAAAACTCCAAGTCAGGAACAGAGACTGAGGAATATACAATTATAACCGGCGCCAGCAAAGCAAAAAGTGCTCTCCTATATACACCAGACCTGTTTGCAATAGGACTTCCCTAATTCCCAATTAACGCCGACACCTGTCTGAGTCACAGGCTCAGATTCAGCACCACTACCATTCCTGGCCACCAGAGGGAGCTTCAAAACAGCACCGATACAGATGACATTTACAACATGTAAGACTCCGAGATGCAATCTAATATATGATAGACTATGAGGATGCATTTTAATATGTGGAGGGCTATGGGGGTCTTCATTATAATATATGGAGAACTATGGGCCGCATCGTACTATATGGAGGACTGTGGGTGCATTTTAATAATTGGGGGCTATGTAGTGCTTTATACTATATGCAGGGCTATGGAGTACTTTATATGATTTTTGAGAACTAAGGGGGTGAATAATACTATTTGGAGGACTATGGGGTTGCATTAAAATATATGGAGAACTATACGGTGCATTACAATATATGGAGGACTATGGTGTGCATTATAGTATACGGAGGACTATGGGGTTGCCTTATAATATATGGAGGACTATCGGGTGAAATCTAATATATGGAAAACAATGGGTGGTGTATTATGATATATTGAGGACTATGGGGTGTATAATATAATTTGGAGGACTATGGGTGTGCATTATACTATGTGAGGGACTATGGAGTACATTATAATAATTGGGGACTATGTAGTGCTTTATACTATATGGAGGGCTATGGGGTGCTTTATATTATTTTTGAGAATTATGGAGGTGAATAATACTATTTGGAGGACTATGGGGGTTGCATTATAATATATGGAAGACTATGGTGTGCATTATAGTATACGGAGGACTATGGGGTTGCATTATAATATATGGAGGACTATGGGGTGAAAATTAATATATGGAAAACAATGGGTAGTGTGTTATGATACATGGAGGAATATGGGGGTTGTAAGGATGCAATGTGGTAGATGGCCGGTATGTGTCACAGAGGGGGAAATCCTCTGTGATCTGAACCTGGAATGTTTCTCTGGGACTTGTAGTTCCATGAGGATTGTTGTACACATTCAGGGCTGGGTTCATGGGATGGTCAGAAGTGATGGGCGGGACTGACCATCCACATACCTCCCATACGTAGGTGTGTCTCATGGGATTTAATGGAGCTGTCGTTTGTCACATGATCTCTGTGTGCTGGTGGGAGCCATCTTGGTTGGAGCACATGTGCAGGAGATCCTGTGCATACAGAGCTAGTGAGGGCTCTGAAATGTCAGGGAGCTGCAGAATCCACTGAGGCTGTGAGGAATTGGAACGTGTCCATGGGCCGGGATGTTGAGCCCAGTGTGAGAGTCTCCCTGGACTGGATGGAGGCAGACTGACAGCCTGCAAACCTACTGGCAGGTAACACCCCAGAAAGGGGACTATACTGGCTGATGCCAGAGAATGAACTGTATGAACAATCAGCAGTTTAAACAGACAGTGAGACATTGTCCTGCGGGAAAGTGGCTGTGGCCCATTACACTGCGTGGTTTATGAGGATGTGAATAAATCACCGAGATTCTTTAAGTGACAAAGTGCTTGTGTGTGTCTTGATCCCGCTGCCAGACGTGTGCCCCAAGACGTTCAGGGCCCAGGTCGTCACATTATGGTGGAGAATGCGGGCATATGGCCTGGTTGCTAGGGGCAACGCAGCCTGGTTGCTAGGGGCAACACAGCCTGGTTGCTAAGGGCAACGGCCTAGGACATATTCTTGTGGATACGGACTGCTTGCTGTGGATCGGCGGGTCCACGAAAAAATTTTTTGAAGCGGTTTGCGGTGGATCGGCGGGTCCACGAAAATTGACGGCGCACTCAAGCAGCTTGCGGTGGATCGGCGGGTTCACGAAGTTCCGGGAAAGCTGAGCGACCATGAGTGGAGCCGCAAGCCTGGACGTTATGGAGGAGCTGTACCAGTTCCTTGTGTGTGGACAGCAGGAGCTGTCAGTGCGCAGAGATGTGGCAGCAGTGGACCAGTTTGTGAATTCCCTTCTGGGGCCAGTACGGGCACAGGGTACCCAGGGAGATAAAGGGGAACGGTGTGAACTGGGATCTAAGGACACTGCAAGGAAGCCACAGAAAGCCCATAAAGGGGTGGTTGCCCATAAAGGGGTGGAGTCCCATAAAGGGGTGGTTGCCCATAAGGGGGTGGAGTCCCATAAAGGGGTGGTTGCCCATAAGGGGGTGGAGTCCCATAAAGGGGTGGTTGCCCATAAGGGGATGGAGTCCCATAAAGGGGTGGATGCCCAAAAGGGGGAGGAGTCCCAGAAAGCGGTGGTCCCCCAAAATGGTGCAGAGCATCCCAAATCCAAGGGTGAAGTGGCACAGATGGACTGTAGCCAGGGACAACAGTGTTCATGCCACAAGTGCCCGGTTTGCGGTATAGACCACCCATCCGACGATAAGCCACGTCTGTGTTCCGTGGAAGTGGATGGGGAATCTGTAACAGGGGTCGTAGACTCAAGGAGCTTGGTGACCCTGGTGAGGGCCACTTCTGATGTCAACTTGATTCCTGGAAGGAAGATCCACGTCAGCTGCACCCACAATAATGAGACAGAATACCCAGTATCCAGCGTGGTCATAAAGACAGCCAGGGACAGTGGTTCTCATGATGTTGGTGTAGTCTCAGATTTACTGCACCCAATTATTATAGGTTGGGACTCTAAATTATTTGTGCACTTGTGGAAGCAGGGGGACGTATCCGGTTGCTTGTGTAAGAGCCAGAACAGCCCAAAGGAAACCCTACCACATTGGGAGGTGAAAAGGGGTCCTTGTTGTGGAGTTATGTGTGGTAAGGAGGAGATAGTACCTTCTAAAATTGACTGTCCTAAGTTAGGGGTGACCAAAGAAAATGGACGGACCCAACTTGGTGACATAGGGACTAAGGGAATAACCAATAGTGTGACCGTTAAAAACGGGGTAGCTCCAGAAAGGGAGGCAGATATCTGGTTAAGTGGGGACATGATAGTCCAGGACGCCAGGGGGAGTGACGATGACTCCAGAATGGACACTGACTCTTATAAAAGGACAAGAGAGTGCAGTGAGGTACAGACAATTGAGAAGGGTAAAACCTCCTCCAGACGCCGGAGACGTAATAAGCGCCAAAAGCTTGTGCAAGGTATCCCGTCTGAGGGTGCAGAGAAAGTGAAGTACCTGGTCGAGGAAAACACATTGCCAGTAGCAACTGCTAAGGTAGAGTCAGACAGCGATGTCCTACACAAGAAAGAGGTATCAGAAACTGAACTGACACATTGTAACGACAGACATCAGCAGGGTGAAATGTCAAAAAATGAGCCAACCAAAGCAGTAATGGTGGTGTCTCCTATAGATTCCAAGCATGAAGCAGAAGGTCTGTCGGACAAGAGCACTGTGGGAGGTGAAATCCTAGAGGGTAATACAGGACAAGGAATCCTGGAGAAAGTTGGTGAAGTACAAATCCATAGAGGTCATGGTGAGCAGACCGGTAAATTACCCAGTGTTGGGGTGATGAAGGGTGAAAACGGGGCCAAAGGTCTAAGAGGAACAGAGTACCACGCTGAAGGGTGTGACACCCTTGCAGAAAAAAAGAGGACTGAATGTGACACTGCAGAGACCCGCAAGGAAGTTGAAGGTAACGCAGTGAAGACCCAAGAGACAGCTGGTGCTGCAGAAGTGAAAAGAGTCTCTGATGAGGTGAAGTCTGGACCAGAGGTCTTATCAGGAACTGATAGCCTGAGTGACCTGCCTGGTAAGACCAAGATGGAAGACATAGAGATTGTCTTGGTTAAGAAGAGTAGCAAACCCAAAGGCTCTGAGGCTGGAGCTGAACCGGAAGAGTGTGTAACTCAAGAGGTGGAGCCGTGCATGAGAGAAAAAGATAGATGCAAGAGACCAAAGGAATGGTCTAATTTCCTTGAAGGTCAAGAAACCGGTCCATTCTTTAAGTGCATGGTAGATGTGCCCGAAGACCTAAGAAAAGCCTGTGCCCATAAGTCGATGCATGAGACGTTTAAGAAGGCTGTAGGGGCCTGTGAAGTGTACTTTGCCCCAGAGACTTGTCGGTTGGTGGTGTGCTCTGCCAGTAATGTCACAAAGAAGCGGGTGGCTATCCTGAGTGACATGCACCTGCAGTGTCTTCGCACGAAATGGCTCATCTCGGCACAGATGGAAGAAGACACCAGACGCTTGGAGTGTATGAAGCAGCTCACTGCAGAATTTCAGGAAGTTGTGGTGGTGAAGAAATCATTAATTGGGCTCGCATTAAGAGCGCTGAAAAGTAACATTCAGCAAGCCAGGAAGGTTCCAGGTATTACAGCGATTGAATTAGAAGAGCACAGTGGAACATTCCAAATCTATGGGAAAACTGAAGAAGCAGTGAAAACAGCTCGAAGGCTGTTGGACTTTGTGGAAGAGGTCACACAAGTGCCCAGAGAACTTGTCAAGAAACTGATTGGCAGAAATGGAAGAGTCATGCAGGAGATGGTTGATACATCCGGTGTGACGAGAGTAAGACTTAAGGTTTATCATAAAGCCAGGTTACCCTGTGAAGTTGGTATGGTTCCATGTGTCATGGCGGGAACAAAGGAGTGTGTTGAAAACGTACGAGTTCTCCTAGAATACCGCCTGGGATACCTGGAAGAACTAAAGCAAATGGATCTTGAAAGACAGAAGATTGCAGAGACACTTTGTCAAGTGAGTTTGAGGTCACGACCGCTTTCGGGCCAGGGCCCAGAGAAGAAGTGTGGTCCACCTGATGAACGTGTTGCCTTCACTGGCAAGGGAAGTAGGTCCTGTAGGGAAAGGAGCCTAGGTCATAGAAGACCTACCTATAAATCAGGCTATGGCACAGACTCTGAAGGGTCCAAGCCCTCTAAAACAAAATCTGAAAGAAAAGATGGAGGGAGTGACTGGTCCATAGCCAAAAGTGGTGGTGGGAAAAGGCGGAGATGGAAAGGTGACCTAAGACGTCATAAGAGAAGAGGCCATAGTAGATTGGCAAACAGAGAGTGTGCAGGGTCTAGTTGTGGGAGATCTCCTGTCGGCTTGGTTGTGAGGTACCTGGACAAGAGCCCCTCTAGTGGACTGGTTAGCGCAGAGTCAGGCCGCACGGTAGTTTTGACTGATGGGGTGTCTCACTACCACACTGACCGTTGGAGACAGTTATGGAACGATATGTCGGACCGGCGGACGTGTCTGAGAAGAGGGTTCACTGAGGAGGGTTTGGTGACAGTGGCGGATGGTCGGTCAGGAGCAGAAACTCCAAGTTTTCGTAGAGGGCCCATTCGACTGGTAGGGTATGGTTTCCCTAATGCCCTGTCTCAGGGTCACTGTAGGTTGTCGAGTGTTCCACCCTACAAGTTGGAACAGAGGGGGGGGATATGTAAGGATGCAATGTGGTAGATGGCCGGTATGTGTCACAGAGGGGGAAATCCTCTGTGATCTGAACCTGGAATGTTTCTCTGGGACTTGTAGTTCCATGAGGATTGTTGTACACATTCAGGGCTGGGTTCATGGGATGGTCAGAAGTGATGGGCGGGACTGACCATCCACATACCTCCCATACGTAGGTGTGTCTCATGGGATTTAATGGAGCTGTCGTTTGTCACATGATCTCTGTGTGCTGGTGGGAGCCATCTTGGTTGGAGCACATGTGCAGGAGATCCTGTGCATACAGAGCTAGTGAGGGCTCTGAAATGTCAGGGAGCTGCAGAATCCACTGAGGCTGTGAGGAATTGGAACGTGTCCATGGGCCGGGATGTTGAGCCCAGTGTGAGAGTCTCCCTGGACTGGATGGAGGCAGACTGACAGCCTGCAAACCTACTGGCAGGTAACACCCCAGAAAGGGGACTATACTGGCTGATGCCAGAGAATGAACTGTATGAACAATCAGCAGTTTAAACAGACAGTGAGACATTGTCCTGCGGGAAAGTGGCTGTGGCCCATTACACTGCGTGGTTTATGAGGATGTGAATAAATCACCGAGATTCTTTAAGTGACAAAGTGCTTGTGTGTGTCTTGATCCCGCTGCCAGACGTGTGCCCCAAGACGTTCAGGGCCCAGGTTGTCACAGGGTGTATAATATATTATGGAAGACTATGGGGGTGCATTATACTATATGGGAGACTATGGAGTACATTATAATATATGAAGGAATATAGCGCTGCATTAAAATATATAGAAGACTAAAGCGGGCTTTACACGCTGCAACATCGCTAGCATTGGCTAGCGATGTCGAGCGCGATAGCACCCACTGCCGTCATACGTGCGATATTGTGTGATCGCTGCCGTAGCGAACATTATCGCTACGGCAGCGTCACACGCACATACCTGCTCTGCGACGTCGCTCTGGCCGGCGAACCGCCTCCTTTCTAAGTGGCCGTTTTGTGCGGTGTCACAGCAACGTCACATGGCAGGCGTCCAATAGAAGCGGAGGGGCGGAGATGAGCGGGACGTAACATCCCGTCCACCTCCTTCCTTCCGCATTGCCAGTGGAGGCAGGTAAGGAGATGTTCGTCACTCCTGCGGTGTCACACACAGCGATGTGTGGTGCCGCAGAAACGAGGAACAACATCGCTAATAAACAGAAAACGATTTTTTTGTTTCAGGACTACCTCTGCATGGCAAACGATTTTGACCGCTTTTGCTATTGTTTAAGGTCGCTCATAAGTGTCACACACTGCGATATCGTTAATGACGCCGGATGTGCGTCACAAACACCGTGACCCCGACGATAATTCATTAACGATATCGTAGCGTGTAAAGCCCGCTTAAGTGTTGCATTATAATATATGGAGGACTGTGGGTTGTCATGCTAGGTATGGGGAAGTACCAAGCAAATAGCAAAAGGGAAGGGGAATCCTGAGTCTAGGGAAGGGGGAGTTGGTAACCCTTGACCTTGGTTGACCCTGAAGTAGGCCCTGGGTATGGACCGGATGAGATGAGCGCTTAGTCAACCCCACTAAGCTCCAAAGAAGACACAGGGATAACAGAAGGAGTAAAGCAAATTAATAGTTTATCTCCAGATTACTCAGGGACAGGAACTGCAACAACAAAGTTTCTACAGATATATACAAGCTGACTGCTTGCACTGAAGACCTGTTAAGGATATTAGACCTATGACCAGCACAGGGTAAGGGGAAATTATAGTATTTAAAGACACCAAGGGTAGTCCTGATGAAAAACAGGTAAAGGGGTTAGAAATTCCGCAGGGTCCTAAAGGGAAAGGGATGAAAACCAAGCAGAGGAGATACATAGGATACCAAATACACCAGGCAGGAATAACAGAAGGTCAGGGATCAGTTTGCGCAGCCAAACACGGTGACCTTCCATAACTGGATTACAGGACAGTCTGTCATCCATGACACCTGTGACAGGGGTGTACTATACTATATGAAAGGGAATGTGGGGACCATTATACTATATGGAGGACTATGGGGGTGCATCTATGTATGGTATATAAGAGCCATTGTGATTACTCGTGTTTACTCGCTAATCCCACCCCCCCACATTACCATACGAGGCTCCGCCCCCTGCACATTACACACACGGATCCGCGCCCGCACATTACACATGCTGCTTCGCTCCCGCACATTACACATGCGGCTCCGCCCCCTGCACATTACACATGCGGCTATGCCCCCCCGCACATTACACACGTGGCTCCCCCCTCACATTAAACACGCGGCTCCGCCCCCTCACATTTCACATGTGCTCCACCCCCCACATATTACACACATGGCTCCGCCCCTCCCACACATTACACACACGGCTCCGCCCCCGCACATTAAACACACGGCTCCGCTCCTCGCACATTAAACACATGGCTCCGCCCCCTCACATTACCATATGTGGCTCCACGCTCGCACATTACACATGCGCTCCGCCCCCACACTTTACACACGTGGCTCTGCCCATGCACATTACACACACGGCTCCACCCCCACACATTACACACACGGCTCCGCCCCTCGCACATTACACACGTGGCTCTGACCCACACACATTACACACGTGGCTCCTCCCCCGCACATTACATATGCAGCACTGCCCCCCAACACATTACACACACAGCTCTGCTACATCCATACTCTAAATCCCTCCTTACCCTACATATAAACTTCACCTTCTGCAGCACCATGACACCCAGCACAGAAAAGTTTTGCATACACTGAGGAACTGATCATGTAACCCCCTTATTCCTCCCCTCCATGTGACATCATCACAGGTCCTGTAAGCACAGAGATAAATCCTGGTGTGTACATTGCACACTCGGGGGAGAGCTGTATACCCTTGGGGGGAGAGCTGTATACGCTTGGGGGAGGGGAGCTGTATACCCTTGGGGGGAAAGGAGCTGTATACCCTTGGGAGGAGGGGAGCTTTATACCCTTAAGGGGAGGGGAGCTGTATACTTTTGAAGGGAGAGATGTATAACCTTAGGGGGAGTACAGCTGTAAACCTTTAGGGAGAGCTATATACCAGGGAGTTGAGCTGTATACCCTGGGGGGAGGAGACCTGTATACTCTTGAGGATGAGAGCTGTTTACCTTTGGGGGGCAGCTATATACCAGGGAGGTGAGCTGCATACCTTTGGGGGGAGAGAGCTGTATACCCTTGGGGGGAGAGATGTATACCAGGGAGGTGATCTGTATACGCTTGTGGGCGAAAACAGCTGCATACCCTAGGGGGAGAGCTGTATACCCTTGGGGGGGAGATCTGTATACCCTTGGGGAGGAGAGCTGTATACCCTTGGGGGGAGGGAACCTGTATACTCTTGGGGAGAAAGCTGTATACCCTTGGGGAGGAGAGCTGTATACCCTTGGGGGAGGGGAGCTGTATACCCTTGAGGAGGGGAGCTGTATACCCTTGGGGGAAGGGAGCTATTTAACCTTGGGAGGAGAGCTGTATACCCTTTGTGGGAAGGACAGCTGTATACCCTTGGTGGAGAAGGACAGCTGTATACCTTTGGGGGAGCTATATACCAGGGAGGTGAGCTGTATACCCTTGGGAAAGGAGAGCTGTATACTATATGGAGGGCTATGGGGTGCATTGTAGTATATGGAGGACTACAGAGGCTGCATTATAATATATGGAGGACTATGGGGGTGCATTTTAATATTTATAGGACAATAGGTTGCATTATACTATATGGAGGACTAATAGGTGTATTGTACTATATGGAGGACTATGTACTATGTAGGGCAACTTATACTATAAGAAAGATTACATGTGACTATTTTACTATATGGAGGTCTATGGGGTGCATTATAATACTATATGGAGGACAATGCGGGGCCAATTATACTATATGGAGGACCATGGGGTGCATTTTACTATATTGAAGGCAATGTGGGGCCTATTATATTTTATAGAGGACTATGGGGATGCATTATACTAAATAGAAGACTATGTGGCGCTCATTATACTATACAGAGGACTGCGACATGCATTATACTATATGTAGGGCTATAGAGTGCATTATAGTATATGTAGGACTATGTAGGGACCATTAAATTATATAGAGGTCTATGGGAGTACATTATAAATATGGAGGACTACAAGGGTGCATAATACTATATGGAAGGCAATGTGGGATCTATTATAGTATATGGAGGACAACGGAGTGCATTATACTATAAGGAGTACAATGAGGTTGCATTATAATATATGGAGGACTATGGGGAGTGCATTATAATATATCAAGGACTATAGGGGTACATTTTAATATATGGATGACTATAGGATGTTTAATACTATATGGAGGTCTATGGGGTGCAATATACTCTATGGAGAACTACGTGAGGCCCATTATACTATATGGAGGAATGTGGGGGTGCATTATACTATGTGAAAGACAATGTGGAGGTGTATTATACTGCATAGAGGACCATGGCAATATGACTAGAGCATTATGTTATATGGAAGGCAATGTGGGCCCATAATAGTATATGGAGGTCTATGTGGGGCCATTTTTACTTTATGGAAGGCTATGTTGGGGGCCATTATAATATTTGCAGGACTAGGTTGGAGGCCCTTATGCTATTTGGAGGGCTATTTGGCAGCCATTATAATATTTAGAGGGCTATGAGAGAGCCTTTATACTTTATGGAGGGCTATTTTATGGCCATTATACTGTACGCAAGCAATTAAACAGTGCGTACGTTTGTGTAGGGTTTGTGTGGAGGGTTTTGTTTGGAGCCATTATACTGTTTGGAGGGCTAGTGTGGGCATTTATATAGCCTGAAGAGGTGTGGGGGCCATTAAGCTCTATGTAGGCCCGTTATACTGCATAGAGGCCTGTGTGGGGGGTCACAGTTGGGGATTATACTGTGCATTCTTTTTTGGGGCAGTTGAGTGTAGGTACAGTAGGGTCATCATACTGTGCGTGTGGATGGTACTGTGGAGGAATTCAGGGTGGGGGTATCATATAGTGTCTTGGGGCACTTTTTTGGCATCATACTTTATGGGTGCAATAAAAAGGTAATTTAAGGGATTCAATAAGAGGAAAAATTACTTTGTAAGGGTTGTAAAGCTGTGAGATGTTCTTATGTGACCCAGCCCAATATTAAATTCATTATTTTTATTTTTTTTGAGAGGTGAGACCCACTTAGAACATTTTCTACAGGGCTCCATGATTTCTATGTACATATCTGGTCTCACCCCTTCTCCCACCAGCAGTTCCTACCACTCATCTCCTCAAATAAACTTCTTTAGGCCTCTGACACACTCACGTGAAAATCACGCACGTGTGTTACGGTCCGTTTTTCGGGTCCGTGTCCCGTTTTTGTGTCCGTTTTTATGGTCCATGTGGCGTCTGTGTGAACTGCGTATGCTAGCCGTGTGTGCATGTGGAATGGCCGTGTGTGCGTGTTGAATGTAACTGACGTGTGAGTGTGTTTTCCATGTGAAATGTTCCGTGTGTGATGCACAATGTCATTGATACATATCTGCTCACAGCAGACAGAGTCGTGCACTGAGAATGAACTCGGATGAACTTCACCCGACTTCATCCTCATCCCGCGGCTCTGTCTGTGTCGCGTACTGATTAGCGGTCACCCGTGAAGGACTCACCGGTGACCGCTAATCCCCTGAGTGACTGAAGTGAGCAGCGCGATTTGCGCTGCTGTCACTCAGGTGTCCCCTGGCTAGCTGGATCCTCCACCCGAGACCGCAACTCACCTGAGACTTCATCGCTGTCACTCGGGTGACTTGCTGTCACAGTTGGAGGATCCAGCGGTGGCCGCGAGTAACCTCAGCGACAGCTCAGCTGATCACGCTACTCACCTCAGTTACTGTGTGGATCTGGCAGGAGCGGCGGTGTTCTTCTGCAGCTCCTGTCACCTTCATGTAGCAGAGCTGGAAGCGATGCGGGACCTCAGTGGATTACGCCGGACATGGATGGGTATTTGGGGCATAATAAATTGGTGAACAAGAGTTTTTTTAGTGTTTATTATTTCAAATAAAGGATTTTTTGGATGTGTGTTTAATTACTGTAACTTACAGATTAATCATGGAAGGTATCTCGGGAGATGCCTGCCATGATTAATCTAGGACTTATTGGCAGCTATGGGCTGCCATTAACTCCTTATTACCCTGATTGCCAATGCACCAGGGCAATTCGGGAAGAGCCGGGTAGAGTCCCAGAACTGTCGCATCTAATGGATGTGGCACTTCTGGGCGGATGCTGGCTGATATTGTTAGGCTGGGGGGCTCCCCATAATGTGGAGCTCCCCATCCTGAGAATACCAGCCTTCAGCCGTGTGACTTTACCCTGGCTGGTATCAAAATGGGGGGATCCGCACGTCGTTTTTTTTAATTATTTATTTATTTTTTTTACTGCACAGTATAGACCCCCCCCACCGGCGGCTGTGATAGGTTGCAGTGAGACAGCTGTCACTCAGTGTGGGGGCGTGTCTCACTTTAACCAATCATAGGCGCCAGTGGGCGGGGAAAGCAGGGAATACTAGATTGATTAATGAGCGGCCGGCTTTTTCAAAAGAGGAAAAGCTGCCGGAGTTTAGTGAACAGCCGTGCAGCGCCACGCCGGTGATCGGGGACTGGTAAGTATGAGAGAGGGGGGAGACTGACCAACAGACAGAGAGGGGGACAGACAAGACAGAGAGAGAGAGACAGACAGACAGAGAGAGACCGACCGACGGACTGAGGGAGATTGACCGACATAGACAGAAAAAGAAAGAATGACTGACATCGCTAAAAAAAAGCACAAAATATACACGGAGCATACGGAGATGCATCCGTGTCACGTACTTGTGTGCCCCAAACCATTGACTTTCATGGTGTCCGTGTGTGCGTGTTCCGTGCAGGAAACGGACATGCTGCCTTGAAAAACAGAAAAACATACGGATCAAGGACACGGACACACGGACATGATGAAAAATGCAAGTTTGACCACAAACATAGATTAACATTGGTGCACGTTTGTCCATGTCTCTGGTATATACGGAAACGGACAAAACACGCATGTTTTTAATGGATGTGTGTCGGAGGCCTTAAGCAGCATGTTACCTGTTCCCTCCTCAAGCAGAAAGTCCATCCTATCTCACAAGACAGATTTACAAGTTTTCAGGGATTTCAGGTGTGAAAGATCAATTTAGGAGCATTGGAAATATTTGGCAAATGATTACTATTAAATACTGAGTTACGATAGCTAGTAAGAAAGGAACAACAATTGCGACTGCAACTGTAGACTATATTTATTACCACTTATAATAGAGGATTACTACAAGATAAGTTCATGTATTTACAAGGTTACTCAACCTTTATTTGCAGAAACATTTTCATGAGGGCATGTGATGTTTGTTGTGGGTAGGAAACCTGAATTTCTACACCAACACAAAATAATACATGCCTAGATACAAGCAGCTTTTGCCATAGTTTTCTTAGTACTGCTGATTGATTCCCCTTAGGGAAGCCATTTCATGTGAAACATACGTCAGCACTCCAGCCCCTAGGGATTGTATCACACTTTGAACTGAACACGTTGTTTCTTCTAGCTACTGGTGTTGCGCTTTGGCAGGGTTAGATTTGTAATTACTATAGTGGGTATTTTCATTTATCATTTGTCTGTCAGCCATTTGCTTTATTACCTTGTATATATTTTTTTGTTTTAAATGGAACCTGTCTTCAGGTTTTTGCTATTTAATCTGACAGCAGCATTATGTGAGAGCCTGATTCCAGGGATGAGTCTCTTTTTACGCTTTTATGCTGAAGCTTCAATACAATCAGTGTTTTATCAGCAAGAGATAATCAGCGCTTGTCACATGCATGTAAGTCAGACAAATCAGTGTAACGCTACCCCCACCACTGACTGTCAGCTTGTTGTGTGGGCTAGATAATGCACATCTCAGAAGTCTTAGCTCTGGTATACCAATATCAGACAAAACATGGATTCTAAAAAAAACTTCACCAAGCACTCCAATAAGTGATAGCCTGACTCCAGCAATGTTTCTGTGGCGCCCCTGAGGCTTCAGTAGCCACAGGGCATTGCATTTCATTTATAGGGCAATGCTTGGACTTGGGTGATGAAGGAGTTAATCACTGGTGCTGTTTTTTCACTTACATAAAACATCTAGCATGAGTCACCACTTACACAGGAAGCTAGACAGTCTGGTGAATTCCAGGTTACCTGGGCAACAGCCACTAAGAGTCATCCCAAGGGTGGGGGCACCGAGTGAGTAAGAGAGACACAAACCTGTTTGACTTCAGAACAGTATGAGACAGCAAAGGAACAACAGGTCCACTGGGGGGAGTACTACACTCAGCTCCCCTCAGGGGGACTGCCTGGGATGTGTGCTTAGGAGCTATCTCGGGGAAGGAGAAGAGAGGGACAGAATATCATGAGACTTGTAGTACCACGGCTACTATAGAGAGTACTTCACAGAACTTCTATAGCTATGACCGGCCAGACTGGGAGAGGGCGAGAGACAGAGGTGACCGATGGAGATGGTGAGACAGAGGAGACATGGCAGCTGGAGGGGAGCTTAACTGCTTTAACATTGCCAGCACAGTTGGGGTGCAGAACTCTCGGTTGGGAAAACCTTCATGGACTCAAACAAATCTTCAGGGGATGGGGATTTCATGTCCCATCGCCCACCACCCACTTTCCTAGAGCATAGTGACATAAAGGATCCGGGGTCGAGATTACAGCCAGGCCCCATGACGAGGACCCGCATTACCTGCATACAGGACGGGACACTTAACACTGACAGCGGAGTCCCCAAAGTTGCTTCAGGCCATGGGGAGCCGCAAGTCAGCGCAAGGAGGACGGTCTCACACATTTCCACAGACACCGGTGATTGCCTCTAATTCACCTGCAACTGGCTGGAGTCCATGCATGGCGGCGGAAAGCGGCACCTCCGGGGACCTTTAACAACTGTAAGTAAAAAGAACAATAAAACCGCAGCCCTGGTGTTGTCCTTGTCATTGCCGGCCCTGCCACCCTGCACTTCGGCGCCATCAGCCGTCCCCATCGCCCTCATCCTCTCTGGGGCTCGCTTTACCTATGGGGAGCTGGACTATCTGGGCTGCGTTAACATCAGAGCAACATCACGCAGCGGTGGCCAATTCCTGGCCTCACACCACAGTTGGCACTACAAAGCATCCCCCATTCCCATCCAACACCGCTCCTCGAAGAGGAAAAGTCGCAGGAAGGGTCCACGGCGGAGCAGGTCGGGACCCCCGTCATCACTGCAACTGCTGACATGCTTCCCAGGAACCCTTCACCCTCCTTCCATCTCTGTTTAAACTGGACACCCGTTCGTTTGTCCTTTACATGTAGCCGACGGGGCCACGGAACCGGGCAGGCCATTC
This sequence comes from Anomaloglossus baeobatrachus, assembly GCF_048569485.1. Lineage (NCBI taxonomy): Eukaryota > Metazoa > Chordata > Amphibia > Anura > Aromobatidae > Anomaloglossus > Anomaloglossus baeobatrachus. The sequence continues at coordinate 714,639,570 of NC_134353.1, read as the reverse complement.
ACAGAAACCCCACAAAACCACTAGCCCAGTGACGAGTAATCCCTGAGGACCTGTGAGGCGCTACATTTCTGTCTCTAATATACTGTTCTCAGATTCCATGGTAAATCCCCATTGTACTATATCTATCATCTACTGTATCTGTGACTGCGATGCCGTCATTTTGTGTCTGCCATTTGTACTGTGATTATTTTATTATTGTAATACTTAACCTTTGTCAGGCTGCATAATTTTGCCAAAATTTCTCGACCCCTTATCTCTGAAGGGGGTGGAGATATTTTATTGAAATTTGGCCAATATATTCTGGACCAAAACTGCTGAGATGTCACGAAATTTCAGCCCTCTACGGCTTTTCGAAAAAAAAAAAAATTATTGCAATTTAAAAAGGGAATAGTTACAATTGTACCTATTCAGCCGGACGAAGGTTAAACAGATTCAATTATTTCTGAAAGCTGTGGTAATTTCTTTAGGTTGTATTTTTAGCAAAACAGGATAATTGTATAAAATACCAACTTTTTAACACGGGCTGTAAAAAAAACCTGTACCATGATGACCTTATGGATAAGTTCCCATAATGAGGAAATGGTGAGTTAGTGATTTTGAATATTTTTCTATAACATTTCTGCACCAAGTAGCTAAATTAGATTACTTGCATTTTCTCATTGCGATTTCTATCATGTATTTTGGTTGTGGTTGTGGTCTCCAACTGTTTGTCATGTTCTAAATAACATGCTCCTGATAAAGTGAGGAGCTGTCACGATTCCTCTGCGCAGAGCATCTTACAGACTTGGAGATCTTCTGCGACACTTACAGGCCTGGCAGTGACACTATTCCTCTGTACAGAGCATCGTGCCTTTGGAGATGCTCTGTGGCGCTTACAAATCTGGCAGTGAGTCTATTCCTTTGTGCAGAGCATCTTGTCTTAGGACATGTTCTTCGGTGCCTTCCTTAGATACTGAACTGGCAGCTTGGTTACTACACAGGAGTCCATGTTTGTTCTGGGAGGTGCTGGTTACTCCGCTGCTCCACCTTCCAGGTAATTGCTCAGGCCTCTTTACTGAGCATGCTCCCCAGAACCTTGTCAGTTGTATTTCCTGGTTCGGCTGTGTTGCTGTTGTTTGTGTGTTGGCTTGTGTTCTGATCTTGGTTTTCTGACCCCGGACTGTGATTTGACTTCTTTCTACTTTCTCCCTTTATCTACTACATGCTCTCCTGTTATTCTGAGCCTTAGGTTGTGACCTGACTACGCCCCTGTTTGCCCCTTTTTGATCATATGTGCCCTCCTGTTACTAGACCCTGGCTTTCTTGACTAGCGTTACAGGAGCACTTTGAAACGCATTGAATGAAACAACCTTTATACAGTTTTTTCGCATTGGCAATTCCATCTTTTCCAGCAGAGCAAAGGCAACCTAATCACCTTTCTGGTTCATTTTGGATGTTTTAAATAAAACTGTCTTATGTTGTATACTACTGCTTACTTAGCTTTGATATAACTCTATTAACAAAGTCATTTGTGAATTACTTGCAATTGAGGCAAGGTAAAGTTTGGAGACCAGCATTGATGCAGGGAAGTGATGATTTCTTTTAACCTTTGCACTACTTCCCTTCTGTATATCCTTCCTATTATTTTTGTTGCCATATTGTTGATACCTTTTGGGTGGTTTTGACTCTAAAGTTTGGGTGGTGGTTAAAAATTACCACATCTAATTGATATCTGAGTGAGTCATTAACCATTTGAGGTTTGTTTCTATACCGTTGAGTGTTGTAGTGCACCTTCATTGATTTTGTCCTCCCTCATTAGGTTATTAAGCAATTGAATATAACAAGTTTTTCTCTGACATTTGATTGCATTACTGGGAATTATGGTGCACTCTCCTCTATATAATCTTTTTTCATAATGCCAGTTACATCTTGGTATTTTGTAGGTTATATTTGACTCACCGCCCCCTGTGAGGGAAAAAAATCCCCCCCTCTTTGGTGAATATATCACTGGATTGGGTCGCATTGGAGGGGTTTTTCAGACTTTCATGGTGTTGCGGGCGGGGGCCAGACCGCAGCTAAAGGGCTGCTCGGGTACGCTCGGATCCAGGGACTTTACTGTGGCTCGAGTGGGAGCCGGACCCCGGCTTGAGCAGCGGTCCGCCACCCACAAGTGAAAAAGGGGTTGTATACAAGGGAGATTGTCCATGACGCCACCCACGGTGTGTGGGGAAGTGGGACACCACCGCTGCAGTTGTGAGATGACCCGGGGGGATATGTAATGGCAGCCGGATGTTAACCCCTCCGTGGGTAGAGATGGTTGCCCCAGTGTCTCTGTGCAGGGTATGGCGATGGCTGGGGGGACGTTGGGTTACTCACGAGTAAATGAATCACATGAGTCCTTTGGTAAACCAAGGTGCTGGTGGCCGGCCGCCGTGGCTGGTTGTACTCTAGTCCCCCACCCGGGCTGATGGTCGCCGTCTTCTCCTCTGCACTAGTTGTGGTTGTGTTTTAGACTTACCGGTATGGAACACAGGAGTCCACTCCTGGCTTTCTGTGTGCTTGAGGAGCCGTGCCCGCTGATGCTGACCCGTGGGATCTATGGGCCCTGGCGGTTGCCCTATCCCTCTTTGTGGGTAGTTGTCTGCTTTTGGGACTTTGGTTGGGACAGGACCTATAATCCTGCCCTCAATCGGTTGATTAGCTAGGCCGTTGGTTCCGATCCTGGCTTCAGGGTCCGAGTACCCCCTCTGTGCACGGTTTACGGTCGGGTCCCCAGTGTAGGTACCGGCGGGCTCCAAACCTGTCCCGGTCCACCTCGGTTCTGCCGAGCCGTCTTCCCATCTCCTGCTGACGGAGACCACCATCTGCCACCTAGCCAAGGTACCAGGGCTCCGACCCTGGCACTGTTCAACTTGAACTTCTCCTCTGCTAGAGCTACACCTAGCTCCAGCCTCACTCCTTTCAACTTGAACACCAAACTTAATCTGACTCAGACTACTACTTTTCCCGCCCCGGGCTGTCTAGACCCCTAGGTGGGTGTTCCCTAATCACCTGGTCCCGCCCACTGGTGTGCCTGTCTTGCCCTGAGGGGGGAGTGACTAGGGTTTCAGGTCAGCTGTGTGTTAACTAGGTGAGGGATGGTGTTGTGCGGGGGCCTAATTTGTGACTTCCTGGTTTTGCCAGGGCGTCACATTCCCCTTCGGTTTAATACAGACCGTCCGCGGGCTGTCCGACCACCAACATTTATTTAACAGGAACTGAAAAGAGAAACAGAACATTTTACAAGTATAATAACAGTGGTACATTTGTTTTTCTTCCCTTACGGGAGGCACTTTTCTTCCCTTACGGGAGGCACTTTTCTTAAACGTTGCACATTTAAAACCGGGATGGGATGGACCAGGTCCTTCTCACCTCACTCCCACCCAAAACAACCTGCCCCCTGGTGCCACCGCTAAGCACTGGTGCGGACCCCTTGCCCAAGTCCAGGACAGATCCGGTGTTGCGCTTACGGGCCGGGTAAAAAGTTCCTTACCCGGCAGTCTTTTTCAAGGGTTCCACATCCAGGGGACTCCTGACTCAGAGGGTAGTCACTGGTTTTAGTGGTGACGGGACCTCAGCCGACTCTAACGCAGGCCCTTCCTCAGCCTCTCCAGAGACTGCAGCAGGGTGAGAAGGATGGTCGGGGATTATTTACAAGGCCCAATAGTTTTTGGGTTGGCCTGCCAGTTCACGGCCATGGTCCATTTTTAAAACTTTTCAGCACACTTTAACTTTGGGGACGGTGCATGGTCCCAACGGGGACGGGTATAACTGAGGTAGCCGGGGTTTCGCTACCTACTCATCATCTTCTGTGCTGGAGAGTGGCGGAGAGGGGAAGTGGGACATAGGGGCGTGGGTCGCTTACCCGCTCCTCCGAGGTCGCCTCCACTTCACGGGCCCGTACGGCTGCAGCCAGCTCCGCCATCTCTGCTGTCCATCGCTTCAGCAAGAAGGTGGCCTGAGCCTGGATCCTGCAGCACATGCGCTCGGTCTGGGCTTCCACCCAATCGGCTGTTACGGGCATGGGTTCCTCCATGGCTGGTTTGCCAGACTGGTCTGCCATCATTCTCTGTTGGTGTCCAGGAACAAAAGGGTAGCAGAGTCCTGGTGTCTCTGCCCGTTATCTGCTCGGGTCACATGCTGCAGACTCTTTGCCCGCCCCCCCTTGGTCTTTTGCAAGCACTCCCTCGTGCGGCAGGTCAGTTTCATTTTCGGTCTCAGGGTGTTCTTTCCTTCCAGCCGTGTTCCCAGGGGCTTCAGCTTTGCGCCCTTTCTTGGGAAAGAAGACGCTGGGCTGTAGTTTTTCACACCTAAAAATGGTGGCAAAAATGGCAACTTATGAAAATTTTTCAACGGATCACCGCTGACTGTCCAATTCGAGGCGCACTTCCACCAGGTAGGTGGATGGGTTTGAATCCTGTTCGTGACGCCAAGTTGTTGCAGGCGGGGGCCAGACTGCAGCTAAGGGGCTGCTCATGGATGCTCCGATCCGGGCACCTTACTGTGGCTCGAGCGGGGGCCGGACCCGGGCTCGAGCAGCGGTCATCAACTTTGACGTCATGAACAGGATTCCGTGCTTGTTACCGACGAGTACTGTGCACCTTAACAGACTGTACAAATAATGTTCATTAGAAACAGCAGTTGCCATTAGCTGTGTAGTGCGGGAAGAAAGAGGGGTGTGTCATCATGGGTCATCATCAACCCAGAGAAAAGCACGCGAAGAGGAGCCTCGCTGCCGGAGATAGGCTAATTAGCTGGAGATATCATCTGAGGAGGATCAGGCCGCCCCTGAAGCCACAACCGCAGTGCCGGTGTTACCGTTCACAATGCCGTATCTCCCGGGGGCCACATGGCTGCCACAATACTTGGGAGAGGCATATACTCTGGCTGATTTTTAAAGAGAGACTGTGTAGCTTATTCCAAGTATTTCCCCTGGCTGAAAGCCAGAAGACCAGCATCCAAATCAGCCAGCTGTCCAGGGCAGCTCGGTGTGAGGTCAGATCCTGGCCGGAGGCTGAAAAGAGAACAGTGAAGTAAATCTTGGCCAAGCTGAAAGATACCTTCGACACTCGCACAGCAGCCGAGATCAAAATGAGATTCTATGGGTGCAAACAAAGGATGCAGGACAGTATCCAGGATTATGCTTTGAATCTTCAAGAGGCCATGAAAGCAGGGCGGTACGGGATGAGGACTGACTGTTAACTGATCAATTTATAGAAGGCCTCCTGTCCGATGCCCACTGGGCCCAGCTGCGCATCGTGACTCTGCAAAATCCCGATCTCAGCTTTGCCGAGTTCAAAGAAAGGTCCATCCAGGTGCTAAAAGAATCAGCTCTCCATGACCTTGAACCTCGCCAGCTGTCCGCAACTGAACTGGGGTCAGTACCGGCTACTCGAGTGACAGTGGGGGCCCATGAAAAGGCTCTGGGTGGAGACCCTATTGCTCAACTGCGGCTCCAGGTCCTGGAACTGATTAGGGGTTTGGCTACTCTAACCAAAGTAGTGCAAGCAAAGCAGGGGGCTCAATGACCGGCAACCATCGAGCTGGCCTCCAGTGCTGATGACCTTTCCTTGGTGGCGGTGACGACAAAATCTGTTGCCCCAGGCCCCTAATTGCTGTGACTCTGATGGGCAGCCGATCTGCCACCACTGTGACAAAGCGGGGCACTATGCCCGAGGATGTCTTATGAGTGGACCGACCCTGGGGTGATGTGACCACATTTGGACTGGGTTCCGGTTTGGGGCTCCCTCTTGTGGCCAGTGCTGGAAGTAGAGTTAGTCTGCTTAACAAAAGTCAGACAGCTGATGATGACTGGAAATCAGGCTGCTCAGAGTGGCCCTATATAAGGCCTAAAACACACTTCCGCTAAAAACACGTGCGTGTGACTTGGTACGTTTTTCGGGTCCGTGTTCCGTTTTTTGGGGGCGTTTCTCCGGTACGTATGGCATCCGTGTGATGGTGTATGCGAGCCGTGTGTACGTGTAAAATGTCCGTGTTTGTGTGTAAAATGCCCGTGTATGTGTACGTGGAATGTCCATTTGGAATGTCCGTTTGTGTGTTGCACAATGTCGTTGATACATGTCGGCTGACAGCAGACAGAGTTCCGCAATGAGAATGAACTCGTTTGAACTTCACCCGACTTCATTGTCATGCTGCGGCTCTGTCTGTGTGTCGCGTACTGATTAGCGGTCACCTGTGAAGGATTCACCAGTGACCGCTAATCCCCCGAGTGACTGAAGAGGGCAGCCTTCTCTCATACTTACTGCTCCCCGATCACCAGCGCGGCGAGGAACAGCTGTGCAGAGAATACGCGGCAACAATTACTTTGAATATGCCGGCCGCTCATTAATCAATCTCGTATTCCCTGCTTTCCCCACCCACAGACGCCTGTGATTGGTTGCAGTCAGACACGCCCCCCACGCTGAGTGACAGCTGTCTCACTGCACCCAATCACAGCAGCCGGTGGGCGTGTCTATACTGTGCAGTAAAATAAATAAATAAATAATTTAAAAAAACGGCGTGTGGTCCCCCTCCATTTTAATACCAGCCAGATAAAGCCATACGGCTGAAGGCTGGTATTCTCAGGATGGGGAGCCCCACGTTATGGGGAGCCCCCCAGCCTAACAATATCAGTCAGCAGCTGCCCAGAATTGCCGCATACATTATATGCGACAGTTCTGGGACTGTACCCGGCTCTTCCCGATTTGCCCTGGTGCGTTGGCAAATCGGGGTAATAAGGAGTTATTGGCAGCCCATAGCTGCCAATAAGTCCTAGATTAATCCTGTCAGGCGTCTCCCCGAGATATCTTCCATAATTAATCTTTAAGTGACAGTAAATAAACACACACACCCGAAAAAATCCTTTATTAGAAATAAAAAACACAAACATATACCCTGGTTCACCACTTTAATAAGCCCGAAAAAGCCCTCCATGTCCGGCGTAATCCAGGATGCTCCAGCGTCGCATCCAGCTCTGCTGCATGGAGGTGACCGGAGCTGCAGAAGACACCGCTGCTCCTGTCACCTCCACGCAGCTAATGAAGGCAATAGCGCGATCAGCTGTATTCAGCGTTGGCCGCGAGAAACCTCAGTGACAGCTCAGCTGATCGCGCTATTGCCTTCATTAGCTGCGTGGAGGTGACAGGAGCGGCGGTGTCTTCTCCAGCTCCGGTCACCTCCATGCAGCAGAGCTGGATGCGACGCTGGAGTATCCTGGATTACGCCGGACATGGAGGGCTTTTTCGGGCTTATTAAAGTGGTGTACCAGGGTATATGTTTGTGTTTTTTATTTCTAATAAAGGATTTTTTCGAGTGTGTGTGTGTTTATTTACTGTCACTTAAAGATTAATCATGGAAGGTATCTCGGGGAGACGCCTGACATGATTAATCTAGGACTTATTGGCAGCTATGGGCTGCCAATAACTCCTTATTACCCCGATTTGCCAATGCACCAGGGCAAATCGGGAAGAGCCGGGTACAGTCCCAGAACTGTCGCATATATTGTATGCGGCAATTCTGGGCGGCTCCTGATTTATATTGTTAGGCTGGGGGGCTCCCCATAACGTGGGGCTCCCCATCCTGAGAATACCAGCCTTCAGCCGTATGGCTTTATCTGGCTGGTATTAAAATGGGGGGGACTGTATGCCGTTTTTTTTAATTATTTATTTATTTATTTTACTGCACAGTATAGACACGCCCACCGGCTGCTGTGATTGGGTGCAGTGAGACAGCTGTCACTCAGCGTGGGGGGGTGTCTGACTGCAACCAATCACAGGCGTCTGTGGGTGGGGAACGCAGGGAATACGAGATTGATTAATGAGCGGCCGGCATATTCAAAGTAATTGTTGCCGCGCATTCTCTGCACAGCTGTTCCTCGCCGCGCTGGTGATCGGGGAGCGGTATGAGCCGGGGGAAGAAAAACACCGAGCGCCAATGTAAGTATGACTGAGAACAGCAGAAAAAAAGGTAAGTATACTGAATTTAATTAAAATAAAAATAAGATCGCTAGTGTAAAAACGCACACGCACGAAACGTGCTGAACACGGACATACTCCGTGTGCGGTACGTGCAGGCACGGACCCATAGAATAAAGCGTGCGTGCGTGCTGCCGGGTAAAAACGGACATGTTTTACGTGTAGAAAAGCGCACACACGTACTTACCTCACGGACACACGTTCCGTGCGATTTTACGTGTGTGTGCCATCTACTATAGAACAACATGGGTCTTCGTGTGTACGTATCTCCGGTACGTGCAAATACGTACCGCACACGTACAAATTAAACGGATGTGTGTTGCGGGTCTAACTGAGTAGTGTTCTCTCGGTCTGGGCCGGTGATCAATGTTGTCTCCTGTGGTGCTGTGGACATTCTGGAGCCTGCCCTATCTTCTGTGTCCACCTGAATGCTTTGAAGGTAAATTTTGTCTTTGTTCCATTTGCTGGTTTGTTTCCACTTTCTTGTCATGTTTATTTCTGTGGTATTAAGGTTTGTTTCCTGATTTCTGTTTGTGTGGAGTTCTGGGTGGAGTTGAATTATTCCCTGCTGGGAATGTCTGTGTACCAAGCCCCATATTCTGCAAAGTATTTTCGTTTTGTCATGCTTGATATTCATTTCAGTCCTTCCTATATATTAGTGTTTTGCTTGGATCCCAGTAACTCCAGAGTACTGATATAGTAGGGGAGAGATCATGTGGTCACAGTTTTTTCATATCAGGTGTGTTGGTTTTTTGTTAGGGTTTTGCGCGGCTGTAGACAGTGCTCTTTTCTGTTCTTTCCTATATAGTTTGGGCCTCATCTTTGCTGAATCTGTTCTCTACCTGTGTACTGTGTTTCATCTTGTCTCACCGGCTTTACATGTTTGGGGGCTACCTATAATCTTTGGGGAACTGCTCCGAAGCAGATTAGCTTTCCTTGTTTTTCTCTCTTTAGGAACAATTAGCTGCCTGGCTGTGTCGAGGAGACCAGGTCTTCATCAAAGCAGCAGATAGAGCCAGGACTCGTGACCATAGGGCGACTCCATCTACGGACTCGTGCTGCATACTATATGGGACAGGGAACTAAACAAACCCCAAGGACTCGGTCCCTGCGTAGCTTCAAATCGCAGGGACTCACACAACACAGCGCAGGGAGGAAGGACTCACTGAACCCAAACACCGGTCCTGGCCACCGAACTATCCGGGATCGGCTGGAGCCCATCACAGCGGAGTCCAACAGTCACACGGCAGGAGCAACTCATTGAGTAAACAACCTACACTGCAACCGCTGTGTCGTCTAATCCTTCCCGCGGCCCGCACTTCTTTATTATAATGGACTACTACTCCCCACATCCTCCCTGGGGCTTAAGCTCTGCCTGTGAAGATCTACACCATCTTAGCTGCGTTATCATCCACCCCGGAGAAGGCATCCCACAGCAGTGGCTAATAGCCGCCGCACACCACAGGTGGTGTCACGAAGATAAACTTCATCCTACTCCCCTGTAAATAACCCCTCCATATTTATTGACACTGACGTGGTCACGGAACTGGGCCAGGCCACTGTGACACTCCTAAACCAGCCTGGTGACAAGTAACCCAAAAACCCCAGGGACCCCGTGGGTGCATCACATTCAACCGGCCTCACAACCACAAACCATGTGTAACTGAACCAGCCCAGGACCTCAACATACAGCATCTTCACCTCCAAGATCATCTGAGACCAGCCACCTGGACAGATCTGCAACAATCAGTTTGCATAACCAAAGTATTTCTGCACAAACTGTGAGACACCGTCTCAGGGAAGTTCATCTGCTGCTTATCGTCATCATCGGGGTCTCCACGTGATGGCATACCCGACTTGAGTGGGCAAATGCTCACATTCATTGGGGTTTGGCATATTGGAGAGGTGTTCTCTTCATGGATGAATCCCAGTTTTCACTGTACAGGGCAGATGGCAGACTTTGTGTATGGTGTCATGTGGGTGAGATGTTTGTTGATGTCAATGTTGTGAATCAAGTGACTCATGGTGGCAGTGGGGTTATGGTATGGGCAGGCATATGTGATGGACAACATACATAGGTGCATTTTATTGATGGCATTTTGAATGCACAGAGACACCATAACAAGATCCTGAGGCCCACTGTTCATTCATCTAAGACCATCACCTTATATTGCAGCATGATAATGCACAGCCCCATATTACAAGACTCTGTACACAATTCTTTGCAGCGGAAAACATCTTAGTTCTAGAATGCGGACACGCAGTCAGACAGTCCAGTAAGGAGTTTACTTGAGGTCACTTCTGGCAGTTCCCATGCTGCTCTTAGTGAGCTGGGTAAAGCGCCACAACTGGCTCATCTAAAGGATGCGCCAATTGTGGGGAGGCTGTGGGCTGCTATTTTTACTCTGGGGAGGGCCCAAAACCATGAGAAAACCAGTTCCCGCTGTCTGCTTTATCTGTGCTGATTATAAAAAATGGGTGGGAGCCCAAGTCATTTTTTGTATTACTTATTTAAATAAAACAAACAAACAAAAAAAACAACAACATGAAACAGCCTCTATTTTTTTTTATAGCCAGCCAAGATAAACCACACAGCTGGGGGCTGCAGCCTGGAGCTGTCTACTTTACCTGAGCTGGCTATCACAAATACAGGGGACTGCAGGTCAAATTGAGCTAGTTACATAGTTACATAGGTTGAAAAAAGACCTAGATCTGTGATACCCTGACGCCCACGGACGGTCTGCATTTTACCAAGGGGGAGTGTGACGCCCTGGACTAGCCAGGTAGTCACATACATACCAACATACACACCCCCACCCCAGGCAGTTACAACAGTCAGACAAAAACCCTTGTTGCCTCCCTCCAGAGTCTGATGTCCACACCAGGTGGGGCGGAGCCAGGCGGTTGGCCCCACCCACAGAGGAGTTCACAGGCCTGGAGGCGGGAAAAGTGTCAGTTGAGTCTTGGAGGTGAAAGTGAGAGGAGTGAACACTTGAGGTGTCTGGGTTGGAGCCCAGGCACTGACCGCAAGGTTGGCAGATGGTGGTGGCCGTCTGCAGGAGTTGGTGGAACTCCGCAGAGCCGTAAGGACCGGGGTCGGGCGTTGGCCCGCCGGTACCAGACCGGGGAAAGGAGTGAAGCTAAGCACACAGGCAGGGCCATCGGACCCCGACCAGGCTTGGAGCCGCCGTCAATAGTCAAATCCGAATGTGACAGGAACCCCAGGGGTTTCCCAACAACCGAGTCCCGATTGAAGGAAACCGTCCACCCAGAGAGGATATACAGCCACCGCCACAGGCCAGAGATCCAAGGGCCAGCGTCTACGGGCAATACGGGCTCCTATGGCACCTATATGCCGGGGAGCGGACTACCGGTGGGCAACCACAGGAGTCAAGAACATTCTCAAAGGTGCAGGGAAAGACAGCCACCATCAGCCGTCCGGGGACAGCACAACAACAACACTGCAGCCGGCTGCGGGACCCGTCCATCTGGCCGTTTTGGTTTACCTATGACTCTGTCAGTGATTGTCCGAGTGAATACACCAGTGCCGTCTGGCACCGCGCCGTGCAGTCCTTGCACCCCAGCCATCCGGCCTCCCCGTTACACCATCGGGCCCCGGCATCACCAACCCCTGTCCATGGAGGGGACAACATCTCAGCTGCACCCTACCATCTCTCCCGGGATCCCTGTTACCAGCAGCGGTGGTGCCATTATCACCACGACCCGTGGGTGGCATCACGAACAATCTCCCTAAACATACCACCCCCTTTTCACTCACGGGTGAGGAGCGCTGCTTGAGTCCCCGAGTCCGATCCACCACTCGAGCCACCGAGCAGCAGCAGCAGAAGCCCCGGACCCGAGCGTGGCGAGCGCGTCCCTTCTGCCCGCGACAGATCCATCTAGCTCAACCTTCCTCCACAAATTATTTATTTTGTCACTAAATCATTTATAGCCGACAATGTTGTGTGTACTGAGGAAAATGACGTAATAGTATGACAACATTATTCGCAGAAACGACCTGTGTTTGGGCTCGTGCGCACACTGCGTCCTGACTAGTGTAGAAATAAATACACCCTCTGGCAGATTTGACACTGCGTTTTGACAAAATGAATGCATTCAAAACGCATGCGTTTTGGATGCATTTTGCATGCATTTTACATGCGTTTTGGATGCATTTTTGTCAGTGCGGTCCCCCGGGAATTCAGCTCTGCTACATGGTCGTTGACAGCAGACACAGACAGAGTCAGGCGATGAGAATGAACTCGGATGAACTTCATTGTCATCCAGCGGCTCTGTCTCTGTGTGCTGTCATGAACTCAGATGAAACTCAGAGGTCAGTGCATCGACACAGGAGTCCGCAGCAGTGACGTCAGGGCTTCACGCGATTTCACTGACATCGCGCAGCTCTCTCTCTCTGTGTCGCAGCCTAATTTGCGGTCACACGTGAAGGACTCACCTGTGACCACAAATCCCCTGACTGAAGTGAGAAGCGCAATCAGTGGTGCCGTCACTCAGGTGACCCGCAGCCACAGCTGGAGTCATCCACCTGAGAGCAGTGGCCGCAAGTAACCTGAGTGACGTCATCGCTGATCGCGTGGCTCACTACAGTTGCTGCGTGGAGCTGACAGAGAGCGGTCGTGGTCTGTGGCTGCTCGCTGTCAGCTTCATGTAGCAGAGCTGAAAGAGTCGTGGGACCTCATGTGGATTATGTCGGACCTGGAGGGGTATTTGGGGATTAATAAAGTGGTAAACGAGGGTGGTTTTTTTTGGCTTTCATTCCAAATAAAGGATTTTTTGGATGTGTGTGTTTATTTTCTTTAACTTAGAGCTTAATCATGGAAGGTATCTCGGGGAGACTCCTGCCATGATTAATCTAGGACTTAGGCTAGTTTCACACTTGCGTTGAACGGTATCCGTTGCATTGTGTTGTGTGACGGATGCAACGGATGTGTTGCATATAGTGGCACAACGGATGCAACGGATGCTGCAAAACAACGCAATTCGTTTTGTTTGTTTTTTTGTTTTTTTTTACAGTTTTATCGTCGGCAGACTATTGTGAACGATCAGCTGATCGCTAACAGTAGTCGGCCGCCGGGTGATCAGCTGATCACTCACAGTAGCCGGGTGATCAGCCGATCACTCACAGTAGCCGGCCGCCGGGTGATCAGCTGATCACTCACAGTAGGCAGCCACTGGGTGATCAGCTGATCGCTAACAGTAGTCGTTCGCCGGGTGATCAGCTGATCACTCCCAGTAGCCGGCCGCCGGGTGATCAGCTGATCGTTCGGTCGCCGACAATGTGTGCGGGGGATGGGAGCGGGGGGGGAGTGCGAAGTGGGTGGAGCCGAGCGAGGCCATGGTTGAGGACGTCAGTGCCGTGGGGACTGCATCGCTGGGGGACAGGTGAGTGTGAGAGTGTGTGTGTGTGCGTGCGATTGTGTGTGTGTGTGTATACATACGGAGTGCGGGAGGGGGCGGAGCCGAGCGGGGAAGTGTCGGGCTCCCTGCACGCGTAACCAGGGTTCCTTGGTTACCCGATGTGTACCCTGGTTACGGGGGGAGGGAGCCAGAGAGAGCATGCGCAGTGAAATCCAAAGGATTCCGCTGCTCAAAAAAGTTACATGCTGCGTTCCTTCCGCCCGACGCAGCGTCAAAATAACGACGCTGCGTCGTCCGGCGGATGCAACGCTGACACTTGCGTTACAGTGCGTCATCCATACAAGTCTATGGAGAATAGCGCAGTGCGTTAACGGACTGCGCTATTCTCCATAGTGACGGACTCCGCTGAATGCAATTGTGAAAGTACCCTTAGTGGCAGCTATGGGCTGCTGCCATGAACTCCTTATTACCCCGATTGCCACTGAACCAGGGCAATTCGGGATGAGCCGGGTAGAGTCCCAGGACTGTCTCATCTAATGGATGCGGCAATACCGGGCGGCTGCTGGCTGATATTGTTAGGCTCCTAATAACATGCAGCTCCCCATCCTGAGAATACCAGCCTTCAGCTGTGTGGCTTTACCCTGGCTGGTATCAAAATTAGAGGGGACCGAACGTTGTTTTTTTTAAATTTATTTATTTATTTTTACTGCACAATATAGACACGCCCACTGGCGGCTGTGATTTGTTGCAGTGAGACAGCTGTCTATCAGCGTGGGGGCGTGTCTGACTGCAACCAATCATAGGTGTCGGTGGGCAGGGGAAGCAGGGAATACGAGATGGAATAAAGAGCGGCCGGCATTTTCAAAAGAGGAGAAGCCGCCACAGTGTGAACGCCGTGCAGCGCCGCGTCGGTGATCGTGGATCAGTGAGCATGAGAGGAGGGTTGGGAGGGAGAGACTGACAAAAAGACCTGCGTTTGTTATGTCAAATAAACATGCGGATCGCAATAAAAAGGCACTGCTTAGCATTTTGGTAGCATTTTTCAACAACTCATTGATTTCAATGGGTGTAGAATGCTGCCAAAACGCTCAAAAGAATTGACATGCTGCTTTTTTAAACGCAGAGATTTTGTCAAATTTTTGACACTCAAATCGCTGCGTTCAAAAAAGCATCGTGCGGATGGATTATGCACAATCTTCATAGATTGTGCAGGGGACGCAGGACGCATGCATTTACACTGCAGTGCAAAATGCAGTGTAAATGCATGAAATTACGCAACGTGCGCACATAGCCTTTCACAGATGCATCCAGGCACCTTGTCCATGCTGTTCCCATTAAATTTAATAATTTTTCCATCCATTTCAGCATTTTTACAGCCCAACCAGACATCCTGGGAGGGTCTGCCAGAAAATAATTCAGGTTTCCCATTGACTTGCATAGATTTGTTATTTGTGACGAATACACGAATAGTACAAAATATTCAAGACAAATAATCTGAACCTGATTATTTTATTATTCTCCCATCACTACTTCTTGGTCCTTTTAGGGGACTTGAACCTGTGAAACTGTTTGATCGCTTATACTACAATACTACTTTATTGCATTGTTTAATTCAATTTACATCTCCCTAGGAACCTTATGGCTGGGCTTCATAAGCAAATACCAATTTAATAATATACTAATAATTACATCATTGGAGGATGAATATGGCAGCAATGGGAGATTCCAGTAGACCCTATTTGTGTGCACAATGTTTGCCGACATATTATACCAAATGTGCACAATGTCGAGCAGTTTGACCTGTACTCACTGCTCATATCCATGCAGCTCAATTGGCATAAGTCCAAGCATACCAAAATTGGCATGTCTGCCATTCTTGCCTCTTCTTCGGGTAAGAGCAGGTTCAAACAAAGCATATCTAAGGCTGTGTCCGCACTTTGCGTCGTCCTACTTGCAGTTCCAAACGCACCCTCTGGCAGTTATTGATGTTGCCCAAAGTTGCTTTTAACCACAAAATAGCGCTAAAAACGCATGCGTATTTACCGCGTTTTAGGTGCGTTTTTAGCGCTTTTTGCATACTTTTCAATAGCATTTTGACAGATGCATTTTGAACATAAAGACACTGCTAAATAAAGTTTAAACAGTCAAACATAATGAAAAAAGAGAAAAAAAAGGGCCAAAAATATAATTTATGAAAATATAAAGAAAATAGTTATATTTCATATAATTATAGCGTTTTTTTACTATTTAGCGGTAAAATAGCAATAAATTAATATTTTTCATTAACTTAATTGTCAGACTATGTGTGTGTGTGTGTGTGTGTGTGTGTAAAGGGACATATCAAATCTTTATTTTGATGTCCAAAAGGAATGCGTTTATTTAGTCCAAAACGCATGTTTTCTGCACCTAAAAAGCAGGTAAAACGCTGGAATTTTGATGTTGCTTGCGTTTTCACATTTCTCATTGACTTCAATGTTATCAAAACGCTGCAGGAATAGCAAAAACAATTGACATGCTGCTTCTTTGAACGCATGTTTTTTGCCACAATTTATGCAAATTAAACGCAGCGTTTTAAAACACAAAGTGCGGACGGAAAATCATCCTTTTCCATAGACTATTATGGAAAATCAAAACGCATGCGTTTTGGCATGAAAACGCTGCTGCTCAAAACGCTGCGGAAACACAGGTGGAAACGCAAAGTGCAGACACAGCCTTAAAGAGTGAAAGAGTCTTTTAATGCCATAGGGAATACTATGATGCCTGTAATGTCATCCAGGATGACTGGTTTGACAATGGGTTAGTGATAGTCTGGGGAGTCTTATCCTTGGAAGCTTAGTTTTTGACACTGCATTTCTGTGCATTTTTGGCTGCAAAAACGCTCAAAACGCAAAAATCGCACCCACAGCAAAAACGCACCAGTAAAAAAACGCATGCGTTTTTAACGCGTTCCTGTGCGTTTTTGGCTGCGTAAGTCATAGACTTTGCTGGGCAAGCAAAGTTATGCAGTTTTGAGCCCAAAAACGCACAAAAAAAAGCACCCAAAAATGCGCAAAAGCGCCGCAAAAAACGCTCATTGCGCACATAGCCTAACACAAACCTCCAACAATACCCTGCCTGCTGTAGGGTATAGGGATGAAATCCTTAGAGTTTTTGACAGACATTACTAATGGTAGTGAACCTTGGGTTTTAACTAGAGCAACACAAAGCTCCATGTGGCCAAAGCGTGTAGACAGTTTCCAGATTGTAAAAGTATTTAAGCCACTGACTAACCCTCACGTTCCCCAAAGGTTAACTCAATTAAGAACCATTGGAACTTATGTGAGACTGTCCAGTAGCTTATGGTTCCTCCAAGACAGTATTAAACCGAGACATTATCAGGAGTGCATACAGGCATGTTGGGACCATGCACAATAATGAGTCACATTATAGCTTGGCATAGTTTTTTTTATCTCAATGCCAAAGGAGGTTTGGCAATTTTAGTACACATCAGCACTCGGCAAACTGGATCTGTTACTTCACATGAGTCGCTGTGCTTCACAAATGCTTCCACTTTTCGATAACACTACAACCAGTAGATCATTGAATATATCTGAGGGAAGGAAGTAATGTCGCAAACTGACTTGTAAATAGAGTGGCTGCTTATTAAAGTATCATGTCCCATTCTTTCACAAATCATTGGATTTATACACCTTTGTCAATGTGTGTGAATGAAGGCTTGAACACAGAGGTGCATCACAAATATCTGTCCATATAATGTACAGTATATACAGTATCTCACATTTTTGTAAGTATTTTATTAAATCTTTTCATGGGACAACACTGAAAATATGACACATTGGAACAATTTAAAGTAGTCAGTAGCCGTTTTGTATAACAGTGTAAATTTGGTGTGTCCTCTAAGTAACTCAATACACAGCCATTAATGTCTAAACCGCTGGATACAAAAGTGAGTACACCCATAAGTGAAAATGGCCAAATTGTGCCCAAAGTGTCAATATTTTGTGTGTCCTTCATTATTTTCAAGCACTGCCTTAACTCTCTTGGGTATGGAATTCACTCAAGCGTCACAGGTTTTCCCCTGGAATCCTCTTCCACTCCTCCATGATGACAACACAGAGCTGGTGAATTCTATTGACTTTGAGCGCCTCCACCTTCCATTTGAGGATGCACCGCAAATGCTTAATAGGTCTTAGGTCTGCAGACATGCTTGCCCAGATCAGCACCTTTACCCTCAGTTTCTTTAGCAATGCAGAGGCCACATTGGAGGTTTCTTTGGGGTCGTTGTCATGTTGGCATACTGCCCTGCAGCCCACTTTCTGAAAGAAGGGGATCATGCTCTGCTTCAGTATGTCACAGTACATGTTGGTATTCATGGTTCACTCAATGAACTGTAGCTCCCCACAGCCAGCAGTACTCATGCAGGCCCAAATCATGACACTCCCACCACCATACTTGACTGTAGGAAGACACACATGTCTTTGTACTTCTCACCTGGTTGTCATAACACACGCTTGACACTATCTGAACCAAATAAGTTTATCTTTGTCTCATCACACCACAGGACATGGTTCCAGTAATCCATGTTCTTAGTCTGCCTGTCTTCAGCAAACTGCGGGCTTTCTTGCGCATCATCTTTAGAAGAGCCTTCTTTCTGGGATGACAGCCATACTGACCAATTAGATGCAGTGTGCGGCGTATGTTCTGAGTACTAACAGGCTGACCCTGCTAACCCTGTAACCTCTGTAGCAATCCTGGCATCACTCATACGTCTATTTTGAAAAGACAAAGTCTGGATATCGTCAACCATGGCGAGGCCTGTTCTGAGTGGAAATTGTCACATGAGCGATTATTTTCTCAGCCTTAATCGGACTGAGAAAACAATCGCATCATGCTGCGATTGTAATGCGAGACTCTTTCTCTCGCACCCATTCAAGTGAATGGGGCGAGAGAAAAATCGCACTGTACTCGCGGTACACCGTTGTACCGCTAGTGCAGTGCGAGAATGGCAATAGCCGGCTACGCAGGAGAGAGGGAGAGTAATCCCTCCCCTCTTGAGTGCCGGCCCGCCCCCCCGCAGCTGAGGTCTGCTCGCACGAACGGACCTCAGTTGCAAGGACACACGCATGACACTCGGCTCTGCTGTACTGCCAGCACGAGCCGAGTGTCATGCAAGTGGATCGCAGTAGTCCCCGTGTGGCCCCGGCCTTATGTTGAGAAACAAGGTTGCTCTCAAATACCTTGTGTTGCCAATAGTGCCTATGAGCAGCGCTATTGCAGTCCGCTCACCCCCTTCGCGTGACCCCCGGGCTCTATCACTTCTGATATCCTGTGATGTCATGTCAACTGAGGTAGCACACAATCCTCCTGAGTGACTGGGCTGTGGGCAGCGTTGCACCACTTGTCACTGCCCAGCATTTGGCATGCTCTCTCCTTCGCTGCAGAGCGCTGCAAGCAAGAGCAATGCTGAGCTGTGATGAGCGGTCAAATGCCGCCCACAGCACAGTCCCTCAGGAAGACTGCAGCACGCATTAGTTGATGTGACATCACCGGACATCAGCGGTCACGGAGCCCGAGGGTCATGCAAAGGGGGTGAGCAGACCGCAATAGAGCCGCTCACAGGCACTATTGGCAACACAAGGTATTTGAGAGAAACCTTGTTTCTCAACATAATATTGATATGACCAGTAATGAAACCAGGTGAACCACCTCTTTAATGGCTGTGTATTGAGCTATTTAGAGGACACACCGAATATACAGTGTTATACAAGCTGTACACTGACTACTGTACATTATATAAAAGTGTCATAAAAGGGATATAATTTTATGGATTTGGTCCTGTCAGACCAGATATAATTCAGATATACAGGTACGAGAGCACTTCGGCAGCAGTGACCATAATATGATAAGTTTCAATTTAACATTCAATAGAACATTTGAAAGGGGAGATGCTAAAACCTGGAAGTTTAAGGATATACTGCTAGAGTCCTATAAAAAAAAAAAACCTAAAATTTCAAGAAATAAAAAGAAACCATATGGATAAAAAAGACAGTACAAAGTATAATAAAACAAAAACAAAAGACTTTCAGAATCTTGAAGGTTTTTGAATACAGAAATAGCATTTCAGGAGTATAACATTTTCAATAAAAAATGTAAAAAAGGAAGCAAGCTAGCAAAATTACTTACAGAAACAAAAATCGCCAAAGGCATTAAAATAAACCCCGCAAATTTTTATAAATGCACCAATATCAAAAAAAGAATAGTCTCAGCCCTATAAAAGATTATAACAGGATAATTATAGAGGACAAAGAAAAAGCTGAGATATTAAACAGGCACCTTTCATCGGTGTTCACCAAGGAACTGACTGTTCAAGGAATCGTACAAGGCAAAAATCAAAGTCCCCCAATATAACTAATTAACACAAGAAGAGTACGCCTACAGCCTACATCTGAGTAAATTAAATATTGACAAATCTACGGGCAAGATGGCATAAATCCAGGGATATTGAGGGAATTGAGCTCAGTTATTGACAAATTGCTTTTTCTTACCTTCTTAGACTCTCTTGTAACAGGGTTGGTACCTCAGGATTGGAAAATGGCTGACATGGTACCACTATTTACGAAAGGTAAGAGGGTGGATCCAGGCAACTACCGTCCAATAAGTCTGACATCAGTGGTGTGCAAGGTTTTTGAGGGGATTTTAAGTGATGACATGCAACGATATATTAAAAAGAATAATATAACAACTGATAACCAGCATGGATTCATGAAAGATATGTCGTGTCTAACCAACATGTCTAACCAACATGTTGGACTTCAATGAGGGGGTAAGTGCAAATCTGCATATTGGTAATGCAGCTGATGTGATTTATTTGGACTTTGCAATGGCATTTGATACTGTGTCACATAACAGTCTTGTGATTAAGCAGATAGGTAAATAAGCAGAAGGGTAGCGAATTTCCAAAAAGACAGGAAACAAATAGTAGCCATAAATGGTCCATTCTCTAATTGGGATATAGTCAGAGAGGGGTACCACAGGGATCTGTGCTAGTACTGTTTATTTCTAATCTCTTTATCAATAACCTTGTGAATGGGATTGAGTGTAAAGTGTCAGTTTTTATATATATATATATATATATATATATATATATAACCCTTAAAACCATCCACTTTATTCTAGCATTGTTAAAACCAACATCCAATAAATCCACATAGACGACTAAACTGCACAGGCAAAAGGGTAGAGGGTTAAAGATCACACCCTAAGAATATACCTCCCTCCTGTCCACTACCTAACGCGGAGGTTGCCACCGTAGTGATAAACAATATGGCGCCCCCACTCTCCGAAGACTATCCCTAAACGACCCTGCCTCACCCTAACAGCAGGTATGAAAGTTATCAAAAGACAAAGTGCAAATAGTGCTCATAAAAAACAAATGGATTGATCCAAGGGATAGTCAAATTATTTATATCATATAGAGGTTGTCTATACGTCCCAGCTCCACCTCACATAAATCAGCATTCAATGAGGCTATAAAACAGACAATTTTAGTGCAGGAGTAAGAGGAGGGTTATATATGTACACACTAAAATAAACCTCCCTCCTGTCTACTACCTCATGCAGGGGTCGGCACCCTAATGATACACGATATGGCGCCCCCCACTCTCCGGTGACTACCCCTAAACTGCCCTATTGCACCCTAGCAGCAGAAAAATAAAGTACTCGTGCTCATAAATAGATAAAATGCATAGCAGTATTTGTCAGATAAGAGGGCAGATAGATATCTTCATTGGGATTGTCAGAAATAGTACATATCACTCAAAGGAGCCATATAAACGTCCCTCAATTCGCATCAACGTGTTTCTCTCAAAGGGCTCATCAGGAGGCCAGATACAAAAAGTGCCATAAAATGCCATTGTATACATATAAGAAGGGAACCTGATGCTTTTAGGTCCCCTTAAATAGCACACTGAATACCCATGGCTCCCCCCTCCCCTTGCTCCCAGGCCATCCAGTTACTGCCCACATCATGTTAGGTGCTTGTTAAGCAAAACATACCATAATCAGATATTGGTGGTAAACTACATCATCAGCGGGTGATATTTTCAGCCATCACGGTCCATCGCGGCTGCCCATCCTTGTCGCCGATCAGCGGTTACATTGTCCTCCACGCCCACCAAAGAAAACATGTGGAGACTGCTTGTGTTCCAGGCTGGAATGCACCACCATGTAGATGACAAAACCGGAAGTGATGTTATGCTATGCACCAGCTGCGCTATAAAAGACAATGTGATATCCGCCGATCCAATGAAGCATAGGCGCGTCCATAGCAATGGTCTGAGTCAGCGCACTAGGTACTTTAATATAATAGACACACATTACCCAGTAACAGTATATATTAGCGCCCAAAATAGAAAAGCCTTGCTAACATTAAAATGGGCAAAAATGAGGTGAGACAAAATGGAGTGAAACAGCCATGCATAAAAACCAACAACATGGTATATAGTATTATAACCCATAAACCTGAAAATTTGCATCGGAGCAAAGAAATATAAGATGTAGTGATGAGCGAGCATGCTTGTTACTACTCGGTACTCGCACGAGTATCACTGTACTCGGGCTACTCGGCGGGGACCGAGTAATCTCGCGATACTCGTGCTGTACTCGTGGTCTTCATCCCTGCATGTTGGCGCTCTTTTGAGAGCCAGCCCTCATGCAGGGATTGGCTGGCAGACCACTGCAATGCCACAGCCCTGTTAGTTGTGGAATTGCAGTGATTGGCCGGCCCGCACAGCGTGACCGAGCCTTTATACCGGCGGGCGCGCTGTGCTCTGCTCACAGCCATCCAGACAGTCAGTGCAGGGAGAGTGTTGCTGCTTCAGGGAAAGGTTTGCGGCCCTTTATAGCTATTTCCGTAGCAGGGCTGCAAACAGTGTGACCAGAAGTCCTTCTCAGGACTATTCTAGTTGTATACAGGCAGGCAGGGTATAGCCAGGTCGGAGTACAGTAGCAGAGTCCTTCTCAGGACTATTGTTGCTATATACAGGCAGGGATAGCCAGGTCGGAATACAGGCTAGTGACCAGAAGAGTCCTTGTCAGGACTATTGTAGCAGTATACAGGCAGGCAGGCAGGCAGGGTACATAGCCATTCCTAGTGGTGACCGTATACCAGCCTTCATCATATCTGGGGCTGGTGTACATAGTCTAAAACAGTCCAGATAGTGTCAGACTTCTCAGTAATTTTTGCTCCTAAAAACCTGTTAGGGTCTTAGTGCGTCCGTGCTTGCATTTAAAAACCGCACGTGTGTGCCTGTCGGTGGCAGCGTACAGGTGCACTTGTGCGTTATATAATAGTTTGTGAAAAACGCACACAAGTGCACCTGTACGCTGCCACCGACAGGCACACACGTGCGGTTTTTAAATGCAAGCACGGACGCACTAAGAACCTAACAGGTTTTTAGGAGCAAAAATTACTGAGAAGTCTGACACGATCAGCCACTGCTGACTGACGTGTATTATACACTACACTTGTGCGTTATATAATAGTTTGTGAAAAACGCACACAAGTGTAGTGTATAATACACGTCAGTCAGCAGTGGCTGATAGTGTCAGACTTCTCAGTAATTTTTGCTCCTAAAAACCTGTTAGGTTCTTAGTGCGTCCGTGCTTGCATTTAAAAACCGCACGTGTGTGCCTGTCGGTGACAGCGTACAGGTGCACTTGTGTGCGTTTTTCACAAACTATTATATAACGCACAAGTGTAGTGTATAATACACGTCAGTCAGCAGTGGCTGATAGTGTCAGACTTCTCAGTAATTGTCGCTCCTAAAAACCTGTTAGGTCCTTATTGCGTCCGTGCTTGCATTTAAAAACCGCACGTGTGTGCCTGTCGGTGGCAGCGTACAGGTGCACGATTTGCACAAACTTGGATATAACGCACAAGTCTAGTGAATACACGTCAGCACAGCATTGCAAAATGCGCAAGGGCGTTGGCAAGGAACAAGGAAGTGGACGTGATGGTGGTGCAGGCAGAGGCCGAGGTCGTGGGCAAGCTCTAATTTCGCCACAACAAAGGGCCACATCTAGTCGCTCGCACGTCCTGTCCCAAATTCTTGGGGACCGCAGCAGTACACCGCTCTTGAACCAAGACCAGTGTCAACAGGTTGTTAGTTGGATAGCGGATAATGCTTCCAGTCAGATTGGCACCACCACAAACACTCTGTCTTCCACACGGTCAAGTGTCAGTAGCCGTGATACTGCACCGCACATTTCAGAACCTGATCCTCCTTCCTACCACAAGGCTGAGTACACGTCCTCGGACATTACTGATCCCACACTTGGACACTCGGAAGAGCTGTTCACGTTTCAATTCGCACATTCTGGCCTCTCGCCAGCTCATGTTGAAGTGGGTCATGAGGAGATCGTATGTACAGATGCCCAAATATTTGAGCAGCCACGTTCTCACGAAGTTTGCAACGTGTCTCAACAAGGGGTGGACGATGATGAGACACAATTGTCAGGAAGTCAGGAGGAGGAGCAGGGTGCGGAAGAGGAAGACGACGTGGTGGATGATCCAGTAACTGACCCAACCTGGCAGGAGGATATGCAGAGCGAGGACAGCAGTGCACAGGGGGAGGGAGGCGTAGCATCCCAACAGGCAGTAAGAAGCAGGGTGGTGGCTCCAGGCAGAAGTCAGGCAACCGTTCCCCGGAACAACAACACGACACAAGGTGCCTGTACAAATGTTAGGTCTTCCCGAGTCTGGCAGTTTTTTAGGTTGGCTCCAGATGATTCTAAAAAGGCCATTTGCAACACCTGCCGTGCCAGCATCAGCAGGGGTACCAAAACTAGCAGCCTGACCACCACCAGCATGATCAGGCACATGTCAGCCAAGCACCCGACTTTGTGGGAAGTACAACAGAGTCGAGGAGCAGTGCTTGCTGATGTCACTGCTACGTCTTCGCTGGTTGTGCATGCGAGCCAATCCCCTGTCCATGCTGCCTGCGAACAAGCCTCCTCCGGTCCTGCACCTGCAGTTGCCTACGCAGAAATAACACCATCATCAAGCACGTCCTTGTCCCAGCGCAGCGTTCAGTTATCCATTCAGCAAACCTTTGAACGCAGGCGCAAATACACTGCCAACGCCCCACATGCCACAGTTCTAAATGCTAACATTTCGCGACTGCTTGCGCTGGAAATGTTGCCTTTTAGGCTGGTGGAGACAGAAGCATTCCGCGACCTGATGGCGGCAGCTGTCCCACGTTACTCGGTCCCCAGCCGCCACTATTTCTCCCGGTGTGCCGTCCCCGCGTTGCATAACCACGTGTCACAAAACATCACACGTGCCCTGAACAACGCTGTTTCACCCAAAGTCCACCTAACCACAGACATGTGGACAAGTGCTTGTGGGCAAGGCCGCTACATCTCGTTGACGGCACACTGGGTTAATATTGTGGAAGCTGGGACCGAGTCTGAGCGAGGGACGGAACACGTCCTTCCCACACCAAGGTTTGCAGGCCCTACCTCAGTCAGGGTTTCACCCACACTCTACAGCTCCGGAATGTCATGCTCTTCAGCCTCCTCCTCCTCCTGCGCATCCTCATCCACTTTACCCTCCACACCAGTCTCAAGCTGGAAGCACTGCAGCACTGCCTCGGCGAAGCGGCAACAGGCTGTGCTGAAGCTAATCTGCATAGGTGACAAACCCCACAATGCAGAAGAGGTGTGGACAGCTCTGAAACAGCAGGCAGATCACTGTCTCACACCTCTGAACCTAAAGCCAGGAAAGGTCGTGTGTGACAATGGCCGGAACCTGGTGGCGGCTTTGAGGCGAGGCCAGCTGACACATGTTCCATGCGTGGCCCATGTGCTCAACCTCATGGTTCAGCGGTTTCTAAAGTCATACCCAGAGCTGTCTGATCTGCTGGTAAAAGTTCGCCGCCTGTCTGCACATTTTCGAAAGTCACCTACTGCTTCAGCCGGCCTTGCCGGCTTTCAGCGCCGTTTGCATCTTCCGGCTCACAGACTGGTGTGTGATGTCCCCACGCGTTGGAATTCAACTCTGCACATGTTGGTCAGGATATGTGAGCAGAAGAGGGCAGTTGTTGAGTACCTGCATCACCTAAGCCGTCGGGAAATGGGTCAAACTCCACACATAACACCTGAGGAGTGGAGATGGATGTCCGACCTATGTACCATCCTCCAAAACTTTGAGGACTCCACCAAGATGGTGAGTGGTGATGACGCCATTATTAGCGTCACCATACCGCTACTCTGCCTTCTAAAACGGTCTCTGCTCAAAAACAAACATGATGCATTGCAGGCGGAGCGCGATGAGTTGCAGCAAGAAACAGTAGTGGGTGTGGGTGATAACACACAGCCCAGCCTCGTCTCATCACAACGTGCAGTGGAGGACTATGACGAGGAGGAGGATGAAGACATGGAGCAACTCTCCGGCCAAATTGAGGATATGACATGCACACCAGTCATATCCTCGGTTCAGCGTGGCTGGCCAGAGGACAGGGTAGATGAGGAGGAGGAGGAGGAGGACAGCATGTTCAGTCATCGTGTTGGTCAGGCTACTGAAGTCCTGGCTGTTAAGAGTCTGGCGCACATGGCTGACTTTATGGTAAGCTGCCTGTCTCGTGACCCTCGCGTTAAGAACATCTTGGCCGACAATCATTACTGGTTGGTAACACTGTTAGACCCACGCTACAAGGAGAACTTTATGTCTCTTAATCCCGAGGCGGAGAGGTCAACCAAAATGCAGCAGTTCCGGAAGGCCATAGTCACGGAAGTAGGCAAAGCATTCCCCTCACAAAACGCTAGCGGCATAGGTCAGGAATCAGTGGACAACCAAGGCGTACAGCCGAGAGAGGCACAAGTCCAATCCGCCAGAGGTAGGGGAACAGTCTTTAAGATGTGGGACAGTTTTCTCAGCCCCTCACGTACCACAGCCCCTGAGGTGCGGGGTAGTGCCACAAGAAATCCTAAGTTTGCCCAGATGCTCAAGGAGTACCTTGCAGATCGAACAACTGTACTCCGACATTCCTCTGTGCCTTACAATTATTGGGTATCCAAGGTGGACACGTGGCATGAATTGGCTCTCTACGCCTTGGAAGTCCTGGCCTGCCCTGCCGCTAGCGTTTTGTCAGAGCGTGTTTTTAGTGCCGCAGGTGGAATCATTACAGATAAACGCACCCGCCTGTCAACTGAAAATGCTGACAGGCTGACTCTGATCAAGATGAACAAGGGTTGGATTGGGCCAGACTTCACCACACCACCAGCAAATGAGAGCGGAATTTAAAGTTTGTAACGGGAATTTGCCATGTACCTCCACTCACCCATGGGTACACACTTCTGGACTTTGGATAATCGCTGGACTGCTCCTCCTTCTCCTCATGCGCCACCATGATGACCGTTACAATAGTTAGGCCTTTGTTTCAGGTATACCCCCAGTGGTAAATTTTTTCGCCCATTCTTTGCAGAATGGACATTACAACGACAGGAGACCCGCTCCTTTGCAATGGGAACAATGTTTTGAGGCCCTCATGCACGTCTCTATCCAGGGACAACGTGGAGCCTCACAATTTTTGGCTGCCCTGCCTAAGGGCTATACTATAATACACCCACTTCCTGACAATGGACACTTAATGTTTTGAGGCCCTCATGCATGTCTCTATCCAGGGACAACGTGGAGCCTCCCAATTTTTGGCTGCCCTGCCTAAGGGCTATACTATAATACACCCACTTCCTGACAATGGACACTTAATGTTTTGAGGCCCTCATGCACGTCTCTATCCAGGGACAACGTGGAGCCTCACAATTTTTGGCTGCCCTGCCTAAGGGCTATACTATAATAGACGCACTTCCTTACAATGGGCACTTCAGGTTTACAGGCCATCATGCACGTCTCTATCCAGGGACAACGTGGAGCCTCCCAATTTTTGGCTGCCCTGCCTAAGGGCTATACTATAATAGACCCACTTCCTTACAATGGGCACTTCAGGTTTACAGGCCCTCATGCACGTCTGTATGCAGGGGCATTGGTGAACCTCACAATTTTGGACTGCCCTGCCTAAGGGCTATACTACAATAGACCCACTTCCTTACAATGGGCACTTCAGGTTTACAGGCCCTCATGCACGTCTGTATGCAGGGGCATTGGTGAACCTCACAATTTCGGACTGCCCTGGCAAAGGAAAATACTACAAAGACTCACTTCCTCAAAATGGGCACATTAGACTCAGAGGCCTTTATGTACGTCTCTTCTCAGGGACATCGGAGTGCCACACAATGTTTTACGTAAAATCTTTCATGTATTAATCTCAAAAAGTAACATACATTAGCTCTATCTCACTATTGGGTATGTGCCCTTAACATTTCCGCCATGAAAATTCATTTTGGTGTCATTTTTGAAGGTTTTCTGGTGAGTCCGTAAAAATGGCGTAAAACGCGGACAAAATTGTTCACAGCTGTGACTTTTGAGTGATAAATGCTTCAAGGGGTCTTCCCCATGCTGTTGCCATGTCATTTGAGCACTCTTCTGAGACTTTTGTGCCATTTTTAGGGTTTCTACATGCTGCCGGGGGTCATTTCACAAAAATACTCGGGTCTCCCATAGGATAACATTGGGCTCGGTGCTCGGGCCGAGTACACGAGTATCTTGGGATGCTCGGCCCGAGCCTCGAGCACCCGAGCTTTTTAGTACTCGCTCATCACTAATAAGATGGAACAATTAATGGGATGACCAAGTATACAAAAAGATAGGAAACAAAACGTAGCTATAATTGCTACATTCTCTAATTGTGTTATAGCCAGCAGTGGGGTGCCACAGGGATCTGTGCTAGTACTGTTTATTTTTAATCTCTTTATTAATAACCTTGTGAATGGGATTGAGAGTAAAGTGTCAGTCTTTGCTGATGACACATAACTATCTAGGATATTAAAAACGGATCTTGATTGTACAATATTACAAAATGATCTGGATAAGATGTAGGAATGGGCAGACACTTGACAAATTAGATTTAATTTTAATAAATGTAAAGTAATTCACCTAGCACTGACTAATCTTATTGCTGCATGTACATTAAACGGAAGTAAACTTGGAACTACAGAACAGGAGAAAAACTTGGGTATTCTGATTACAGGTAAAGTAGAGCAGCAGCACTCAATGTCAAGCAGCAGCTGCAAAAGCAAACAATATTTGAAAGTGTATAAAAAGAGAGATAAGATCCCATGATCCCGATGTATTGTTACACCTATATAAATCACTTGTAAGGCCACATCTGGAATATGGGATCCAGTTTTGTGGCCCACATTTTAAAAAGGATATTTAGAAGCTAGAGTCAGTTCAAAGGCGGGCAACTAAACTACTACAAGGAATGGAAGGCCTCACATATGATGAGAGGTTGAGAAAGTTGGATTTCTGGAGCTTAGAAAAAAGACATCTAAGAGGAGATCTCAATTATATGTATAAATACTTGTGTGGTCAACACAAAGGACTAGCACATGACTAATTCCTTCCAAAGACAGTTCTAAGGACCAAGGAACACTCACTGCGAGTGGAAGAAAGGCATTTTCAACAGCTAAATAGGAAAGATTTCTTTACAGTTAAAGTAGTCCGATTGTAGAATGACCTACCGAAAGAGTTAGTAATTAGTGATGGGCAGACTTGCAGATAACCGGGACAGGCGGGTCTAGCCAGGTTAAAAAAGAACCCATTTCCAGCCGAGGATTGGACCCGGTTATCTGGCCAGACACTGCAGTAACTGCTTCCAGGCTGCTCATTCACTTCGGTGGCCGCTCATTAACTTCATTGCATATGCAATGCTTTCACTCCTGCTTCCAATCACAGACACTATGTGCATCTATCGTGGTATAAAAATAAATAAAAAAAATATTTGGAAAAAAAAAGCACCCTTTCACTAATTTATTGACCACAAAACACCCCTGCAGGTCAGACATATTTCAAATAAAGAATTTTTTCGGGGTTTGTGTTTATTTCTTTTCACTTACAGATTAGTAATGGGGGGTCTCATAAATGCCTCCCATTGCCAATCTAGGGCTTAATAGCAGCTGTGGGCTCACATTAACCCCTTATTACCCCGATTACCACCACACCAGGGCAATCAGGAAGAGCTGGGTAAAGTTTTGGGGTTG
The DNA here is from genome assembly GCF_048569485.1 of Anomaloglossus baeobatrachus. Lineage (NCBI taxonomy): Eukaryota > Metazoa > Chordata > Amphibia > Anura > Aromobatidae > Anomaloglossus > Anomaloglossus baeobatrachus. The sequence continues at coordinate 714,610,042 of NC_134353.1, read as the reverse complement.
TCACATCTAATGGATTCGACAATCTTGGGCGGCTGGAGGCTACTATTTTTAGGCTGGGGGGCCCAATCTGCATGGATTTCCCCAGCCAGGCAATACCATTCCACAGCTGTCGGGCTTTATCACAGCTGGGTATCAAAATTGCGGGGACCGCATGTTAGTTTTTAAATTATTTCATTAAATAATTAAAAAAAAAAGGTTGCATGCCGTTCCCCTTATTATGATACTCAGCTAAGATAAGCGCATGGCTGGGAGGACCCTATGCCAACTGAGGTATTTATTTTTACACCACTATGGTGACCTGCAAACAGACCCTGTGATTGGTTGTAGTCAGACACTGTCACACAGGCTGGGGGGGCATCTGACACAACCAATCACAGATGCCAGGAGAGCCAGTCGGTGGGGAAAGAAGTGCATATGGATGAGCAATAATGAGTGGCCCTAGAGGTGAATGAGCGGCCACAGATACAGTTACAGCCTTACTGGAGACTCAGTAAGTAGGAAGCTCTTGCTTCATTCTTATTTTCTTTATTTTGCCTTTATTTTTATTTTTTTTATTTCCCAAGTGCCGGATCCAGATCATTAGCTGGAGTTCCATGAGAATTCTGGGCCAGGGCCCGACACTCAGTTACATTTGAAAACTCACGGATCCGTACTTTTACAGTATGGGTCCGCCCATCACCAGTACTAATGGCAGACACTATAACAACTTTTAAAAAAGGGCTGGATGATTCCTCAGTACACACAACATTGTCGGTTATAGATGATTTAGTGATAAAATATATAATTGGTGGAGGAAGGTTGAACTAAATGGATCTAGGTCTTTTTTCTATCTATGTAACTATGTCACTATATCTTTACTGTTGTCCCATGAAAAGACCTAACACAATATTTACAAAATTGTGAGGGGTGTGCTCACTTTTCTGATATATTATAGCTTTATAGGGATCATGTCAACAGGTTTTAAACCACACACTAATCTGTTTTCAACAGCGCTTTACAGACATATTTATTATTGTGCCTATTGGTGCTCACAAACTAAATTCACTATTAGTATATCTTTTGAGGGTGGGAGGCAAACACGGAAAATATATAAACTCCTTGCAATTGGGAATTAAACCCCGCATCTTGGCACTGCCAAACTACAACGGTGCTAACCATTCAGCCACCAAGATGCTCCAGTCATCTGCCTCATCTATGTGAAGCCATTGTAATTAGTGATAGGAGGATTAGAGCAGGTGCCTTATACTTACCAAGTCTCCCACTCGGCGGTGACTTCCTCAGGAAATGACACTGCCTGTGCTAGTCACTGACAGGAGGCAGGCAGCCGGTAGGAACATAGACAGAGAGGCTCGAGAGCTGTAAGTGCAGTGCACTGGTTATAATATAATAGTAATATTTATTCACTTATATAGTACCATTAATTCAACAACACTTTACATACATCAGCAACACTGTCCTCATTGGGGCTCACAATCTAAAGTTCCTGTCAGTTTGTCTTTCGAGTGTGAGAGGAAACCGGAGAACCCAGAGGAAACCACCGCAAACACAGGAGAACATACAAACTCCTTGAAGATGGTGTCCTTGGTGGGGTTTGAACCCAGGACCCCAGCGCTGCAAGACTGCAGTGCTAACCACTGAGCCACCACAAAAAATGGAAACAAACATTTATAAAACAAGGTTACATCAACTTTCCATACATGACATTAGTTTGGGGTGTAAAACCTGCTGACGGGTTTCATATTAAAACTTAGATTTACGTTACATTTAGCCTCTATTAGACATCACCGGTAACTATGATAATAAGTATAACGAAAAAATGGGCAAATGTATGATTTGGCTTTTTTCTGTGCCTGAACATCAATTTTTAAAGTTGTCTTAGCAGCGCTCTCTGTAAGCTTTAGAATTCACGTACTCTGCATTGGTGTCCACTTAATAAATAATTTGTGAAACTGCTAAATCAATAGACACTAACCAGCTCTCAGACACAAAAGAAAGTGGTTTGCAGACATTTTTCAATGAAACATAAGTGCTGTACTCATAAGTGCTTGCACTATGGCTACATATCTGTGAAGGCTATAAGAATGTTATAAATTATAAATTATAAATGTATTCTGGAAGAGTATCTAGTATATGGCAGTGAAAACAAAGTATAAAATAAAAAGAAGAAATAAATAATTGTCCATGGTGTGCATTACCATCTGCTGCCCGTAATGTCTGTGATATCTCTGGGCATCACAGACTTGGCCCTATCCTGGATCTCCTCATACCTAACCGACCGAACTTTCAGCGTCTCCCATTCTCACACCACTTCCTCATCTCGCCCCCTATCTGTCGGTGTCCCCCAAGGCTCAGTTCTTGGACCCCTGCTGTTCTCCATCTATACCTTCGGCTTGGGACAGCTCATAGAGTCCCACGGCTTCCAGTATCATCTCTATGCCGATGACACACAGATCTACCTCTCTGGACCTGACATTACCTCCCTACTAACCAAAATTCCACAATGTCTGTCTGCTATTTCATCCTTCTTCTCGGCGCGATTCCTAAAACTTAACATGGACAAAACAGAGTTTATTGTCTTTCCTCCTCCTCACTCATCTCCTCCAACAAGCCTTTCCATCACACTTGATGGTTGCTCACTCTCCCCAGTCTCACAAGCTCGTTGCCTTGGAGTGACCCTCGACTCTGCTCTATCCTTCAAGCCACACATCCAAGCCCTCTTCACCTCATGCCGATTACAACTCAAAAATATCTCCCGGATCCGTGCTTTTCTTAACCAAGAATCTGCAAAAACATTAGTGCATGCCCTCATCATCTCCCGCCTCGACTACTGCAACCTCCTGCTCTCTGGCCTCCCTTCCAACACTCTTGCACCCCTCCAATCTATCCTAAACTCTGCAGCCCGCTTAATCCACCTCTCCCCTCGCTACTCCCCAGCCTCGCCACTCTGCCAATCCCTTCACTGGCTTCCCATCGCCCAACGACTCCAGTTCAAAACATTAACCATGACATACAAAGCCATGCACAACCTGTCTCCTCCCTACATCTGTGACCTAGTCTCCCGGTACCTACCTGCACGCAACCTTAGATCCTCACAAGATCTCCTTCTCTGCTCCTCTCTTATCTCCTCTTCCCACAATCGTGTACAAGATTTCTCCCGTGCATCCCCCATACTCTGGAACGCTCTACCTCAGCACATCAGACTCTCCACGACCGTGGAAAGCTTCAAGAGGAACCTCAAGACCCACCTCTTCCAACAAGCCTACAACCTACAATAGCCTTCAGCCCAGTAGACCACTGCGCAACCAGCTCTGTCCTCACCTATTGTACCATCACCCATTCCCTGTAGACTGTGAGCCCTCGCGGGCAGGGTCCTCTCTCCTCCTATACCAGTCTGTCTTGTACTGTTAATGATTGTTGTACGTATACCCTCTTTCACTTGTAAAGCGCCATGGAATAAATGGCGCTATAATAATAAATAATAATAATAATAATAATAATACGCTGGAGTGTTATATTCCCATCCACGCAGGGGATGACTAACCGAATGTGGATCTTACATCCCCTCCAGTATATGAAATTAAATGTGATGAGGTTCTAAGGTCATTTTCTGGTTTGACCAGGGCACCAACATGTAAGTAAGACTCCCATCCGCCTGTACGGCTAAAGTTAATTATCTGTAAATAGCTTCCAGAAACCTCAAATCAATTTATGAAAACAAAAATTAACTTTCCGTATAAACATAATTACAGAGAGTTGGCGGTGCGCAGGCCAATGCATGTTTTGGAAGCTGGGCAAGGAGCCAAATGAGTTTATTAGGGAATGTAATTAATAACGGTTTCTCTGTCTCCAGGAAGCTGTTAATGTTCAGAGGAGTGAGGATGTAATGGAAAACAATTGACAGGTTTAAAACAGTGCTTGGGTGAGAACTAACCATGGTGATTGGCAGCATGGAAGAGATTACTTCCTCAAAGTGAATGAGACAGCTGCTCCTGCTGTCACTGATGGTTATTCTCAAAGACAGTATAGATTAACTGAACATCAGGTGAATGCTGTTAGGGTTTTAGGAAAAACTGCAGCTCACGGAAGGACACCTTTTTATCAATTAGATATCAAACAGACAGAGAGATGCCTTCATTTTATAAATATATTCTATATACCAGTACTGCAGTCCAATTTTCATATATTCAATGTTTTATTCAATCTTAGAGCTTACAGAGTGCTGCTGTATTCTTCTGTTTGTAGATAGTACACTCTGCAGGACTATTAGGCAAGTTGTATTTTTTGATGATTTTATTATCAAACGACTACAGTGCTGTCAATCACTCCAAAAGGTTAATAAACCTGGATATTTATGAAATTCAAATTGAGATTTTGTCTCTCTAATGAGAATATCTATGTATACAGAATTATTGGACAATTATTAGTGTGCAGAATTATTATGCAATAAATGAAAAAAAAAAAAACGTTTTTTACTATCTCAAATGTTTATTTTCCTCTGTCAAAGTAAGAATAGTAAACAAACAATATAACTTGCACAAAAATACATTGCTGACATTTCATATAAATATAAGTGACCAATAAATCTCCTTTTTTTTCAATAACTTGTCATAAACCTTCCATCCAAACCTCTTAACAGTCTTCCATGTAACATAATACATTCCCATAGTCCTCCATGTAATATAATGCACCCCCCATACTCCTCCATATAATAACTAGAGATGAGCGAACCGGTCGTGGATCGGCTCGAGTTCGGTTCGCCAAACGGAGGTCCCGTTCGAGTTCGGTTCGTTGAACGTTCGACGAACCGAACTCGAACCGCATAAGAAACAATGGCAGGCATTCACAAACACATAAAAACACCTAGAAAACACCCTCAAAGGTGTCCAAAAGGTGACAAACAACTCACAACACAAACACATGGGAAAGTGACAAGGTCATATACTCATGCGAAAACAAAAGAGCTGGACAAGGAAAAAGAGGAGGACACACAGATATATGAGTATATGCAAGGAACCGTCGATGGCATTATTGTGCAACTTGAGCCCTTGCTCATTTTAGGCTTCCAATCTGGATAAATTGCCTGAGCTTGCCACGTACGCCTTGGGGATCTTGTCGTGTCCTGCAGCCAGCGTTCTCTCGGAACCTGTCTTCAGTGCTGCTGGGGGTCTGCTGGCAGATAAGCACACGTGTCTGTTCACTGACAATGTGGACATGGCTCTCAGAGGACTTTTCTTCCCCTGGGTCAGCCAGGGGAGGCGAAAGGCACACGTATTTTTGAGAGTGCTTCATGCAAAGCATCTGTTTCATTTTGAAAAGGGGGATCAAGTGATGCCAGTCAAGTGGGGTGTGTGTGGCCCAATTAGTGGAAACGAGGGAGACTGTGGTTGGAGTCCCCTCGCTTTTGAAAAAAGAACCAAGATGAACAAGTCATGGCTCTCAGAGGACTTTTCTTCCCCTGGGTCATCCAGGGGAGGTGAAAGGCACGCGTATTTTTGAGAGTGCTTCATACAAAGCATCTTTTTCATTTTGAAAAGGGGGATCAAGTGATGCCAGTCAAGTGGGGTGTGTGTGGCCCAATCAGTGGAAACGAGGGAGACTGTGGTTGGAGTCCCCTCGCTGTGTTTTACATGATTTTCGAAGGGCATGACATGCCTAAGAGTGTTACGAGGGGGACCCGGGGAAGCGTGCCAAGATGGGAAATGGACAGCTTCCGCCGGTCAAGGTCCACTGTGCGGTGTAAGAGACCGCTGCTATGGTCAGGAAAGAGTGAGCGGGTTGCTACTAGTGATCGTCTGGAAGGTCACAGACGATCTATGTACACCGGTCCGCCCTAACCCGTGAGGGTTGTATGGCTCGGAGCTTCTCGATCGGTGTACCTGTTGCACGGGGACGCACAGAGGTGCCTACGCACGTGTGCCAGCAGGAGTCACAAGATATGGCACGAGGGTAGCACAGAGGTGCCCACGCACGTGTGCTTTCAATAACCAGGTGAGTCCAGTGGAGACTCGAGGAGCTCACCTGGGACAGGGACACGGCCTGTCGAAGGAGATACTGCCGGAGCAGCAAGGCAGGAACACGGCCTGCTGAAGGGGATACTGCAAACTGCGAACTGCAAACCAGGTGCTGCCAAAGCAGCAAGGGCCAAGCCCACAAAAGACATGGCGGCGCGCGACTGTCCTTCTGCAGTGGCGTGGCAGCACGCTGCCAGACATCCAAACATAGAAGGACAGTCGCGCGCCGCCATGATGGCAGGGGGAGCTTTTAAGGAGGTGTAGCTCCACCCAAGGGCGGGCGCGAGACGGGCGTGACCCAATCAGGATTTGTGACATCCTGGCCCAGCCAGTCAGGATTCAGCACATCACCAGCCTCGTCATCGGGCCGTGTGATATCAGTGAGCGAATCAGAAGACGTCACGTGGAGCACATGCTCATCTTCCTGCCTCTGGGTCATAAAGGCGGGATCCCCGGTTTCACAATGTGCAGAGACATGGGAAGTCTTGCTGCTTCCCTAGCATCTATTCTTTGCACACTGCACAACCTCCCAGAGCCTCTGTGATGCTGAGCAGGAGAGCTCGTGGCAGGCAAGGGATGGGAGACCGCTCCATTCCTTGCAAGAGGAGAACCACTAGGTTTCACCCTTCTGCTGTGTCTCTGAGAAGGCAACTCCTGCAGTCTCCCAGACCTTTGGCGCTGCTGAGCAGGAGGGCTCGTGGCAGACAAGGAATGGGGGACCACCTCATTCCTTGCAATAAGAGAGCCACGACGTGTAACATAAGAGGTTGAGTTTCATCATCTGCAACTTGTTGACAACAGAAAGGCTGCCTTTACACGCTTTTGAGACCGAGGATTTTCGAGACCTTATGCCCATTGCAGTGCCCCAAGAGCCGATGGCCAGTCGTCACTCCTCCAAGAAAGGCGTGCCCGCGCTACCACAGCAGGTCGCACACAACCTCACCGATTCCTTGAGAAACTCTGTGTGTGACAGGGTGCATTTCACCACAGATACTTGGACCAGTAAGCATGGACAGGGGAGTTACATGTTGCTGACTGGGCACTGGGTAACTATGGTGAGAGATGGAGAAGGGTTTGCTGTACAAGTCTTGCCGTCCCCACGACTTGTGTGTCAATCCTTCCTCTGTATGTACAAGTTCCTCCACTGCTTCTGCCTCCTCAACCTCGTGTGGGTCCTCCACCTCGGCCCAAACCCTGTGTGGTCAGGCCACCCTTCCTTGTAACTGCGCCCAAGTAATCCCACACACCTCCTTACTATGCTGGCAGCAGAGCTCAAGGCCATCAGGCGGTCAAATGTTTATTTTGAAATGTAGGGGAAATGTGAGACACCGCTGAGGAATTGTGGACGGTTAGCTCTGGAGAGTGAGACCGAGTTTCATCAATGGTTGTCTACACTCAACCAGCAGTCAGGGAAGGTCGGGTGCGACAATGATGCAAACCAGTCTGCGACCCTTCTTCAGGGCAATGTGACACACGTGCCTTGTATGGCTCACGTGTTGAACCTGGTTGTCCAGCAATTTTTAAAACACTATCCCGGCCTACATGGCCTTCTGCAGAGGGCACGGTGTAACACCTGCCTGGATCGACACACTCAGATGGGCTGTAAAGGATAGGCTAGAGGCAAGCCACTCACCAAGCTGGACACCCAGAACCCTGAAACCCTTTAACCCCTATACAGTGATTTGGAATTACACAGGGCCCAAGTTGATCAATACCTGTGGAAGGCTGCAGTTCCAGAGAATAGTAGTCATGCAGGGTCAAAAACATTAATTGAGGAAGAGGAACAGAATGGGCTGGCCAGGACTTAATCAGAAAACAAGCACAGGTGAAATGCGGATCGGCCAACGAGGTACATAAACAGCAAGCAGGAAAAGTAGTCAGGTAACAAGCACACAAACTCATAAAACTGAACTGGGGGTAACAGTAACAAGAGGTTCATAGCTTTGTCTGGCAGTGGTCTGCAGACAGGAGGGGCCTAAAAAAGGGTGTGGTGTCTTCCCATTGGTTGTAGCTGAATGATGGTACTTCATCTGTGAGATACCCACCACTTACATTCAGCCTGTGGTTCTGTATCTGTGAAGGTAACGCAACCCAGTGGGTGACCATAACCTGCGTCCACCTGCGCCGCAGGCATCGACTCCTTTCCCATCATCAGCACTATGCACAAAAGGAACACGTTGTCACTTGGCGACCGGAGTACAAATTGATTGAGTGGACTACGTTGATGACTTAACAGCCGTGTGCGGCAATGATGCAAACCTGTCTGCGGCCCTTCGTCAGGGCAATGTGACACACGTGCCTTGTATGGCTCACGTGTTGAATCTGATTCTCCAGCAATTTTTAAAATACCATCCCGGCCTACATGGCCGTGTGCAGCGGGCACGCTGCTATGTGCTCACTTTCATCCTTCGCACCCAGCAGCTCAACAACTTTCATCGCTCCTGAAGTCTTAGGGTCTGGCGGTTAAACGCCGGAAATGCGATGTTCCGACACGCAGGAATTGGAATCTGCACATGTTGCAGCGTGTGTGGCAGCACCGCAGAGCCCTGCTGAAATACGGTATGACGTATACCCTGGGTTAACTTGATCCAGAGGTGGTGCAGATCACGCTGCTGGAGTGGTGTCAGATCAAGGACCTATGCACCCTTCTACACAGTTTACAAATGTCGACGAAGATGTTTAGCACTGGCGATGCCATTCTCAGCGTGACAATTCTGGTCATCTACAAGATGGAGCACACTGTAAGCATTATTCGGAGTCAGGTGTTGGTCCAAGAGGAAGGGGAGGAAGTACAGGAGGAGTCATATGCAGAAGGGATAATAAGATCTACAAGGTCCATACGGTGAGCGGCACCTAGGTGGCAGTCATGGTGGGGGATAGGGATTAACAAGGGCGCATAGTATCAGCAAAAATTGTTGAGGAAGGTGCAGGAGCCCATGAAGAAATGGAGGACGAACTTGCGATGGGCATGGAAGACTCAGCTGATGAGTGAGAGCTTGCTCACATTTCGGTTGTGCGAGGTTGGGGGGAGAGGGCAGGGGAAGGAGGCACGATTCTCACCTCTCTGCCACCAACACACCAAGCACTTGGTCCTCCTGGATGCACAAGACACATGAGCGCCTTCTTGCTGCACTACCTACAACATGACCCTCGGATTGAACGAATTCGAAGTAATGCTAACTACTGGGTTGCCACACTGTTAGATCCCCGGTACAAGACAAAATTTGGTGAAATAATTCCTGCAATAGAAAGGGACGCACGTATACAGGAGTATCTGCAGAAGGTGGTACGGATTCTTAGATCTGCTTTTCCAGTAAACACCAGTGCTGCACAGAGTGAATCTCAATGCTTTGTCATGGATAGGAGGAAATGGTCTTTTACTTGTCCACATCTGAGGGACCGAGGGCTGGCTGCTGTGCTGAGATGGCATTGAGTACGGTGTCCCTGCAGAGTTGCACTTTTGGTCATATACCAAATGAGTTGAAAAAGGACAAATGCTGGTGGAAAGGGGAACAGGTGTGTTGGAAAGGGGAAAAAAGTTTTTGTCCGTGGGTTTGTTGGTTAAGCAAAAGTAACATTTGATGAAGAAACACCATCTGTTACGGTGGGACTGGCAGATTTGGATAAGGTGGTATATACTATGTTATATAACGAAAATTAATAAGAAAAGAAAGAGAAAGGTATATATCCCCATCAGCAGTCAGTGTCCACCATGCTCCCAGATGGAAAAGGAGAGGTTGGCAACTGGAAGGTTAGGTGGAGGATACAGAGCTGTGTGGCTATGAAACTAATAGTAGCCTGAACCAAGTTAGACGCCACTCGGATCTGGAGACTGGGAGCCCTGTTAGCGTCACAGGGTCCACATGCCCACCCAGCCCAGGAACTCCCTGTTAACATCACAGGGGCCATTGAGTACGCTGACCATGTGCATTGGGGCCACACCTGTGGACAGCAGGCGCACCAGCAGCAGCAGGCCTGTTAATGCCACTGGGCTGCACAAGCAGGACTTTTAGGACAGGAGCTGGTCTTAACCGTTCTGCGTTACCAACTGTGGTGGCGGCCTGCATTGACGCCCTATCCCTGCCTACCTCTGGCCTAAAGCCGCAATGGGTTCAACACATGGAGGTGTGCTCTTTCGGAGCATAATAGAAGACTGCGCACCTCCTTGTTGGCTCCAGCCCGTTTTATAACCTGGGTCCGCCCCAAACCAGGGTGGACCACAATGCACCTCCTGGAGACAAAAGCAGAGTGACACGTCATGAGTGGCATAACTAGCGTCCTATTTGGAACCGGAACTTCAATAATGACCTCATGGCTGCCACGACACAAACACCTCACCAGTCATCGTCTGACAATCAATAATGAGGTGACAAGTCATAGGGGCGGGCCTCTGCAAGCCATTTGGGAGTGGCCTGGCCACATTGTCAGGACACCTGATGCCCTGTGATCTATATGGGCCCCCCACATGAGGGGCAGGGCCAAAGAGTTCATTACCGGACCTAGTCTCTGATGCAGTAAGTGCCTGAGCATGCTCAGTAGCATGAAATACAGTCTCTGAAAAAAGACTATCAGCTTTAGCATGGTGTCTAGGCACAAAACAGAGTTAAAGAGGACCTAGCGTCACCTTCACGGGTGCTCAGGAAAAAATTTTTTTGTAGAGTTAAAGTAGCCCTGGCACACCGTTTATTTCCCAATAGTAATAACGAAGAAAAATGAAAATCTCTTTTGTATTTTTATTGAAGAAGATGATACAGATGCAGAAAGTCCGCCTATGACGGACTTTCTGCATCTGTATCATCTGTATCATCTTCTTCAATAAAAATACAAAAGAGATTTTCATTTTTCTTCGTTATTACTATTGGGAAATAAACGGTGTGCCAGGGCTACTTTAACTCTACAAAAAAATTTTTTCCTGAGCACCCGTGAAGGTGACGCTAGGTCCTCTTTGTTCTTGCTTACGTGTTTTTGACCTAAGCTCCCTTATTTCCCCTACATTGTGACTCTCTACGAATAACCCATGTCGCAATCTCATTTTTCCACATTTTCTTACAACGAGGAGGAGACCAATAACATAGTTTCCAGGGTCACCACTCCAAGCACCTTTCTCAGCATACCTACTGATGAAATTCGTAGGAAGGAATACGAGAAAGAAAAACAAAGGCATGCTGCTCTGGACCTTCATCTAACTACCTTAGCGGAATACCACCGAACCAAAAGAATACCAAGAGGACTCCGTGTTTCACTCAGGCCCACGCTATTTTCGGACAACAGTGAGTTCTGCGATAAATTTGAAGCTATAATAAACAAATGCTCGATGGACATCATCACGTTGACCATTGATTTTTTGCAAAGAGAAACAGAACAACTATCCACCAACATCAAAACTACGGAAGCACAACTTAAACAAGTCCTTTCGAATGCTGATTTTGACCAGTTAAAAAATAAGACCCAGGATCTGATTAATGACTTTAGGAAAACTTTGGAAACCAGAAAGAGAAATAAATTCTTAAGGGACCAGGAGGACTATACACGAGGCTCCGTATACAGATGGCGCTCTGGCGAATCATTCAGTTATCGACGTCAACCCCGATACACCGGTTACTCATCCTCAGGAAGCTCCGATGGCGAGTTCCGCCCAGCACGCCAGCAACCTACTTTTTTAGGACCTCGCCGGCAGCAAGGAAGAAGACGAGGAGGGGGCTCAGACACAGGGCGTCATTATCGAGAGGACCGAGTATGGACGAGATCTCAGGTAATTCCCAGTTGGTCTACAACCTATCGTCCCATAACCTATCACCCTCTGAGTACCTAGTTTTACAAAAAGGTCTCACGTTCAGTCCGGTACCACAATACGACACCTTCCGAGTTGAACAAGAACTTAATTCATTTTTCAGATCAATCCGTTTGAAAGCACACTTCAGTAATGTCAGCACCGATATTGATAATACTTGCATGAATAACCTGTGTTTTTCTTTGAAAGGTCTGGATCTTCGTTCTAAGAGTTCATACATGCCACCCAGGACGTATCATCCGGTTGAGACTTTCGTCTCACTAATTTCTGGTGAGGTGGATGATCTCAATCGAAGGATACATTCTGGAGAATTCCACATCAGAAATAATCTCTCTGTTGAGGAATCCAGGGCCATTAAAAATCTTCATGAGAATCAACTCATCATTATCAAACCAGCTGACAAAGGGGGTGCCATTGTGGTGCTAGACAGACATTACTACATTTCCGAAATACTCGGGCAACTCGCGGACCAACTGACTTATGAACCAGTCCCCTCTGACCCGACACCAAAAATCTCCTCCCTTATCAAAACCACAGCCAATTTTTATTGTAACCTGGGCGTTATAGATTCCAAACTTAATGAATTTCTGGTCAATCCACATCCCATCACCCCGGTTTTCTATACCCTTCCCAAAATTCATAAAAACTTAACCCACCCGCCCGGCCGACCGATAGTAGCCTCTACCGACTCCATTCTTTCTCCAGTAGCTAAAACCATTGAGAAAATTCTGTCACCCTTCATATCACTCACACCCTCCTATATCAAAGACACTACCCATTTTCTGGAAATTCTGAGTGATCTACATCATGTTCCCCTTTCTGCCTTATTGGTAACACTTGATGTCAACAGCCTGTATACCAGCATCCGACACGATGACGGTATACAGGCCGTAGATTGGTTTTTGCAACAATATACTACCTTATCTACTGATCATAGAAATTTTTGCCTTGATATGCTGAGGATAGTCCTTGAGAAAAAATTTTTTCTTTTTCAAGATCAGTTCTATATGCAACGCAGGGGGACCGCGATGGGATCTCATGTCGCGCCTCCGTATGCTAACGTCTTCATGACATTCTTTGAAGAACGATTCATTCATTCCCACCCCTTGGTCATGCAACACGCCCTTCTCTGGCGTCGTTACATCGACGACGTGTTCATGGTTTGGGACGGAGATGTTACTTCCCTTACTCGTTTTTACGAAGACATAAATACCTGCCTTCCCGGCCTAACATTCACCATGCATCACGACAACGACTCAATCAATTTTCTAGACTGTATGGTTCTTAAGGGCACAGATGGGGTCCTTAATACGGATATTTACACAAAGCCAACCGACAGGAACAGTCTCCTGCATTACAAGAGCAACCATCCTAAACATACAAAACAATCTCTACCCATTTCCCAACATACCCGGGTAAATAGGCTGGTCACGAACATGGACACCAGAACCACTAGGCATCAAGAAATGAGTGACAAATTCATTCAGAGGGGCTATCCCCAACACATAGCTATTAGAACAAGCTCAACCTCAGATAAATCCGTAGGGAACCAGAATCGTATCCCCTTCATCAATACGTACCATCCCTTCTCACCACTGATCAAGAATATCATTCTAAAACACTGGCCATTATTGGGGTCGTCATACCCACAAATCAAAGAATTTCAAAACCCACCATTGATTTGTCACAAGAGATCACCAAATCTTAAGAACAAATTGATACGGGCTGACATTGGTTCGGCCAATACTAGGCCGCATCAGAGATTCTTGGGCACTCCCCAACTGGGCACCTTCCCATGTTTGGGCTGTGCCCAATGTTCTAACGTGATCAAAGGTAACACTTTCTCTCACCCTAGGTCTGGCAAAATTTTCCAGATTAAACATTTCTTTACATGCGACAGTACCTTTGTCGTGTATTACATCAAGTGTCCTTGCGGTCTCGGATATGTTGGGGAAACCACCCAGCATATCCGAGACCGCATTAGTAAACACAAGTCCGACATCAGGTGCGGACGTGTGTTGCTACCCATTCCTCATCACTTTGTAACAGCTGGCCATAAGGTTTCCCAGCTTCGATTTCAAGTTATTGACATGGTTGAAATTCATCGCAGAGGCGGCAATAGGGTTGAACGCCTCCGTGACAAGGAGGCCAGATGGATTCATACATTAGGTACCATGGAACCTCATGGACTGAATAGAAAGTACGAAACAGGTTTTTAAGCTTCTTTTTTCTTACTTTAGTCACATTGTTTCCTTGCTCTTAGTCTTTGGTCACTGTTCCTTGAACCAGAAATACAGGCCCCTATGTATGGGATTCTTGTTGTTATGGATAGCTCAGTAACGTATCACCCCCTAGTGAAGTCCTATTTCCATTAATCATAATGCTATGATTTTGACTAATGTTCTCCTTATTTGTAATCTCATGTTCACCTACTCTTATGTACTCACATAACTCTTTAATATGTCTCCTTGGTTATGTATTATGGATATTGTAAGATTGGCATCATATATGTATATCTAACTATTTATCCTTTTCTTACAGAACTACAACCTCACTTAGATCTGCACAACCTGCTCCCATCGGCCTCCTGCATCCCTCACTGGAACCACTTCCTTATATGGCATAGTGTGCACAGTACCTGCAGTTCCACAGCTGTCCACTACCGCCCAAGAGCGCTCTTACACCTCAGCACACACACATTTCCTCCACTATACTTTCAGTACAATCCTGCAAATGATCAGAGCACATGTGCAGCATGTGTTCCACCGGCCTCCCAATCACTTCGGCCTCCCAATCAGTGACACCACTAGCGTTTTTAAACACCGGCCACAGTATTATCTTCCCACCTCACCGGACGCACAGGGCACGCAAGCGGTCTTCACACACACTGGTAAGTGATCCCTCTTCACTCTTCTTTGCAGCAAGCCTCACTCTGCTAATCCCTTTTCCTCCCCTGTTGTCATTTTGCTCCTGTATAGATTTCCTTACCTGCCTCACCGCTGTATCCCCAAGCCCCATTGGCAACTAAACAAACCGGATTTCTGAGGTATCCCCTCTGTTTTTCCAGACCCACACTCTTTCACCCTTGACACAGCGCTCTCTTATATCCAATCCTATATCTCCTTCTGCTATATATTCTCAGGCATAGAGCTCCTGTTCCCAGGCACCTGTGGACTCCAATCATTCACTCTTTCTGCCTTGTGCATATGAACTAAGGTAGGGGGTTCCTCCACCCTTTTGTGCCCACTATGACCTTTTATAGATAACAGAAAAGAACACCTTTTTTTTCTCATGTCTTTTCCCTAGTCTTAGACATAGTACCCCGGATCTCATGCAATATGTAACTTGTGGCACTACTACCCTTCGTCGCTACTATGTAGAAATGAACTAAGGTAGGAGGTTCCTTAACAATTTTTGCATTTATCATGACCCTTCCATAGGTGAATCAATGTATAATTAATATACTTTTCTACATAATTTTTCCTTAGAACTAAAACCAAGTTCTTTGATACTTATATTTCCTTGGATAGCCATCTGCCACACAGCAGCCCTGTCTAAAGTTTGTGTATACATCCGGCCACACATGTACGGGTACCAGATCCTTATGTATATTTTTATGATTATACCCAGTTAATGACTGTATTACAGTATTAATTTTGGACATCTTTCACTAGATTGGTCAGACGCTCGCATAGAGCGAAGTATTACTTCTGTATCACAGAATAGGTCTATAAGTATAGTCTGAAATATTGACGGGACTCCGCGATTATCCTAGGATTTTACAAATCCATCCACAAATAGGTATTACATATTCACATATGAGTGGTTCTTCCTAGTTCACGTTATCATCATTCAAGCAGCTCATTCTTCCTTTTTGTTCCTCTTTCATCTTTCATAGACGATTTACGTGTTCTCAGTACTTACCATCCCCACCAGTACTGTAATTTTTCTTCGCCCTTCTGGGAATCATCACTTGTCCAGGTTAGTCCCAGGACATGACATCACGCATCCCTTTCTCACAGCACCCACCTTGCGACTTCCCAACTTCCCCTTTCCGCGGTGACCCTCTGTTTAAGGTCTTGTATTCACGGATATTGGCTTCTCCCCATCTCCCACGTCACATCACCCTCATACCTTTCTTTTATACGTCACTATGATACAAAAAAATGTTCACCCATATGTGTACTGATCAAATTTTGTTATGTTTGTTTTATTTTGTATATGTGTCTAGTCAGTCTGTCCGACCAGATGAAGGCCGAAATGAAGGCCGAAACGTTGTCATAGGCGGACTTTCTGCAAAAAAAGTCATAGGCGGACTTTCTGCATCTGTATCATCTTCTTCAATAAAAATACAAAAGAGATTTTCATTTTTCTTCGTTATTACTATTGGGAAATAAACGGTGTGCCAGGGCTACTTTAACTCTACAAAAAAATTTTTTCCTGAGCACCCGTGAAGGTGACGCTAGGTCCTCTTTGTTCTAGGCACAAAACAGGACTTAGACCAGGCACGGAATGCAAGTACCTGTGCAAAGAGGCTTTTCGCACTAAGTGTGGGAGCATGCGCTGTATCCCGAAATGAAGACTTAGCCTCAGGAATGGCACAGTCAGGCTGAGCATATTCACTAGGCGAAACACTGTAGTTAGGCTGCAGCTGGGGTAAATTGGCACACGCATGCGCACTAGCTGCCTCTCCACACTTACACGTGGAGGAGAAATTGCTCTTCGGGTGTGGACTTGGAGATGCTGTCTATGAACAGAAGGAAAAGCTAAAGGAAACCTCACTTTCTATCCCTCCGAATGATCAAATGCAGCAAGGAATTCCCTGAGTTTGCTATAAAATTAGCATAGCAAAATGTGCATGAGGGTGTCATGCAGAGGTGCTGCAAATAGATTTGCACCAGTGGGACACTAATGGAAGTCCAACAGTCACTTCTTGTATGCCACTAAATGGCAGTATTTTCTGCTATCATTATAGCTTATTAAAAACAGAGCAGGAGGGTGTCCTGCACAGGTGCTAGAAATAGCTTGGCACCAGTGGGACAATACAGAAGTCCAACATCCACGTTTAGGATGCCACTAAGTTCACTCAGTGTTTGCTAGTATAATGGCTTAGTAACAATGAGTTTGAGTGTGCAATGCAGGCAGACGTGCTGCAAATGTTTTTGCACTAGTGGGACAATAATGAAGTCCAACAGCCACTTTTAGGATGCCACTAAATGGCAGCATTTTTTGCTATCATTATAACTTATTAAAAACAGAGCAGGAGGGTGTCATGCAGAGGTGCTGCAAACATAGATTTGCACCAGTGGGGCACTAATGGAGTACAACAGGCACTTCTTGTATGCCACTAAGTGGCAGCATTTTTTTGCTATCATTATAGCTTATTAAAAACAGAGCAGGAGGGTGTCCTGCACAGGTGCTAGAAATAGCTTGGCACCAGTGGGACAATAATGAAATACAACAGCCAGTTCTATGATGCCACTAAATGGCAGTATTTTTTGCTATCATTATAGCTTATTAAAAACAGAGCAGGAGGGTGTCATGCAGAGGTGCTGCACATAGATTTGCACCAGTGGGGCACTAATGGAGTACAACAGCCACTTCTTGTATGCCACTAAGTTTACTCAATTTTTGGTATTATAATGTCTTAGTAAGTAACAATGAGTTGGAGTGTGCAATGCAGGCAGACGTGCTGCAAATATCTTTGCACTAGTAGGACTATACAGAAGTCCAATAGCCACGTTTAGGATGCCACTAAGTTCACTCAGTGTTTGCTAGTATAATGGCTTAGTAACAATGAGTTGGAGTGTGCAATGCAGGCAGACGTGCTGCAAATATCTTTGCACTAGTGGGACAATACAGAAGTCCATTAGCCCCGTTTAGGATGCCACTAAGTTCACTCAGTGTTTGCTAGTATAATGGCTTAGTAACAATGAGTTTGAGTGTGCAATGCAGGCAGACGTGCTGCAAATATTTTTGCACTAGTGGGACAATAATGAAGTCCAACAGCCACTTTTAGGATGCCACTAAATAGCAGCATTTTTTGCTATCATTATAACTTATTAAAAACAGAGCAGGAGGGTGTCATACAGAGGTGCTGCACATAGATTTGCACCAGTGGGGCACTAATGGAGTACAACAGCCACTTCTTGTATGCCACTAAATGGCAGCATTTTTTGCTATCATTATAGCTTATTAAAAACAGAGCAGGAGGGTGTCCTGCACAGGTGCTAGAAATAGCTTGGCACCAGTGGGACAATAATGAAATACAACATCCAGTTCTATGATGCCACTAAATGGCAGTATTTTTTGCTATCATTATAGCTTATTAAAAACAGAGCAGGTAGGTGTCATGCACAGGTGCTAGAAATAGCTTGCCACCAGGCAGACGTGCTGCAAATATCTTTGCACTAGTGGGACTATACAGAAGTCCAATAGCCACGTTTAGGATGCCACTAAGTTCACTCAGTGTTTGCTAGTATAATGGCTTAGTAACAATGAGTTTTAGTGTGCAATGCAGGCAGACGTGCTGCAAATATCTTTGCACTACTGGGGCAATACAGCAGTCCAACAGCCACGTTTAGAATGCCACTAAGTTCACTCAGTGTTTGCTAGTATAATGGCTTAGTAACAATGAGTTGGAGTGTGCAAAGGGCAGGAGGGTACAGTGCCAGGGTTGTGGGTCTCTGGGTAGAGGAATGGAAGCCTGCCTTTCTATCCCTCCTAATGGGGAAATGCAGGGAGGAAATCCCTGACCTTAGCTACACAGACGCTGTCATCTTGTGTAGCTGTTAAACTCTGTTTTCACGGACCTGTCACCTATGGCTCTGACCCTGCCAGTATGAGCCCTTAAAAGGACTGATAGAAAGTGCTATCCCTATGCTGTACAGCGCTGTGTATGGAGCGTACACAGCAGTATCGGCGATAGGAGCTGCGCCAGTGATGTGTGACACCAAGGACGCAGAAGGCAGATAATGGCGTGCTGGAGGAAAATGTCCAGTTTTATAATGCAGGGACATGTGACATGGACATCCTATCACACATGCTGTTGCTTCTCTGGCTAAAAGTCCACTTAGCTGTGTGTGTGTCTGGGATTGGCTGACATGCTGGCCCGCCCCACTACACGCGCGCGCTTAGGGAAGGAAGACAAGGGAAAAAAAAAAAAAATGGTGATCGCCATTATACATACAGCAGTGATCTGAATGCGCTGTTCCCGCACACTATACACTGAAATGTCATAATAGTGTGAGTCACAGAGTGACTTACACTATTACAGCAGAAAGCCAGCTAGGCATTAGCTGTTTTTTTTGCTGCTAGAACCGTTCTCGAACGTATCTAGAACTATCGAGCTTTAGCAAAAAGCTCGAGTTCTAGTTCGATCTATAACAGCCCCCAAAATCACTCAAGCCATGAACTGGAAAACCATGAACCGCGAACCGCGCTCAACTCTAATAATAACATGAACCCCCATAGTCCTCCATATAGTATAATGCACAACCCATAGTCCTCCATATCGCATAATGCACACCCCAAAGTCCTCCATATCATATAGTGAACACTCTATGGTCCTCCATATTGCATATTGCACACCTCATAGTCCACCATATAATATAATGCACACCCCATAGTCCTCCATATACAATAATAAACACCCCATAGTTATCCATATACTATAAGACACCTCCTATAGTTGCCCATATTGTATAATGCACACTCCATAGTCCTCCATATTATATAATGCACCCCCATAGTCCTCAATATTGTTTAAAGCACACCCCTTAAGGCTGCTTTACACCAGACAATCTATCGTGCGATAGATCGTCGGGGTCACGGTTTTTGTGACGCACATCCGGCATCGCTGGCGATGCCGGCCTGTGTGACACCCCCTAGCGACGCAGTATCGCTCACAAATCGTGAGTCGTATACTGCTCGCTAGGTTCCATAATATCGTTTAATTTAGTAGTTCACCGTTTCCGGGGTAGCACACGCCGCTCCGTGTGACACCCCGGGAACGATGAACAGCAGCTCACCTGCGTCACGTGGCCGCAGCCGGCTATGTGAAGGAAGGAGGTGGGCGGGATATTTACATCCCGCTCATCTCCGCCCCTCCGCTTCCATTGGCAGGCGGCCGTGTGACGTTGCTGTGACGCCAAACGTCCATCCCACTCCAGGAAGTGGACGTTCGCCGCCCACAGCGAGGTCGCACGAGAGGTAAGTATGTGTGACGGGGGTTACTGACTTTGTGCGACACGGGCAGCGATTTGCCCGTGATGCAAAAAGGACGGGGGCGGGTACGATCGATTGTGAAATTGCACAATCGGTCGTACCGTGTAAAGCAGCCTTTAGTCCTCTACATAATATAATGCACCTCCATAGACCTCCAAATAGTGTAAAGCACACCCCATAATACTCCATATCATATAATATACACCCCATAGTCCTCCATATTGTATAATGAACACCCTATAGTCTTCCATATTGTATATTGCAGGTACTGGCTAGAGGCCAGCCCCTGTACTTTTGCACCCTGCTGCCTCTTTTGCTGTGCTGCTGGGGAAGTGTGACTGTGGCGCCCCTGAGGCTTCCGTCGCCACAGGTCATTGCACCCCATCCAGCGGTGTGATGCCCCATTCTGGGAGAGGAAGAGAGTGAACTCCGGTCCCCTGGTAAATCCACACTACACCCATTGCTAGGAACACACTGGGACCAGGGAAAGTGGCAGACAACCCTCCCATGCTGCATGCTGGGAGGGGTCGTAAGACCCATCCCTGCTCCTATAGGGTAGAACAGGGCAACTGGGGAGGTGGGAGGAGCCATCTGAGAGCAGACACAGAGAGGAAGGTCAAGTTTAGTCAGTTTACCTCAGAGAGTGAGAGAGTGAGGAGCCAGCATGTAGCTGTGAAAGAGAAAGGAGCTCTGTGAGCTCAGAGTGTCCGCACAGAGAAAGCAACAGAAGTCTGAGAGAGAGTGCGGAAGGAGGAAGAGGTCTGCAGGAGGCAGGCAAGGAGGAGAAGAAAAAGGAAAGAAAGCTCCAAGTCAGACAGGAGCAGAGAAACAGAAAGAGACGCTTCCTGGTGAAGATCCTGGGACTCGGAGGGTCCAGGTGACACCACGTAGAGAACAGAAGGAGTCGCAGGGCCACGGGTAGTCTGTATAGCTGTCCAGGGCAGTTTAGAGCTGCGGTGGCCTGGTCCACAGGAACATCGGTGGAGGGATCAAGCTGCGACAGGGGACGGTCCCTAGAGACTGGAGGAGTGCAAAGATCATCTCCAAACAGTAAAAACCGAGGCCCAGGGAATGTTGTAGACTCCCCGGGCCAGAACCCATAGCAGAACTTCCAGAAAAGGGGTAATCAGCCGACAGGTGACCCCCCAGCCTGGAGGCTGTAGTGGAGGCCAAGCCAGGTTTATCCTATCAAAGGCAAGGCTAAGGAAGACAGCAGAAGAAAGAGACACTAAGAGAAGGGTACCGGCTTTCACTCTCAGAATCACCCAGAAACGGCGGAGGTCCCTGACAGTGGTCCCAGCAGTCCAAGGGTCCCTGCAGCGCTGTGACAAGAATTGTGAGTAAAGAACTTGAACTGCACCCTTGAAGTGGTCTCTGTTATTTCAGCTGCATAGACATTCACAAGCACCAACTGTGCCCCGGGCATTGCTCCACCTGTGGGGAGCAGTACCACCATTGCTGCCATAACATCATCCCGGAGGCCTCACACAGCAGCGGCGGCTTAATAGCCGCATACCACAGGTGGCGTCACGAACACAACTTTATTCACCAAGCCACATAGTCTACTGACACCCACCAGGGCCACGGAGTCGGGCCCAGCCACCACTGACTACCACCGGACTAGTCCGGCCCGGCACCGGGTGTCCCATAGCCCTGGGGTGGGCGAGTCATGACCACCACCTCTTCCTCTGAACTACACATGACATTTAGATGGCTTTGACTCCTTGTAAGGTCTAGGACCTCATCATCCCCCGCATCATCTTCCACCCACTCCTCAGCCTTGCTCTCATTGCTGGTCCCTGCACACTGCAGAAAGCTACAGCAGCTGGCACCTGTGTTTTGTCATCAATTTGCTGCGGTGGTCAGCTGACCATGTGCATTAGCCCACCCACATCTTCACCTTCTAACTGAACAAGTGGTTGGGCATCAGAGCTATCAATCTCTTACACTTCTGGGGTAGGGCCAGGTGGATGGCCCACGGAACCCAAGCCAGTGGAGTCATTAAAAAGCAGAAATGACTTTTACATGACTTGGGGCTCAGACTGCTTGGCTGATTTGCGAGGGGTGAGGTGGAAGATAGATGCCCTTGGCCTGCAGGTTCTAACTGTGTTTTTAGCAAGGAACTGGTTGGAAGAAAAGGCAAAAAAACTGGAGGCACTCTTAACCATTCAATCTAAAACCGCCTCTACTCGTTTTGGCCTCACTATTCACACAACGGTACTGAGCCTATGAAATTACACAAAACATCCATGCACTAGAGGAAGTTGTTTCAATTGGGCGTTTATCAGGCACAGTTTGACCACGTTCTCTCCCTGCAGAAGTTCCACCACCACCAGCAACACCACGTCCACATCTCCTATTTGATGCTCTCATCATCTTTTGCACCCTCAAAAAGTGCAGAGCATTACAAGGCCTGTATATAGAGATTGAGTGTCCAGCAGATTATTACACTGCCTGTATGCGGAGTGCCCCCATAAAGACTGTTTTTTGATCCCACAGACCCTGCTTTTAGTGTACCGCAATAGAGCCTGGTGCAGAGTACCCCCACAGAGCATATTTTCAGAGTACCCCACAGAGTCTTTTTTCAGCGTACCCCCACAGGTCCTGTTTTCAGTATATCCCCACAGATTCCTTTTTCAGAGTACCCCCTGTTAGGTAGCAATCAGCTATATTTTAAATGGCTGCTAAGCATCGCAGAGGCAGAGGTCCTCCACAATGTAAACCTGGAATGTTTACTCTGGGACTTGTAGTTTCACAAGTCTTGTAAATATCTTGAGGGGCCAGGTGTACAAATTGTCAGAGTGCTGGGTTGCTCTGGCTATTGACATATCTCCACCCATGGGTGTGTCTGGTGTGTTATATGAGACAGTTTGTTTGTGTGGCGCCCCTGAGGCTTCCGTCGCCCCAGGAACATTGCACCCCAGCCAGAGCTGTAATGTCCCATCCTGGGTAAGGAAAGGAGTAAACGCCGGTCCACAGGCAAATTTGCACTACACCCATTGTTAGGCACACACAGGGACCAGGGACAGTGGCAGCAACCCCCCCAGGCTGCATGCTGGGGGGCCGTAAGACCCATCCCTGCTCCCATGGGGTGGGAGCTTAGGAACAGGGAGGTGGGAGGAGCCAACAGCTAGTGTTAGAGTAGAAGCAGGAATCAGTTAGTGGCAGTTTACCTCAAGGAGTGAGAGAGGTGAAGTCTGCGAGAGGCAGAGGGAGAAGTGAGGAGTTTACCTCAGGGAGTGAGAGAGAGAAGTCTGAAGAGAACTGAGTTCCTGGTGAAGACCCTGGGGCCCAGCTAGGCCCAGGTAACACCACAGCAAAGAACAACAGAAAGGATTCCAGGGCCACTGAAAGGCTTTCAAGCTTGTGGCCTGTTCCACAGAAAGATCAGGTGGAGGGATCAAGCTGCATACAGGGGACGGTCCCTAGAAACTGGAGGAAGAGAAGTCATTTCCAAAGGTAAAAACCGAGGCCCAGGGTGGTTGCAAGCGCTCAGGGCCACAGCCCACTGCAGAACCCCTGGGAAGAGGGTACAGTTCTGACAGGCGAGCCCTCTTGTCCAGAACCTGTAGTGGAGGCCAAGCCAGGTTCATCCAGCAAAGGCAAGGCTTAGAAGACAGATGAAAAGAGGAACACAATAGAAGGGTGCACCGGCTTTTGCCCCCAGATCTACCCAGGATCGGCGGAGGTCCCTGACAGTGGGTTCCAGCAGTCCAAAGGCACCAGTGTGCTGCAGCCCAGGAACTGTGAGTAAACAGCTTGAAATTGCACCCCCTGGTGTTGTCTCCATTATTTTGCCTGCACTATTCCATCACTGCATAGACTTCCATCACTGCATAGACTTTAATAAGCACCAACGGTTGCCCCGGGGTACCGCTCCACCTGTGGGGAGCAGGACCATCCAAGCTGCCATTCCACCAGCCCCGGAGGCCCCATACAGCAGCGGCGGCTTAATAGCCGCAAACCACAGGTGGCGTCACGAATATTATAAACTTTAATCACCCCCACTGAAGCCATATTAATTGACTCCCTCCAGGGTCATGGAGTCGGACCCCGCCACCACTGACTACCCCTGGACAAGTCCGGGCCGGCACCGGGTGTCCCATAGCTCTGGGGTGGGCGAGTCAACTTTGGCGTCACGAACAGGATTTCGTGCCCGGCCCCCACCGGGTACTGTGCGCCTTTGAACAGACTGTGAAAGAACTGTTTTACTGAAAAAAACTGCTGCCATTAGCCTGGGTGAGCGTGGGAAAAAGAGGGGCGTGCCTGCAGAAAGAGCGCGAAGCTAAGCCGCTGTGCAGAGCAGAGATTGAAAAATAGCGACTTGAAAAGAGAATTGACTGTCTGGTGGTTCAGCTTGCTGCGTAAAGAAAGGAGAAGTCGATTTACCGGCCAGAGAAGGAGAATCACGGAAAGACCAAGGGGGAGCGGACGGAAGATGTCTGCGTTCGGCCCTGTCGGCGGCATGGCGGGACTCCGAAGTGGAAGAGGCGGAGTAGCTTTTGATGTGGAGGATCGTGGCCCGAGTGAGCTCCCCGCGGGAACTGCTGCCTGGTTGGAGAGGGAGCTGGGTCGATTCTGTGTCCGGGTGAGAGCACAGACGCTGCAGCAGATGCTCGACTGGAAGGCGGAAGTCCGGAGGATGGTCGCCGTGGTGTGGGCCCAGGAACAGAGGGCTGCCGCAGGAACCGTGTCGCGTGAAGATAAAGCCACGCAGACCCCCACGGCATCCCTCCTCAGCTGGGAGCCAGGACCCGACAGCACCGTGACGAGTGAGCCCTGTGTAGCACCACTCCGAGATCAAGAGGTACCGTGTACGCTGCCCCCGCCACCGTTCCCGCTGGAGGTCCAGAGCCCGGGGATGTATTGTGCCTGGAGAGGAAGTCTGGTGTCCCGTACGACGTTGGCACAGTGCGGTCCCCTGCGATGGTAGCCGCATCCGCAAGTTAACCCCTGAAGTTAAAAGTTCAAGTTGAAAGTTTTAAAGGACCCGCTCCAGAAATAATGCCTCCTGCCTTTGTTGAATGTCCCTAAGTTCTCCAGGAGACGCCACAAAGCACAAGAGGTGGAAGGAGGAGGACCTTGTCTGACTTGTTGACCGTCGCTGGGTCGGAGCCCCAGTGGGCGTCATCAAGGGTCAGAGCCCCTGGTGGAGGACGACAAGGAGTTAATGGAGTGAGGACAGTACATAGCCCCTGTATGTCTGCCCATTGTTCTTTTCGAAGATGACACCATTTTCCTGAATCCTTGGCCCCTGTTCTTTTTGAAGATGACCCCCCCACTGTTCATGTGTTACCGGGCCACTGGACTTGAAAGTGGTCCGCAGTTAAATGTATATTATGTGTAACCAGGCCACTCGACGTAATGTGGCTGGTCTGTTCTAGTTTAAAAAGACTTTGAAGTTTTATTATTTTATGTTTTGCAACGTTCCAGAATATGTGCCTCCTATAAAGGGAAGAAAAGTTTATTTGTTTTCATGCATACAAAAATTTTGCAGTTTTTCCACTGTTCTTGTTGTTTCAGCCCGCGGACGTGCTGGAATTCGCTGTGGGGGAGTGTGGCGCCCCTGAGGCTTCCGTCGCCACAGGAACATTGCACCCCAGCCAGAGCTGTAATGTCCCATCCTGGGTAAGGAAAGGAGTAAACGCCGGTCCACAGGCAAATTTGCACTACACCCATTGTTAGGCACACACAGGGACCAGGGACAGTGGCAGCAACCCCCCCAGGCTGCATGCTGGGGGGCCGTAAGACCCATCCCTGCTCCCATGGGGTGGGAGCTTAGGAACAGGGAGGTGGGAGGAGCCAACAGCTAGTGTTAGAGTAGAAGCAGGAATCAGTTAGTGGCAGTTTACCTCAAGGAGTGAGAGAGGTGAAGTCTGCGAGAGGCAGAGGGAGAAGTGAGGAGTTTACCTCAGGGAGTGAGAGAGAGAAGTCTGAAGAGAACTGAGTTCCTGGTGAAGACCCTGGGGCCCAGCTAGGCCCAGGTGACACCACAGCAAAGAACAACAGAAAGGATTCCAGGGCCACTGAAAGGCTTTCAAGCTTGTGGCCTGTTCCACAGAAAGATCAGGTGGAGGTATCAAGTTGCATACAGGGGACGGTCCCTAAAAACTGGAGGAAGAGAAGTAATTTCCAAAGGTAAAAACCGAGGCCCAGGGTGGTTGCAAGCGCTCAGGGCCACAGCCCACTGCAGAACCCCTGGGAAGAGGGTACAGTTCTGACAGGCGAGCCCTCTTGTCCAGAACCTGTAGTGGAGGCCAAGCCAGGTTCATCCAGCAAAGGCAAGGCTTAGAAGACAGCTGAAAAGAGGAACACAATAGAAGGGTGCACCGGCTTTTGCCCCCAGATCTACCCAGGATCGGCAGAGGTCCCTGACAGTGGGTTCCAGCAGTCCAAAGGCACCAGTGTGCTGCAGCCCAGGAACTGTGAGTAAACAGCTTGAAATTGCACCCCCTGGTGTTGTCTCCATTATTTCGCCTGCACTATTCCATCACTGCATAGACTTCCATCACTGCATAGACTTCCATCACTGCATAGACTTTAATAAGCACCAACGTTTGCCCCGGGGTACCGCTCCACCTGTGGGGAGCAGGACCATCCAAGCTGCCATTCCACCAGCCCCGGAGGCCCCATACAGCAGCGGCGGCTTAATAGCCGCAAACCACAGGTGGTGTCATGAATATTATAAACTTTAATCACCCCCACTGAAGCCATATTAATTGACTCCCACCAGGGTCATGGAGTCGGGCCCCGCCACCACTGACTACCCCTGGACAAGTCCGGCCCGGCACCGGGTGTCCCATAGCTCTGGGGTGGGCGAGTCATTTGCTCACATGGTCTCTGTGTGCTTGGAAGCAGTGTACTTCCTGGAAGCAATCTGCAAGGAGATCGTGTGATTAGAGCCAACTGCAAACTTCCTAGAGATTCATTGGCAAGGAGGCCAAGTGTATGTAGAGACTGTAGCGGTTCCGTGCTTAGGAAGTGGCAGATCATCTGAGGGTCTGGACTGGCAGGAGTCAGTGTCTGGAGCAAGTCACAGTTCTTGGTCAGTGAGGCAGTCTTCCTAAGTGTCAGTTGGAGCCTGCTCATGCTCCAGAAAAGGTAACCGCACAAAAGAGGGTTCTAAACAAACTGAAGTCAGTGAGTGAACAGTGTGATACTTGCACTTGGATACTACTAATGGGTTGTATCCAATGCCGTACCGGCGTACCTGCGATTGAAACAAACTGAATGTCATTAATTTTTTCTGTATTGCCGAAGGAAGGCTCAAGTTTCATTTTTGGAAAGCGATTTAAATGTGGTTTAATAAAGAGGCTGGACTGTTTAAATATAAAACTGTTCCTGTGTGCCTCAAGCAGCCAAGCGAGTATACCCCATTACATTCCGTGAGCGCAGCTTCACACTCCACAAAGCCTGTTTTCAGAGTACTTTTTAGATTTCCCCCACTGAGCCTTTTTTCATAGTACCCCCACAGAGTCTGTTTTTGGAGTACCTCAACAGAGCCTTGTGCAGAGTGCCCCCACAGAGCCTGGCGCAGAGTACCTCTATGGAGCCTGTTTTCAGAGCAACCTCACAGAGCCTGATGCAGAGTGCCTCCACAGAGCCTGTTAGAGTACCCTTACAGTCACTGTTACCAGAGTACCCCCCACAGAGCCTTTTTCACAGTATCCCCACCTAGCCTTTTTTCAGAGTATACCACAGTGCCTGTTTTCAAAGTACTCATACAAAACCTGTTTTCAAAGTACTCCCACAGAGCCTTCTTTCAACGTACCCCCACAGACCTTGGTGCAGAGTACCCCACAAAGCCTTTTCAGAGTACCTCCACATGACCTGTTTTCAGAGTAACCCCATAGAGTCTTTTTTTTCTGAGAACCACCACAAAGCCTATTTTCAGAGTACTGCCCCAGAGCTTTTATTCAGAATACCTCCCAGAACCTTTATTGAGTACACCCACAGAGCCTGTTTTCAGAATACCCACTCCAAGTCTTTTTTCAGGGTACCCCCACACAACCTTTTGTCAGAGTACCACAACAGAATCTGGTGCAAAGTGACCCAACAGACCTTTTTTCAGAGTACCCCCACAGAGCCTGTTTTAAGATTACCCCAACAGAACCTTTTTTCACAATACCCCCACAGAGCCTTCTTTCAGCATACCCAACAAAGGTTGGTGCAGAGTGCTCCCACAAAGCCTGTTTTGTAAATATGCAGAGAGAGGAGTAGCCTAACACTGTCCCTCACTCAAGCCATGTCCTTTCCCTACACTAGTTTGAGCACACCCCTGATCCTGCGGTAATACAGACCGAGTCACGTGGTGTGCCAGCCAATTATAGGGATGGTTGTGATGGCTGCAGAAGTGTCCAAGCTGAAAAGCTTGTTGATTAGCTACACAGCAGCCTTTCAACAAACTTAGTTCAGCATACGAACTCAAAGACGGACTTCTATGAGCTAATACAAGTTGCAGTGCCTACACAATGACCGCATAACCGCACAGTTGACCAGATTGTTAATAGTGCTGATGACTGAGTTATCAGGCACAACGTGCCATCCTTATTCTGTCACTGGAGCGTGATCGGAAAATGCGGGAATAAAAGTACACACTGGTAGACGCACTACTCACAGCGCTCCCACCTAACAGCGGGGGCTCAGTGGAAGCACAAGGCGTAGGAGAAGGAGGAAGTCACCAACGCAGTTGGGACACTGGCACCACCTCAAGAAAGATGATTAGCCTGGCCGAAATGTGAAAAAAGTTCCTCAGCACACCACAGCATCCAGTACCACCATCTGATACGGTCCTTATTATCATTATTCTTATTATTTATTTATTTATTTAATTAATTAATTCTATGTAATTTTAAGACATTTCCCTTTCCACATTTGTCTTGTCCTGCTCTTACCCCCATTTTGCTTCCTTTTTCAGTCCCCTAGCCCTTAATACAAACATTTTATTTCTTTTTTAAAACACGAGTTCAGGTCCCCATTGACTTCGGGGTCAAGTTCAGGTACTGAACTGAACTTTTAACTACAGTGCGACTGAACCCGGTGAACCCAAACATCCACGGGTCTGCCCATCACTATTAGTTAGGGATTTTTTTTTCATTGCACTTATTAAGTTGTGCAGAATACATTAAATGCACTATTTAGTTGTGAGAAAAAAGACTTGTCGATTTGCTTTAATCCCTTCACCCTTAGGCCATTTTCTGTTTTTCGTTTTAGATTTTTTTCTCCCCTTATTCCAAGAGCCATAATGTTTTTATTTTTCCGCTAATATAGCCATATGAGGGCTTATTTTTTTGCTGGACAAGTTGTAGTTTTGCATGCAACCATTTATTTTACCATATAGTGTACTGGAAAATGAGAAAAAAAACTGCAATTACATTATTTTATGGTGGGTATTTTATTTACCTTGTTCCCTATATGGTAAAACTGACTTTGCAGTATGATTCTCCAGGTCAGTAGGAGAAAGTAGATATCAAACATATATAGTTTTCTTTCAATTTAAGTAGTGAAAACAATTCAAAAGTTTGTAAAAGAAGAAATGTCCCTTTTGGCGCCCTTTTCTGATAACTGTAACAATTTTGTTTTTGGATATGGGGATGAGTAATGGCTTATTTTTTGTGCCTTGAGTTGACATTTTTACAGACACCATTTTTGGGTAGATACAATATTTTGATCACTTCTTATTGCATTTTATTGTCATGTTGCAAATGCCAGAAAAAAGTGTATAGTCATTATCAAACTTCTAAATTCTTTTGGTAAAATCTGCATTCAATGACTTTCCCATTAATGAGATAGGAGATGCCAGATATTACTGATGAGATTCTAGGATGACGGGAGGAGGGAGGAGCTAGAGACAGATGGAGGAGCTATAGGGATGCGCTAGAGGCAGGGGGATGCGCTAGATTCAGATGGAGGAGCTAGAGGCAGAGGGCTAAGCTAGAGGCAGAGGGCTGAGCTAGAGGGAGAGGGCTGAGCTAGAGGGAGAGGGCTGAGCTAGAGGCAGAGGGCTGAGCTAGAGGCAGAGGGAGGAGCTAGAGACAGAAGGAGGATCTAGGGGCAGAGGGCTGAACTAGGGGCAGAGGGCTGAGCTAGACGCAGAGGGTGGAGCTAAAGGCAGAGGGCTGAGCTAGAGGCAGAGGGCTGAGCTAGAGGCATAGGGAGGAGCTAGAGGCATAGGGAGGAGCTAGAGGCAGAGGGAGTAGCTAGAGGGATGCGCTAGAGGCAGGGGGATGCGCTAGATTCAGTTAGAGGCAGAGGACTAAGCTAGAGGCAGAGGGCTGAGCTATAGGCAGAGGGCTGAGCTAGAAGCAGAGGGAGGAGCTACAGGTAGAGGGAGGAGCTAGAGCTAGAGGCAGAGGGAGGATCTAGAGGCAGAGCTCCGCCCCCTCTTCTATCTACATTGAATCTCAACACAAGCAAAAAGAGAGGGGAACCAGCACATATGAAAATGGCATGCATCAAATAAAAGTGTAAATTCACAGATTTATTCCAACTGTACTATAATACAAAATGAGATTTTTAGCAAACAATTGATCAATTTTTTGAGCCACCCCTGCCACATCACGGCAAATCTCAATAGGGAGGTCCTACTCTATATTTTATATTTCATTATGCCATTCGGCCTCCTAGATAAATTAAAAGCAGAACCATATTGGAGCAACACATACCTGTGACCTTTATATAACCACTTCCATATCGCAAAAAGGGGCAACTTCTGATAAAAGGCAGCCCAGGTCCCAGCATGTGCAGCAGACGCCATACACACCAGGACAATGTCAGATCTGACCTTCCCAGTGCCAGACTATCGAATTTCATCAGTAACAGCTGCCATCTCATATCACAGTAATGGGAAAGTCTTCACTGCATACAGATTTTAGCTCAGAACTGAGAATTTT
Source organism: Anomaloglossus baeobatrachus (assembly GCF_048569485.1). Classification (NCBI taxonomy): domain Eukaryota; kingdom Metazoa; phylum Chordata; class Amphibia; order Anura; family Aromobatidae; genus Anomaloglossus; species Anomaloglossus baeobatrachus. The sequence goes on along the minus strand of NC_134353.1, from coordinate 714,579,122 downwards.
GATAATGACTGATGAATTCTGGGAGAGAAAGAAGCAAATTTGTAGGATAAGATATATTAGAACTATTGATTCATGAAATAAAAATTAAAACAATGGTTATGCTTTAAGTGCATTCCTTTTATAATCCCAACAGCATTATACAAAACACAACCCCAAATTATAGAAAATGTAACAGTAGCATAGTTTGATGTATTTTACAGCTGTAAAGGGACAAATAAGTTCTTTATTTGCTTCTATCCTGCCAGCCACAGGCAAATATTAAGCAGCACTGGTACAACAATAAGCGATCATATGAACTCCTGGCTTACACTGACTTTAATGCCTGAAGACAAATCAAGTGAATAAGCGGAGTTCCTAAGGCGCTCAGAAAGTCGTTGCGTTGTGCAGCCCTTATCTGTCAATATTTACTAGCCCTTATGCAAACTACTTGTCGCTTTGTATGAGCAATATCCAGAAATGATGATTCAGATTATATATTAGCTCCCGGCCGCAGGATAAACTCTGTGATTAGAAATGCATGAGTACTAAAAATGTATAGGAGAATTATTCCAGAAGGATTGTAAACAGCTATATTCCCATAGATCTGCATCTATATATTGCCTGCTACAGAATTCTTTTACTACATATTACAGTCTTCAAGTCAGAGTCATAGTTATGTTATGTATGATTGCTTGGAGGAGTTTGCTTAGAGATATACTTCAGTAGATGCTTGCTTAGAACTTGAAAGCAAAAGGTGAACCGGAAGAGCAGAGGAAAATTAGGAGCTACCAATGTGTCCAAACCAGTGCCATCCATTTTTGGGGTATATTATGTTTATTTTAAAATATAAATCCATTTTATAAACTCAAGCTTGTGTCCACTTTAAACATGTAGAACATTTATTATAATAAAGAAAAACTGAAGGGAACTTTCTTTGTGAAAGATATTAAAGGGATATATGTTCCAGTTTGTTGCACCGGTGAGGCTTGCATGAAACAGTGACATTAAAGGGTATGCCATTGGCGGTGCACTTTACCAGTAGGGACCCCTCAGGTGGACAGGTTTTAACTGATGTGCCAGACTAACCGCACTGCTCAGCATCGGCAGCAGGACATTTCATGATGAGGCGGATTGTAGTGACAAAACACAATGTTAATTCAGTGTGACTCCTTCACGGGTGCCAGATTACTGTGCGGGAAAAAAGGCAGGGAAATCTACGTCCGGATTATGCCTGGAAAATGGAGAGTACAACTAAAAAAAATTCGATACAGTCCTGGAAGATGTGCCCCTTGGTCGGAAGGCAATCAACAAGAGTCGATGGTTGACCTGAGTATGATCAATACTTACAGTCAGGGCCAGAAATATTTGGACAGTGACACAAGTTTTGTTATTTTAGCTGTTTACAAAAACATGTTCAGAAATACAATTATATATATATAATATGGGCTGAAAGTGCACACTCCCAGCTGCAATATGAGAGTTTTCACATCCAAATCGGAGAAAGGGTTTAGGAATCATAGCTCTGTAATGCATAGCCTCCTCTTTTTAAAGGGGCCAAAAGTAATTGGACAAGGGACTCAAAGGGCTGCAATTAACTCTGAAGGCATCTCCCTCGTTAACCTGTAATCAATGAAGTAGTTAAAAGGTCTGGGGTTGATTACAGGTGTGTGGTTTTGCATTTGGAAGCTGTTGCTGTGACCAGACAACATGCGGTCTAAGGAACTCTCAATTGAGGTGAAGCAGAACATCCTGAGGCTGAAAAAAAAGAAAAAAATCCATCAGAGAGATAGCAGACATGCTTGGAGTATCAAAATCAACAGTTGGGTACATTCTGAGAAAAAAGGAATTGGCTGGTGAGCTTGGGAAGTCAAAAAGGCCTGGGCGTCCACGGATGACAACAGTGGTGGATGATCGCCGCATACTTTCTTTGGTGAAGAAGAACCCGTTCACAACATCAACTGAAGTCCAGAACACTCTCAGTGAAATAGGTGTATCTGTCTCTAAGTCAACAGTAAAGAGAAGACTCCATGAAAGTAAATACAAAGGGTTCACATCTAGATGCAAACCATTCATCAATTCCAAAAATAGACAGGCCAGAGTTAAATTTGCTGAAAAACACCTCATGAAGCCAGCTCAGTTCTGGAAAAGTATTCTATGGACAGATGAGACAAAGATCAACCTGTACCAGAATGATGGGAAGAAAAAAGTTTGGAGAAGAAAGGGAACGGCACACGATCCAAGGCACACCACATCCTCTGTAAAACATGGTGGAGGCAACGTGATGGCATGGGCATGCATGGCTTTCAATGGCACTGGGTCACTTGTGTTTATTGATGACATAACAGCAGACAAGAGTAGCCGGATGAATTCTGAAGTGTACCGGGATATACTTTCAGCCCAGATTCAGCCAAATGCCGCAAAGTTGATCGGACGGCGCTTCATAGTACAGATGGACAATGACCCCAAGCATACAGCCAAAACTACCCAGGAGTTCATGAGTGCAAAAAAGTGGAACATTCTGCAATGGCCAAGTCAATCACCAGATCTTAACCCAATTGAGCATGCATTTCACTTGCTGAAATCCAGACTTAAGACGGAAAGACCCACAAACAAGCAAGACCTGAAGGCTGCGGCTGTAAAGGCCTGGCAAAGCATTAAGAAGGAGGAAACCCAGCATTTGGTGATGTCCATGGGTTCCAGACTTAAGGCAGTGATTGCCTCCAAAGGATTCGCAACAAAATATTGAAAATAAAAATATTTTGTTTGGGTTTGGTTTATTTGTCCAATTACTTTTGACCTCCTAAAATATGGAGTGTTTGTAAAGAAATGTGTACAATTCCTACAATTTCTATCAGATATTTTTGTTCAAACCTTCAAATTAAACGTTACAATCTGCACTTGAATTCTGTTGTAGACGTTTCATTTCAAATCAAATGTGGTGGCATGCAGAGCCCAACTCGCGAAAATTGTGTCACTGTCCAAATATTTCTGGACCTAACTGTATGATGCACAGGGATCAGAGCCACAAGGTCGACTTGGTGCTGATGTCACTTGGTCAAAAGGAAAGATCAAAAGCTGTAGAGATATCAGTTTAGAAACGTAGAACATACAAACCATAAAACAAGGCAAATTCGACATATTTTTCAATTTTGGACAATTAAAGTATTTACACTTTACACAATAAGTTTGCCGAAATATACATGTAATTACATATGTAAAATGAATGTCTAATATTAGCAGACTAAGGGTATGTGCGCACGTGTGCGTATTACATGCAGTTACGCTGCGTTCTGCACCGCAGCGTAACTGCATGCGTCCTGCGTCCCCTTCACAGTCTATGGAGATTGTGCAGGAGCCGTGTGCACGTGGCATGTTAGAACGCAGCGATTCGGCTGCTTGCCGAATCGCTGCGTTCTAAGAAGTGACATGTCACTTCTTTCGTGCGTTCTGCATGCTGTCTATAGGGAGAGGCAGAATGCAGAGCGCACAAATCTGCCGGCACCATGCGCTTCAGAACGCAGCTTTTCAGCTGCGCTCTGAAGCGCAAATTTTTGGTGCAGTGCAGAGCGCACACATGCGCACATAGCCTTTAGCTTTGTAGCTCGCTAATCACATCTACATTGATGGAGTTACAAATTTCGTAATATCTCCATCTGTTCATCAGAGCTCGTTTACAATTCAGTTGACAACATAAATTAGAAGTTTGTTAATATTTACTTTGCTATTGGCACAGTGTAAATCATTAATTCACTTTGTGACAGGACCCTGCTGTTTGATAAAAGATGTCCTGTGGTAAGGTTGTTATGGAAACCTTCATGGCCGCAAACCATACTTTACATTACAGTACCAGTCTTGATTTTATATAGCATGCTAACTACAGTGGGTACGGAACTCTGTTTCATTGCAGCCACTTGGAAAATTCAAAAAAGTTCATTTTTTTTCTCATCAATGTACACTCTGCACCCCATCTTGACAGAAAAAAAACAGAAATGTAGACATTTTTGCAAATTTTTTAAATGCGAAAAACTGAAATATCACATGGTCTTAAGTATTTAGACCCTTTGCTCAGACACTCACATTTAAGTCACATGTTGTCCATTTCTTTGTGATCCTTCTTGAGATGTTCTACTTCTTCATTAGAGTCCAGCTGTGTTTAATTAAACTTATAGGACTTGATTTGGAAAGGCACACACCTGTCTATATAACACCTCACAGTGCATGTTAGACCAAATGAGAATCATTAGGTCAAAGAAACTGCTCAAGGAGCTCAGAGACAGAATTGTGGCAAGGCACGGATCTGGCCAAGGTTACAATAGAATTTCAGCAGTATTCAATGTTCCTAAGAACACAGTGGCCTCCATAATTCTTAAATGGAAGAAGTTTGGGAACACCAGAACTCTTTCTAGACCTGGCCGTCCAGCCAAATTGAGCAAATGTGGAAGAAGAGCCTTGGTGAGAGAGGTAAAGAAGAACCCCAAGAACACTGTGCCTGAATGCAGTTAGTATTGTGAAAAATCAGCTTTAAGTAGCATCCACAACTGAATATGTTAGCATAGACATAAAATAATAACCATGTTGCCTCAACGCATTCACTGCTAAAATAAAAGTATGTATTAATGGAAAAAGAAATGACAAAATTGGCAGTGTTAAAGGGAATCTGTCAGTAAGTTTTTGCTATGTAATCTGTGGACAGCATGCTGAAGGGGTTAAAACACAGAATTAAACAGTGTCACGTGTCATACTCCTGTGCTGTTGGTCGTTGAAACTGAGTGTTTTATCACGAGGACATTATCATTGCTGTGACTATCTGGCTTGTGCCATGCTGTCTGACTCCAACTCCTTTTGTGATTAGCAGCTCACTGTCTATAGAAATTTGCATACAGAGCCTGGTGTGGGTGGGACAACTTTTCAGCTCTTGGCTAAAAACTATGTCAGAACTGCTGTCTGCTGCACCCAGTTATCTAAGTGATACATTGTTGGATTCACAGTCTTTTTGCCTACATCATGTTGCTCTCAAATGAGCTAGCAAAAACCTGCTGACAGATTCCTTTTAAAGAAAAATCAGAAAGAAGATATCTTCTACCTGAAAATATCCTATTTGAATGTACAATAATTATAATGCCTAAAACATTCGAGCCTGCAAAAAAGTTATAATAATCATAATAGTCAACAAACATGATAGCCCTGATTCATCAAAGACATTGCTTAGAATTTTGGCGTAAATCACTTCAAAAAGTTGCAAAATTTTTAAGTAAGGCCCCTTTCACACGTCAGTGATTCTGGTACGTTTGTGCTTTTTTTTAAACGTACCAGGATCACTGACATACGCAGACCCATTATAATGAATGGGTCTGCTCACACGTTAGTGATTTTTCACTGCACGTGTCTCCGTGCGGCGTACCCGCGTGTGCGTGATTGCCGCACGGAGACATGTCCATTTTTTTCTGGCATCACTGATGTCCCATGGACCATGCAGTGGTGTGGTCCGTGAAACACGTGCCAGAAAAAAACGTGCTTTTAAAATAATAAACATTTTTACTCACCCGGCTTCAGCCGCGCTGTCTGCAGCCCGTTCTCCCTGCTGCTTCTAAGCCGGCTGATTACTGTCGCGCATATTAATGATGCACGACACAGCCGACCCGGAAGCAGCTGCTGCAGGGGTCAGCGCCGGCCGGATGCTGCACCGCGGGAGGATTCAGCACCACGGACAGCGGGAGCGGGCACAGGTGAGTTGATTTCTAAGTGCAATCACGCGCCACGGAGAACGGAGCCCGGATTGCACTTAGACAACCCACGTGTGCCAAGATTCACGGCACACGCAGGGACATGTGCGTGTTTTACACGCCAGTGAAAAACGTCTGTGTTTTTCACTGACGTGTGAAACGGGCCTAAAGCAGAGTTGGGCAAAAATGTTGAAACTTTTGGCATTTACTCACCAGTTTTGCGGGTTCGGGGTGTGAGGACACCGCTCGTCTAATTCTTGACAATTTGTGGAGTACCTTTATCTGACTAGAGTAAGATTTGTGGAAAGGTGCACGCCACATTTCCATAAACATTTCTGACTAATTCATTAAGAAGCTTATGCCTGTTCCAGCACGCTCTCTCAATGCCGGTCTTGGTGAATTGGTGCCTATAAGTGTATACAATGATAGGAAATACATTAATTGCATGGAGACTGGAGGCTGCACTGACATAATGTAGATTGGAGTATAAGAAGAGGACTATAAAAGGTGAATATGATAGTCCACCCTTAAAAGTTTTATTTTTGTGACATCCTGTTAATTAACCTTTTTTCAGTAGAAGAAGTAGGGTAGAGTACAGTCATGACCAAAAGTTTTGAGAATGCTACAAATATTAATTTTTACAAAGTCTACTGCTTAAGTTTTTCTAATGGCAATTTGCATATACTCCAGAATGTCATAAAGAGTGATGAGCTTAACAGCAATTACTTGCAAAGTCAATATTGGCTAAGAAAATGAACTTTAACCCCCAAAAAGTGATTGTTCCATTAACACAGGTGTGGGTGTTGATGATGACAGGGCTGGCGATCAATCAGTCATGATTAAGTAAGAATGACACCACTGGACACTTTAAAAGGAGGCTGGTGCTTGGTATCATTGTTTCTCTTCAGTTAACCATGGTTATCTCTAAAGAAACACGTGCAGCCATCATTGCTCTGCACAAAAATGGCCTAACAGGGAAGAGTATCGCAGCTACAAAGATTGCACCTCAGTCAACAATCTATCGCATCATCAAGAACTTCAAGGAGAGCTTCCATTGTTGCCAAAAAAGCTCCAGGGCGCCCAAGAAGGACCAGCAAACGCCAGAATCATATCTTAAAACTGTTTCAGCTGCGGGATCGGACTACCAGCAGTGGTGAGCTAGCTCAGCAATGGCAGCAGGCTGGTGTGAGTGCTTCTGCACGCACTGTGAGGCGGAGACTGCTTGAGCAAGGCCTAGTTTCAAGGAGGGCAGCAAAGAAGCCACTTCTCTCCACAAAAAACATCAGGGACCGACTGATATTCTGCAAAAGGTACAGGGAGTGGACTGCTGAGGACTGGGGTAAAGTCATTTTCTCAGATGAATCCCCTTTTCGATTGTTTGGGACATCTGGAAAACAGCTTATTAGGCGAAGAAGAGGTGAGCGCTACCACCAGTCTTGTCTCATGCCAACTGTTAAGCATCCTGAAACGATTCATGTGTGGGGTTGCTACTCAGCCAAGGGAATAGGCTCACTCACAGTCTTGCCTAAAAACACAGCCATGAATAAAGAATGGTACCAGAATGTCCTCCAAGAGCAACTTCTCCCAACAGACCAAGAGCAGTTTGGCGCCCAGCAATGCCTTTTCCAGCCTGATGGAGCACCTTGCCATAAAGCAAAGGTGATCACTAAATGGCTCATGGAACAAAACATAGAGATTTTGGGTCCATGGCCTGGAACCTCCCCAGATCTTACTCCCATTGAGAACTTTGGGCAATCATCAAGAGATGGGTGGACAAACAAAAACCAACAAATTCTGGCAAAATGCAAGCATTGCTTATGCAAGAATGGACAGCTATCAGTCAGGATTTGATCCAGAAGTTGATTGAGAGCATGCCAGGGAGAATTGCAGAGGTCCTGAAGAAGAAGGGTCAACACTGCAAATATTGACTTGCTGCATTAACTCATTCTAACTGCCAATATAACCTTTTGGTACTCATAATATGATTGCAATTATATTTCTGTATATGATGTAAACATCAGACAAACACAATTAAAAACCAGAGGGCAACAGATCATGTGAAAATATAATTTTGGTGTCATTCTCAAAACTTTTGGCTATGACTGTATTTCAGAAAACTTGTGCAGGTGAAAAAAAACCTTTAGAGATAGACGTTGTAGGTTCAGCTTATGTGGGATTTTAGCATTAGATTAGAAAAATAGGCCAGACCCAATCAACACATGCCACACCAACACTCGTATTCATGTGATAACAGCAAATAATTTTAGAGGATAAAAATCTTGAAAGTATCAATTGTAGTCATTACCACTACAGCATTTACCTGCAAATTGGTCTTTAAAGCATAACTCTGCAAACATACGTATCTTAGAACCTACTACATTAGGTTTCTTAGACTACTACATACTTACAGCTACTTGACTGCCCGCTCCCAGCACCAGCATATAATAAGGAGAGATGCAACCTGTTGGGGACAAGGCGGGGGGAAGCTTCAGCTTGTAGGATAGAACATTGATCTGCTGGAGCACCTCGAAGGGACCAATAAAATGGGGTCTCAGTTTGTAGTACAGCATCATAAGACAGACTTATTTAGAAAAGAGCCATAAGTTGGGATGGAGGGTCTAGGAGTCTCTTATCCACATGCCACTTTAATCTGATTGAACACTGCTCTAGAGAGAACTTGGTCCCCACCCAGATTTCAGAGAAACTCTTGATGAGAGTTTTAGCTACAGGATTGCCAGAGGAGATAGCCAAAAGGAATGGGATTTTGGGCTGTTGTCCATACACTATAAGAACTAGACAGTTAGCAGAGGATTTACTCTCGTGATTATTGTAGGAGAAATCCGCCCAAGGAAGAATCTTGACCCAATCGCTGTGGTGTTCGTTGACGAAGTGTCTCAAGAACTTCGTCAGGATCTGACACTTGGCCATTGGATCTGACACTTGGCCATTGGACTGCGGATTGTAGGCCGAGGATAAATCTAGTGTAACATCCAGCAGCTTACAGGTAGCCCTCCAGAACCGAGATGTGAACTGGACACCTCTGACAGAGACAATTTGGAGAGGAAGGCAGTGCAGGCAGAAAATGTACTGGATAAACTACACAGTGAGCACTGGGGCAGAAGGTAAACTGATAGCAGAGTGAAATGGGCCATCTTAGAGTACCTATCCACTACTACCCAGATGATGGAGCACCCAGAGGACTTCAGCAGGTGATGAAGCCCATAGTTATGTACTGCCAAGGAGCAGACAGTGTTGGTAAGGGAAGAAGTCAACCTGTGGGAGGTTTCTTGGGGTTCTTGTTGTGGGCACACGAAAGACAGGCTGAGACAAACTCCACAACGTCTTGACACAGCAATGGCCAGCAGTGGTGACAAGAGATAAGCAGAGTAGTCTGCTTCTGTCCAGTGTGACCGGTCAACTTAAAACAATGGTCCCACTGCAGAATGCGCCTCCTGTCTGCTTCCACGACAAACATCTTTCCGTGATGTACTAAAGACTCATTTACCGAAGCTACTGTAAGCATTTTGGAGGGTTCAATAATATTTTGAGACTCCTCCTTCAGGGCAGCCAACATAAAGGAACTGGAGAGTGAATCTGCCTTGACATTCATTGACATTCTTTTCATCCGGCTGGAAATGGAGAACAAAATAAAAGCTGGTGAAAAACAGCAACCATCGGGCTTGACATGGATTAAGTCTCTGAGGAGACTGTAGGTAAGCCAAGTTTTTGTGATGACTGTAGATCAGGGTTCCCCAACTCCAGTCCTCAAGGCCCACCAACAGTGCATGTTTTCAGGATTTCCTTAGCATTGCACTGCTGTTGGAACCAGCACCTGGACAGGTAATTACATTAACACCTGTGCAATACTAAGGAAATCCCAAAAACCTGCACTGTTGGTGGGCCTTGAGGACTGGAGTTGGGGACCTCTGCTGTAGATGACAACTAGATGCACCACCCCTTCCAGTAGATATAGCCACTCCTCCAGTGCCAACTAAATCTCTAACAGTTCTCGGTCACCAATTTATATGTTGCGCTCGGAAGCAGAGAGTGGCTTGGAAAAGAAACGACAGCACATTTCTGCGTGAGGATGGCATCGGCCCCAGAAAAGAACCATTCACCTCCCAGACGAATTGTCTATTAACCTCATTTTGGCTGTTGGCCAGTATAGATGGTGGGTAGAACAGGTACGGCTGGTGTAGATGCAGCAGCGTGTATGGCAGGTACAGCTGGTGTAGATACATGTAGCAACAGGTTCAACAGGTACAGCTGGTATAGATGGTTACAGCAGTAGGTATTGCAAAAGTACAGTTGGTACAGATAGGTGCAGCAGCAGGTACAGTAGATATAGCTGGTACAGATAGGTGCAGCAGATACTGGAATACAAACTGCTATAAGCAATACAGCAAAATAGCAGTACAGCAGCAGCAGTACAAGGAAGCTGACAGATTACCACACATCTCTAAAGGATAGACCACATTGCTCAGGCACGTTCCATAAGGAGAGGGTGCCCTAAATACATAGTGCCATAGGCTGAGAGACACTTCCGGTTTAGGGTGCGCTGGCCCTTTAAGAATAGGTGAGTGAACCCTACATGCATTCCCAGGAGACCTGTGTGGCATGTGCAGACCTTGGGAGCCGCTGAAATTGGCTGAGGATGCAGGAGTTAGCGCTGAACGGCTGGGAGAGTGAGTGCCGGCACTCCCACCGGGGAAAGAGGGCAGAGGTCAGTCACAAAGGTATGTGCGATGCACAGTGTCTGGATTAAAGCCTATTGATAATGTCTATACTATTAGATCCAGCAGTCTGCCCAGCACTATATAAGTGCCTCGACACACAGGACAGACACCTCAAAGAGCCCGGCTGCATCCTGCACAAAATTGAGCAATCTAAAAATGATATAAAAGGATATTTAATAAAGTGAGGTATTGGTCCATATTTTGGCCAAAATATGTAAGCTCGTAACCCGGCGACAAGGGTCCCCACGCTTACGAGTCCCTACACTACATTCAAACTCATTCGCAGAAAAGGACATAGATTCAAAAGAAGTTAAAAAAAACTCCCTAAAATCAGCCATTAGCCAAAAGGTCAAACAGCAAAAGCACTAGCAGAATGGAGCCGGCCCCTATGATAAAGGTGGGGGCAACAAAGGTGCAGAATACCGATGAGGCAGCCACTCTGGCCAAGAAACCCATAACAGTCAAAGAACTGTGGAATAGACTGGAAGAAGAGTGGATCAAAATCATATCAAACAGAGTGAGAAACTAGTGATATCCTGTAACCACAGATGTGCTGAAGTCATTCATAGCAAAGGCTTGTACACTTCCTACTGATTGGTGAAATTTAGTTCTCTAATTATGATCATCACGTTTTTGGCAACATAAAGCTTTTATATTTATAAACTTTGGATCTTTGGTAAAACACTGTTCTAGTGGTATGGTGAACCCCTTACAAAAAACCTTTAAATGTTGGTCAATGAAGATTACATTATTTCTGAAAAAAGCAAATGATCATACATTGTTGGCCGAGGAAGATAAATAAGTGGAAGTTTTGTTTGGCAAAACCATGTAATGCCTGCTTTACATGCTTCAATAAATCTTTCAATCTGTCGTCGGGGTCAAGTTGTAAATGACGCACATCCTGCATCATTTGTGACGTATCTGCGTGTGACACCTACGTGCGATCAAGATTGAACGCAAATACGGTGATCCCATACACGTCGTTTATTCCTCATACATTGGACGTTTTGTTGTACGAATCTAGTCAATTGAAACGTGTGACATCCCTCATACGATTTTGATGTCTGAGGCTATGTGCGCAGGTGTGCGCTCTGCACCGCAGCTTAAAAAAGGTCCGCTTCAGTACGCAGCTGAAAAGCTGCGTTCCGAAGCGCCTCACAATGTCTGTCATTCACTAATCTCTGTCAGTCGGTCACTATCTCTGTCCCTCTCTCTCTGTCCATGTCAGTCTATCCCTCTTACCCCCTCTCTCATACTCACCGATCCCCGATCACCGGCGCGGCACTGCACGGCATTCACACTGCTCCGGCGGCTTTTACTATTTTGAAAAAGCCGACCGCTCATTAAACAATCTCGTATTCCCTGCTTTCCCCCTCCCCACCGGCGCCTATGATTGGTTGCAGTAAGACACGCCCACACGCTGAGTGACAGGTGTCTCACTGCACCCAATCACAGCAGCCGGTGGGCGTGTCTATACTGTGCAGTGAAATAAATAATTAAATAATTAAAAAAAACGGCGTGCGGTCCCCCCCAATTTTAAAACCAGCCAGATAAAGCCATACGGCTGAAGGCTGGTATTCTCAGGATGGGAAGCTCCACGTTATGGGGAGCCCCCCAGCCTAACAAAATCAGTCAGCAGCCGCCCAGAATTGCCGCATACATTAGATGCGACAGTTCTGGGACTGTACCCGGCTCTTCCCGATTTGCCCTGGTGTGTTGGCAAATCGGGGTAATAAGGAGTTAATGGCAGCCCATAGCTGCCACTAAATCCTAGATTAATCATGTCAGGCGTCTCCCCGAGATACCTTCCATGATTAATCTGTAAGTGACAGTAAATACACACACCCGAAAAAATCCTTTTTTTTAGAAATAAAAAACACAAACACATTCCCTGGTTCCCTGGAGCAGTGTGAATGCCATGCAGCGCCGCGCCGGGGATCGGGGATCTGTAAGCATATGAGAGGGCTGCTCAATTCAGTTACTCAGGAGTTTAGCGGTCACCGGTGAGTCCTTCACAGGTGACCGCTAATCAGGACGCGACACAGACAGAGCCGCAGCATGACAATGAAGTCGGGTGAAGTTAACCCGAGTTCATTCTGATCGTGCGGCTCTGTCTGTGTCTGCTGTCATCTGCCATTCAGCTCTGCTACATGGCTCTGTCTGTGTCTGCTGTTAGCGGCCATGTAGCAGAGCTGAATGGCAGATGACATAGTAAAAACGCCTCCCTACACATTACACATGCTTGGCAAGTCAATAAATAAAAAAAAAAAAAAGGGTGCCCAAAGCATACGTCACAGAACACATGATCTAAATGATCGCACACAAAATTGATCAATTTAACATAGACTACTAACGCACGTGTGACAACAAATGAACGACCTACATGCGATCTCATTAAATCGCATATGCGACCTGGGCGTGTCACATCGCATACGAGATTGCACACCTAATTGTAAGGTGTAAAGCTGGCTTAAGTGATACACATTGCATCAATAACAAGACATTGGGGGCAGTTTAATATTGAAAAAGGACGTGACAGGTTCCCCTTTAAAGATGAAGTCTGAATAAAAAGTAATGTTTTCAGTACCTTTGTTAAATAACTAGAGAAGTGTCCAACCACACAGTTCATGATAAGCTCCCACCACACATAGTGAGAAGTAACGCTGCTCAGAACAGCTGCTGACAGATCCATTGGACAAAGTTATGTGCACAAGCTGAGAAAAGCTCTTACTCAGCAATGCTTGTCAGGTCGGTTCAGCCTGAGTTATTACTCATAATTAAGAGCTCTGCTTGTTTTACTGTTCATTTCCTTAACCCTCTTAACTCATACTATAATTTCAAACCATGGCAGACCTGGGGACTTCACTGCACATTCTTTCTAGACATTGTCTGGAAAATAATGTTACATAGGATTGAAAATGGCTAAATTATGCTTTTTCCATACAAAAGAAGCTATAAATATGGGGGTGGAATTTTTTTAATGAGTTTTGCTGGAAAGTTAGTTGCCTTGATTTACGCCAATTTTATCAATGCTGCAAGGTGTTTGATAAATTTGATTCATCTTTACATATAACAGTTTTGCAATTTAAAATTTTGGCAGGCTTACCAAGGACACTTTCCCTTCCCTGTTTCAAAAGTGACAAGTTGCACTTTTTTTGCAAAAAATCCTGCATAATAATATGCAGCTTTCTGACACCAGAAACCTAGTACAAAAACCTTGATTAAATCCCCCAATAGAGTACCCACAAGATACCACTAACCCATACAGAAATGAATGGGATATAAGTGATATATAAATGCTTAGATATGTATTTTCAATGACATAACACTTTCTTCGCTACACATCACAAGTGTCATGAGTGTGGCACTGCCTGATGTGATCTCGGGGTGACTTGGGGTCAGAAGGTCACAGGACTTTAGTGCCCCCTCGCTATTTACCCTGAGTTGGGGCATATTTTATTCCATCCAGTACTGAACGGGTTAAAGGTTCATTTCTATCCTCCAGTGATCTAACAATTGTTTGTAATCTCAACTGCAGCCACTCCCTTCTGCTGTACATATATGCTCCTCACTCCTCCCCTTTGCCAGCTATAGATCATTCCTATGCTAACCATATGCTCAGCGCTGCATAGCTGTGGTTTTGTTTCTATTGCAGCTGCAAAGTTGTTTACTGAAGAAACCTTGAACCTTGAGGTGCTTTTTGTTGTGTCTTTCCACACCATTTGGCTCACCTGCCTCGTGTTGTCTTTTTGTAGTAGCGAGACTAATGTCTCGCTGGCCCTCACTAGCTAGGGTGAGTTTAGGGTCAGCAAGGACCAACCATTTTATTGTGTTCCTGGTGTACCCTGTGTGTTGTGTCACTCACCGGGGGTCCTTTCCTTCCCTGGCGTGAGATTGCCTTGGTGTTCCCGCTGTGTGGCATCACTCCTTCCATGACCTAGCATGACACCTGCAGTTACATCTTGACAACAAGGAGAATTTTAGCTATAGCCCTAATTAGGCTGTGTTCACACAAGAGTATATTCTCTCATGCAAGAGAATTGGATGGATTATACAAATGACACTCGGACTCAAACTCTGCTTTGAGTTTGAGCCAGGTGTCATTCACGGTAATCCGATTCTCTTGTATGCGAGAATTGGTGCGCAAGTGAGGAGAAGACGGAGTACTTAATTTCTCGATCTTCTCCAATGGCAGTGTTAGCGTATATCGGACTGTAATCGGACTGTACTTGGATGACAGTCTACGTTTTGCACGCACCCATTGATCTGAATGGATCTACATCGTCCAATAAATCAAGAAAAACACAGCATGCAGTGATTTTTTTCTCATGTCGAATTGGCATGAGAAAAAAAGTGCTGGTTGGCACTATCCCATAGTATAACATTGGAGCGAGTGCTATCCGATAAGACATTGGAAAGCACTTGGCAGAGTTAATACTAATGTGAGCGAGCCCTTAAGTAATAATATATTGCAACAGATCTTACCATTGAGCTTCTAATGTCTATTGCTAGCTACCTGAACAAGAAAAGCACAAGGCAATGCATGGCCCTAATCATTATATTTGCTGTGGACAGTTTAATACAGATCTAGTTACTCTGCTTGAATATCCTTGGTGAATTAAATAAATTGAAATGCCAGCGACACAGTGAATTGCAGATGCAGAGATAGCCAGCAAAGTGTTCAGATTATATTTCAAGAGGGACACAATTCAGTACCGCTAAAAGGATCTGGCTGCTTCTTTTGATCTGTGTGCTGGTTAAGTCTTATTGAAATGACAAATTTGTAGCTGAAGCCGATATATATTATCTGAGATTGTGTACACTTCACACGAGCAGAAGTCCGCTCAGTCTAATGTATGAATATCAGATTATTTACTAGTGCATTTGTGCTATTTCTTTGCATCCTCTTTTTTATTGCAATATATTAACTAGGGGGTGCCAACAGGGTCTCCATCAACATAAGAAAAAGTGACACAATGACACATGACCGCCCCAGCAATACTATACAAATGTAAAATACTAGGAAATGTTTTTTGCTTACTTGGTACATGAATGTATTTATAGAGGCTCTCAGATCATCTAAGTGCTTTAGAATAATGCAGGCTAATAATACACTGGGTTTCGTTCAGGTAAGCAGTCCTCACACTGGAAGACAGCTCCTGTATTCCACAGAAATTGAATGATTTATAGAACATGGGCACCATGATTCATCTCTTATGTTTTTGCCCAGATATGAAGCAATTACTGCAGGTTTCAGCCGCAGATGACAGCTGACTATTGTTAATATGAACATACTTTGTGATCGACTTACTGTCATGGGATAATTTTAATTAGAAATTGTGCAAAGCGGATCACCCTTGTATTCCGGAAGTGTAGGCACTTGTCCCCGAGACAGTAAAAATAAAATAATACATTTTTATATTATTTTGTTGCAATATGCCCGTCTTGAGAAATCCAATGTGAAGACATTTCCAAGTCGGTCTTGATGTGCACCAAGGACATGACTCTGCACTAGAAAGAAACCATCCAAGTGCACTGACATGCCCAAGAGCACTACCAAACTGATTTGCATCTTACTTCTTTATTTATTTTCTCATAACTGGTAAATCAGAGATTTTTACAAAAAAATAAGGCCAGTATGTGTACAGCACCAATATTACCATAACAGTACTTCCATAACTAAAATCATGCTGAATAGTTCTCTTTAAGCAGTTAAAAAATATGTCAGATACCATTTATTTCTAAGTATAAAAGACTGTAAATAGTGATGGGGAATAGTAACTAATTGTGTTCTGATTATTCATAACAAATCCCAAAGTACTATTTCAGTATTTCTCAAGAATAACGAACCTAATGGAAGTCAATGGAAATCTTCATGAAAAATGCTCGGGTTCCCCATTGACTTCCATTAGGTTCATTATTCACAATGAATACCGGAATAATACTTTGGGATTTGTTATGAAAAATCCAAAACCGAATAGTTACTATTCACTCATCTCTAACTATAAATTTAAAGTTTTTTCACTTAATTGATCACATACTGATCCAGTCTATAACTTGTAATAATTAGAGATAGATTGCCTTTTTTACTAGTGATGCTGTTAATAATATGTAAATGTGGCAAATACAGATGTTAGGGCATCAAAAACATAATGTTATGAACCCTATAGATAGTTGTTAGAGCTGGTCATTCAGTGTGTGTAGACGCTAAGATAATTGATAGCTGATTTTAGAAATGCACAAATAAATACTTTAACTACTTAAACAAGCCTGAAGTAATTCTGCCGCCCCCGTGCCAGCAGCCGGGCTGCTTGGATCCGGATCTGCGGTGGCTCGAGGAGTGTCCGGACCCAGGGGTTGTGCGACCACTCAAATGGAGGGGGTATTTACAGGGGATTATGTTTAGAGTTTGTGACACCACCTGTGGTGTGTGGTAAGGTGGAGTACCACCACTGCAATTGGGAGTACCCGTGGGAGATGGAGTGGGGCAGCCAGGTGTTAGGACCCTCCACGGGTAGGGGGAATGCTCCGGGACCGGCGTTTGGGGAGTGCCGTTGGGTGCAGAGGGGTCACTTTCGTACTCACTCAGTCCAGTAAACTGACACCGACAACTGGATAAACCAACGTTCTGGATACCGCTGCCGCTGAGGGGAGCTAGTTCGGGTCCCGTCCCCAATGGTGTTGCCTGGTGATCCGTGACCTTCCTCCTGGCACTAAGTTCACTTCTCTGCTGGTCCCGGTAGTATGGAACTAGTCGGGTCCCGCTCCCCAGTATGGCTAACTGTGGGAGCTTGCTCTCAGGGTTCACGCTTGAGATTTTCTGGACCGTTTTTGTGGAAAGTCCTATCCCCCTCGTTGCACTAGTACCCCGATTTTGAAGCGGGTGGAGAGCGGATCTTGAAGGCTCCGTTCTCGTCGAGTAAATTGTCAGGTTGCCTGAAGCTACTCTCTGATCTAGGGTCAACGTACCTCGTCGTGCCCTGATCCTCTTAACCAACCCCCAAGTGTGCGACCCTATTCCACTCAGGCCATCCACTGGTGTGTCTGGTGGGTGTGGTGCAGAGTGTACCTTAGGACTTTAATCAGCTGATGTAGACAACACCATGTAGTTGGGGAACCACAACCAAGGAGGAGGTGGATACTGCACGAGAGGACAGATTGTGCAATACCCTGTGACGACCCGATAGTCCAGGGGCGTCACATAATCAATACTCACAGAATTTGGTAAATAAGTAGTAATATTTGTGGTATAATGGTATATATCAGGTCTGTGGAACATATTAACAGATTACAGAACAGTAATACATAGTGAATTGCAGGTAACGCTATTTGTGATGGAGTTGTGCCCTTTTCACGTCTATCCCAGACTGACATGACAATATGTTCCCTATATCAATGATGTCTGCAAGTTCGCTAGAAAGTAACAGTGCTCACATTTTTGGAGTCACTAGAATGTAATAATTCTTCCTGTGTGCCCCTGTGATGGCTACAGTACCGTGAGTGACCTTATAATGTAATAATGAGGCTTAAGTACCAAGTTATCATTTAATATTGTCCCAAGTGCCCAAATAAAGTAATTATGTCCTGAGTGTCCCCTTAGCAATTAGTAATGACCTGAGTGCTTTAACAAATGTATTAATGCCCTCTGTGTCTCACCATTTGTTCTAATTATACCACCTGAATCCCTCCACATAGTGTAATAATAATGTTCCAAGTTCCTATACATATAGCTATCACGTCTCCTGGGTCTTCCCCACGTTAAGTAATAATGTCCTGTGTTCTCACTAGATACAGTTATAATGTCCTCTGACACCTCTATATTGACTGACTCCCTCTTCATACAATAATGGCCCCTGAGTCCATTCGACATACAAAAATAATGGCCCCTGAGTTCCCCCACAGAAACCGCATGTCAAAAAATTAAAACAATGAAAAATTACAAAAACTATATATTCACACAGCCTGCCCCCACTTTCCACAATACAGTATGATGCCCCCACAGTACATTCCTCCCACACACAGTGTGGTGGCCTTCCAGTTCATTCCGTCACCACACAATGTAATTGCTTCATGGCCCCGTTCCCATACACACAGCATAATGCTCTCCATGGTATATAAGCACATGCAGCATGATGGTGTACCGCCCTGTGCTCGGCAGCCGAGCCGCTCAGATCCGGACCTTCAGTGGGTGGCTCGAGGCTCTCCGGACCCGAGGGTCCTGCGGTCACGTCAATGAAAAAAGGGGTTTGCGGTTTGGGGATGTAGGTGTATGGCTGGAGCCGTGTTAGGTTTGTGACGCCACCCACGGAATGTGGTGAAAGTGGACACCACCGCTGCAGTTACGGGGCACCCGAGGGAGATGTTGCGCAGCAAGTTGTTAACCCCTCCGTGGGCAGGGATGGTGGCCCCAGGACCCGTTGGGGGTGTTTGGCGTGCAGGGAGATGGGCGGCCGGAGGGCACTGATGTACTCACTGTTAGTAAACACACGAGTCTCTGGTAAACCAAGGTGATGGTGGTCGGTGCCCACAGCTGGCTGCAGTCTGGTCCCCCACCCGGTTGGTGGTGTCTGTCTTTCTCCTGCACCTGTTTGTGATGGGGGACTACCTGCGCTTGCAATTTCAGGAGTCCGCTCCCGGCGTTTGGTTGCCTGAGGAGTCCTTTGCCCGCAGACCTTGTCCCGTGGGATCTCTGCCGTGGTGGTGGCTTTCTATCTCCCTCGTTGGGCTGTTGCCTTCAGTCGAGACTTTGGGTGGGACAGGACCTCTAGTCCTGGCTGCAATCAGTGACTTAGCTAGCCCCCAGTAGCTTCTGGACCTAGCTTCAGGGTATGAGTACCCCTCTTTGTGCTCCGGTTTCCGAGTCGGTTTCCCGGGTCGGTACTGGTGGGCCACTACCCTGTCCCAGTCCACCTCGGTTCCACCGAGCCGTCTTCCCGGCTCCTGCAGATGGAGACTGCCGTCTGCCTCCGAGCCAGCAGTACCAGGGATCCTACCCTGGCACCGGTTCAGTTTGGATCCTTCCTCTGCTGGAGCTGCACACAGCTCCAGCCCACACACCTCTCCACTTGACCTCTACACTTGAACTCCTCCACACAACTCAACTTTCCCGCCCCATGCTGTCTGAGACTCCTCGGTGGGCGTCTTCCAACTGCCTGGTTCCGCCCCCTAGTGTGTCCCTCAAGCACTGAGGGGGGTGAGTAGGGTTTTATGTGTTTGGCTGCTGTCACCTGTTAGGGAACGGTGTAGTGCGGGGCCCTATTTGTGACTACCTGGCCCGACCAGGGTGTCACAATGGCTCCCCAGCATACCAACACACAGTATGTGGTCCTCACAGTACATTACCACACGCAGCATGATGACCCCTCAATTCCTTCCCCCCACACAGAATGTTCCCCCACAGTAGTCTCCACCACATAGTATAATGGCTCCATAGCCCCACATACACAATATGATAGCCCCACAATATATTCCCTCAAACAGTATGATGCCCCACCACATAGTATAATTACCCCATTGCAATCTACACACAATAGCCCTAATGCAAGCTACACACAATATGATAGCCCTGTAGAAGGGCTAGGGGAGACAGTGGTAGTCGTGTGTGTGGGGGTTGCCAGGCCGCAGTAACCCCTTGCCTCCCAGTTGCCACTCCACTGCAAGGATGCTTTCGCCACAGTCCAAATGTAGCGCCTCATGGCTCCTAAGGGGTTTACTCATCACCAGGCCAGTGGTTTCATGGGGTTCGCTGTGACTGGCCTGACCCGGCTCTGTGCCCCCATCGGCGACACATAAAGACAAGGGTATCCGGTGTAAAAGGGGGATGGAAGGAGGGTGAAGGATCCCTGGAAAACGTGTCACTGGTTGCGGTGGGGACAGGGATCTCGACCTCCTCCACTGCAGACCCTTCCTTCGACTTTTCCTCTCCCAGGAGCGGTGTTGGATAGGAATGGGGGATGCTTTGCAGCGCACGGCCAGGGATCAGCCACCGCTGCAAGATGTTGCTCTCCTCCGGGGCTGATGTTCACGCAGCTCAGGTAGTCCAGCTCCCCACAGGTGGAGCGAGCCCCGGGGAGGACGGTGGCGACAGGGGGAGGGGGCCATTGACCCGGGGACTACCTAGTCTATCCATGACCCTGCAGAATCTGATAAAGCAACCTGAAGTATGGTCTATATTAGGGCTCTGCAACCTGTCTGTACCGGCCTCCAAGGGAGCGGTTCAGCTTCCCCTCAGATGCCGTGTCCTCTTCAGTCTCACAGGCTCACTCAGTGGTCTCAGTTATTCCCAGTCCACCCAGTTCCAGTTCCCTCCACTCTGCCCACTTTTACGAGTCCATGGTGTTCTGGTAATCTTCTCTCCTTTCCCTTGCAATAACTCTCAAGCACTCATTCCAGTCGCCCCCCCTGAGGGTAGCCATTTGGCGCGCCCCTCAGCGACCTGTCTCGTTCTATGTTCTCTCTCCCTGACTGATCTTCAGTGATTTCCTGTCTGCTCTTCCTCCTCACTCCTAGTGCCCCCACCCTCTGGCGACTCACCCTAACTGGGAATTCCCCACTACCATGGTAACAACTTCTGCACTAATTTCAGTGTGACAGCACCTGGTTTCCTGCTTGTGTAACTTGATATGAGCACAAGATCTTGTGTAAAGCTCCAAACACCAGCGGTTAACCCCCTGTTACCTGGAGCAGTACAGCACCCTAAATCAGATGCAGTACCCTGTGGCGGCTGAGGCCTCAGGGGCGCAACACATACGTTCTCTGAGTCAATAAAACGGACGCCATTATGTTTCCTTCAACCAACCGATCTTTACTGAACTTGAATACAGGAACATTTTCTATTCGCATAACACGGGCATCGCTTCTGGTCCCAACAGGGTTCCATCCAGTCTCTTCTTCAACATTTAATTTATTGGCCGACCGCTTTCCTGGCAACTGAGCTCCATTGGACACTACTAGGCCCCTTATTTTCCTGTCTGACATCACGCTGCATAAACCAATTCAAATAGTCCTGAAGCCTATCCGTCCCACCCACAGGGATTAGCTTGCACTTTGGAAGGGCTACGTGCAACGGCACTCCTCCTTTCATGCTTCTGGCCAGGACCTACCCTTTTCCTTTAAGGGCCCACTGACCTTCAGTCTCGCAGGGGATTTCTTTGGGTTTCTAATACAGGAAAGAATGGATGCCACCCCGACCGACCGGACTAAACCCTTCTTCTGGGGACACAGTTCCACAGTTATCTCACGAGCAGGACCCCGCATGTCTGGGATCAAAAGGTTGACCCTTAGGATCTTGAATTAATCTAATATTATGGCCTCTTGTCTCTAACTCCTCCTAGGGACTCTCCTATCTTCCTTCTACATTCAGTTCTATATATACCTTATCTTCTTCCTTTCTCTTATGTAAAGAAAAAAGGGAGTTTTTTTCAGCTCACCTTATCCCATAGATGATCTATTGCACGGACACTGTGATGTCAGTTGTACTGAGAAAAAAAAGGTAGAAATCCAGGAAACGACCTTCTAAAAATTCAAAAACTTTATTTTCCAATTGTTAAAAATATTAACAAAACAGTAGTACAAAAATCGGATAGCCACAGGTATCAAAAACAGATGCGTGTCAGATATTATTCCTTAGTTATTGTTTCATTGTATCCTCCTCCTCTCTCTTAACACTTTTTCTGCCTACCCAAGTGTCAGGACAGCCACCCTTTAAGCCACATATATGTTGCAGAAATGTCTGCAACCAAATATTCAATGTCCGTACACACACAAAATGGATTTTTCTGTATGTGCTTTGTGTTTAATTTTTTTGACTTACAGGGTTAATAATGGGGGATTTCATAGACCCCCTACCCATTACTAATCCAGGGCTTTTTGGTAGCTGTGATTTTTTTTGACAATCACAGCTGTCATTAACCTCTTTTGTTACCTTTATTGCCACGGCACCAGGGTAATTGAGATGAGCTGGGTAAAGTGCCAGCATTGACTGCTACTTTTAGGCTGGGAAGGGCCCAATAACCATGAGCCTCAGCAGCCTGAGAGTATACCCTAGCTGTCCACTTTTTAAAAAAAAAACAAAAAAAAACCGCATGTATTTTAATACACAGCCAAGATAATGCACACAGCTGGGGTCTGCAGCCTGTAGCTGTCTGATTTATCTGCACTGGGTATCAAAATACGGGGGACTATACTTCATTTTTTTTTTCCAATTATTTATTTATTTTTACACTCCACTACGGGAACCCAGACAGCTAGTGTGACTGTAATCACAGATGCCAACACAGAGGGTGGGTTGGGGAAGACAAACTGCAACAAATCAAAGACACTGTTACAGAGGGTGGGCGGGATAAGCAGTGCACATTCATGAACTTTAACAATCGGACAAGGAAGCAGTGTGATAGCTGTGGGAAATTTAGCAAGTATAATTCTCCTGCTTTAAAGGGAACTTGTCACCAGATTTGGTGACTATAAGCTGCTTCCACCATCACTAGAATACTGTATACAGTATAAGAGCCCAGGCCACTCTGTAGAACATAAAAAACACTTGTATAATACTCACCTGAGAGGCAGTCCAGTCCGATGGGTGTTGTTGCTCTCCGGTCTGGCGTCTCCTCTCCACTGCGCTCTCCGTCCTCCGTCTACTCAGCCCAGTGTGGATGACGTGTCTACGTTACCCATGCAGGCTAACATTGTCGTTCCAGTGCAGGCACACTTTGATCTGCCCTTCTAAGGGCAAATCAAATTACTGTAATGCGCAGGCACGAGGAAAGGTTAAAGACTGCCTGTGCATGCGCACTACAATACTTTGATCTGCTCTGAGCAGGGCAAATCAAAGTGCACTTGCGCAGGACATCAGTGCTGGCTAGTGTACATGACTTAGACACGTCATACATATGTGGCGCCCCTGACACTGAGTACTGCACCCATGCTGGGACAGTACTTCCAGGTAATCCTAAGGGCCAGAATGAGGTGTGTACGCACAGACACATAGCAACCAGGTCTCCCACACCTTTAGAGGGGACCCTTGGGTAGTCTCCAGAGGGGGCTAGCTTTCAAATCTTTTCAAGGGGTGGAGCGGAGGGACTGGGAGCTAGAGCGCAAAGGTTGTCAGGAAGAGAGGAGAGCCAGTCTGGTAGTGGAGCGTGGCGGTCGCGGGCCGGATACGCGTGCTGCCACTAGTAAGACCCTGCGCGGTGTTGTAACCGTTGGCGCGGGAAACGGTCATCTGGACGAGACAGAGAAGGTGTGCCTGGTGACTAGGCACGTACGGGGTACAGGTCCCTAGAGCAGACTCCAGTTTAACTACCTGCTAAACCTGCCGGTGAGGGGAACTACAAGTACCTCACCAACCTTACAGAGTCAGAGCCTCAGCAGCAACGCAGGGACCCATAAGGGGACAGAGCCATCTCACTTGGTCTACTCTGCGGGAAACGGGCCAAACAGGGGAGAAAAAGCAGTTGCGACTCCCTGGATAGACCCCCATGGTACTTCAAGTCAGGGGGTTATCCGAACACAGAAGTGCTAGGAATGCGAGCTAACAGGTTACCCTTAGATTGGCCCAAAGGAACCCTGGTCCTACCTGGTTGATCACAGAAACGCCCGGGTCAGCTCACAGCAACATCTGAGTGAGTAAAAACCAGTTAAAAGACTTTTGGACTCAGCCTGTGTTATTCCGGACCCGCTACTCTGCTCACCCAAGCTCCTGGGGCCTGTCTCACTCACGGGAGGCTACATAATCTGGCTGCAGACCCCATCAGCCCCAGGAGCTCATAAAACCTGCAGCGGTGGTCATTCACATCCCTGACCGCAAACAGTGAGTGGCGTCACGATATTTAAAAACTGAAATTACCTGTTTGCCATATCAAACAAGTCCTGTGGCGTCCCTGAACAGGATCAGCATCCCTGGGGCGTCACACATACAAGTTTCAGAAGAAGAAGGACAGTGATTGCTGCAGAGAGGAGACGCCAGACCGGAGAGAGGAGGTGCCGGACCGGACCGGAGAGCAGCAACGCCAATCAGACCAGACTGCCCCTTAGGTGGGTATTATAAATGTGTTTTTTACGTTATACAGCGCAGCCTGAGCTCTTATATACATCATTGGAATGCTGTATATAAGAGCTCAGTGTTGATAGCTGCAGCTTATAGTTGCCAAATCTGGTTACAGGTTCCCTTTAATGACTGCGAATAATTTTATTTTCACTGTGCGTCCCAATCTCAGTAATGACAGTAGCAAAGATGGCAACAGCATTACTGTGATAGACAGGCAATCCCCAAATGTTTAGTGGCTGAAAACCATGCTACAAACATGCAGGGAAGGGGACTCGAAACTCACTAGGTGAATACCAAAATGCTTGTCAAGTAACGTATATAGCGAATACCTTATGAGTAACCAATAGTGCCAAGTATATTCGCTCATCACTAATGATTACTAAGTGTAATTCAGGCAATGTAATCACACATTAGGTTGTCACATTGTAGCGTTTGTGGTGAAGATTAGGCCCCACCTATTATATTACACAGACAGCAATAGTAGAGATCTTGCCACTTATATACCACGCAAGAGACATAAGGTCTGGGAGGGGATTACCAAAGGAAGGTCACAGGTAAAGAGACAACATCTTAATAATTTAGTATGTCTATTTATACAATGTCCTGGCTTGTAGCCAACACTGTTCTTTAATAATTAAATCCGTCTCTCTGCCGCAGAGCAATAAATGAAAGTCCCTTCTGCACTGTTACATCTAGAAAACAGAATCAAATATTGCCTACTTGGAAATTTAAATAAGTTGCTGCCATTTATGCTCGTGTTACTACAAACCACTTTTGATAGGCAAATTCATTGAATAAACTCTCTTTCTTTATTTGAGTCTTAGAACACACTGCTGATCGCAGGAGATAAAGATAAAACTTGTGAAAAAACAAATTGCATAATTCCCTATTGGATCAAAATATAGGTGTACGGCACTCCTGGGGTTATGACTGGTGCTCAGGTAGGGTCCAATCCCGTATTTATATACAAAGAAGAATCTGGCACTCACTATTGGATCAAACATACCATAAATTGACTGTATATAAAATTTTACTGGGATTCATCTGATTTGTAGTTTATCTTTTCTAATGATGACATCATTTTATTTCTATAGCGCCATCATATTCATCATCACTTTACACTTTAGAATGAACATGCACAGACTTTCAGACATTACAGATTAAGTCCTCCGTCACATGTGTGTATAACACACGTACGTGAAAAAAACGGTACTGGTGTCATCAGTGTTTTCCATCAGTGTGTCATCCATGTTTCTCTCTTGCTGTGTTTTTTTCTGCAGTAAGGCTATGTGCGCACGTAGCGCTCTATCCCTGCAGAAATTTCTGCAGCGATTTGAACAGCACATGTGCACTTCAAATCGCTGCAGAAAGAGTCCGTAATGAAAAAAAAAGCCGATTCCATGCGCTCTGAGTGCAGCCCCTCCCATAGACAGAGCGGGCGCTGCAGGCAGAGCGCACGGAACATGTCACTTCTTAGAATGCGCGCTTCGGGCAGCAGCCGAAGCGCTGCGCTCTAATACGCCACGTGCGCACGGCCCCTGCATAATCTTCATAGATTATGCTGGGGACGCAGGACGCATGCAGTTACGCTGCGGTGCAGATCGCAGCGTAACTGCATGTAAATACGCAACATGCTCACATAGCCTAATACCTCATCTCTTGACAGGAAATAATCTGGTGAGTTTTGTTCCTGCGGTTTTGCACGTCATCATTGCTTTGCATGGGTAAAAAATTGCAGAAAAACTACAACAAAATAGCTGAAGGAATTGACATGCTACTTCTTTTGTAAACTCAGCAAAAAAAACATTGAGGCTGACATTTCAATCAGGAAAAAAACACAGTTGTTTTGTGTGCATGCATGAGCTTTCTGGAATCTCATAGGCTTTACTGGGATGGTAAAGACAGCATTTTATTAGCCAATGCAAAAACCATGCAAAAAAAAACCCAGCAAAAATGCCCTGTGTGAACATGGTCTTAAAGTTCAGAGAAATTGTGGTGCCTTAAGGTGGCTTTACACACTGCAACATCGCAAACGACATCGCTGTAACGTCACCGGTTTTGTGACGCAATAGCGACCTCCCCAGCGACATTGCAGTGTGTGAAACACATCAGCGACCTGGCCCCTGCTGTGACATTGCTGATCGCTACAAAACGTTCAGGACCATTCTTTGGTCCTTTGTTTCCCGCTGTGCAGCATGATCGCTAGAAAGTCTCAGTGTGTAAAGGGGACTTTACAGCGACTTCGTTAGCGACTTCCCTTTCAAAAAGCTGCTTTACAACGTCCCCAAAGACTAGCTAGGTCGTTCTGCAGGTCCGGATCGCTGATGCATCGTTGGCCAGGTTTGCCTGTTTGACAGCTCACCAGAGACTTTGTAGCGATCCCGGCCAGGTTGGGATCACTGGTGGGATCGCTAGAAAGTCTCAGTGTGTAAAGGGGCCTTTACTGTTTGTGTCTACAATATTGGCTTACTAGTGACAGTAAAGGCCCAGTCACACTAAACAACTTACCAGCGATCCCAACAACGATCCAACCTGATAGGGATCGCTGGTAAGTTGCTAGGAGGTCGCTGGTGAGATGTCACACTAGCGACACTCCAGCGATCCCACCAGCAACCTGACCTGGCAGGGATCGCTGGAGCGTCGCTACACGAGTTGCTGGTGAGCTCACTAGCAACCAGTGACCAGCCCCCAGCCAGCAGCGCCGCGTGGAAGCGATGCTGCGCTTGGTAACTAAGGTAAATATCGGGTAACAAACCCGATATTTACCTTGGTTACCAGCGCACACCGCTTAGTGCTGGCTTCCCTGCACACCTAGCCACAGTACACATCGGGTTAATTACCCGATGTGTACTCTGCTACGTGTGCAGGCAGCAGGAGCCGGCTTCTGCGGACGCTGGTAACCACCGTAAACATCGGGTAACCAAGAAGCCCTTCCCTTGGTTACCCGATATTTACCTTCGTTACCAGCGTCCGCCTCTCACACTGCCAGTGCCGGCTCCCTGTTCTCTGCACACATAGCCAGACTACACATCGGGTAATTAACCCGATGTGTACTCCGGCTACGTGTGCAGGGAGCAGGGAGCCGGCACTGGCAGCGTGAGAGCGGGGACGCTGGTAACGAAGGTAAATATCGGGTAACCAAGGAAAGGGCTTCTTGGTTACCCGATGTTTACCGTGGTTACCAGCCTCCGCAGAAGCCGGCTCCTGCTGCCTGCACATTTAGTTGTTGCTCTGTCGCTGTCACACACAGCGATGTGCGCTTCACAGCGGGAAAGCAACAACTAAAAAATGGCCCGGGACATTCAGCAACAACCAACGACCTCACAGCAGGGGCCGGGTTGTTGCTGGATGTCACACACAGCAACATCGCTAGCAACATCGCTGTTACGTCACAAAAGTTGTTCGTTAGCAGCGATGTTGCTAGCGATGTTGCTTAGTGTGACGTGGCTTTAAGGGATCTATTGAGGCTTCTATTGTACTTTTTACTTTTACTGTGCTTACTGTTTGCCTCTGATTTTAAACAAAGGAATAGAGAGGTCTTTTTATCTGATCCTACATGATGCTCATATATAGTTGTAGTAAATTTCATGTTTTGGTGACTTGACAAGATATGCCAACTTTAGTAGAGGTGATACCTATTAATAAATTTAGTACATCGTACCCCAGGTCTCAATAGAGTAAGTCAGAATAATTTCCAGGTATTATGTCTGCTTTTGTGAAAAATGACAGAAATGTTATGTTTAATGTATGCTGATCAATCATTCCATGAAAACAAATGACAGAGGAAGTGAAGAACATTGATTATCTCATTAGAATGACACTTGTCATATATTTGGTAGGAAGTAAACAGTTCTTGTTCTGTAGGTAAAATAGGTAACAATAAGGATCTGAGCAACTTTAAGGCTAAGTTCACACTTCAGTTGTTTTAAATCCGTCAGGTCCGTCAGCAACGGATCAGTCGTTTTCAAGATGTCAACTGATGCAACGGATGTGTTTTTTACAGGATTCCTTTCACAGGAATCCTGTGAAAACACTGATCCATTGCGTCCGTTACATCCGTTATGCGTCTGTTTTTTGACGGATCAGTCATGATCCGTTTGTGTTTGGGACAGCCCAGGGGGTGTGCCAAACATGCTGGGCATGCTCAGTAGAGCATGACGGAATCCTGCGCTGGATTCCGTCGTAAGACGGATTACGATGGAATCCAGCACCATAGACATACATTACAAGCTTGACGGATGGCAACGGATTCCTGCGGGGCACGTTTATTTTGACGGCCCGAAAAACGTTACATTCTGCATTGCTCCCCGCTCGGCGGTCAGTCAAAAACGACGGACCGAGACGCAGCGGATGCAACGCAGGGTCATCAGTCGCAATCCGTCACTAATAGAAGTCTATGGGGAAATACTGGATTCCTGCAAAATATTTTGCAGGATACCGTAATTCCCCAAGGCGACGGATTGTGACTGATGCAAAACAACTGAAGTGTGAACTTAGCCTAATAAAGACTGAAATGTGATGATCAAGCAACTGACAGTAGTTCACATAGGGCCAGAACATTGCAAACACAATGGAACTGATAGTGTCTTACTAATCATTGAAATTCTCAAATAGATTGATAAAAACTAAGGGCAAAATTATTAATGGATGTGCAACTTATGCAGAACTGTAAAGCAAGCAAAACAAAAAGCAAGTTACGACGTCTGGACCTCAGGGTGAGACATATCGCTTGTACAGTCAGCTCAACTGCAGAGAGGCCAAAGCTCAAAGGGGGTCCGGAATGAAGCAGATGATCTACAACTTTCTGAACAGCTTCCAAAAACGTTGCTGTTCTCTGTTTAATAGGTGTCCTAGATAGTTTATTACATAACAAACCAAACTGAAATGGGTAGAAAAGAGGGTTTTAACACTATACCTACTAAATCCCCTAAAATTCAAATACTTTCTAATTCAATAAAAGCAGTCAGATTAGCCAAAACAGACCAAAAAACAAAAAGGTGCTATGTGAAGTTTACACACATAGGATATCAAATGTGGCAAATAAGCAGTGGGGGATGTGACAGCACGAGGCTGTTTTTTTTTCATAAAGGCACTGTAATAATCACAATTGTGCTAGGGAAGGTGTGAAACCTGATTCTCCCTGCTCTGTTTCCTGCCTAATTTTTGGGTGCCCCCGCTCCTCATCGACTTCGCCTCAATTGCCCTTGTTAACCACAGAGATTGGTATCCACCAGCACAAATAACCAAAGTGTAAAAAGTGCTTTAAGAACAAATAACTGTCATATTCTCAGGTCATTTCTCATAGACAATACCATCAATATAATAAACTCAGAAATAAAGAACAGTGACTATCAATATTGTAAATCGGATAATACAATTTTGGGCCTAAAAAAAGGAAAAATATATCATAGACCAGAACTCTTTTTGCACTTTGGTTATTTGTTGTGGTGGATACCAATCTCCGTGGTTAGCAGGGGTAACTGAGGGGAAGTCGTCGAGGAGCAGGTCAACCCACAAAATTAAGGTGTTTACCTCTGCTGTTAGGCAGCAAACAGAGCAGGGAGAATCAGGTTTTCATACGTTCCCTAGCATAATTGTTATTATTACAGTGCCTTTATTGCAATAAACAGCTTCGTGCTGCCCCCACTACTTATTTGATATCCTATGTGTGTACACTTCACACAACACCTTTTTGTTTTTTTGGTCTGTTTTGACTATTCTGACTGCTTTTAATGAATTATCTATATATATAATTGCCTTATTCTGTCTGTCTGTCTGTTTTGCTCCAAAATGACGTCATTACAGTGACAACCTTCGCCACACCGCGCGCGCTAAAGAGCCTGAGACAAACGGCTCAGCTAAGTGAACAGCACAAACTACAGCGCGACAGGATGACGCCCAACACCTTTCCCCGCACCCACACGGAGCCCCGACTCCCAGGTGACTGCTGCACCCCCGGGAGTCCAGCCGAGACATACCCTTGTGTTGCTGAGATCGTGTCGGGAGCCGGCATACGCTGTTAACCATGGTACGCATCGGGTAACTAAGCAAAGCGCTTTGCATAGTTACCCGATTGTGTACCATGGTTACCAGCGTAACTCGGCTCCACCACCCCCGTACTCCGCCCTCCGCATGTACACACTGAACATACGCGCACAC
Organism: Anomaloglossus baeobatrachus; assembly: GCF_048569485.1. NCBI lineage: Eukaryota > Metazoa > Chordata > Amphibia > Anura > Aromobatidae > Anomaloglossus > Anomaloglossus baeobatrachus. The sequence goes on along the minus strand of NC_134353.1, from coordinate 714,548,481 downwards.
ACGAATAGTCACTTGTCCCCAGCCATGCAGTCCCCGGCACTGACGTCCTCAGCGCCATGGGCTCCTTCGGGTCCACCCCCCCCGCACGCCACCCTCCGCATAAATACACTGAACACACACCCCGGCACTACTGCACCCATCATCCCCTCACACACGCAGGCACTACCGCTCCCATCATCATCACTGCATACACCCCGGCACTACCGCTCCCATCATCCCCGCACACATGCAGGCACTACCGCTCCCATCATCCTCGCACACACGCAGGCACTACCGCTCCCATCATCCTCACACACACACACAGGCACTACCGCTCCCATCATTATCACTGCACACACCCCGGCACTACTGCACCAAACATCCCCGCACAAATGCAGGCACTACTGCTCCCATCATCATCACTTCACACACCCCGGCACTACTGCACCCATCATCCCTGCACACACGCAGGCACTACCGCTCCCATCATCATCCCCGCACACACACAAGCACTACCGCTCCCATCATCATCCCTGCACACACGCAGGCACTACCGCACCCATCATCATCCCCGCACATAGCCCGGCACTACCGCACCCATCATCATCCCCGCACACACCCTGGCACTACCGCACCCATAATCATCCCCGCACACACCCCAGCACTACCACATCCATCATCATCCCCGCACACACTCCGTCACTACTGCATCATCATCACCGCACACACAAGCACTACCGCACTCATCATCATCACCGCCCACACGCAGGCACGACACGAGTGAAGTCTCCGGTGACACCGCGGCTCACTTCAGTTGCTGCATGGAGCTGACACAGAGCGGTCGTGTTTTACGGCGCTCCCTGTTAGCTTCATGTAGCAGAGCTGAAAGCGTCGTGTGGATTACGTCGGACCTGGATGGGTGTTTACGGATTAATAAAGTGGTAAATGAGGGGGTTTTTTGTCTTTTATTCCAAATAAAGGATTTTTCGTTGTGTGTGTTTATTTACTTTCACTTACAGGTTAATCATGGAAGGTATCTCGGGGAGACGCCTGCCATGATTAACCTAAGACTTAGTGGCAGCTATAGGCTGCCGTTTAACTCCTTATTACCCCGATTGCCACCGCACCAGGGTAATTCGGGTTGAGCCAGGTAGAGTCCCGGACTGTCGCATCTAATGGATGTGGCAATTCCAGGCAGCTGCTGGCTGATATTGTTAGGGTAGATGGCTCCCCATAATGTGGTGCTCCACATCCTGAGAATACCAGCCTTCAGCCATGTGGCTTTATCTTGGCTGGTATCAAAATTGGGGGGGACCGCAGTTGTTTTTTTTTTTAATTATTTATTGTACTGCACGATATATACCTGCCCACTGGCGGCTGTGATTGGTTGCAGTGAGACAGCTGTCACTCAGCGTGGGGGCGTGTCTCACTGCAACCAATCATAGGTGCCAGTGGGCGGGGGAAGCAGGGAATACAAGATTGAATAATGAGCAGTCGGCATTTTCAAAAGCAGGAGAAGCCGCCAGAGCAGTGTGACAGCTGTGCAGCGCCGCGCCGGAGATCGGTGAGTATGAGAGAGGGGAACAGAGAGGGGGAGAGAGGAGGGGAGGAGAGAGGAGGGGGGAGGAGAGGGAAGGAGAGGGGTGGGGGAGAGGGGTGGTGGTTAAGGGGGGGAGAGAGAGGGGAGAGGCCAGGAGTGATTTTAAACGATTTAGATCGTTCTGCTGGACATGCTGAGCATGCGCAGTAGAACGTGACGGGATCCGTCAGTGGATTCCGCCGCTTAGTGCATTGCAGTGGAATCTGCCCCCATAGACAATCATTAGACACCTTGGCGGATTCTAACGGAATCCATCAAGGTGCGATATTTTAACGACCCAAAAAATGCTACATGCAGCGTTCCCTCCGCCGATGCTGCGTCAAATTAACGACGCAGCGTCGTCCAGCGGATGCAACGCAGACACTTGCGTTACAGTGCGTAGTCAATACAAGTCTATGGAGAATAGCGCAGTGCATTAACGGACTGCGCTATTCTCCATAGCAGCAGATTGCACTGAACGCAAGTATGAAAGCGCCCGAACAAATACACACACACACACACACACACACCTGGATAGTCACCTGTCCCCAGCCATGCAGTCCCTGGCACTGACGTCCTCAGCGCCATGACCCCGCTCGGCTCCACCCACCCCGCACTCTCTCCCCCGCACACATTACCCCGCAGGATGGGGGCACATGTCAGGATGGTGGCTGCACCACGATGGGGGCACATACCAGCATTGGGCCACATCACAGCATCAGCATATTTTTACTTAACTTTACACTGTTCATGGCCTTCTTTCATTACAAGCCATGGACATCATTAAACATTAGACTCATCTATTAAAACTGTTCCTTCTGTTGTTTGTCATTTTAAAACCAATAAACAATTATAAGAATACTAAATTAAACCTAACCCATCCAGTCCATTCATTACCTTATTATTCAATCTGCTAACCTACATACACATTCTAGACTACCTGATACGTTAGAATCGGGCCACCTTCTAGTTATTAATAAAGAAGTTTATTACATAGGACAATCTTGTGTTTCCTCATGTCCTGAGTAGATTTTTTTTATGACACAGGACATTGGAGGAAGGGCCTTCTGAGCATCAGACAATGCTAAATGGATGCTTTTTTGTTATATTTATGCTCAAGTTCTTATTTTATTTATTTTCTGCAAGGATTCAGACACAACCTTTGGGGTGGAATGCGGTAACAATTAACATTGAGCCACAGTGAGCACTGCATTATTGTATATGAAAGAATTTTCTTTACTTAAAAATCTTCTAATTAATATTCTTCCTTACAGGCAAAATGTACTGGTATACACAAATATATCTTCATACGTCCGTATATTTTAGGTATTTAAAAAAAGCTGAAAAAGAAAATACATTTTTTCCATGAAGTTACTAAAATATAATGATGCACAAACAACAAAAAAACATATATTTTAACAGACATCCTAAATTGATGTCACAACTTGTAATGATATGGTATAAACAAAAGAGCAGTAAAAGGTAATTTGTATGATGCATAGTAATTTATAAATACAAGAGACAAAAACAGCTAAAAATACTTAAAATATGGAAATATGCAATTTAACCTGTAATAACATAGATGTATTTAGTATCCCCAAAATCATAACAACCCTGGAAGTACGGCAAACACCTTTTTGTGCTCATCGGTATACTGCGTAAATATAAAAGGTGCACATTTTTTATACGGTATATATTTTTACCTAATAATAAATATAATTGCAACATATATAGAATACGCACATTGCAGATTTTATATTAAAATAAGCTAGCCAGGTTTTGGGGGGCTTCTTTTCTAAAATCAAGGCAAACAAAGATAAACCACTTTAACTTCTGTCAAAAAATGTTAACACCTTTTAGCAGAAATATTTATTTCCCGGTCAATCCACGATCTTTGCTGCATCTCTGCCGCTTTACGCCTACCTCTTCATTCATTTTCTGTGACATCGACAGTGATCTGATTGACAGGAGCAGGAATATGAAAATTACCTGGGAGAAGCTGGGACGCAGTACAGACTTGAGTGATAGAAGCTAGTAGGAAAAAAATTACCTAGAAAGAGTGGAGAGGGATATGTAGAAAAATCATACATCAGTTGTAATAAGAAATGTACAAGGAGACAAACTGGTTATCACAGGGCAGGGTCCTCTCCCCTCTGTACTAGTCTGTCTTTGAAAGTTTGTTCACTGTAATTTACAAAGGGTGAAATAACTATTAAACACTTCACCAATTTTCTAAGTAAATATATTTCTAAAGGTGCCATTGACATGAATTTCTCACCGGATGTCAGTAACAACCCATCCAATTAACGCAGACAAAAAAATGAAAGCATAAATGTTCATAAATTTAGTAATGTGTAATAATGAGAAATTATATATTGAAAACTATTGACCATACTTACAGAAATGTATTTAATACATTGTACAAAAGCCTTTGCTAGTGATGACAGCTTCACAATACCTCCTGTATGGGGAAGCTAGTGGCATGCATTGCTCAGGTGTGATTTTGGCCCTTTCTGCCACACAAAGATTCTTTAAATCCTTTCATAAACTCTAAACTTTAGTTCCTTCCATACATTTTCTATGGGATTCAGGTCAGGTGATTGACTGGGCCTTTCTAGCATATTTATTTTCTTTCACTGAAACCAATTGACAGTTTCCTTGGCTGTGTGTTTGGGATTATTTTCTTGTGGAATTGTCCACCCTCATATCATCTTCATCATCCTGGTAGATGGTAGCAATTTTTTTTATCAAGAATATCTCTGTACATTTGTTCTTCAATCTTATGAAGTTTGCCAGTGCCGTATGCTGAAAAAGCCCCACACCATGATGTTGCCATCTCAAAAGTTGACTATTAATATGGTGTTTTGGGGATAATATATAGTGTATCTAAACATGGTGTGTATTGCTGCATCCATTAAATTTTGGTCTCATCTGACCAGAAAATATTCTCCCAGCATTTCACAGGGTTATCTTGTTGTTGAGCAAACTTTAAACACACTTGAACATTGTTTTTGTTTATCAATGGAGTCTTGAGTGGTGAGCGTGCATACAGGTCATGACATTTGAGTGCATTACTTATAGTTCTCTTTGAAAAAGTTTTACCTGCTGATTCCAGGTCTTTCTGTAGCTCCACACAGGTGGTCCTTGGCTCTTGGACAACTCTTTTGATCACTCCTCTGTTTGAAATCTTGTTGTGGCCTGGTCATGGCTAAATTATGATAAAATTATGTTCTTTCCACTTCCAGATTATGTAACCTCTGGTGCTCACTGGAACCTCCAGTAGTTTAGAAATTCTTGTATAACCAATGCCATCGGTATGTTTTGCAACAAATTGATGGGATATTAATAGGTGGTGCTAGAGTTTGTCTCCTTTCCTGGAGAGACAATTTGAATAATTCCCAGAGGGGCATTGCAGCTATAAGTCCCCTAACCACTGACAGCCAGACTGGTTTGTCAGGTCTCCGTAAGGAGAATAGTCTTCCCCCGTGGTCCGCACATAGCTTCTCATATGCCAGATCAGTTACTCACACTTTGCACTGATGAGGGGCAATCACCCCGAAACACCGTGTCTGCAAATTGGGATTCTGATCTGGCATATATCCTAGGTCATATGAAAAGGCTTGTTAAAAGGCCACTTTTGACTTTTAGGATTGCTACTTCCAACAGGTGGCGCTAAAGTTTGTTTCCTTTCCTGGAGAGACAATTGGGATGTTACAGACATGTGGTGAGAAATTCATGTCAATAGCACCTTTAGAAATATATTTACTTAGGGAATTGATGACTTGTTCAATACTTATTTCACCCGCTGTATATTTGTATTTGTATGTAACCCTCTTCACATGTACAGCACCATGGAATCAATGGTGCTCTAAAAAATAATAATAATCCTATAACAGGATGCAATGGTCAAAATGTACAGGCATTCAGATATTATTGAATTCTGTTCATTTACGCTGCTTCTTTTTCCGGAATTAATTCTTATAATTGTCATCTACTATATAGTGAATTTTTGTACCTGGTCCTCTGATATACTTTTACATAATGCATCATCTGTCAAAAAAGAAGATTAAAGCATACACAGAAAGCTATTCTTTAACTGATTTATCTCTACCTCCAGGTTTGGCTTTCGCTCTAACTTTGATGATAGCCATTGGACCTTTTAATCTGTAATCTGCATGACTTCCAGTGTTTTATATGGGTCATTGCCCATTTGTGACTTCAAGCTGGAGCTGCATAAGGACATTTGTCAAATAGTAGCTTTAATAGTAACTTTTCTGTTTATAGCAACAGTAGTATGACTTACGCATGGTCTATATGTTTTTTTTTATATATATATATATATATATATTGTGAGATGCCGAGGGGAGAAGTACTAGAGAACGGGTATGTTTCCCCTCAGTTCATTTCATATGTCTCCATGTACTGACTGTGGAGCAGTCAGCCCATGCAAATGGGCTGGGAAAGGCTGGGAAAGTTATATCTGTCTCAACAATAAGTTAAGGCTCAGTCACACTAAACAACTTACCAGCGATCCCAACAACGATACAACCTGATAGGGATCGCTGGTAAGTTGCTAGGAGGTCGCTGGTGAGATGTCACACTAAGCGACGCTCCAGCAATCCCACCAGCAACCTGACCTGGCAGGGATCGCTGGAGCATCACTACACGTGGAAGCATGCTGCGCTTGGTAACTAAGGTAAATATCGGGTAACCAACCCGATATTTACCTTGGTTACCAGCGCACACCGCTTAGCGCTGACTCCCTGCACACCTAGCCACAGTACACATCGGGTTAATTACCCGATGTGTACTCTGCTAGTGTACAGGCAACAGGGAGCCGGCTTCTGCGGATGCTGGTAACCACGGTAAACATCGGGTATCCAAGGAGCCCTTCCCTTGGTTACCCGATATTTACCTTCGTTACTAGCATCCGCCGCTCTCACACTGCCAGTGCTGGCTCCCTGTTCCCTGCACTTCTAGCCACAGTACACATCGGGTTAATTACCCGATGTGTACTCTGGCTACGTGTGCAGAGAACAGGGAGCTGGCACTGACAGTGTGAGAGCTGCAGACGCTGGTAATGAGGTAAGGTAAATATCGGGTAACCAAAGGAAGGGCTTCTTGGTTACCCGATGTTTACCGTGGTTACCAGCGTCTGCAGAAGCCGGCTCCCTGCTCACTGCACATTCAGTTGTTGCTCTCTCGCTGTCACACACAGCGATGTGTGCTTCACAGTGGGAGAGCAACAACTAAAAAATGGTCCAGGACATTCAGCAACAACCAACGACCTCACAGCAGGGGCCAGGTTGTTGCTGGATGTCACACAAAGCAACATCGCTAGCAAGTTGTGCCTCAGTAGCGATGTTGCTAGTGATGTTGCTTGGTGTGACGGTACCTTTAATCACTGAAGCCTATTTATTTCAGTGTAATTTTGGGCTCGGTTTTTCCTGGAGCAATCAGTAGGAATGGCAGTGGTACTGGTTGCTCCCTTCTCCACATTCAATCCGGGTTTTGATTCCTCACTGAATCAGTGAATTATGTAGATAGGGGCAAAATTGATTGGTAAGTTGGAACGTGCGGGGTTAAAATTTCGCCTCACAACATAGCCTATGACGCTCTCGGGGTCCAGACGTGTGAGTGTGCAAAATTTTGTGGCTGTAGCTGTGACGGTGCAGATGCCAATCCCGGACACACACACACACACACACACACATACATACATACATACATACATACATTCAGCTTTATATATTACATATATACAGTTAGGTCCAGAAATATTTGGACAGTGACACAATTTTCGCGAGTTGGGCTCTGCATGCCCCCACATTGGATTTGAAATGAAACCTCTAAAACAGAATTCAAGTGCAGATTGTAACGTTTAATTTGAAGGTTTGATCAAAAATATCTGATAGAAATTGTAGGAATTGCACACATTTCTTTACAAACACTCCACATTTTAGGAGATCAAAAGTAATTGGACAAATAAACCAAACCCAAACAAAATATTTTTATTTTCAATATTTTGTTGCGAATTCTTTGGAGGCAATCACTGCCTTAAGTCTGGAACCCATGGACATCACCAAACGCTGGGTTTCCTCCTTCTTAATGCTTTGCCAGGCCTTTACAGCCGCAGTCTTCAGGTTTTGCTTGTTTGTGGGTCTTTCCGTCTTAAGTCTGGATTTGAGCAAGTGAAATGCATGCTCAATTGGGTTAAGATCTGGTGATTGACTTGGCCATTGCAGAATGTTCCACTTTTTTGCACTCATGAACTCCTGGGTAGCTTTGGCTGTATGCTTGGGGTCATTGTCCATCTGTACTATGAATGCCATCCGATCAACTTTGCGGCATTTGGCTGAATCTGGGCTGAAAGTATATCCTGGTACACTTCAGAATTCATCCGGCTACTCTTGTCTGCTGTTATGTCATCAATAAACACAAGTGACCCAGTGCCATTAAAAGCCATGTATGCCCATGCCATCACGTTGCCTCCACTATGTTTTACAGAGGATGTGGTGTGCCTTGGATCATGTGCCGTTCCCTTTCTTCTCCAAACTTTTTTCTTCCCATCATTCTGGTACAGGTTGATCTTTGTCTCATCTGTCCATAGAATACTTTTCCAGAACTGAGCTGGCTTCATGAGGTGTTTTTCAGGAAATTTAACTCTGGCCTGTCTATTTTTGGAATTGATGAATGGTTTGCATCTAGATGTGAACCCTTTGTATTTACTTTCATGGAGTCTTCTCTTTACTGTTGACTTAGAGACAGATACACCTACTTCACTGAGAGTGTTCTGGACTTCAGTTGATGTTGTGAACGGGTTCTTCTTCACCAAAGAAAGTATGCGGCGATCATCCACCACTGTTGTCATCCGTGGACGCCCAGGCCTTTTTGAGTTCCCAAGCTCACCAGTCAATTCCTTTTTTCTCAGAATGTACCCGACTGTTGATTTTGCTACTCCAAGCATGTCTGCTATCTCTCTGATGGATTTTTTTCTTTTTTTTCAGCCTCAGGATGTTCTGCTTCACCTCAATTGAGAGTTCCTTAGACCGCATGTTGTCTGGTCACAGCAACAGCTTCCAAATGCAAAACCACACACCTGTAATCAACCCCAGACCTTTTAACTACTTCATTGATTACAGGTTAACGAGGGAGACACCTTCAGAGTTAATTGCAGCCCTTAGAGTCCCTTGTCCAATTACTTTTGGTCCCTTGAAAAAGAGGAGGCTATGCATTACAGAGCTATGATTCCTAAACCCTTTCTCCGATTTGGATGTGAAAACTCTCATATTGCAGCTGGGAGTGTGCACTTTCAGCCCATATTATATATATATAATTGTATTTCTGAACATGTTTTTGTAAACAGCTAAAATAACAAAACTTGTGTCACTGTCCAAATATTTCTGGACCTAACTGTATATATATATATATATATATATATATATATATATATATATGTATATATATATATATATATATATACAGTACAGACAAAAAGTTTGGACACACCTCCTCTCTAGAACAACTATTAAGAGGAGACTTTGTGCAGCAGGCCTTCATAGTAAAATAGCTGCTCGGAAACCACTGCTAAGGACAGGCAACAAGCAGAAGAGACTTGTTTGAGCTAAAGAACACAAAGAATGGACATTAGACCAGTGGAAATCTGTGCTTTGGTCTGATGAGTCCAAAGTTGGATCTTTTGATCCAACCACCGTGTCTTTGTGAAAAGGTGAACGGATGGACTCTACATGCCTGGTTCCCACCGTGAAGCATGGAGGAGGAGGTGTGACGGTGGTGACACTGTTGGGGATTTATTCAAAATTGAAGGCATACTGAACCAGCATGGCTACCACAGCATCTTGCAGCGGCATGCTATTCCATCCGGTTTGCATTTAGTTGGACCATCATTTATTTCTCAACAGGACAATGACCCCAAACGCACCTCCAAGCTGTGTAAGGTCTATTTGACTAAGAAGGAGAGTGATGGGATGCTACGCCAGATTTCTTGGCCTCCACAGTCACCAGACCTGAACCCAATCGAGATGGTTTGGGGGTGAGCTGGACCGCAGAGTGAAGGCAAAAGGGCCAAGAAGTGGTAAGCATTTCTGGGAATTCCTTCAAGACTGTTGGAAAACCATTTCCGATGACTACCTCTTGAAGCTCATCAAGAGAATGCCAAGAGTGTGCAAAGCAGTAATCAAAGCAAAAGGTGGCTACTTTGAAGAACCTAGAATATAAGACATATTTTCAGTTGTTTCACACTTTTTTAAGTATTTCATTTCACATGTTTTCATTCATGCGGGCTTGTTACTGTGGGCTAGGCTGGTTCTCAGTGCCAGCGTTAGAGAGGGCAGACTGGGTCCCAATTCTCTGATGGGCCTCCAGCCTTTCCATCATAAACTGCAGTGATTGCACAGATGCGATGTCTGCAGTTTCTGCTGTTCTAGTAGGACCTGTGGTGACATCACAGTCATGTGACTCACCAAAGGTCCTTGCACTGAGGGAGTCAGGGCCGGCATCAGCACTCGGGTGTGGGTAAATGTTGGGGCCCTGGGACAGCCTGGAGGGCCCACTCGTCAGTCCTGTGGGCCCCGGGCTGAGTTCCGAGGCCGCAATGCTTGGATTGGCAGCCGCACTATCCTGGATGCTGGATAATACGGTTGCTGGCCCTTTAAGCCACATTGGTACCGAGCATTCACTGCTGAATGCTCTGTACTCCTCCTGCATTGAAGTTCATCTGTGGGAGGAGCTACCGCGCGTCTGCTCCAGTTCCCACAGATGAAGAGCCAGCGTCCCCCAGCACACCGAGCACAGTATGTCCTCCTGCACTGTATGGGGTCCCCCTCCACCTGAACAGTAGGTTTTCCCCCCTCCAGATCTGTATGGTGTTCCCCCCTCCTGAGCTGTATGGGCCCCCACTCATAAGCTGTATGTGCCCCTCCCCTCAGCTGTATGGGCCTCCTGAGCTGTATGTGTCCTTCCCCCTCCTAAGCTTTTTGTGTCCCCACTCCTGAGCTGTATGTGCCCTTCCACCCCGAGCTGTATGTGCCCCTCCCCCACCGAGCTGTATGGGTCCCCACTCCTGAGCTGTATGTGCCCCTCCCCCACCGAGCTGTATGGGTCCCCACTCCTGAACTGTATGTGCCCCTCCCCCTGAGCTTTATGGGCCCCCACTCCTGAGCTTTATGTGCCCCTTCCCCCCTGAGCTGTATGTGCCCCTCCCCCCTGAGCTGTATGTCCCCCCTCCACTTCTAGCTGTATGTGCCCCTCTGCCTGAGCTGTTTGTGCTCTCATTCTTGATCTGTATGGGCCCCCATTCCTGAGCTGTATGTTTCACCCCTCCATCTTTATGCCACCCCGTCTTTAGCTGTATGTTCCATCCCCCATGATCTGTATGCCGCCCCTCCTGAGCTGTATGTTCCACCCGTCCCCCCCACCTGTATGGGGTCCCCCCCTCCTGAGCTGTATGTTCCACCACCCTGATCTGTATGGGCCCCCACTCCTGATCTGTATGGGCTCCTTCCCCCCCGAGCTGTATGTGCTCCTTCCCCCCTTAGCTGTATGTGCCCCTCCCCCCTTAGCTGTATGTACCCCTCCCCCCTGAGCTGTATGTGCCCCTCCCCCCTGAGCTGTATGTGCCCCTCCCCCCTGAGCTGTATGTGCCCCTCCCCCCCTGAGCTGTATGTCCCCCCTCCACCCCGAGCTGTATGTGCCCCTCTCCCTGAGCTGTTTGTGCTCCCACTCTTGATCTGTATGGGCCCCCATTCCTGAGCTGTATGTTCCACCCCTCCATCTTTATGCCACCCTGTCTTGAGCTGTATGTTCCATCCCCCATGATCTGTATGCCGCCCCTCCTGAGCTGTATGTTCCACCCTCCCCCCCATCTGTATGGGCTACCCCCTCCTAATCTGTATGTTCCACCCACTCTTCTGTATGGGCCCCCACTCCTGATTTGTATGGACCCCACTCCTGATCTGTATGAGCCCCCACTCCTTTGCTGTCTAGGCCCTCTCAGAGCAGTAGGTGCCCCCCTTGAGCTGTATGGGACCCCCGTAGCCGTATGCGCTGCCACCCCAGAGCCGTATGCGCTGCCACCCCAGAGCTGTATGCGCTGCCACCCCAGAGCCGTATGCGCTGCCACCCCAGAGCCGTATGCGCTGCCACCCCAGAGCCGTATGCGCTGCCACCCTAGAGCCGTATGCGCTGCCACCCCAGAGCCGTATGTGCTCCCACCCCACAGCCGTATGCGCTGCCACCCCAGACCCGTATGCGCTACCACTCCAGAGCCGTATGCGCTACCACCCCAGAGCTCTATGCCACCCACCCCAGTAATGTGTATACCAGACAGAGTTGCATGCTACCCCAATAACATCTATGCCCCTAGTAATATGTACGCACCTCAGTAACATGTATGCCTCCCAGTAATATCTATGCCCCCAGCCCCTCCTGTCATTTATATACTGTAGCTCCCAGCGCCTCCTGTGATGTAAAAACAGCAGTGTCGGTGTGCTCTATCTGCAGCCACGTCTGTTAGTGATGGCTACCAATCAGCGTGGCACAGCCACATGCCTGGGAGGAGCTGGATGGAGACAAGCAAGGGAGGTGAGTGAGGCTGCTGCCAGCTTACCCGTATTAATAATATCTCTAATATGTCTGTGTGTGCATGTATGATGTGTATATTTATGTATGTCAGTGTATATGACTGTGCATAGATATATGTCTTTATATGTATTTTTTGGGAATTTGTCTTTAAATATGTATATGTACGTAGCTGTGTATGTGTATGTGCATGTCTGCATGTGTGAAGCCCCGCAAGTATTGTGTCGGTGCATTACCTTCAGGGACTCCACGCAGCTGGATCTTGTCACAGGTAGGAGATCTTCTATTTAGGATTGTCGTGACGCCACTCTCAGAATTGCGGTCAGTGGAGACCGCCACTGCAGGTTAGGGGTGCCTGGGGCTGATGGTAGGTGCAGTCAGTTGTAGTAGCCTCCTGAGAGTGAGGCATGCCCCAGGGTCCCGTGTAGGTGTGTAGAACCACAAGGCGCAGAATAACTCAACACAAGCCGAATGTCTTTCAGGGGTTTTACTCACTGTTGATGGCAGGGTGAGTAACCCGGGCGTAGCTGGGATGAACCAGGCTGGAACCAGGTGTCCTTCAGGCTGACTGATGAGGGTGGCTACCGACTCGCCTTCCTTAGCCCTTCTGTGGTTTGTGGTAACCCCGACTTTTAGTCCCTATGGGGGTCACCCAGGGAAGTAGCTGCTCCCCTCGTTTGTTTGCCGTTTGCTTGTCGCCTGGACCAGATCACTCCAGCTGCTTGCCTCCTGTGAACTATGGGCCCTAACTGTGGCTACGTGGCTGTGGCTTTTGTGGTGTTGTGGCGTGGGCTTTAAGGGCCCCACACCGGCAGGTTTAGCAAGGAAAGGTGGATCTATCCCCGCACCGGGATCTGCCGCCCGTTTGGGCCTGGTAACTCCCTAGCAGTCTCCTTACTTCCCACTCCGTTGCTCTCTCTTTAGCTGAAGATGGATTTCGGGTAGCACTACTAGGTGACCGTTCTCCCCCGTCGGTAGTCACTGCGCGGACGCTGTTAGACTGCAACAGCTCCAGGGGTCTGCTCTCCCTGGACTCTGCACTAAACCGGCTCACTCGTGGGACCTGCACTGCTGCTCCTGTCTGAGCTTCACTTCCATGCTCCTCACTCCTCCACCCTCTGCTGCAGACTGTTCTCTCCTCCTTTTCTTTTCCCCTTGTGCCTGCCTACGCCACCTAGCAACCAGGCTCTCCACCACACCCCTCAATTGGAGATGGAGGCTCTGCCCCCTCCACTCCTCAAGTGGAGGTGAAGGCTTTGCCCCCTCCTGGGATCCCCAGGGGTCCTCTCAAAGGTACATGTGTGAGACCTGATCACTATGCGCCTGTGTAGTCACACCTCGGTCAGCCTTCTGGATTACCTGTATTGTACTGTCCCCAGCATGGGTGCAGTACTCAGTGGTGCCTGACCAGGTCAGGGGCGCCACATTCCCCCTTAGTTATCACCAGCACGTCCTCGGGCTGCAAGACAACATTTTAAAATGCATAAACATTAAAACATGGTAAAACATTTTAAAACCACCAGGTACCATACATCACCACCCTCCACCCACAAGTCCGTTAACCCACCCTAAACCCTTTCAGGAGGCAGGTCACCGGTTTCTTTTGGTAACCAGGTCTGGGCCATCCACTTCCCCAGACCTTTCCTCCAATCTTCCTCTCCCGTTGGCCGCGCCTTCAGCCACTTCTGGCAGGATGTAGAGGCGGCTTTCATGGGCTGGTGGTTTCAGGGTATACCTGGCCTGATGGAGCCGCGCCTTCAGCCTCTTCTGGCAGGATGTAGAGGCGGCCTCCACAGTTGGTGCTGACCAGGTACCCTCTTTGTGGTGGAGAGCCAGGCCCCATAAACAGGCAGGCTCTCTGGTTGCAGGTGAGCCAAGGCCCCATAAACGGACGTGCTCCTTGGTTGCAGGCGAGCCAAGCCCCTAAACAAGCTGGCTCTGGTGGTGGTACCTCTGGGGTAACTATGTACACTGCGAGAGTTTGTGGCTATAGCCAGTTCATAGCCTTAAGGTTCATGGGTTTCTCACATTAGTTCATGTGGGCACATGCTTAAACTTGTAAACGTTGCAAACTGGTCAAAACTGTAACTTGCTGTACTTCTTTCTTTCTTTACTTAGATTCCTCCTCACCAGGGCTTGGGCCTGTAAGGCTGCGGCACCTGTTGCTTTCTTCATTTCTGTCTTTTCCTTCTTCTTCTGTATCTGTTTCTTTTTCTGTATCTGTTTCTTTTTCTGTATCTGTTTCTTTTTCTGTTGAGACCGCAGGTCCACTGTAGGGATTGCGGGGACATGGGGTAACATCCAGTGCATACCATCCTCTTTCTCCTTGGTGCATGGTGAATTCCACTGAATCTCCTGTCCGTAGGTTCCTTCCTGGATGTCCTCTGGGCAAATGGGCTCTAACGTCTCTTCTGTTAACAAAGATGCCTTCCTTCATACCAGGAGCTACTATGAAGCCATATCCTGATTTCAAGCTGAAGTCTTCTACTACACCACGACAAAGTGGACCTCTGACCTGGGATTTGGCCCTTCTCAAGAACCGTTTCTCCTCCAAGTCTCTGGCCGTCACTTCATCTTTCTTCTCTGGAGATTGCTGTGCAGGGGAAGGGGAAAACTTTGTTCTGCTGCGGCGCCGTGTCTTGCGGGCTGGATTCTGCTGGGTTGCTACTTCACTGCTTGCAGGCTCCCAGGTGAGGTTTCTGGACAAATCTTCCTCTTCATCCCAGCGGGAGTATGGCAACATCTCTGGCTCTGGGCATGGATCCACTGCTGATGGCTCCGGGGTCAGCTCCTCAGCTTCCTGGCCTCCTCTCCCCCTTAGTTCTTCTGAGCACTCCTTTGGTGGCAGCGCTGGGGATGAGTGTTCATCAGCTGGCCCGGGCGGTGGACTTTTTGGCGTGGACATCTCTAGAGTCTTCTGAGGGGTATGTGGAGGGAGCAGATACCGGTCCACCATCTCCTTTGGGAACTGGGCCTCTAGGTCAGCCTTCAGCTTCTGGTATTCGGGGTCCTCCCCCAGCGTAGACTTCCTAGCAGGGACCTCCTTGGACTGGGGAGCGGTGTCTGCTTTGGCCTGGCAGGCCGGGGTAAATGGTGATACAACCTTGTCTTGGCGGGCCGCGCCTGACATGGCGGCGGCCTGGTCTTGGCGGGCCGCGCCTGGCATGGCGGCGGCCTGGATCAGCGTCGCTGTTGCAGCTGGCGTCTTAGCGGGCATCGCTACTATGACCGGTTCTTGGCGGGCCGGGCAGGGCATCGCTGCGGCGGCCTGTATTGGCGTCGCAGCTGCGGTGGGATCTGTGCAGGCTGGGCTGGGCGTCGCTGCAGCGATCTGGGCTTGGCGGGCCGCACCAGACGTGGCTGCGGCCTGGTTCAGCACCTCACTTGCGGCGCGGACGAGCGTCGCTGCTGCGGTGGGGTCTTGGCGGGCCGGGCCTAGCATGGCGGCGGCCTGGGTCAGCGTCACACCTGCGGCGTGGATGAGGGTCGCGGTGGCAGCCGGATCTTTGCGGGCCGGGCAGGGCATCTCTGCGGCGGCCTGGGCTTGGCGGGCCGCACCTGGCGTGGCTGCGGCCTGGTTCAGCGTCGCCGCGCCGGGCGCCTCTTCAGGGACCACGGGCGTGGCAGCAGGGGTCGGGGCATTCGCGCTGGCAGGGGCAACACTGGACTCACCCATCGGTGGCACCATCGGGGTCTGAGTCGTCGCCGCTCGGTCTGGCACTCGTCGCGTGGCTCTCCCCTCGTAGGCCTGAACCGCTGCAGCCATCTCCAGAAGCTCCATGCGTTCCTCTCTGATCTGCTCTACGACCCGGGTCTCCAGTCGGTCGCAGAACTGGGCAAGTTCCCGATACCACCAGGCAGCGGAGCCTGGCTCTGGGTCTCTGCGTTCAGACGCCATTTCCTCTGCGCCTTCTTCTGCACGATTTCCCAGCAGCGGACTCGTCGCTGCCTCCAGTAGCAGGTTCTTCAGTTTCTGCTCTGCCTCTTCCAGCAGCAGGCTTCTGGCTCCCTTTCTGTCCCGACGTCTCTGAACGCCTCCGCTCTCATCACTTGCGAGGTCAGGACTCTGCAGGGGATCTCTGGGTAGCCACACCTCTTCGTGGGCGGTAACTTCTCCCAGCGCGGGCTGCTGTTGTTTTTCAGCGCGCTTTTCATGGTGGCAATATGGCGGCGCTTCCAATTTTCCAAGCAGACCGCCCAGGCACATGGTCACCTGTCTGGACAGGTCTAGTCCTTATCCTGTTCGTGACGCCAGATGTGAAGCCCCGCAAGTATTGTGTCGGTGCATTACCTTCAGGGACTCCACGCAGCTGGATCTTGTCACAGGTAGGAGATCTTCTATTTAGGATTGTCGTGACGCCACTCTCAGAATTGCGGTCAGTGGAGACCGCCACTGCAGGTTAGGGGTGCCTGGGGCTGATGGTAGGTGCAGTCAGTTGTAGTAGCCTCCTGAGAGTGAGGCATGCCCCAGGGTCCCGTGTAGGTGTGTAGAACCACAAGGCGCAGAATAACTCAACACAAGCCGAATGTCTTTCAGGGGTTTTACTCACTGTTGATGGCAGGGTGAGTAACCCGGGCGTAGCTGGGATGAACCAGGCTGGAACCAGGTGTCCTTCAGGCTGACTGATGAGGGTGGCTACCGACTCGCCTTCCTTAGCCCTTCTGTGGTTTGTGGTAACCCCGACTTTTAGTCCCTATGGGGGTCACCCAGGGAAGTAGCTGCTCCCCTCGTTTGTTTGCCGTTTGATTGTCGCCTGGACCAGATCACTCCAGCTGCTTGCCTCCTGTGAACTGTGGGCCCTAACTGTGGCTACGTGGCTGCGGCTTTTGTGGTGTTGTGGCGTGGGCTTTAAGGGCCCCACACCGGCAGGTTTAGCAAGGAAAGGTGGATCTATCCCCGCACCGGGATCTGCCGCCCGTTTGGGCCTGGTAACTCCCTAGCAGTCTCCTTACTTCCCACTCCGTTGCTCTCTCTTTAGCTGAAGATGGATTTCGGGTAGCACTACTAGGTGACCGTTCTCCCCCGTCGGTAGTCACTGCGCGGACGCTGTTAGACTGCAACAGCTCCAGGGGTCTGCTCTCCCTGGACTCTGCACTAAACCGGCTCACTCGTGGGACCTGCACTGCTGCTCCTGTCTGAGCTTCACTTCCATGCTCCTCACTCCTCCACCCTCTGCTGCAGACTGTTCTCTCCTCCTTTTCTTTTCCCCTTGTGCCTGCCTACGCCACCTAGCAACCAGGCTCTCCACCACACCCCTCAATTGGAGATGGAGGCTCTGCCCCCTCCACTCCTCAAGTGGAGGTGAAGGCTTTGCCCCCTCCTGGGATCCCCAGGGGTCCTCTCAAAGGTACATGTGTGAGACCTGATCACTATGCGCCTGTGTAGTCACACCTCGGTCAGCCTTCTGGATTACCTGTATTGTACTGTCCCCAGCATGGGTGCAGTACTCAGTGGTGCCTGACCAGGTCAGGGGCGCCACACATGTGCATAGTGCTCAATGAGACTCTTTCGCCCAGGGCCCACAAAATCCTGGAGCTGGCCCTGTCTGCACTAAATGAGGTGCACACAGGACCTACATATTTCGCCTCTCATATTCAAGTCTTTCAGGAATGCATACATTTGAACACTGCAGTGCCAGGACTGAAGCAGAGGAGTTGCTCAGCACCGCACCGACATCCGTCATCACCGGGGCCGCATGGAAGAAGAAGACGCACAGGCACCAGGTAAGAGCTCCTGTGGAGCCAAACATGACATGAAGAATCAATTTAGATGCAAGGACCGTGGTGGGGGAGGAGTGGTATCACTTTATAAATGACATTATCGGGCAGTGGGGAACAGGATAGGGCAGTGGGGAACAGGATAGGGTAATTTGGGACAGGATGGGGCAATTAGGAAGGAGATTGTGATAGGCGGCATAGTATACTTAGTATAATGAGGAGCGTCTCTTTATGCAGAGCCGTAGTATGGGGAAGATATTATAGAGAGGGCAAGTTTTGGGGGTACATTATGGAAAGGGGCATTTTGTGGGGCTATTTTGGAGGGTGGATATTTTGAACAGGAAGCAATTGGCTCACATTACATTGTGACAACACAGGAGCCCCACATCCAATCACTACCAGCTTCTGTCTCCCCAACTTAGGAATTAACTATAATTTGAGGGAACATAGGGGCCCATGATGGGAGACTTTATCAAATAAAGAAGGCTAGGATGGGAGATATTATTACTATATGGGGCCAGAACAAGGAGCATACATTATTGGTTTCTAGTGGCAAATGGTGAATATAATTACTGTAGGGGCAAATTAGGGGACATTATTACTGCTGTAATATAATTTAATTTTGAGGATACTGTCTTCCATGGGGGGAACAAGAGTCTGACGTGGTGTAGAAATTGGGGGAAAAGTGAGGAATGCGCTCTGGGGGGTATCAGCTATAGGTGACTGTTATTTTCTGCAGAGTCGCGTCATAGGAGGAAGAAGTGATGGTAGTCAGCGCCTGATGAAGAGAAGAAGCGAAGATGAATAACCTCAGCTAGAGACATCACCGGTAAGTCAGTGCATTACATGTTCACACACACTATACACTATATACACAGCTCCTGTGTATAATGTCACTAATTAATGGCACTGGTGATCACTCTATTACCTGTACACTGACACTATATACAGAGCTCTTGTGTATAATGGCACTGATGGTAATATTAATGTTATTAGTATTGTGGTTTTTATTCATGATCATTATTGTAGTATAATTAGTCGGGCACTATGTAGTGGTAATATGTGGTCTGGTCACAGTGTGGGGGTATTTCTTTGTTGTATATGGTATTATTTGGTCATTTATGTGGTCTGGTCATAGTGCTGAGGGAGTTCTCCCTTGTATGTGGTAATATTCGGTCACTATGTGCTCTGATTATGGTGTGGCAGCATTTCTCTCTTGTATGTAGTTGTATTTGGTTACTATGTGGTGGTAATATATTATTGGTCACGGTGTGGCGGTATTTCTCCCTTGTATGTGGTATTATTGGTCTTGGTATAGTGGATTGTGTTGTGTCTGGAGGTCACTTTCTCTCTCTATCAATAAAGGGAATATTATTTCCAGAAAAGATTAAATACTTGAATATTTAACCCCTCCCTGTCCTGTGACTATTACACTGTAGCAAATATGCAAAGTAATCGCCTATTCTAAGGCCTTGTGCCCATGTTGAGTATTTGGTCAGTATTTTACCTCAGTATTTGTAGCCTAATCCAGGAGTGGTAAAATCAGAGAAAAAGTCTAATAGAAACACCTCTGCAGTTTTCACCCACTCCTAGTTTTGGCTTAGAAATACTGATGTAACATACTGACCAAATACTGAATGTGTGAACGTCGCCTAATGATAACTGATAACTCATTCATCTGTGGGAACCGATTGCTGGGACCTGCACCGATCGTGCCACTTTTATCCCCTTCAAAGTGGAGCTCATGTCCCACTCGTCCCCTGATCCATTCATTCAATAAGTGATCACCTACCAAACCTGTGGATCGGTGATCACTTGTTTTCACCAAAGATCCCAGTCAACGCTCCACTTTAATGGGGATAACGACTAAGAGGTATTTGAATATCGCTGTAGGTGGGCCCCTGGAGTCAATTCCTTTGGTGGCCCCAGATACTCCAGTCCGACGCTGTGTATATAATATATATATATATATATATATATATATATATATATATATATATATATATATATATATATATATATATATATGCCAAAAGTGTTAGCACCCCTGCAATTCTGTCAGATAATACTCAGTTTATTCTTGAAAATTATTGCAATCACGAATTCTTTGGTATTATTAACTTCATTTATTTAGCTTGCAATGAAAAAAACACAAAAGAGAATGAAACAAAAATCAAATCAATCATTGATCATTTCACACAAAACTCCAAAAATGGGCCAGACAAAAGTATTGGCACCCTTAGCCTAATACTTGGTTGCACAACCGTTAGCCAAAATAACTCCGAACAACCGCTTCCGGTAACCATCAATGAGTTTCTTACACTGCTCTCCTGGAATTTTAGACCATTCTTCTTTGGCAAACTGCTCCAGGTCCCTGAGATTTGAAGGGTGCCTTCTCCAAACTGCCATTTTGAGATCTCTCCACAGGTGTTCTATGGGATTCAGGTCTGGACTCATTGCTGGCCACTTTAGTACTCTCCAGTGCTTTCTCTCAAACCATTTTCTATTACTTTTTGAAGTGTGTTTTGGGTCATTGTCCCGCTGGAAGACCCATGACCTCTGAGGGAGACCCAGCTTTCTCACACTGGGCCCTACATTATGCTGCAGTTTTTGTTGGTAGTCTTCAGACTTCATAATGTCATGCATTCGGTCAAGCAGTCCAGTGCCAGAGGCAGCAAAGCAACCCCAAAACATTAGGGAACCTCCGCCATGTTTGACTGTAGGGATCGTGTTCTTTTCTTGGAATGCCTCTTTTTTTTTCCTGTAAACTCTATGTTGATGGCTTTTCCCAAAAAGCTCTACTTTTGTCTCATCTGACCAGAGAACATTCTTCCAAAACGTTTTAGGCTTTCTCAGGTAAGTTTTGGCAAACTCCAGCCTGGCTTTTTTATGTCTCGGGGTAAGAAGTGGGGTCTTCCTGGGTATCCTACCATACAGTCACTTTTCATTCAGACGCCGACGTATAGTACGGGTTGACACTGTTGTACCCTCGGACTGCAGGGCAGCTTGAACTTGTTTGGATGTTAGTCAAGGTTCTTTATCCACCATCCGCACAATCTTGCATTGAAATCTCTTGTCAATTTTTCTTTTCCTTCCACATCTAGGGAGGTTAGCCCCAGTGCCATGGGCTTTAAACTTCTTGATGACACTGCGCACCGTAGACACAGGAACTTTCAGGTCTTTGGAGATGGACTTGTAGCCTTGAGATTGCTCATGCTTCCTCACAATTTGGATTCTCAAGTCTTCAGACAGTTCTTTGGTCTTCTTTCTTTTCTCCATGCTCAATGTGGTACACACAAGGACACAGGACTGAGTCAAATTTAATCCATGTCAACTGGCTGCAAGTGTGATTTAGTTATTGCCAACACCTGTTAGGTGCCACAGGTAAGTTACAGGTGCTGTTAATTACACCAATTAGAGAAGCATCACATGATTTTTCAAACAGTGCCAATACTTTTGTCCACCCCCTTTTTTATGTTTGGTGTGGAATTATATCCAATTTGGCTTTATGACAATTTTTTTTATTTTTTTCATTGAAGACAAATTAAATGAAGATAATAATACCAAAGAATTTGTGATTGCAATCATTTTCAAGAATAAACTGAGTATTATCTGACAGAATTTGCAGGGGTGCCAATACTTTTGGCCAGCACTGTATATACTGTATATATACAGTGTATATATATATGTTGCGGCCCCTGGGTCTGTTGCTCCACGTTCCCCTTCTTCCCCTTCTGCTTCTAGTTTGCGTCATTCCAGTCATTTGAGAACTTCTTAGCTTCCTGAGTCTAAGTCCCAATTTTGAGCTACTGAGCATGCTCACGGACTTAGTCATTTCTGAAGCTAGGTGTGTACTCTGTTCTGAGCATGTCTGCGATGTGGCATTACATGATTGGCCGTGGGTGATGTCACAGATGATGCGGGGATCACATGGTCCTCGGCATGTGACGTGACATTACATGATTGGCCGAGGGTGATGTCACTTCTGTCGTTGCTCGTTACTATTGGCTCAGGGTCGTTCCTGTTAATTATCCTCCATCTTGTGGGCGGAGCCAAGTTTATAAAGGGCCCTGGAGCCCACCTCTCAGCGCTCAGTCGTTACATGCGCTTGTGTGGGAGTAGGGGCTCCATGCGAAACTGCATACTATCCCCGCTACCAATCTCTATAGTGGGATCGGGTTAGGCAGGGACCTAGTACCGATTCGGGCGTCGTTGTACCCGCTTCACATGCCTTAGGGGAGTCGGGCTAGGTAGGAACTTCTCCCCCTTCGCTCCTGTTTACTCTCTGCGGATAGCATAGAGCGTTCCCTGGCTCTTTATAGTGCGGTTAGCACACGGGGCTTGGACAGGGACTTGCACTTGAGCCATTTCAGAGAAAGCTATTGCTCTCTGTTATCAGCTGTCATATTACACTTCCTCTATGAGCATAATAGAGGTTAGTTCTTAGGTTTGCCTGTGACCATTAACAGGAGACCTGTGGATTCTCTCCTTTCCTAGGAGCATAGTGTATGCTTTGTTCATTTACTACCTTACTTCTGTGAAGTAAGAGGTATTTCCTATTCGTATGGGGCAGTCGCCCTAACTTATTTATTTGCTAATACATATTAGTTTATGCTAATACGGTACTCAGTGTGAGTTAAACAGGGTGTGTCGTACTAGTCCTTGTGTTGCTGTGAAATAAGTCTCTCCAACTCTCCCTCTTTGTCTGTCTCCCTCCTTCTCTCTCTCTTTCTGTCTCTCTGTCTCTTTGTCTGTCTCTGTCTATCTCTGTCTGCCTATCTCTCTGTCTCTCTCTCTATCTCTCTGTCTCTGTTTCTCTGTCTGTATTTCTCTGTCTGTCTCTCTCTAGCCATCTGTCTCTCTCTCTCTCTTGCTGTCTGCCTCTCTCTCTGTCTCTATCTCTTGTCTGTCTCTCTGTTTCTATCTCTGTCTCTCTGTTTCTGTCTGTCTCTCTCTCTCTGTCTCTGTCTCTTTTTCTGTCTCTGTCTCTGTCTCTCTCCCTGTCTGCCTATCTCTCTGTCTGCCTCTGTTTCTCTGTCTGTTTGTATTTCTCTGTCTCTCTCTATTCCTCTCTTTGTCTCTCTCTTGCTTTCTGCCTCTCTCTCTCTCTTTCTATCTCTAGTCTGTCTCTCTGTTTCTATCTCTGTCTCTGTCTGTCTGTCTCTCTCTCTCTATCCATCTGCCCTGTAGTCCATTGGATCAACTTTCGCTCGCCACCCCATCATCACTGGAAAGCGTTACAATAAATTCATGTCAATAGCACCTTTAGAAACATATTTACTAGAAAATTGCTGACATGTTTAATATTTATTTCTTACACTGTATTGGTTTGCTTAGCATTTAAATTCAACCAGACATAAAATTAAGTACTGATTTTCTCTTCTCGTCCAGCTTCTCTCATGGAAGGTTACGCTGGGAACATATTAATAGGGGGAAATGTATACACAATTTATAGAATATGCTCCTCCCTTCAAAATCCCTGCAATTAATATTTGTTAGTAGAATGACTCTCCACATAACAACCACAACAGTAGAATAAAGCACATAAACAATGTCATTGGTAAATTAACAGGCAGTTTTTGGTTTATTGGCATCCTCCGAACATGCATCCGATCCTATTCCAATCTGTTGGCTGCCAGTATGTCATCAATGCCCATTAAAGTCTCATGATGCCTACAAGCGACCATTCATTTCATTGTATGTATATCATGGTGAACTCTTGTACTGGATATCCGGCTTAGCAATACAAAAAATGCAGCATTTAGCTGTGACCAGCTCAAAGACAATAAGTGTGATTCTAAATGATTGCTGGGACAGAACAGCAGGATTACATTACATGAAGCATAATTTCTTTTAAGTATTCATAGGTCTAAGAGATGAGCATCACTCTTGCCTGCAGCAAGTCAGTTGGGAATCTTTTCCAGAGATGTGTTTGCAAACATTCCTCCAGTCTGAACTTCACCTGACCTAGAAGACCTCCTCAACTCCTTGTTGACCTTCTGCTCTTTGAGACGCCAGCTGCATGCAAGTCATACAAACAGAAAAAAAATCAGAGATTATGTGACTGTTCTATGTGCAATGTCTGCACTATTATACCTATATGCACTAATTTAAATTAAAGCTCACACCAGTATCAGTAATGTACAGTTCCTTGAAAAAGTATTCATAATCCGTGAACTTTTCCATATTGTTTCAGTTCTACACCCACAAAATTCATTGTATTTTAATGGGATTTTATGTCATATGCCAAAGTAGGAAGTATTTGTGAAGCATAATGAAAATGATACATAGATTTCTAAATATTATAAAAATATAAATCTGAAATTCCTGATGTGCATTTGTATCAAATCCTCTGTAGTCTGATATCACTAAATAACCAATGATCAATTGCCTCCAGAAGTCACCTAGTAAATTGATCCCACCTGTATGTAATTTGTTCTCAGTAACTACATCTGTTCTGTGAAGGCCTCAGAGGTTTGTTTGAGAACATTAGCGATCAAACAGCATTATGAAAACGAAGGAACACACATAGCACATACAATCAATAAAATACATTTTAGTTGTTATGGGTGTAACATGAAAAAAATATTAGGAGGGTTCATGGGATATAGTTTGTTTTTCAAGGCATTGTATGATCCATGCTTGAGGTAGAATGCTTACCAACCACTAGTCATCATCTGCTAGTCGTGACCTGCCAAATCGCTCCAGTGTTTTCTGGGCTTCTCAAAGTAAGTCCTTTGAGAACCAGAACAAGGATCACAGACTTTCATTGAGAGCTAGTGACTTAGCTGTGACTTCCGGCCAATCACAGATGCTGTCAAAAGATGTTGGAGAGGGACCAGAGAGACGCCGGGAAGACCAAAAGACTGCAGCTGGTAACTATTTTGCAAGAGGAAACAGACATAAGTGATATAACGCCGAAAGTGAAATAAATAGAAAGCCGGTGTGGTGCTTTTAAATGTAGTAAATTAATTGATCTAATAATGTAAGCCAAGTCTGCCCAATATAGCAACTACATCACAACTTAAAGGAAACCAAACATCAGGTTTTTCGTCTATAAGGTGCAGTCAGTGCAGTACTGGCACTATCATGCACGTTGTGTACATACCATTAGGGGTCAGCTCGGGTGTTTAGGCAGCGATATCCAACTTTATAAAGTTTCAAAATTCGTGCACTTTTTGATTGACGTGTGCACCTCTGCAGATAATGTCCAGGCGGGTTATGCAGGAGTTCCCCGCCCCCCCCACCAGCCTGTTCCTCCCTCTCTCCTGATGTCCGGGCGGGTTATGCACGTGTTCCCCGCCCACCCCCCCCCCCCCCGCTGCCTGTACCTTCCTTTCTCCTTCCCTCTCTCCTAATGTCCGAGCGGGTTATGCACGTGTATCCCTGCCCCCCCCTTCCGCTGCCTATTCCTCCCTCTCTCTGGTTGTATTTAAATTTTCAGTGACATGACGTCGGAGTTGGCGATGATGCAGAATGATGATGTTGGAGATGATGTCTTCAGTGACATGACGTCGGAGTTGGCGCCTGCGCATAGCGCTTATCTCCGGCGTCATGTTTCTGAAGCCCGCAGTACCGTTCAGCCGGGTGCACGAGAGGGCAGCGCATGCGCCCTCGCTTCTTCAGATCCCGTTGTGACCGCAGGAGCGCGCGCGGTTACAACAGGACTTGAGATCAGCTGACAGGAGGACGCGATTGCTACGCTGCCAGCACAGCAGCCGCCTAGGACACCGGGGCTCAAGTGAGGTGAGATCACAATGCTGTGTGTGTGCCCCTGCGTTGACCTGGGCTCACGTTCTGAATGCCAGGTCACCGCAGGAAAGCACTCATAGCTGTGTGTCTGTGCTATGTGTGTGTGCAGTGTGTGTGTGTCTGTGCTATGTGTGTGATTCTGTGCTATGTGCGTGATTCTGTGCAGTGTGTGTTTGTGTGCGCAGTGTGGTGTGTGTGCGCAGTGTGGTGTGTGCGCACACTGTGTGGTGTGTGTGCGCACACTGTGTGGTGTGTGTGCGTGCGCTGTGTGTGGTGTGTGTGTGTGTGCGCACGCTGTGTGTGGTGTGTGTGCGCACGCTGTGTGTGGTGTGTGTGCGCACGCTGTGTGTGGTCTGGGTGTGTGTGTGCATGCTGTGTGTGGTCTGGGTGTGTGTGTGCACGCTGTGTGTGGTGTGTGTGTGCACACTGTGTGTGGTGTGTGTGCGCACGCTGTGTGTGGTGTGTGTGTGTGTGAGCACGCTGTGTGTGGTGTGTGTGCGCATGCTGTGTGTGGTGTGTGTGCGCACGCTGTGTGTGGTGTGTGTGCGCGCACGCTGTGTGCGGTGTGTGCACACGCTGTGTGTGGTGTGTGTGCGCACTCTGTGAGTGGTGTGTGTGTGTGCGCACGCTGTGTGTGGTCTGGGTGTGTGTGCGCACGCTGTGTTTGGTCTGTGTGTGTGTGCGCACACTGTGTGTGGTCTGGGTGTCTGTGCGCACGCTGTGTGTGGTCTGGGTGTGTGTGCGCACGCTGTGTGTGGTGTGTGTGTGCGCACACTGTGTGTGGTGTGTGTGTGTGCGCACACTGTGTGTGGTGTGTGTGTGTGCGCACGCTGTGCGTAGTGTGTGTGTGTGTGTGTGCGCACACTGTGTGTGGTGTGTGTGTGTGCGCTCACGCTGTGTGTGGTGTGTGTGTGTGTGTGTGCGCATGCTGTGTGGTGTGTGTGTGTGTGTGCTCACGCTGTGTGTGGTGTGTGTGTGTGTGTGTGCGCACGCTGTGTGTGGTGTGTGTGCACACGCTGTGTGTGGTGTGTGTGTGTGTGCGCACGGTGTGTGTGTGTGTGCGCTCATGCTGTGTGTGGTGTGTGTGGTGTGTGTGTCCTGAATCCAGGCCTGGCATTACTGGAGTTTCCTCCAGTAGCCAGTCCGACGCTGCACTGAAGTGTGTTGTTTTTTTTTCTTCCAGATGATATTTGATCTGGATTGGACGGTGCGGGACCCTTGACCAAGGATTACTGCGGAGGGGGGTTCTTTATTTCAATAAAGATGGAGTCACTAATTGTGTTGTGTCTTATTTCTAATAAAAATATTTTTCTGTATGTTGTGGGTTTTTTTATCTGTACTAGAAATTCATGGTGGCCATGTCTAATATTGGCGTGACACTATGAATTTCGGGCTAGCTGATAATACACACCTAGCCCTAACCCCATTATTACCCAGTAAGCCACCCGGCTTCAGGGCAGCTGGAAGAGTTGGATACAGCGCCAGAAGATGGCGCTTCTATGAAAGCGCCATTTTCTGGGTGGCTGCGGACTGCAATTCGCAGTGGGGATGCCCACAAAGTTTGGGCACTCTGCATTGCGGATTCCAATCCCCAGCTGCCTAGTTGTACCTGGCTGGACTCAAAAATTGGGCAAAGCCCATGTAATTTTTTTTTTTAATTATTTCATGAAATTCATGAAATAAAAAAAAAAGGGGGGCTTCCCTATATTTTTTAGTTCCCAGCCGGGTACAAATAGGCAGCTGGGGGTTGGGGGCAGCCCGTAGCTGCCTGCTGTACCTGGCTAGCATACAAAAATATGGTGACGGCCACGTCATTTTTTGGGGGGGAGGCAAAAAATCCTGCATACAGTCCTAGATGGAGGATGCTGAGCCTTGTAGTTTGTCAGCTGCTGTCTGCTCTCCTGCATCCACTAGTGGATGGAGTATGCTGAGCCTTGTAGTTCTGCTCCCCCTGCCTCTCCCTCCAGCATACAGTCCTCCATATAGTAATGTGCCCCATATAGTCGTCCGTATAATCTAATGCACCTCACAGTCCTACAAATATTATAAAGCGCACCATAATACTAAGTGTCTGAAAACTACTACATGAGGGCAACAGAACCTATTCCCAAAAAACAAAACAATTAATTATTTTAAAATGTTTGTTTTTTAATTTAAACAAAGGTATTGAAATATTTATTTTTTTATTTCATGAATTTCATGAAATAATTAAAAAAAAAAAATGACATGGGCTTCGCCCAATTTTTGAGTCCAGCCAGGTACAACTAGGCAGCTAGGGATTGGAATCCGCAATGCAGAGTGCCCAAGCTTTCTGGGTACCCCAGATGCGAATTGCAGTCCGCAGCCACCCCAGAAAATGGCGCTTTCATAGGAGCGCCATCTTCTGGTGCTGTATCCAACTCTTCCAGCTGCCTTGATGCCGGGTGGCTCACTGCGTAATAATGGGGTTAGGGCTAGGTGTGTATTATCAGCTAGCCCTAAGCCCGAAATTCATGGTGTCACGCCAATATTAGACATGACCACCATGAATTTCTAGTAAAGATAAAAAAAAACACAACAGAAAAATATTTTTATTAGAAATAAAACACAACACAATTAGTGACTCCATGTTTATTGAAATAAAGAACCCCCCTCCGCAGTAATCCTGGGTCAAGGGTCACGCGCTGTCCAATCCGGATCCAATATCATCTGGAAAAAAAAAAAAACAACACACTTCAGTGCAGCATCGGACTGGCTACCGGCACACACAAACACACACACCACACAGCGTGCGCACACACACACACCACACAGCGTGCGCACACATACACACCACACAGCGTGCACACACACACACACACCACACAGCATGCGCACACACCACAGAGCGTGCGCACACACACCACACACAGCGTGCGCACACACACACACCACACACAGCGTGCGCACACACACACCACACAGCGTGCGCACACACACACCACACAGCGTGCGCACACACACCACACAGCGTGCGCACACACACACACCACACACAGCGTGCGCACACACACACCACACAGGGTGCGCACACACCCCACTGCGCACACACACACTGCACACACACACTGCACACGTACACACACACTGCACACACACTGCACACACACACACATAGCATAGACACACACACACACTGCACACACAGATAGCACAGACACACAGCTGTGAGTGCTTTCCTGCGGTGACCTGGCATTCAGAAGGTGATCCCAGGTCAACGCAGGGGCGCACACACAGCATTGTGAACTCACCTCACCTGAGCCCCGGTGTCCTAGGCGGCTGCTGTGCTGGTAGCGTAGCAATTGCGTCCTCCTGTCAGCTGATCTCCAGTCCTGTTGTAACCGTGCACGCTCCCGCGGTCACAACGGGATCTGAAGAAGCGAGGGCACATGCGCCGCCCTCTCGTGCACCCGGCTGAATGGTACTGCGGGCTTCAGAAACATGGAGATAAGCGCTATGCGCAGGCGCCAACTCCGACGTCATGTCACTGAAGAGGGAAATTTAAATACAACCAGAGAGAGGGAGGAACAGGCAGCGGGGGGGGGGGGGGCGGGGATACACGTGCATAACCCACCTGGACATTAGGAGGGAGGGAGAGAGGGAGGAACAGGCAGTGGGGGGGCGGGGAACACGTGCATAACACGCCCGGACATTAGGAGAGAGGCGCACACGTCAATCAAAAAGTGCACGAATCTTCAAACTTTATAAAGTTGGATTTCACTGCCTAAACACCCGAGCTGCCCACTAATGGTATGTACACAACGTGCATGATAGTGCCAGTACTGCACTGGCTGCACCTTATAGACGAAAAACCTGATGTTTGGTTCCCTTTAACACAAATGAAACATTGTCCTTAAAGGGGAATTCCCAAAAATAACATCTATCCACAGGAAAGGTGGTAAAGCTAAAATCATAGCAGGACCCTCAGCTGAGAACCAGTCTTTTTCCAACACCTATAAATTTTGTTCAGTCCACAAAGATTCTTGCAGTACAGTTTTACAGGGGGTCTCGCGGTCACTTCGATCAAAAAGGGGGGTTATTATAGTGGTGGATGTAGGACGTATTTATACGGGCTGAGCCGTACTAAGTTCGTGACGCCACCCACGGTGTGTGGTGAGGTTGGACACCACCGCTGCAGTTACGGGGCACCCGGGGAGATGTTGTGCAGCAAGTTGTTAACCCCTCCATGGGCAGGGATGGTGGCCCCGGAACCCGTTGGGGTTTGGTGGTGCAGGGAGATGGGCGACCGCAGGGTGCTGGTGTACTCACTATTGAAGGAAACACACGAGTCTCTGGTAAACCAAGGTGATGGTGGTCGGTGCCCGCAGCCGGCTGCGTTCTGGTTCCCCCACCCGGCTGGTGGTCTCTGTCTTTCTCCTGCACCTTTTTAGAATGGTGGACTGCCTGTGCTTGCAACTTCAGGAGTCCGCTCCCGGCTGGATGTGGCCTAAGGAGCCCTTGCCCGCAGACGCTGGCCCGTGGGATCTCTGAGGCCTAGCGGTGGCCTTCTATCTTCCACGGTGGGCTGTTGTCTTCTAATAGGAATAGATAATGTGTCCATCCTTGTCCCCATCCTATAGTAATGTCCCCAGCCTTATCCCCATCTTATCGCAATGTGCCCATCCTGTAGTAATGTGTCCATCCTTGTCCTAATCTTATAGTAATGTTCCCCATCCTTGTCCCCTTGTAGCAATCTCCCAATCCTGTAGTTCTGTCCCCATCCTATAGTTGTCCCATTCTATAGTAATGTGCCCATCCTACAGTAATGTCCCCATCCTATAGTAATGTGCCCACCTTGTCCCCATCCTATAATAATGTCCCCATCCTATAGTAATGTGCCCACCTTGTCCCCATCCTATAGTAATGTCCCCAGCCTTTTTCCCATCCTGTAGTAATGTTCCCATCCAATAGTAATGTGCCTATCTTTGTCCCCATCCTATAGTAAGATCCCTATCCTATAGTAATGTCGCCAACCTTATCCCTATCCTATAGTAATGTTTCCCATCCTTGTCCCCTTGTAGTAATGTCCCTATCCTGTAGTACTGTGCCCATCCTAATCCCCATCCTATAGTAATATGCCAACATTGTCCCCATCCTGTAGTAATGTGCCCACCTTGTCCCCATCCTATAGTAATGTCCCCATCCAATAGTATTGTGCCCATCCTTGTAATGTCCCGATCCTTTAGTAATGTGCCAACCTTGTCCCCATCCTATAGTAATGTCCCTATCCTATAGTAATGTGCCAACTTTGTCCCCATCCTATAGTAATGTCCCCATCCTATAGTAATGTGCCCACCTTGTCCCCATCCTATAGTAATGTCCCCATCCTATAGTAATGTGCCCACCTTGTCCCCATCCTTTAGTAATGTCCCCAGCCTTGTCCCCATCCTATAGTCATGTGCACACCTTGTCCCTATCCTATAGTAATGTGCCCACCTTGTCCTTATTCTATAGTAATGTGCCCACCTTGTCCCTATTCTATAGTAATGTGGTGGCGGCTGAAAAAGGGCAGTGGCTATAACTTACCGATCGCTCTCCTCAGCTTCCACAGATACCGGAGTGAAGCTGAGGGGAGCGGTCTCCGCCCCAGATCCACTGTGATTGGCGAGATAGGTAACAAGGCCGGTCTCTCCAATCAGAGCTGGGGGCGGGTAAAACAGAGGTCACCCAGCTCCAGCCAATGATCAGTGCTATAGCTGCACTGATCATGGCTGGATTTCAATGTTTCAGCCATTTTCAGTGGCTGTGATTGGCTGAGCGGCGTTCGTCAGCCAATCACAGCCTCTGTAGGTCCGGGGAGGAGACACCACCCCTCCTGAGGTCAGGCAGAGGTCCCCTCCTCCCCGAATCTAAGGTATTTGCAAAGCATCCGCAGCCACCGGGGCCATGATTTTGCCATGACGTACTGGGTACGTCATGGGTCCTTAAGTATCAATGAGCCATGACGTACCCAGTACGTCATAGTTCGCTAAGAGGTTAATGTGCCGTCCTTCACATACACACACAAAAAAAAACCCACACCATTCTTCTCACCGTTCCCTCGGCTGCCTCATCTCTGCTTCTTGCTGTCTGCAGGCCCGTGCCCCCGGCGACTATCGCGGCCGGTGCAGGGGCCGCAGGCCTGTCAGTGATTTATGTCAGAGGAATATTTTGCCGGCGCAAAAAATACAAACATCTGACATAAAGAGCAGACAGTGGCTGCGGCCCCTGCACCGGCCGCGATAGTCAATAGGGGTACAGGCCTGAGGGGCCGCACGAAGCAGCCTGAGGGGCCGCACGAAGCAGCCTGAGGGGCCGCGTGTTTGAGACCTCTGTTGTAGAACATTAGATAAGCAACAAATACGAGGGTTACTCACTTCATCTGTGAGAAAGTGAGTTTTGAGCTGCATTCTATAACTTTCATCTTCCAAATTCTCTCATACTGTACTTATTCTGAGAAAGTTATTGCACTGGTCAATTTACATATTTGACTGCCCAGTTTTAAGTGTGTATAGTCCATATGCAAGATTTATTTCCCCATAGCACCATATCCTTAAAACCTTCTACCTTTTCAGCACCACAATCAATGGCATACCACCTATAGCAATAGACAGCATCAGTCTGGCTTGCCGGGGTAGTGAGGAAACCCCCAGTAGAACCTGACCTTGTCTTCAAACTAAGCTGTCTCCGGCAGCCTGCAGGAGACCCCCGCCGAGTGTATTAAAATGACCTGTGACCGCGGCTCCTTAGACCGTCGACACGCCGCTGCAGGTGATGATACTGTATGCAGCAGTCACTAGATTATGATAGCACCAGTAGCACAGCTACAGTAGCTGCCAGCGCTGCAGGGGCAGAACAAAAGCTCCTTCCGACCATGTCTGTCACTGGCATTCACAGACAGATCAGGGCCCCTATGCAAGAACAACATAGGGTCCCTTTGCAGTCCAATAGCCCATAAAAATGCACAATTCTACCTACTTTGGAGATAGAAATGGGCCCTCCAACCTTTTGGGCCCCTGTGCGATGACTGCACGAATGATATGTCAGCTCATGATGTCTGTAAAAACTCACAGACTAATGGCAGAAGATGTAAACTGCCCAAAGCCAAAAAGACTAATGCACTGCCAGGATGCAGCAAAACCTCTATTAAATGGAGACATCACAGGTGCAAAGGAAGATGGTGAAATTGCACACTTGTGGCTTGCATAGGTCACTGTTCACACATGAAGGTACACAGTATCTAGTATGCAGCATTGGTAGATAATATGGCCATAGCACGTAAAGCCCACAATCCACGTCACGGATCCTCATTTTTGTGGGTCCCTACACTAATATATCATATATGTATATACATACCTCCCAACTTTCAAAGAAAGGAAAGAGGGACAAACCGTGCGGCGCGCCATGGCGATTTTTAGGTCACGCCCCTAACCACATCCATTTCACAACTAGTCACGGCCAGAACTACTTCCATCCACACCCATTCAGCACTGCCAATCACATTGTTTTATAAACAATAATTATAAACAGAAAAAATATAAAATATTCTTAATGCAAACTTTGTAGTATTTATTTTAAATTTGAATATTTTAAAACTACAAAATTCTATTCTAAAGCAGATCTGACACCTTAATCTACACTATGTAAAAGCTGTACATCACATATAAGGTCTACTCTATTAGATAAATTATCTTTAATAATGATGTGCTTTTGGTTAACCCCCTTACGACCCCAGTTTGTCCTTGGTAATGTCGGGGTAATTACTGCCAGTTGCTGCGGTGAATCGGTGGTGACCCCCCACACATCTTCTGATTTGAACAACAGAAATGGGGGGCTAACAGGCGCAGGTGGATCCGCAATCCACCCACACCTGCTTTTCACTTAGATCATGCTGTCAAAATGTGACAACGTGATTTAAATGGCCACGCCATTCCCCGCTGCCATCGGAGCCCTGTGACGCAATCACTGGGAGATGATGGTTGCCATGGTAGCTCGGAGTCATGTGATGACTCCTGTTGCTACCCTGACGTATTTCCTGTGAGACCTGACAGAGCGCTGGCACTGACAGGAAAGAAGCATTTCTGCAGATCAGAGCTGTGCAGCCTAGATCACCAGAGGAGAACAAGTGATTAGACTGCTGATCCTTATAGTTCCCTAGAGGGACTAGTAAAATAAATAAAAAAAGTAAAAAAAAAAGTTTTAAAAAATATGATAGAATAAAAAAAACTAAAAGTTCAAATCACACCCATTCTCCCCACTGAAAATAAAACTGTTTAAAAAATACACATTTGGTATCGCCGTGTTCAGAAATACCAGATCAAAATATAAAATCAAATCATCTGATCGGTACGCGGTGTGGCGAGAAAAAAATTCCAAACTCCAAAATTCAGTTTTTTTGGTTGCTGCAAAAATTATTTAAAATGCAATAACAGGCGATCACAACGTAGCAGCTATACAAAAATTGCATCCCTAAAAACTCTTAGGATGCAAAAAATAAGCCATCACTGAGCCCAGATCCTGAAAAACGAGAACGCTATGAGTCTCGGGAAATAGTGCAAAAAGCCCAATTTTTTGAGGGACAAACTTCTGATTTTTTTTAACCTCTTAGATAGTAAAAGTATACATGTTTGTTATCTATGAGCTCGTACTGACCTGAGGCGTCCTAGTGACCTGTCAGCCTCACCATATATTTAACACGGTGAATAAAATATCCCAAAACCAATTGTGCAATTGCACTTTTTTTGCAATTTCACCGCACTTGGATTTTTTTTTCCCGTTTTCCAGTACACTATAAGGTAAACTAATGGTTTCATACAAAAGAACAACTCGTCCCGCAAAAAACAAGCCCCCATATGGCAAAATTGACAGAAAAATAGAAAATTTACGGCTCTTGGAAGGAGAGGAAAAAATGAAAAATCTCCCGGGGTGAAGGGGTTAATAGAAGCAATTAGAGAAGACTTATTGTTCTGCTGTAATCATGGGAAGCGTTTCCATCACCGCTCCACAGTGAGGGCAAATGAAGCTGCAGAATCACCAGCAGGAACAGTCTGTGATCACTCTGAGTCACACACATCAGCGCTGCGCAGAACAGGCAGGTAGATAACAACTACTGGTCTGTGAATTCTTAGCCCCTTAAGAAAACAAAATCCAAAAGTCCTGGACTGATAACCCCAATTAACCAACATCACATTATTTGTGCTATTATTGGGGAGATAATACCTGTCACTTTAAGGCTATGTTCACATTGTGTTTTCGCCAAACATCAATTGCTCCGTCAGGACCTTCTGTGTGAAGCCCTAAAAAAATAGGATTTTAGCACGACCTGTGAAGTGGCTATTGATTTTAATAAGGCAGACCCAGGACCTAGCAGAGCTGAACTGGTTGGGGAGCCAGGACGAAGCAGAGCTGAACTGGTTGTGTGGCTCCCTGGACTAGCCAGGTCGTCACAGATAACACACCAACACCCCCACCCCCATTAGACAGGGACACCAGCCAAACACAAAACCCTTGTTGCCTCCCTCCAGTGTCTGATGTCCACACCAGGTGGGGCGGAGCCAAGCGGTTGGCCCCACCCACCGAGGAGTTCACAGGCCTGGAGGCGGGAAAAGTGTCAGGACAGTTTAGGAGTTGAGGAGTTTAGTCTAGGAGGTGAAAGTGAGAATGGTAAACACTTGGGTGTCTGGGTTTGTGGCCCAGGCACTGACAGCAAGGTTGGCAGACGGTGGTGGCCATCTGAAGGAGTGGTGAAGCAATGTAGGACCGGGGTGTAGGACCGAGCGAAGTGAAGCCAGCACACACAGGCAGGGCCATCGGCCATCGGACCCCGACCAGGCTTGGAGCCGCCGACAATAGTCAAATCCGAATGTGACCGGAACCCCAGGGGTTTCCTAACAACCAAAGACCCGATAGAAGGCAACCGACCACACCGTGAGGGTATACAGCTACCGCCTAAGGCTAGAGACCCAAGGGCCAGCGCCTGTGGGCAAACGGGCTCCTCTGGCATCCATACACCGGGAAGCGGACTACCGTTGGGGATCCATAGTAGTCAAACGAGAACATCAAGGAGCAGGAAAAGACAGCCGCCATCACCTTTACGGGGAGAGAGACACTGCAGCCGGCTGCGGGACCCATCCATCCAGCCGTTTGGTTTACCGAGGACTTTGTGCATCTCTTACTGAATGAGTACACCCGTGCCATCCGGCACCGCGCCGCGCTGTCCCTGCGACCCTGCACCTCACCAACCCAGCCTCCCCGTCACATCATCGGGCCCCGGGACCACCGACCCCTACCCACGGAGGGGGAAAACAACATCCCAGCTGCTCCCTACCATCGCTCCCGGGATCCCCGTCACCACCAGCAGTGGTGCCCATCTTCACCACGACCCGTGGGTGGGGTCACGGACTAAATCCCCCAAACCAACCACCCCTTTCACTCACGGGCGAGGAGCGCCGCTCGAGTCCCCGGATCCGGCCCACCGCTCGAGCCACCGAGTAGCAGCAGCCGCACCAGCGCCGGACCTGAGCGTTAGCGAGCGCGCAGCAGCGGCGGCGTCCTCCCCGCCCGTGACAGTTGGACAGCCAGGACCCAGCAGAGCTGAACTGGTTGGGGAGCCAGGACGAAGCAGAGCTGAACTGGTTGGACAGCCAGGACCCAGCAGAGCTGAACTGGTTGGACAGCCAGTATGGAGCAGAGTGGAAGTGGTTGGGCAGCCAGTATGGAGCAGAACGTCACTGGCTAGTGAGCCAGGATCTAGCAGAGCGGAACTGATTGGGCAGCCAGGATCCAGCAGAGCAGAACTGGTTGGCCAGCCAGGATCCAGCAGAGCTAAACGGTTGGGCAGCCAGGAACAATAATAGGTAACGTGGTTCATATGGCCAGCGCTTGTGCATAACGGTGGAGGCAGAGGAAAAAGCGCGGGCACGAGATTATGGGCCGGTACTTGGATGACGCTGCTGATGACAATCACAGCGCCGCCCATAATCTCGCGCCTGCACAATCACCTCAATAGCGTTCACACTTTCCTCAAAAGCGTTCACACTTTGCACAGTGCTCAGTCCCGCGAGTGCCACTGGGCATGTGCGAGACCTCGGGAGGACAGTTACATGAGGAGGGCGTCCTCATGTATGGAAATGAGCAATGGGGGACGGCGTACCGCTGCAGGGGTGCAAATAACGGATGCCAGACAGCCCGCCCCTGTGACCATAAAAAAAATTTGCATACAAAAAGGTAAGACTTTATAAAGTATTTTTTTAGTTCTCAAAGGGGGCACAATAACAACAGGAACCTTTCTAGAATGCAGCCCAGGAGCTGCAGAGGGGAATCTTTTAGGTTTATTGCAAAATTTCTGTTGACAGGTTCCCATTTTAACTGGTAAGGCAACCAGGATAAAGCAGAGCTGAACCTGTTGGGTAGCTAGGACCCAGCAGCTCCACAGGCAGGAGACCATGTGATCGGTAAGCTAATAGAAGTCTGGCAGATGTAACTCTACATAGGTTATTACTGGCCAGTGCTATCTGCAGGAGAGATAAGTGCTGATTGCACGGTATTCTCCTCAGCTTCCTGATTCTCCGTGTGTCTCCAGCAGTGAGAAGCCACACACGGGGAATCAGAGAGACAGAGAAAACAGCTGCAGAGAAGCGCACAGGCTCCGGGGCTGGGGATGTCGGCTCTGCTGCAGGGGGGGGGGTCGCCTCTGCTGCAGGGGGAGATTCATACCTCAGCGGCAGTCACAGGAGTTTCAAGGTGCGCGCTCGACTCTATAATGAATAGAAGGGAGAAACAGCGAGGCGGGGCTACAGTGTGTGGGCGGAGCCACGGGATCATAGCTCATGGGCGGGACTCGGGATCAAAGGCTCAAAAGCGGGAGAGTCCCGCTGTATCCGGGACGGTTGGGAGGTATGTATATACATAAAAAACACCAAACAAAGGCATAAAAATCCTCCAGAAATTAAGCAAAAACTCACAGACTAATGGCAGAAGATGTAAACTGCCCAAGGCCAAAAAGACTAATGCACTGCCAGGATGCAGCATATCCTCCATTAAATGGAGACATCACAGGCTGCATACCAGATACTGTGTACCTGCATGTGTGAACAGTGACCTATGCAAGCCACAAGTGTGCAATTTTACCATCTCCCTTTGCACCATTTAATGGAGGTCTTGCTGCAACCTGGCAGTGCATTAGCCTTTTTGGCCTTGGGCAGTTTACATCTTCTGCCATTAGTCTGTGAGTTTTTCCATGATGTCTGTAGCGGCAGCTTTATGTTCCTGCAGAAGTCACAGAGTTGTAAAGGGTTAAGTCTGTATTCATCTCTGAAACATGGACAGTGAAGCATTGTTAATTCAGAGCAGGATGTTTCATGGAGTTTGTTTTATTCAATTGATATGTCACACAGAGTGAGAAATGGAGAAGGTCAGGAAGTTGAACAGTGTGGCTGGGCTCTGCCTTGATGAGCAGTTAATGTGTAATTTATAATGCCTGATTTGTATCTTTTGTGTCAATTGGGTTGGTTCAAACTCATTCCACGTGTACTGTGCTGCACTTTGTTGTGGCAAATCAGTACTAATATAAACATGCAATGTGTTAGCTCAAATTAAGACAACTCTTATAGATCTGTAACAATTAACACAATCCTGCTGTCAAAAGTATTAGGATTGCAGATTGTTTGCAGAAATTTCAGTGACTGTAAACCTGTTCAATACATCTAGGACTGAGTCCACATATGGCCGGTACTAACTCATCATATCCATCTGATGTTTAACGAAACTGATGGAAGAACTAATCTTGATACTTTCAATTGGAACGCTTCTATCTGTTTGGCACATCAGTTTTTGCGCCATACAGGTGCACGCGCTGATAAAGATGGCTTAATCATCACGTTTCATGTACCTTTATGATCTGGCCCCTGACCAGAACCTGAATGTAAATTATAAGGAAAAAACTGATGGAAATCTGTTGATCCATTGTTAAAAAAAAAAAAAAAAAGCTGAGCTTGATGCAGTGGATATATATCAATTCACCCTTTTAATTTCTGCAGCTTGGCCATTTATTTCTACAAGCCACATTTAGAGGTATGAACCACTCACAGAAATTTCTATAGCAAATATGCTATGTGTCACCATTCCCTTAAAGGCAGGTTTTTGACTCTTCATCTGAGATCAGCATGATGTAGGCAAAGAGATTCTGAAACTAAAGGGGGCTTTACACGCTGCGACATCGCTAGCGATATATCGTCGGGGTCACAGTGTTTGTGACGCACATAAGGCGTCGTTAGCGACATCGGAGCATGTAACACTTCTAAGCGACCTAAAACGATCGCAAAAGAGGTAAAAATCGTTGGTATTGGAGAGGTCGATCCGACACAAAAAAATCGTTGACAGGTGAGTAGCGATGTTGTTCGTTGTTCCTGTGGCAGCACACATTGCTATGTGTAACACCGCAGGAACAAGGAAACTCACCATACCTGCGTCCACCGGCAATGAGGAAGGAAGTAGGTGGGCGGGATGTTACGTCCCACTTATCTCCGCCCCTCCTTTGCTATTGGGCGGCCGCTTAGTGACATCGCTTTGACGCTGAACAAACTGCCCCCTTAGAAAGGAGGCGGTTCGCCGGTCACAGTGACGTAGCTAGGCAGGTAAGTAGTGTGATGGGTGTAAGCGATGTTGTGCGCCACGGGCAGCGATTTGCTCGTGTCGCACAACTGACGGGGGCGGGTACCGATATCGCAGCGTGTAAAGTACCCTTAACCATGTTTAACTTAGATTACTGTGTGCAGCCATTCTGAATTTATTAAAGAATTGAGTTTAGCAGAGCTGGGAACTTTCACTGCCCATGCCTGGCTCTCAATAGAGATTGACACCTCACAGTCAATGCACAATCTCAATCACAGCAGGGGACGTGTCTGACTGCCCTGCACAAGTGGAGGAGTTGGACCAAAGTTAATCACAGAGCAATAAACCCATTAGTTTAGATAAACAATAGCTGACACACAGATAAGAGAAGCACAGTTGTATTTTCTTTTTTAACCCTTGCAGCATGCTGTTCTCAGCTTACATTGCAAAATCCTGGTGACAGATTCCCTTCAAATAAACTTTATAACTTATTTAAAAACATGCCACTATGTACAGAGTTTCAGAGATCTCTGGTTTCAATAACCACGACTTCAATTTTCCAGGGAATTTTCAGCTAAAACAGACATAAGCAAAAACATAAGATTTTCAAATTACAAGGTACGATTTAGGCTGTGTCCACTTTCCGTTTCCACCTGCTTTTCAGGTGCTTTTTAGGTCCGTTTTGAACTGCAGCGTTTTCATGCCAAAAGGCATGCGTTTTGATTTTTCAGCAAAGTCTATGGAAAATGTGAATTTCTTGTCCCCACTTTGCATTTCCAAACGCTGCATTTAATTTGTATAATTTTGGGCAAAAACCATGTGTCCAAAGAAGCAGCATGTCAATTGTTTTTGCCATTTTGGCTGCGTTCTACACCCATTGAAATCAATGAATTGTAGTAAATCGCTGCCAAAATGTTAAGCAGTGCGCTTGCATTGCATTATTATTGCGATCCACATGTTTTAATTTAACATAACAAAGGCAGGTCTTTCGTCTTTCTCTGTCTGTCGGTCGGTCTGTCTCTCTCTCTCTCTCTCTATGTCTCTATCTCTTTCTCTGTCTATGTCGATCTCTCCCTCCCACCCCCTCTCTCATACTTACCGATCCACGATCACCGGTGCTGTGCAGCACGGCGTTCACACTGTGGCGGCTTCTTCTCTTTTGAAGATGCCGGCCGCTCATTAATCCATCACATATTCCCTGCTTCCCCTGCC
This sequence comes from Anomaloglossus baeobatrachus, assembly GCF_048569485.1. Classification (NCBI taxonomy): domain Eukaryota; kingdom Metazoa; phylum Chordata; class Amphibia; order Anura; family Aromobatidae; genus Anomaloglossus; species Anomaloglossus baeobatrachus. The sequence goes on along the minus strand of NC_134353.1, from coordinate 714,508,034 downwards.
CACTGGCGCCTATGATTGGTTGCAGTCTGACACACCCCCACGCTGAGTGACAGCTGTCTCACTGTAACCAATCACAGCCGCCAGTGGGCGTGTCTATATCGAGCAGTGAAAAAAAAAAAAATAAATGAAAAAAAAACGACGTGCGCCCCCCCCCCCCCCCATTTGGATACCAGCCGGGTAAAGCCACACGACTGAAGGCTGGTATTCTCAGGATGGGGAGCTCTACGTTATGGGGAGCTCCCCAGCCTAACAATATCATCCAGCAGCTGCCTGGAACTGCCGCATCCATTAGATGCGACAGTCCCGGGACTTTACCAGCTCATCCCGAATTGCCCTGGTGCAGTGGCAAACGGGGTAATAAGGAGTTAATGGCAGCAGCCCATAGCTGCCACTAAATCCTAGGTTAATCATGGCAGGCGTCTCCCCGAGATACCTTCCATGATGAACCTGTAAGTTAAAGAAAATAAACACACACATCCAAAAAATCCTTTATTTGTAATGAAAGACAAAAACACACCCTCTTTCACCACTTTATTAATACCACAAAAACACCTCCAGGTCCGACGTAATCTACGCAAGATCCCACGACGCTTCCAGCTCTGCTACATCGGAAGCTGACAGGAGCGGCAGTAGAACACCATCGCTCCTGTCAGCTCCATGCAGCAACTGTAGTGAGTCGCGCGATCAGCTGTGCTGTCACTGAGGTTACTCGCGGCCACCGCTCTCCGGTGGAGGACTGCAGCTGTGGCCGCGAGTAACCTGAGTGAAAGCACAGCTGATCGTGTGGCTCACTGCAGTCACTCTGGGGATTTGCGATCCTTCACGCAAAGTGAGTCCTTCCCGTGTGACTGCAAATCAAGCCGCGGCACACGCACAGAGCCGCGCGATCACAATGATGTCGGGTGAAGTTCATCCGAGTTCATTCTGATCGCGCAGCACTGTCCCGCAGCCAGCCATGACAGTGACAGTGCGGTCCCACTCGGCTCTGCTGCAAGTCTATGGGGATGCTGCAGAGCCGAGTGGGTGCGTACTGAGAAAAATGTGAGTTCTGGATGCTTTCTCTGCCATAGACAGAGTGGGAAAAGCATTCAGAATGCACATTTTTCTCAGTACGCACCCACTCTGCTCTGCAGCATTCCCATAGACTTGCAGCAAAGCCGAGTGGGACCACACGAATTCTGCAGAAATGTCCGCACTTTGCATTCTGCCGAATGCGTCTCAGAACGCAGCTTTTTCGACTGCGTTCTGAGACGCACACGCAGTGACTTATACGCTGCGGAATTGAACTGAAAAGTGCGGACACAGCCTAAAGGCTGCTTTACACGGTACGACCGATTGTGCAATTTCACAATCGATCGTACCCGCCCCCATCCTTTTTGCATCACGGGCAAATGGCTGCTCGTGTCGCACAAAGTCAGTAACCCCCATCACACGTACTTATCTCTCGTGCGACCACGCTGTGGGCGGCGAACGTCCACTTCCTGGAGTGGGAGGGACGTTCGGCGTCACAGCGACGTCACACGGCCGCCGGCCAATGGAAGCGGAGGGGCGGAGATGAGCGGGACTTACACATCCCGCCCACCTCCTTCCTTCACATAGCCGGCGGCGGCCGCGTGACGCAGGTGAGCTGCTGTTCATCGTTCCCGGGGTGTCACACGGAGCGACGTGTGCTACCCCGGAAACGATGAACAACTAAATTAAACGATATTATGGAACCTAGCGAGCAGTACACGACTCACGATTTGTGAGCGATACTGCGTCGCTAGGAGGTGTCACACAGGCCGGCATCGCCAGCGATGCCGGATGTGCGTCACAAAAATTTGTTGCTTCTTTGAAAAGCAGAGTTTTTGCCCAAATTTCTGCCACAAAAAGGCAGCATTTTGAACAGCATAGTGCGGACAAGAAACCCAAATTCCCATAGACTATGCTTGAAAAGCAGAACACATCCATTTTGGCATTAAACACTGCAGTTGAAAAAGCAGCGAAAAAGCAGGTAAAAAGCAAAGTGCGCACATAGCCTTAAGGCCCCGTCACACTAAGCAACATCGCTAGCAACATCGCTGGTAACGAACAACTTTTGTGACGTTGCTAGCGATGTTGCTGTGTGTGACATTCAGCAACAACCTGGCCCCTGCTGTGAGGTCGTTGGTTGTTGCTGAATGTCCTGGGCCATTTTTTAGTTGTTGCTGTCCTGCTGTGAAGCACAGATCGCTGTGTGTGACAGCTAGACAGCAACAACTAATGTGCAGTGAGCAGGGAGCCGGCTTCTGCGGAGGCTGGTAACTAATGTAAACATCGGGTAACCAAGAAGCCCTGTCCTTGGTTACCCGATATTTACCTTTGATACCAGCCTCCTCCGCTCTCACTGCCTGTGCTGCCGGCTCCTGCTCTGTGCACATGTAGCTGCAGCACACATCAGGTAATTAACCCGATGTGTGCTGTAACTAGGAGAGCAAGGAGCCAGCACTAAGCATTGTGCGCTGCTCCCTGCTCTGTGCACATTTAGCTGCAGCACACATCAGGCAATTAACCCGATGTGTGCTGTAACTAGGAGAGCAAGGAGCCAGCGCTCAGTGTGCGCTGCTCCCTGCTCTGTGCACATTTAGCTGCAGCACACATCGGGTTAATTAACCTGATGTGTGCTGTAACTAGGAGACTGGGGGCTGGTCACTGGTTGCTGGTGAGCTCACCAGCAACTCGTGTAGCGACGCTCCAGCGATCCCTGCCAGGTCAGGTTGCTGGTGGGATCGCTGGAGCGTCGCAGTGTGACATCTCACCAGCAACCTCCTAGCAACTTACCAGCGATCCCTATCGTTGTTGGGATCGCTGGTAAGTTGCTTAGTGTGACTGGACCTTTACAGTTGTGTGGATAGCATAGAAAATCTATCCTAGGTTCTTCAGGATAATGACTGACAATTCTCAGCAATTAGGCAAACATAGTTACATACAGTAATCACCTTTTAGCTGACAGTGTAATCACTACACATTATGCAGTAATCAAAAACAAAAAAAGAAACAATGGAAAAGTGCTCAAAAGGCTCAATTTCCAGCTATTAAGCTTTTTAATCTTCAGTTGCACAACTAAAACTTGGATAAAATGCTGCACATTTATTTACACTGATTTGAAATTTCTCAAATGCTCATTTATTTTTATGATTTTGGATGTAGTGAATTAATCATGAGGGACAATTAAACCTTTGGGAAATTTGTCAGAATTTTGCACTGATTAACAAATTTACTAAAAACTTTCAAAACACTTAAATAGTGAATTGTTTTTCTTTTTTTTCTTTGAAGATTTTCAATTTCCCAACTTCAAGGGATTATCCGAAACTAACATTGATTTTAATCCTAAATGTCTATTTACTTAATGTAGTAATCTTATCGCTTTTCTAATGTACTTAAGAAATCCCTACAGTTCCCTCTCTGCCCTAAGTGCTTTATTTTTTTTTTCCTAGTAATATGGAGGAGAGAAAACTCCAGCGAACAGGCAAGGAATAGTCATAAAATTAACTTTTAATCCATTATGAAAAATTCCAGGAAGCATTGCTTCCCTTGCTGGATTTCTGCTCAGTGCGCATGACCCCGGAGTTTAGGTCATGCGCAATATGAAGCTGGGTGTACGTGTCCTGGCTTCAAACTGAAGTAGTGCGCATGACTGAAAGTCCGGGATCATGCACACCGAGCCAAAATCAGGCGTCTGACGCGCTGGCAGTGGAGAGGTGAGTGAGATATTCCTCTGACGCTGCACATTCATTAGCATGATAGCACACCCACAGGGGCGTACTAACATGCTAATGGAGTCGACTAGCAAGAGAAGTAACTGTCATGCCTCCATAGAAATACATATGTGATATAGTTGCCTTGTGATCAAATTAAGTTTTAGTAATTGACAGTGATACTGTCCAGTGAACTTATCCAACATCACCATCTGTTGACAATGTTTTCTTACTGCAGCTTGTTTATCTAATGTTTTATTGGTTACTGTGCAATGAAAATTGTCCCACCAAGGCTTATGTAGTTTCCCATCAGACCTTGCATGTGCTCTGCCCCCTTCTTCTTCTGCAGCCATTTTAGTTACAAGGACACAGATATTCTGCATGCTGATCATCTCACCAGATCTCAGCTCTTTTGTTTGCCTCTACATAGTACAGTCGGTGAGTTATGATCTCCTGGCTAGGGCCTCTCCAATTGTATAATGTACTAGCTGTACTACCCGGCTTCACCCGGGTTAATAACTGCTGTTAACAAAATAGAATGTATTAACATTCCCGGGATAGAATGTATAAATAAAATATATTAACGCCCGGGATAGTAACTGTCTCTCTGTTTCTCTCCCACTCTCTGTCTGTCTCCCCCCTCTGTATGTATCTCTCTGTCTCTCTCGCTATCTCTTTGTCTGTCTGTCTCTTTTCCTGTTCTGGCTGCACTGTGGCTCCCAGCTCCATTCGCTTTAATGGAGGCAGGTTTTTTGGTGAATAACTGTAAAGCGCGGGGTTAAAATTTCCCCTCAAAACATAGCCGATGGCGCTCTCGGGGTCCAGAAGTGTGAGTGTGCAAAATTTTGTGGCTGTAGCTGCGACGGTGCAGATGCCAATCCCGGACATACACACATACACACATACACACACACACACACACACATACACACATTCAGCTTTATATATTAGATTTGCTCCGTTCTGCATGTTAATCCTGTCATTATAGATATTGTGTATTAGCAATGTAGTGCATTACACCACATGTCTTATATCAAATGGAATGCTATGTAACTCAGATATGTTGTATGTTGTACTTAGGCGGGCTTTACACATTGCGACATCGGTAACGATATATCGTCGTGGTCACGTCATTAGTGACGCTCATCTGGCGCCGTTACCGACATCGCAGCGGGTAAACCCTAGGAGCGACGATCACCGATCGCAAAAATGTCAAAAATCATTGATCGGAGACACGTCGCTCCTTTTCATAATATCGCTGCTGCTGCCGGTACGATGTTGTTTGTCGTTCCTGCAGCACCACACATCGCTGTGTGTGACACTGCAGGAACGACAAACATCTCCTTACCTGCCTCCACCGACAATGCGGAAGGAAGGAGGTGGGCGGGATGTTACGTCCTGTTCATCTCCGCCTCTCCACTTCTATTGGCCGGACGCTTAGTGACATCGCGATGACGTCGCTGTGACGCCGAACGCACCACCCCCTTGAAGGAGATATGGTTCAGCGGTCACAGCGACGTCGCCGACCAGGTATGTGCGTATGAAGCTGCCATAGCGATAATGTTCGCTACGGCAGCAATCACCACATATCGCATGTGCGACGGAGGCGGGTGCTATTGCGCTCGACATCGCTAGCAATTGCTAGCGATGTCGCAGCGTGTAAAGCCCGCCTTAGTATTTTCATTTATTTTTTGTAGTTTTACAGTGATTCCATCAATAAAAGTTGTAAAGGACCCCCAGCGTCCGAGTCAATGCATCGATGGGAAAGAGTTTAGCTGTCTGTCAACTCGTTCTTCTAAAGCACAGTGTGATTGTGCCTGAACAGCAATGCCCTTGGGACTAGTCCCCGAACTCATTAGCATACGATAAAAGAGCTTTAGAAATACTTTTTCTGAAGATCCCTTTATCTATGCTAGTGTATACAGGGACTGTTAGGCAGGGATTAGCAATATGCACTCAGAAATGCTTGTGGTTGACAGGTTCCCTTTAATAAGCTTATTCTAAGTAGTGATTTTCTACATACTATGTATTCAACACTGAAATCCAACTCACAGCTCAAAGTGAAAATATACTGTTAATAATGTACAATTATATTTAAATACAGCTCCAAACTGTGTTGTTTATTGCTATGTACACAGTGTGTGAAATATGTGCCTGGTCACAGATGATATATTGCATAGATAGATAAAGCCCCTTGTGCATGTATTCCATTACATCTGGATGAATGAGCTGAACAGTTTTAAGACTTTACTAGACACTTCTACACATGTGTTTTCTAGATCTTGACATTGATGAATTCAAAGGAAAGAATCTGTCTTGAGGCAAGTAGATTAATGGCAAAGCCTACTCTATAATGTACTTTGACATGATGGTCACAAGATAATGCAAACTCTAATTCATAAATGCATACCTCCAGTTCTAGATGTAGTGTGCAGGTCGTCCCGCAGTGACCAGAGTTTATTTGTTAAATGACAACCTCACAATCAGGAGCAGATGAATAGTTTTGCAATAATAGCCCTGCTTGGCCAAGCCTACTGAACAAACTAAATCTGTCACTCCGATGGAAAGTACTGACAGACAAATTTATTACCTTTCATGCATCCAAACAGCAACTCAATTTCCATTACTCCCACCGGCAGCATTGCTGACAGCCCAATACAATGCCGCGCCTGGAAGGTAAAGCTAAAACATTGCTAACACTTTCATTGCCGTTACTGATCATATCAAGTTTTAGTTGTAGATTTCGATACGGTCTGGGAATTAAGTCCCATTATAATGTTAACATCTTCAAGCGTATTAGCACTTTAAGACTTATTTTGTAGCATATAGTATGCTTATCATTCAAGTATGGCCTAAACAAGATTTCTTTAGCACCTTGACGTACTCTTTGAAAATTGACAAAAAACATAGGATTAATATGTAAGAAATGCTAGATCTTTTATTTTCGAAATGATATGAAATTAATTTTCATGCCACAGTTATCTTGACAATGTCACATAAAGAGTTTCTTCCTCTTCGCTTGATTTAAGACAGATGTTGACATGTCTGTAGAAATTAATAAGACCACATTTTATAAGGCCTGGTATATTGCTAAGAGGGTTCATTCACAACCCCTTGTCTTTAGAGATGAATGGATTGATCCACAGAGTGTTGAGTTTAAGTCAAATTTCCTGATATTTTTTAGTTCAACACAAATTTCAAAACTTTGAGATTCGATTCGTGGTCTGCAAAAAAACCTTGCCAGGTACCATTTTCCACATTGCTGAAAAAATCAGAGAGTGGGCTAATGTCTTTTTGTGTGGCTGTGTGGACTTAAGCCTGCTTTACACGGTACGACCGATTGTGCGATTTCACAATCGATCGTACCCGCCCCCGTCCTTTTTGCGTCACGGGCAAATCGCTGCCCGTGTCGCACAAAGTTAGTAAACCCCGTCACACATACTTACCTCTCGTGCGACCTCGCTATGGGCGGCGAACATCCACTTCCTGGAGTGGGAGGGACGTTCGGCGTCACAGCGACGTCACACGGGCGCCGGCCAATAGAAGCGGAGGGGCGGAGATGAGCGGGACGTAAACATCCCGCCCACCTCCTTCCTTCCACATAGAGACGGCGGCGGCCGCGGGAGGCAGGTGAGCTGCTCATCGTTCCCGTGGTGTCACACGGAGCGACGTGTGCTACCACGGAAACGATGAACAACTAAAGTAAACGATATTATGGAACCTAACGAGCAGTACCCGACTCACGATTTGTGAGCGATACTGCGTCGCTAGGAGGTGTCACACAGGCCGGCATCGCCAGCGATGCCGGATGTGCGTCACAAAAACCGTGACCCCGACGATCTATCGCACGATAGATTGCCTGGTGTAAAGCAGCCTTTACCCATAATGCCCTTCAGCTATGACATCTGTGATTAACATATCTTGTATAGTGGTGGTCAGTATCTGGGCCATCACAGATCAGTGGTTCCCTGTGGGGCAAAGTTTATACAGCATTGTCACTGGATAAATCTCTCCCTTTTGCAGAGTGTAAAGCTGGGTTCACACATAGCGACAGCGACAACGACGTCACTGTTACGTCACCATTTTATGTGACGCAACAGCGACCTTGTAAGTCGCTGTTATGATCGCTGCTTAGCTGTCAAACACAGCAGAAGCAGCAGTGATCATAACGACACGCGTCGCTGTGCTACATGTGCAGGGAGCCGCGCACACTGCTTAGTGCTGGCTCCCTGCACTCCTAGCTACAGTACACATTGGGTTAATTACCCGATGTGTACTGCAGCTACATGTGCAGGGAGCCGCGCACACCGCTTAGCGCTGGCTCCCCTGCACTCCTAGCTACAGTACACATCGGGTTAATTACCCGATGTGTACTGCAGCTACATGTGCAGAGAGCAGGGAGCCGGCACTGGCAGCGAGAGCGGCGGATGCTGGCAATGAAGGTAAATATCGGGTAACCAGGGAAAGGTCTTCCCTTGGTTACCCGATGTTTACCCTGGTTACAGCTTACCGCAGCTGCCAGACGCCGGCTCCTGCTCCCTGCTCGCTTCATTTTGTCGCTCTCTCACTGTCACACACAGCGATGTGTGCGTCACAGCGGGAGAGTGATGACCAAAAAATGAAGCTGGACATTCAGCAACGACCGGCGACCTCACAGCAGGGGCCAGGTCGTTGCTGCATGTCACACACAGCGACAGCGACGGGACGTCGCTGCAACGTCACAGAAAATGGTGACGTAGCAGCGACATCATTGTCGTCGTCGCTATGTGTGGCACCACCCTAAGTGTGGCGCCCCTGGGCTTCAGGCGCCACAGGGGATTACACCACTTTTCATGATTAATATCTGTCCCAGGTTAGGAGGGGGTTAACCTGCCGGTGCATTCACAAAACACACACATACAACAGCAAGGTGCTTTCCCACAGGGGGTTGCCATCACAAAGCATGTGACTTTCCCAGTCGCTACAACAACCACCGGGGGCAGGCACCACATGGGGTAGAAGAAGGAGCAACCAACACACGTACAGCAGAACCTTCCCAGGCACAGCTTGAGATATCATCTAGCACTGACAAAAGGAGTTAGTGTTTCTCTCTCTTCGTGGGCCTGTGGCTTGGAGCAGGAGGCTCGGCCCGGTTTCTGGATAGCAACCAAGGAACACTTCACTAAAAGACTTTCACAGGCACCGGTGGTGACCGCCGACTATCCGGGATCGGCTATTTGGGATCAGATGGAGCCCATCGTGGCGAGATCGGTACTCTGGGACAGCACCTGAACTACTTGTGAGTAAAGGACCTGGAACTGCAGCCCCTGTCTCTGCCTCTCTTTTACCGGCTCTGGCACTGCGGTGCCAACGGGAACTACCACTACCCCGTCCATACTCCATCATCCTCCTGGGGGTAATCCCGCTTCGCCTGTGGGGAGCGACACTATCCCATCTTCAACCCTCACCATCAGCCCCGGAGAGCAGCACCCGAAGCGACGGTCCATCCCTGGCCGCATACCACAAGTGGTATGATGATCAAAAACAGACGTTCCTAACCTCCAACTACCACCCTCCTTTCTGTACGCCTCGGGGCAACAGAACCGGGCCAGGCCACCCCGTGACAACGCAGAGTAGGCTAAAACACCTGCCCCGTGGGGCGCTACATAAGTTCTTATGGTCAGTAGCATTCTCTACATCTATCATATAAAGTAGAAGCTTTTATGGTCAGCAGGGACCTCTCTCTCTTCCATAGAGTGTAAGCTCTTATGATCAGTGGGGTTCATTCTCTCTTGCTTCCTCCTCTCCCCCACCTGTAAGCAATTTGAAGTATTCAAAACTAAAGACATAAGCCACAGTATAAGTTGGTATACATGCTTTGCATAGAAGCATATTCACACTGTGGCTATTTCACACACAAAGCCTAAGGCTATGTGTCCACGTTGCTTTTTACCTGCTTTTTTGCTGCTTTTTCAACTGCAGCGTTTAATGCCAAAATAGATGTGTTCTGCTTTTCAAGCAAAGTCTATGGGAATTTGGGTTTCTTGTGCCCACTATGCAGTTCAAACTGCAGCCTTTTTGTGGCAGAACTTTGGACAAAAACTCAGCTTTGCAGTGCAAAACCCATTGACATGTCAATTGTTTTTGCCATTTGGGTTTTGAACTGCAAAGCAGAGTTTTTGACCAAATTTCTGCCACAAAAAGGCTGCAGTTTGAACTGCATAGTGGGCACAAGAAACCCAAATTCCCATAGACTTTGCTTGAAAAGCAGAACACATCTATTTTGGCATTAAACGCTGCAGTTGAAAAAGCAGCAAAAAAGCAGGTAAAAAGCAGGTAAAAAGCAACGTGGACACATAGCCTTAGACAGAATCAATGTAAGCATATACCCTGTGTGAGGTAGCAGCGTTGTTTGGGCAAAAACATGAGGCAGTGAGGCAGCAGCGTGTTCACACCAACAGTCTATTTATTGTTGCAGCATAAATAGATCCAATTTCCCACAGTCAAAGTCTCTTCCGGATCACAGCCGGTGCATATAGACAAATTCTTTGCATCAAAAAGTCTTGTTACCTTAGGACCCCGTTAACCGCAGGGATCTGTGTAAGGTTCTCCTAGGCTCACACTCTTGACCTGTGTTCACTCCACACAGAGCCAGCCCAGCTCACACAGCATGTGTTAGCTTCACCAAGCCTGGCTCTCAACTGAGACACACCCTGCTGTGCTCTGCATGATTTAAACGAAAATGCTGGACATGAGGATTGCTACAACACCTGGACTGGGAGGAGGGATCTGTCTCCCTGTTACCCTTTGTGCTATACTCCCAGTAATAGCTATAGCAAACTCAGAGGGTTTCCAGACACATTCTGGGGGACACATAGCGGTCTTCAAATATTACCCCTGTCACTGCCTCACATATCCCCCCCTCAGTTCAAACGGGCGGGGTTGAACTTTTGCCAACATACAGGGACCTCTGGACAGGGCATCCGCATTGCCCTGCAACCTACCAGCCCGGTGTTCCACAGAAAAGTGAAAGTTCTGCAAGGAGAGAAACCACGTGGTGACTCTAGCATTTCTCTCCTTAGCATTCCTCATGCAGACCAAAGGGGAGTGGTCTGTCACCAGGCGAAAGTGTCGCTCCAGCAGGTAGTAAAAGATCGGACAAAGGCGCCGACCTTCCAGCAAAATTGGGTATGAATCGTCGGTAATACCCCATTATACCCAGAAAGGCTCTTACCTGTTTTGTGGTAAGGGGACGAGGCCAGTTTTGAATGGCTTCGATTTTGTTTACTTGTGGCTTGATAACCCCTTGGCCTATCACATACCCCAAGTAACAGGCTTCTTTGAGACCCATAGCACATTTGCTTGGATTTGCCGTCAGACCAGCAGCTCTGAGCGAATCCACTACCGCTTGTACCTGAGATAAGTGGGTGCTCCAGTCACTGCTATAGATGATGATGTCATCCAAATATGCGGAGGCATATGGTTGATGGGGTTCTAACACTATGTCCATTAATCTCTGAAACGTGGCCGGAGCCCCATGTAAACCAAATGGCAAGATGACATAGTGATAGAGCCCCCCTGGCGTGACAAAAGCGGTCTTTTCTTTTGCCGCCTCTGTCAGCGGCACCTGCCAGTAACCTTTAGTGAGATTGAGAGTCGTGAAGTACTGGGCCCGTCCCAGTCTCTCTATCAGCTCGTCGACCCTGGGCATGGGATACATATCAAATTTCGAAACCTCATTTAACTTTCGGAAGTCATTACAGAATCTTAAAGAACCGTCTGGTTTTGGGATCAGCACAATGGGACTGGCCCATTCGCTCGTGGATTTTTCAATAACCCCTAGTTGGAGCATCTTTTTTACCTCCTCCGCAATGGCTTGCCTACGAGCCTCTGGTACCCGGTATGGCCTCAGGCGTACCCTTACGTGAGGCTCGGTGACAATATCATGGTGGATTACGGTTGTTCGGCCGGGTAGGCTTGAGAACACATCCGTATTCCGCTGCACTAATCTCCGAGACTCCCGTCTCTGCTGTTTTGAGAGAGAATCCCCTATCCTCACTCCTAATTCATCATCAGGGGACTCCTCCTTTGTTTTTGTCAAGGCACCTGAAAAGGTTAGGTCCAACGTTACGTCAGCCACCATACATTCCCTGTCTTTCCATGCCTTCAGCAGGTTTACATGGTAGATTTGCTCTGGTTTTCTTCTACCTGGCTTATACACCTTATAGTTTACTTCCCCCACTTTCTCCCGGATCTCATAGGGACCTTGCCATTTGGCTAAGAACTTACTTTCTGCAGTAGGTATTAGGACTAAGACACGATCTCCCGGTTTAAAAGACCTGATGGAGGCCTTTCTATTATATTGAGTACTTTGGGCTGCCTGAGCATCCAGCAAATGCTCTTTAACAATGGGCATTATTGCCGTGATACGATCCTGCATACCCATAATGTATTCCTCTGTGCTTTTGTGAGGGGTGGGCTCCTGTTCCCAAGTTTCCTTAACTATATCCAGCAGTCCCCGCGGATGTCTGCCATACAGTAACTCAAATGGCGAGAACCCGGTGGAAGATTGTGGGACCTCGCGGATAGCGAACATTAAATAGGGCAATAACATGTCCCAATCTTTCCCCTCTTTGGAGACCACCTTTTTCAACATAGCCTTCAGAGTTTTATTAAAACGTTCCACTAGACCATCAGTCTGGGGATGGTACACTGACGTGCGTAGCTGCTTGATCTGGAGGAGTTTGCACAGTTCCTTTGTAATTTTAGACATAAAGGGAGTGCCCTGATCGGTCAGGATTTCTTTGGGTAACCCCACGCGACAGAACATAGCAAACAACTCCCGAGCAATAAGCCTCGCCGAGATGTGACGTAGTGGAATGGCCTCCGGATAACGTGTCGCGTAATCCATCACTACCAGGATGTGCTGGTGACCACGGGCTGATTTTACAATGGGTCCGATCAGATCCATAGCAATCCGCTCAAAAGGCACCTCTATAATGGGTAAAGGTATCAGAGGACTACGGAAACGGTGCGTTGGTGCGGTCAACTGACAAACTGGGCAGGACTCACAGAACCTCTTAATTTCTGCGCCGACGCCTGGCCAGTAAAACCGCTGAAACATGCGTTCCCGCGTTTTCTCTTCACCTAGGTGCCCACTCATTAGGTGGTTATGAGCCAATTCCAAGGTCTGACAGCGGTACGGCTGAGGGACCACCAACTGTTCCACTATTTCCACCCGGATTGTATCAAGCCGATAGAGCAACTCTCGCTTTAGAGCCATGTAGGGAGTTTCCAGCCTGGCACCAGGCCGCTGGGGTACCCCATCAATTACCTGTACATTTCCACGTCCAGGAGCCAATGTGGGGTCCCGGAGCTGTGCTGTTCCGAAATTATCTGGAGACACGTTCAACTCCGGGATTGCCTCGGGTGGCTCAACCTCTCCTGTCATTACCTCTAGGGGAAACCTGGCAGGGTTACACTCTGTCCCTATACTGGTGACCCCTACGGCAGGTATCCCTGAGTCGGGATCGTCCGGCTCAGGGCCTGGTTCAATCATACACCTCGGAGGGCTAGGTCGCCTCCCACATAATGTCCAGAACAGGGGCAAGTCTCTTCCCAAAATAACAGCATATGGAAGTCTTTTCATCACCCCCACTTCATGTTGAACCTCTCCACACGAGGTAGCAATGGTGACCCTTTCCATAGGGTATTCACGTAGGTCTACATGAATACAAAGTACCCCTACTTTATGTCCTGTAGGGTTTTCCCCGGAGACCAAGGAGGCATGTACAAGAGTCACTACACTTCCTGAGTCCAACAAAGCCTCTGCTGTATAGCCATTAACACGTACTTTGCAGAGATGGGGCTCCTCCCCCATAGTAACAGTGCTTGCGGTACAAACAGTATGGGCATACATTGATACCCGGCAAGCGTACCGGCAGTCCATGGGTTCTGATGTGAGTGGGCACTGTGCCATCACATGCCCGAGCTGATGGCACCGCCAGCACATAACAGCAGAGGTGTCCCTGTTTCGGGTGTCTGACTTTGGGGAACCGGGACTCCGGCTAACCTTAGTCTGGGGTTTACTCTCTGCCAGGGCTGAAGACGGGACAGCACACGAGGGGGGATGGGAGTCTTTTACCAACTGTGAAGGGGGCGTATCCCTACGGAGTGCCCGCCGTGAAGCAGAGTCCCGGACCAACTCCTGGGTAGCTGTGTAGCGTTCCACCAAATTCACTAGCTGGTCTAGGGTAGCGGGGTCCACCTGTCCCACCCACGGTTGAATGGGGGCTGGCAAAGTCCGCACAAACCGTTCAATCACCACCCGCTCAATCATCTGTCCGGGGTTCAAGGTCTCCGGCTGCAGCCATTTTTGTACAAGGTCCAGTAAGACGTGGGCCTGTGAGCGTGCAGGTTTTCCTTCCTCAAAGGACCACTGGTTCACTCGTTGGGCCCGGAGATAAGTGTTAACCCCCATTCGTGCAAGGATCTCACCTTTCAGTATGCCATAGTCCTTGGCATCCTCCGTGCTGAGATCTAGGTAGGCTTTTTGGGGTTCACCTGCCAAGAACGGGGCCACGACATCAGTCCAACGGTCGGTAGACAATTTCTCTCGCTCAGCGGTCCTCTCAAACACGGAGAGAAAGGCTTCTGGGTCGTCCTCTGCACTCATCTTCATAAGTGCCGCCCTTACTCTGTCCTGGGCCGCAGGAAGGACTGGATGACCTGGAGTTACCGCTGGGAGCGCTTCTCGCAGAGCAGAAAGCTGTTTAGTCAACAAGCTGTTTGTCTCCTGTTGCTGAGCTAACGCCCGCTGGTGCTGAGCATTAGCCTGTTACTGTTGTGCACTGGTTTGTGCAAAAACCTGCTGTAGTTGAGCAGTAGACTGGGCCAGCTGCTTTACAAGATCCTCCATAGTGGCTGCTGAGGTAAACTGTAACTTTGCAGGCTTGATCATAAGCATGTGAAAACTGGGTTGTTGCCCCTAGCAACCAGGCTGCATTGGCTGTAGGCTTCGTGGACCCGCCGATCCACTGCAAACAGTCAGTAAAAAAAAAATTATTTTTTTTTTCCGGGTAAGTACCTCTTAGGCCATTGCCCTTAGCAACCAGGCTGCCATGCCCGCATTCTCCACCATAATGTGAGGTAGCAGCGTTGTTTGGGCAAAAACGTGAGGTAGTGAGGCAGCAGCGTGTTCACACCAACAGTCTATTTATTGTTGCAGCATAAATAGATCCAATTTCCCACAGTTAAAGTCTCTTCCGGATCACAGCCGGTGCATATAGACAAATTCTTTGCATCAAAAAGTCTTGTTACCTTAGGACCCCGTTAACCACAGGGATCTGTGTAAGGTTCTCCTAGGCTCACACTCTTGACCTGTGTTCACTCCACACAGAGCCAGCCCAGCTCACACAGCATGTGTTAGCTTCACCAAGCCTGGCTCTCAACTGAGACACACCCTGCTGTGCTCTGCATGATTTAAACGAAAATGCCGGACATGAGAATTGCTACAACACCTGGACTGGGAGGAGGGATCTGTCTCCCTGTTACCCTTTGTGCTATACTCCCAGTAATAGCTATAGCAAACTCAGAGGGTTTCCAGACACATTCTGGGGGACACATAGCGGTCTTCAAATATTACCCCTGTCACTGCCTCACACCTGCTATAAAAAGTATAGTACATATTGTGATGACATGGACTCTGTCAGTGCCTAGCATAGGTTAAGTTTCTTAAAATTCAGCCAGACATGAAGATAGTTTGATTATAGATGGGGGATAAGCCCCTCATTGTTTCTACAAGACTCTTAGGGTGGTGTCACACACAGCGACGACAACGACGTCGCTGCTACGTCACCATTTTCTGTGACGTTGCAGCGACGTCCCGTCGCTGTCGCTGTGTGTTACATCCAGCAACGACCTGGCCCCTGCTGTGAGGTCGCCGGTTGTTGCTGAATGTCCAGCTTCATTTTTTGGTCCTTGCTCTCCCGCTGTGACGCACACATCGCTGTGTGTGACAGAGAGAGAGCGACGAAATGAAGCGAGCAGGGAGCAGGAGCCAGCATCTGGTAGCTGCGGTAAGCTGTAACCACGGTAAACATCGTCACATTGTGACCGCACACGCTCCCGCGGTCACAACGAGATCTGAAGAAGCGAAGGCGCATGCACCGCTCTCTCATGCACAAGACTAGGTACTGCAGGCTTCAGAAACATGGCGCCAGAGATAAGCTGTATGCGCAGGCGCCAACTCCGATGCCCTGTTTCTGAATAGAGAAATTTACATACAGCCAGAGAGAGGGAGGAACAGACGGTGGGTGGGGGGGGCGATAATCATGTGCATAACCCGCCCGGATATTATCTGGAGAGGTGCACACGTCAATCAAAAAGTGGATGAATTTTCAAACTTCAAAACTTGGATTTCACAGCCTAAACATCCGAGCTGCTCACTAATGGTATGTATAACCTGTGCCTGATAGAGCCAGTACTGCACTGGATTTACCTTATATTCCAAAATCCTGATGTTTGGTTCCCTTTAAGGTGTCACTAGTGAGCAGAGCTGCATGACGTAAGTGTCGCTGATGTGAATAAAGACTGAGATAGAAGAAAGAGCGATCCTGAAGAGGGAGAAAGAGAGAGAATTGATCCTGCGAGTGCATTTGCCATTTTGACCTGAGTTGGCTGGTGGCTTTATTCTGGTGAGTTGGGGTTTTTTTTCTTTACTTTTTTCTTTGAATTTATGTCTTTTTCGGTGAAATATTTTTGAATACAGTGTAGGGACTCGTAAGTGTGGGGACCCTTGAAGTTTTGGTTACGAGCTTATGTATTTTGGCCAAAATATGGACCAATACCTCACATTTATTATCATTTTACTGTATATCATTATCATTGCACAATTTTTCGCAGGATGCAGCCAGGCCCTCCAGGGTGTCAGTCCTGTGTGCTAGTGCACTTAAATAGTGCTGGGCAGCCCGCCAGATCTAATAGAGGGGCGCGATCAATTGGCTAGGAACCGGACACTGTGTATTGCACATATCAGTGTGACTGGTGCCCTATGTAAAACCCTATTAGTGTGCATGTTCAATACCAGCAGCCACCCACTCCATGATTTGGAAGGTTGAGAGTGGCTATTCCATCGGTATTCCTCACCTGTGTTACCTATACCTTTATCATGGTGGGCCGGCTGCATCCTGCGAGTGCATTTGTATTTTGACCTGATGGTAGACATTAGTACAAAATTAGAGGACATTACCCCCCATAACAGTGTCAGCAGCAGATCCCCCCATAAGTGTGACATGACTACATTTTTGCGTCAACATTTTTTTCCTATTTATCTCCTCTAAAACCTAGGTGTGTAGGAAGGGAGAGTGTTTCTCTCTGCTTCTACTCTCCAGTTTGTCAAACAGAAAATAAGCATAAAAGAGAGGTGAACTCTCCATTCAATGACGCATGTCGTTTAACATAGGCAGTAGCAATGTGTAGCGTCCCTGAGTCTTCAGTCGCCACAGAGGTACTGCACCTCATCCAGAGGTGTGGTGCTCCATTCTGGGTAAGGAAAAGGTCATCCACTGGTATGCACACAAAACACACAACACTCTAAATTAGCAGCTCACCACCGGGTCAGGGTTGGAGTCTAGGGGTGGGGGGTGGAGTCTAGTTAGTGCGAGCAGCCTGTAACAGAAAGTTAGAATGTCGAGAAGGAGCAGTGGAGGAGCAAAGACCTGTGGTCTGGAGCTGGTGTAGCTTGACCCGGGCACAATACAAAAAGGGTCCTAGAGCCCATGAGACGTGCACCATAATCCCGTGGCCTCGTTCCACATACAGCATCGGAGTGGAAGGACTTGGCCGCAAAATGGGGACTGGTCCCTAGACTAGAGGAGAAGAACCAACGTGCTCATCTAGTAAAACCAGAGGCTGAGGACACATCTAGTACCAAAGCCAACTCCACACACGAATACGCTGGAAGGTGACCACATAGGGCCGAGGGATAGAGCTTCAAGCCACCCAACAGGTCCCGCGGACACCAGCTCAGGGCACTGTGTGCATAGGTGTGGGACAGGCTGGAGAGAAGTCAGCGCAGGAAGACGACTAGGGAAGGAACACTAGAAGGGTGCACCGGTCGTGACCTCCAAACTACCCGGCATCGACTGGAGCCCATCACAGTGGAACCCAGATCTCCAAAGGCGGTCACTGACTATTCGAGTTACCTTGGAATCTGCTACAGTGAGTAAAAACCTTGACCCCTCATCCCAGTGTCGCTCCATTATTTGCCTCCGGCCCTGCACCCCCGCCATCACCCACTACTCCTCCCATCCGCCCTGGGGCCCAGCTCTACCAAGCTGCATCACCATCTGCCCCAGAGGTCCGCATCTCGCAGCGGCAGCACCTAACTTGCCGCATACCACAAGTGGCGTCACAAACTATTATTATATCTCCCTTTTAACGGACACCGCCGGGGTCATGGAACTAGGCCTTGCAGCCACCACAGCGTCCCAGAAACAGAACCGCGGCCCGGTAACAAGAAACCCCCCAGACTCCGGTGCGGGCGTGTCAACTGCATTCTAGGAAGTGAGGAAAAGGAAGTTCCAGCACCTGTAGTGTTGGATTACTGATGATATAGAGAAACTACCCATTCAAACAGAATGCATGGTAACTTACATTATGAAAGTCAAAATAGTTCTTGGATTTATTTGACAAGTATGTGTCCAAAAACACATTTCATCTTCTTGTAGAGTGTGAGGTGAACGGGACCATGCTCTTCTACGTGTTTTGTAATAAAGGACAGGTACTGAAGTATGGGAAAAACAGCAACCAACCTTGCATTGCTCTGATTCCTGAAGCCTTGGATGTGTGTGACATTTCATTTTTATGTTCTGAGTGGGGTTAGGTTTGAATGGATGAATTTCTCTGCCTCTACAACCCCAGGTGGACTTTGACACATACTTTTTGCAGTTCTAAAGCCGGTTAACTCTAGAGTATATAGAATATAATAGATCCGATAAGACAAGGATATAAACAAGGTAAAAATAGCATTTTTATAGTCTTTGCGACATTACTTTAGGGCACAGAGCACATCTACAATAGATTCCCTATAACAACAGGGCTTGATGTAAATCTGTACCAATAAAGAAAGTAGCTAGTAAAACATTTTGACGTAATATAGACACTGTAGGATAAGATGGCTTTAAGCATCCAATAAATATGTTTGCCACTTTTGTAAAACTGGTTGTTTGATGGGAGTAGGATGTCAATCCAAGTCCCAATTTTATCCTCTCTCGGTTAGGTCATAGCGGTCCCAAAAGCACCGCAATAAAAAGCTTCTGTCTAGTAATTCAGCACAACCCATTCCCATGCTGTTCAAAATCTCTTTATGAAAGCAGCTTACATGCCTGTGATTCATCACTGACACAAGGTTGATATGCGGTTCAAAAAGAGTTTACCAAGTTCCAGAACGTAAAATAACAGAATCAAGAGCTTTAGAAAGAACAGCTGCCATACAGTCAAGGTCAGAATCGTAATGTAAACCTGGAAGTGTGATTTTAATTGAGCTGCATATCATATTATGTAATTGTGCAAAGGAAAATATGCAGTGTGCATGTATTAGATCTGCCAGTATCAGATATTAGTGGCCATTTTCCACATTGAGAGATCTTGAATTCTCAACAGATTGTTACTGCATTGATTATGTTGCTGATGCTCAAAAGATGTAAATTCTTGAAATATCACAGCATCCGCGTAGCTGCGAAACAATGTTATACAGAGTTAGGGAGGATGATTTACTCAAAAAAAGTAAACTACATGACAAGACTACTCATTACTGTTATTTCTATGCTTTACTCGAGAGACAAAAACTGGTTATGTGGTCATGTAACAGAGGATGTGATAGGTAGTCTAAATCTAAGAGACAATTTACAACTCTGAATGACACATACTACTTGAACAATGAAAAAAAAAATGTTACAGGGTTGTAAGGTCCTTTGAAGACACATGCTCACAAAGCATTCATTGAGAGACACCATGTAGCTCACTCCCATAAGTGGAAGTAACTTGAACAAAGGACCAGCACTCCAAATCTTCTGCAATTTTGTAGAATTTAACTTCTAAAAAATTCCAGAAGATTTGGAGTGCCGGTCCTTTGTTCAAGATATATTGTGGCTGCCTTCCTCAGACACGTGCACCTTGGATTGTGTGCCGCCTGGAACACTTTTTTCTGCATAAGTGGAAGTAAAGCCCGCTTTACACACTACAATATATCTTACGATGTGTCGGCGGGGTCACGTCGTAAGTGACGCACATCCGGCATCGTAAGGTACATTGTAGTGTGTAACAGCTACGTGCGATTGCGAATGAACGGTAAAACGTGCATCGTACGCACGTCGTTCATTCCTCATGAATTGAACGTCAGGTTGTTCATCGTACCCGGGTTAGCACACATCGCAGTGTGTGACACCCCGGGAACGGTGAACAGATCTTACCTACGTCCTGCGGCTCCCGGCCAGCAATGCGGAAGGAAGGAGGTGGGCAGGATGTTTACGTCCCGCTCATCTCCGCCCCTCCGCTTCTATTGGCCGGCTGCCGCGTGACGTCGATGTGACGTCGAACGTCCCTCCCACTCCAGGAAGTGGACGTTGGCCGCCCACATCGAGGTCATATGGACGGGTAAGTACGTGTGACGGGGGTTAATCGTTTGTGCGGCACATTCAACAAAATTGAACGTGCCGCACATACGATGGGGGCGGTTACGATCGCATACGATATCGTATGCAGAATTGTAACATGTAAAGCAGGCTTAAGAAAGGGTGTGTCATGATTGACTCCTGGCTCAGCTGGAGCTGAGCCTTTTTTTTAGTTTCACTTCTGATGCAAGTCACGTTAGGGGTTAATCCTTTCTGCCTCGTTCTGGAGGTCAGGCTGCTTTGTTAGGGCACTGTTTCTCTTGGACTTCGCTAGTGATACTTCTGGCTCTGCTGTGTTCTGCTTTTGAGTGACCTGTTGTCTGCCCTGCCCCCTCCTGACCTCCGTGTTCACCTGACCTGTTAACCTCCTCTGTTGTCTATTTCCATCAGTGTCTCTCCCGCTGTCTCCCTGTTCGTTCCTTATCTGTTTACCTTTATTCTGTCTTGTCTTCCCACTCCCCCTCGCTTCTAGGCTCTGATTTCCCGGCTACTGACTATTTGCTTCCCTCTGACTACGTTTAGAATTTGCCCTTGTGTACTTACAAGACCTCATGTTGTGACACGGCTTTCTGACGATTCTACTGCCATCTGGTGGGCTTGACTAGTATTACCTCTGCTAGGGAATTCCTTGCTCATACGTTTCCTCCACTTTTACGCCCTCTAGTGGTTTACCAGCTAACTACCTTCTCAGATAGTTTCAGGAATCCTCTCAGTCCCACATTACTGCGCTGTACTGCTATTGTACATCTTAGAGTACAGCGTGACAGGGTGATTTGTTTTACCTTTAGAGCTACTCTCTTTGGGGGTACTTAGTCTCTTTACTTCCCTGCTTTTATTGACATGTGTTAATCAAGTTTTATTTTTTTTTTACAGCCAGAAAGACTTTTATATTTCTGCTGGGAGTGGCATGCCCCATTCTGTTGATCAGTGTGGGTCCCAGTAGTTTGAACCCCAACAATCAATGTATCACTGGTGTGTCACGGTTGATAGACAGTCCTGTGGTGTCTGGCTGTAGAGGGACACAGCGTTTGGCTACACAAACTCCCTGACATTCTATATTTTCTGCTGTAGTGTAACTGGTATCCTACAGTCATATGAAAAAGTTTCGGCACCCCTATTAATGTTAACCTTTTTTCTTTATAACAATTTGGGTTTTTGCAACAGCTATTTCAGTTTCATATATCTAACAACTGATGGACTGAGTAATATTTCTGGATTGAAATGAGGTTTATTGTACTAACAGAAAATGTGCAATCTGCATTTAAACAAAATTTGACTGGTGCAAAAGTATGGGCACCTCAACATAAAAGTGACATTAATATTTTGTAGATCCTCCTTTTGCAAAAATAAAAGCCTCTAGTCACTTCCTGTAGCTGTTAATGAGTTCATGGATCCTGGATGAAGGTATATTTGACCATTCCTGTTTACAAACAAATTCCAGTTCAGTTAAGTTTGATGGTCGCCGAGCATGGACAGCACGCTTCAAATCATCCCACAGATTTTCAATGATATTCAGGTCTGGGGACTGGGATGGCCATTCCAGAACATTGTAATTGTTCCTCTGCATGAATGCCTGAGTAGATTTGGAGCGGTGCTTTGGATCATTGTCTTGCTGAAATATCCATCCCCTGCGTAACTTCAACTTCGTCACTGATTCTTGCACATTATTGTCAAGAATCTGCTGATACTGAGTTGAATCCATGCGACCCTCAACTTTAACAAGATTCCCGGTGCCGGCATTGGCCACACAGCCCCAAAGTATGATGGTATAGGAGGATAAGGATGCACATCAAACTTAGATAATGGTATAATGCCTCAAGCATATGGAAAAATATTGGAATATACAATGAAAAATGCTACTTGCTAATTTGAACATGTGAATAATGAAATGCATACCTGCCATGAATATTAGGAAAAAGGAGATATTTAGCAATCGCATTGATCAATGTAACTGAGCCCCAAGACCTCGTCAAGGTATATCTCTATATTGGGGTCCCTAGCTCTGTGACCCTAACTGTGTGTCATCTCATTGCAATTAAAACTGCTGTGGGTGGAGAGGGGTAACTAAGGACTGTCTTATATAGGAGATGGAAAAAACATGGCCGAAAGGGGCGGAGCTGTGTTCACATTCAGAAAAAAACTACATATAACTGAATAGGATAACTGAAGTGAGCACTA